>NC_069657.1:268609173-269809173 GCF_027244095.1 Hemicordylus capensis | reverse complement strand
AAATCACCCCTTTGCCCAATTTCTTTGAAAATTGGGTGGTAGCTTCCACCTATTGGAAACTACCACCCACCCTACTCTTTTGCCCCAGGGATGCCTTTTTTTGCCCTGAATCGATTTGGATTCAGATTTGGAAAATTTGGGTATAAATCAAATCTGGGATGATTTGAGGGGCAGATTCGGACACAAAACAAATCAGGGGTGATTCAATTCATTTACAAATCATAATGAAAACATGATTTGTGTACATCCCTAACATGCATGCATGTAAATGTACAGAAATTGAGACAAAATGTATGTTCCATTTCCATTTCTCCACACATACACACACCATAATCACCTATCAAGGCAGTAAATGGTACTGAATGTGCTCAAATGGGTGAGAAGTACAACCAGATCCATTGTTAGATTAAGTATCCTGGTAAACAATGCTGTTTTTAAAAGCCTGGTTTTGTCAATTTACTAGCATAAATTGTTCAGTTTAGGCATGTTCAGTTTAGGTTATCAGATCTACTGTATACAGTCATCCCTCACCAACTGCGAAGGTTCCATTCCAGGAAAACCTCACAGTTGGAGAGCAATAGAAATACATTGGAAATAGGAGGTTAGGGGAATCACTGTTGGGAAAAGACCGAAAAACAAAATTTAAAATAGAAAAAATCACCCAAGTCCCCAAAACCACCCCCTGAGCCCCCCAAATCACCCTGAGCCCCAGAACTCACTCCTGAACTCCTGAAAATCACCCCCTGAGCCCCGGAAATTGCAAACAAAAAAAAACACCCATCCCAAATTGCACCTAAATCTCACCAAACTGCAGATACTCAGGTTGCAGTTGGTGAGGCCTGCCACAATTTCCCAGTTGCGGATACTTAAAACTGCAATTGGGAAACCCACGGTTGGCAAGGGATGATTGTAGAAAGGGCCAGTTCAGATGAACATCGGCTACAACACGTGAGCAGGGCAGGGTCACACCAAGAACCCTTTCACTGGAAGATGACCTGACATGCTGTTGGAGCATCTATTAAATTGTGTGAGGGGAGCATTCATCTGAATTGCCCCTCCAAACAGACTCCCAAACCGTGTTTAAACAAGACTTTGGAACATGTGCTAAAGGGCATCCCAGATGACACCCCCTTGCATATGCCAAGGTCATATCTTTGCACTGTTTGTAAACTGCAGTTTTCCTTACAAAGTTGGGAAAGTTTCTCTAGACAGAACAATATGGCAGGGAGGATAACAGAGAAAAGAGCCACTGGGGAAGTGGAAGACTAGATTATTAATTAGTCCTTTTAATATCATCAGGGGGTGCTTACATTTTTGGATTTTATGCATAAATTCAAACCCAGTATTTCTTCACACTTTTGCAAGTTTCATTAAAGTTGGGATACAAGGCAATGTATAACCTCACTTTCATGGCACTGAATAATATGTGCTAGCACCCCTGCCTATAAGCCACTTTTCATCTCCTGGAGATCTGCAATAGACATCTTGTTTCCTTCCTTGTCTGTGTCCTCTGTGTAAGGTTTCTTGCAGTGATGCACACATGGAATATGTAGGCAGCAGATGGACTCCAAGTCCATACCCCTTAAGGGTTCTTTATCCTTCCATAAATATACAGACAAAATATGTTCCACCAGCTTTTTCATTTTGCTTCTCACATTTCTTATCTTCTTTATTCCACTGGTTTAAAGTGTCATCCACAAAACTCTTAAGCTGAAGTACATGAATGATAAGAACCCATCCAGTCCTATTTATACGAGCGGCATTATAATGCCTCCAATATAAATTCTTTGGCTTTGTTCTTTTTGGTTGATAGGGTAAAACTTCATGCTCCACTTACCTTTTTTCAAAGTCTATTGCTGTACTGCAAATGTGTAAACCTCTTTGCTTTTGTGTACTGTAGTTTGTTCAGTGTTCTGACCTTTGATTTTAACCATTCCTGTGCCACATATTGGGTGACCCACCAAGCCGATCAGCCATATATGCTGGCATGCCAACAGTCTGAAAACTAGTGCTTGTGTTGCCTGTTTGGGATAGGAAAGACAGAGGTTACCAAGCACCTGATAGCTATAGTATATGGCTAATGGACTGTGTTTGGCTTGATGGGTCACAACGTTGTCCTGGCCTGGCCTACAGGCTATGGCACCATAAACCTATAAGCATATCTACTAACCGGGAGCTAGTCTGAAGTCTAGCAAGACAACTTCTTCCAGCTGCCCTATTGCCATAAAAGGTTCTACAGTGAAATTTTAATTATTGACAATGTTCCCCCCCAAATTAACTTACTTTTATTATCTGGTGCAGAAGCATCTTTAACATGAGGGCAAGAAGCAACAATAGATTTATTGGCCAACGTCATGACTTACAAGTGTACGTGTAGCAAAGGAAACATGTGTGCATTCATTTGTTGCATTTGAAGTAAAGCAGTGATGTGGATTGCACAAGGCGGGGCGGGGATTTTCACTGATCTCCCCTTTCATCTAGAGCACACTGTGCCACCCAAAAATATTACCTTGAGGCTTACACAACCATCAGGGACACGTTGTGGGGGAAAGCGGGGGAGGGAAGTTGGGTGAAAATCATCTCATTCACATGACTTCCATGCTGTTTTTACACTGGAATGCAGCAAATGCACACAAGCTCCCTTTGCTGTATGAACACTTTGAGCTTGTTCTCACGACCAAACAGAAGGGAGGGGGAGTTGGAGAATAGGCAGGAGCCTTCCTGCCTGCCCCAGATGGCCAGAGCCTGCTCTGGGCTCTGCCACTCATGTGCTCACACAAACAGCACGGCGGCAACCTCCATTATTGAAATCGGAAGCTGGGGCCTCCAGCTAAACCAAAATGCAGCACAGAAGCAGCAGAGAGGCAGCCCACACAATTGCAGCAACTCTCCTCTGCCTAGACCTTCTTTCCACCCAGCTCTATGGCTAAAATGGCTCGATGGTTAAAAGCTTGGGAGCAGCTTTAAACAGCACAGCTGCACAGATGACTGAAAAAGAAGGTAGGGTGGGCTAGGTTGCCCTCCTACCTCACTTCTAACCTGGGTGGTGAATCTGGGCTAGCCAGGTTCAGCACGGCTGGGTCGAGGGTATCCGCTGTCCCAGATGACTCAAGATTCTTGGGTTAACCCTCTCCTACCCAGGAATCTTAGGTCATGAGAAAAGGTCCTTTGTAAGTCAAGATATCACCCAGCAGATCTAAATTCTCCTCTAATCTCCAGAGAACTTGCATTTTGGGTGGTATAAAAATATGCTAAACAAACAAACAAACAAACAAACAAATAAACAAACATGAGAAAGTCCTCAGTAGACTAGTGATTCGGGAACATGAATCATATAAGATTATGTTCCTTCCTTTTCTGTTCCCATCTCAGGATGAATCCTCAACATCAAAATCTGCATTTGGGTGCCATGGAAGTTAAGACACCCTTTGTCATGAGAGGGGTTTCTAGAATGCACTTGTTTGGATTTATGTTATGATTTTTTTTTTTTTTTAAATCCTCTCAGCATTCCTTTATGTTGCTACCACCATTTAAAATCTCTGTATGATGATATAAGATCACTGGATTTAAGTGTATAGTGGTCTTCTGCGAAGGTAACGTGGTGGTATAGGCACAGGGCTACAGACGAAGAGGGTGTTCTCACACGCAGCCTAACCCAGGCTAGGGAAGTCCAGCCTAAGTGAGGCTGTGTGTGAGAACCACTGGGATCGGGCCTGATCCCGGCAGGGCAGCCCTGCCTAGCCTGGCTGTTAGCCAAGGTTAAGGGAGCAAGTGCTCCTTTGACCCCAGCTTCCTGCTCATGTGTGACCTCAGGCTGTTTCTGGCTCAGCCACACATGGAGATGGGCACTTGGAGCACCCAGTGCATCACATATATCATCTGGTGCATCATGGGATCTCCAGAGTCATTGTATCTGCCTCCAGAGTTCCGTGCTGCGGCATGTAGCGCGGATCATCTGGGAGTTCAATCCGCGTTTCCAGCAAGGTCAAGTGCCCACCTGGAGGGAAGGTGAGTTAAACAAGCCTCCCCCACCCTGCCCTCAGTCATGTGAATGATCTCTATGTTACTCACAGATTAATGAAATTGAAGTGTATTGATTATTGGTTCTGATGTTAGCTTGGTTCTCTAAGTAAGTAGGGTAGTAAACTTGCTTAGTTACGGGATTCTTGCTTTGAGTGCTACACAATGAGGTCATTCAAAAAAAACTGTGTTCTACGCAGGTTTTGGAGCTCTGTGTGATCCCAATTTTTGGTTGTGCAGAAGCAAGGTAAGAGGAAAACCTGGGTAGAAGAGATGGTTGGAAGCAATGGAGGAAGAAAAACTACCCAGGGTTTCTTCCTACCTTGCTTCCACACAAGCAAAAATTGGGAGCACACAGAACTCCCAAACCTGAGTAGAACACAGTTTTTGATTGTGTGAATGACCTCATTATTTCCCTCCAGGTTTACACAAATTCTTTCTATAAATTCTTTATAACAATCTTGCTTTTTAAATGGTGTCTCTCCACAGCTCTTACAGCTGGTCTCCTTTAAACACATGTTACACAGGACATCACTTTGTTCTTTTCCCCAGCCTTTGCCCTAGGCTGTACATCAGACACTTTTACATAGAGAACCTTCAGTTCGAACTGCTCACTTCAACAACTTATTTCTAACTGAACATTTGAAAAATTGCCCCACTCTCTCTCCACTAGGGGTTTCCCAGTCTTGGCTGCAGGGCTTTTGTATAATGGACTGTGAGTGTGGACTTTAACCCCTTCTTGCCCAAATAACATTTTAAGTCTAAACAACCATATAGCACTATACATTCTTTAAACCTACTTCAAACCTAATCTTTACTTTTGTTCTTCAGCTTTTGTTCTTCGAAGCCAAGATTAATTCTCAGCTTTGTCCAATCACCCTCGGGAGCTAGCATTCCTAAGCCTTGCCTGCATGAGTGTAAGAAGTATTCTACTTCCAATTGTGGTTTGAAACAAGCCATGATTAGTCTTAATATCCAAAGCAACTGATTTTGGTGTATCCTAGCCAAAGTTTCAAAATAAACTATGATCTGAACCCAGCTTCAAGCCTTGTATTCAAATTGTGGTTTATTTTGCAACTTTGGATAGAATAAGACAGGATCTTATTCTTATAACGAACTCTGGCATGTTTCTAACCACAACCAGCAGCAGATTTCTTCCAACTTGCACATGGGAGTGGGAAGCAAGAACATGCACTCTGGATTGATGACACATCCACAGATGGCTCTGTGTGACATCTGAACTGGCCCAGTAAGAAGAATGTTCCTGGTTAAGAACATAAGAACAGCCCTGCTGGATCAGGCCCAAGGCCTATCTAGTAGGGACATGCACAAGCCCCCACATGAGAACCGGTTCGAACGTGGTGACGGTGGGGACTTTAAGGCATGGGGAGGGTGCTCTTACCTCCCCCGCCACTTCCGTTTTTATGCTGGGTGCCACCACTTCCGGTTTCACGCGGACCAGGGTGGCAAGAGTGTATCCAGCCGCCATGTGCCAGCAAGAGGGTATCCAGCTACCCTGTGCCAGCATTTTTAAAAGCAGCACCAGAGGGAGAAACGCAGCAGGGGAGGTAAGAGCACCCTCCTCATGCCTTAAATTCATCCTCCCCCAGTCTCCCAGGTGTGCACAGAACCGGGATCCATGCACACCCCTACTATCTAGTGCAGCATCCTGTTTCACAGAATGGCTCACCAGATGCCACTGTGTTTATAGAGTTGTGTGCTTTGTTTCTGCTCTAGGCAAAAGATTTGGTCACTGTCTGTGAAATGTGCAGTTGTTGGTAGCAGAAAGAATTTTTATTCATGAGGCTAAGACATACTTTTATGTGGGGGAGAGGGAAGCCCAATGGTGGTGCGAGGCAAACACCCTGAGGAGTAAGTTGATGCAAGTCCTCAAGGTACGGGGAAACATTCGTTTTGCCTGCCTGTTCTGAACAGTTTAATTCTGATTAGTGGAAATGATACTGTGAAATTTAATTCACACCATACAGCATGCTGATTTGCAAAACGATATCCCAAAATCGCACCTCACCTCTTATGAAAGCATGACTCATGAAGGCCCATGGATCACCTATAAGCCTGGTGGTTCATCACATAATTTGCTCAGTGGTAAAGTTGTTGGGTATTATTTAAATTCCCTTGTCATTTTGCCCCAAAGTGCAGTAACATAACCTTATGTTTGTTTTGTGCTGTAGAACTTTACCTGAACTGCGAGGCTGCATTGATCCCCAAATCAGTGTAATAGGAAAACACTGTGGTGGTGGATTTTTAAATTCCACAGAGTCCACTGAACCTTTAGGCTACCACACAGTTTTAAGGCATTTATAACACAGTATTGATGTTGTGAAGCACATCACCTCCACCCTTGCCTGTCTAGAGACATCTTGTTTTCAGAGGGAAGTGAAAGCAAGTTCAAGGTTACCAGAGAGCATATCCCTGGCTTATCAACTTTTCCCCTTCCAGCTTGAGCACAGCGCCAGTTTTCGTGTTCTCGGCACTCTCATTTCTTCTGGATCAAACTGCAGGAGGTAAGTGAGCATCGGAGGGCGATGGCACTTGTCGCCTATTTTAATACTCCCTTCCTTACTTAAACCCCCCCCCCCACAAAAATACTCAGATAAAGAAGGGGGTGAAAGTATAATTTGCAAACACACACACACAGAGTCCTTATATGAGTCATATTCCCTCATGCTGCTTCAAAAAACAAGTTGCAACTGTGTGTCATTTTCTATAGCTAAACTGAAATTCATATAACTTTGGCTGTTGCACTGTTATTAATAGTGCTCTTGTCTGGGAATCAAGCTATATATTTTTAATCCACAAATATTTCCATTTCCCTTTGCAAATGAATTCATGAACTCATTAGCATGTAAAGGTAAAGTGTGCCATCAAGTTGATTCTGACTCCTAGCGCCCACAGAGCCCTGTAGTTTTCTTTGGTAGACTACAGGAGGAGTTTACCATTGCCTTCTCCCGTGCAGTAGGAGATGATGCCTTCAGTATCTTCCTATATTGCTGCTGCCCAATATAGTACCAGCGGGGATTCGAACCAGCAACATTCTGCTGGTTAGTCAAGCATTTCCCCACTGTGCCACTTAAGGTGGTCTAGACAGCATGTAGCCTCTGCCATTATATGCTATTCAAAATGCTACCAGATGTTCTAGATGACGTTTCATTCTCAAGCAACGCTTACACGGCTGTCTTCCTACAGATATCAGTAGCAATAGGACTTAGCAATAGCAATAGCACTTACATTTATATACCGCTTTATAGCCGGAGCTCTCTAAGCAGTTTACAATGATTTAGCATATTGCCCCCAACATTCTAGGTATTCATTTTACCGACCTCGGAAGGATGGAAGGCTGAGTCAACCTTGAGCCCCTGGTCAGGATCGAACTTGTAACCTTCTGGTTACAGGGCAGCAGTTTTACCACTGCGCCACCAGGGGCTCTTCAAAATGGAGAACATCAGTAGTAAAGGTCATTGAATTCTCCCTTTTGTGAAGTACAGTCCTTGATCTCGGACTGCCCTAAACATAAAGTCCCAGGCCTAAAGAGAATGGTGCATCTATTTCCATATTGTGTAACCAACTTACCAGGTAAAGGCAATCCCAAATGAACCAAAAGGATTTGGATTACGAAATCAGTTTTTAAAAATGCATTGCATACATAAATAAGAATCAAAATACACTTAGACTTGCAACAAATGTTGGTTTACTGCAGAGAAGAGCTCAGATCTAAAAGTCACTGAGGGCTGAGGTACAGAGCTGAAGTAAAGCCCAATGTCTACAGAAGTTCAATACATGGCCTTAGAATAATGAAGTGGCTGATTAGTAGGTGGACAGTCACTTACCCTATTTGAATAGTCTTCAACATGATCCAAATTTCATACATGACTTGAGGGATGACTTGAGGAATCGCTTGAAGCCTACTCTGGGAAGAGAAGCAGACCTGAGAATGGACCGATCTTTTCTTTTAAAAACAAAAAATTGTTTCCCCTTCAAACAAACAAACAGGATGAGGGGGAGATTTTGAGGGGCTAATATCTCTTTAGGGGAGAAGTCCCAGTGTGTTTGTCTGTGTTTGTTTTTTGCCAGGGTTTGTTTTGGTGGCCCGGTGGCTTTCAGATTTAGTTTCTTTTCTGCTTGGAGAGAGACAGTGGGAGGAGTCAACTAGGGCTGAAGTGAGTCATACCCAATGGTATGGGCCACATTCCTGTTGAGCCTGGTTGCTGGTTATAGTATACTTGGATTTTCAAAAAGCTTTCAACAAAGTCCCTCATTAAAGATTACTGAGAAAACTTAGCAGTTGTGGGGTAAGGGGACAGGTTCATGTGTGGATTGGTAACTGGTTGAAGGAAAGGAAACATAGGATAGGTATAAATAGACAGTTCTCTAAATGGAGGGAGGTAAAAAGTGGGGTTCCCCCAGGGATCTGTACTTCAACCAGTGCTTTTTAATTTATTCATAAATAATCTAGGAGTACGGATAAGAAGTGAGGTGATCAAATTTGCAGATGGCACCAAACTATTTAGGGTAGCGAAATCCAAAACAGATTGTGAGGAGCTCCAAAAGGATCACTTCAAACTGGGGGAGTGGACAATAAAATGACAGATGTGTTTCAGTGTAAGCAGGGGTAAAGAAATGCAAATTGCGGCAACAACCAAACCCATATATACACCAATGGGGTCTGAGCTGTCAGTGACTAACCAGGAGAGGGATCATGGGGTCATGGTGGACAGCTCATTGAAAGTGTCCAGAGATGAAAGTTTGGGGCAGGGTACAAATTTGATAGATAGATAGATAGATAGATAGATAGATAGATAGATAGATAGATAGATAGATAGATTGATGTGTGGCAGCTGTGAAAAAGGCAAATTCCATGCTTGGAATTATTAGGAAGGGGATTGAAAATAAAACTGCTAATATCATAATGCCCTTATACAAATCTATGGTGCGGCCACATTTAGAGTACTGCATGCAGTTCTGGTCTCCATATCTCAAGAAGGACATTGTAGAACTGGAAAAGATTAAGAAGAAGGCAACCAAGATGATCAGGGGCCTAAAGCACCTTCCTTATGAGATAAGGCGACAACACCTGGGGCTTTTTAGTTTAGAAGGACAATGACTGAGGGCCAACATGACAGAGGTTTATAAAATTATGCATGGTTTGGAGAGAGCGGAGAGAGAGAGAATTTTTTTTTCTCCCTCTCTCAGAACACTAGAACCAAGGGTCATCCCATGAAACTAAAGGCCAGGAAATTTGGGACCAACAAAAGAAAGTACTTTTTCCACACAGTGCATAGTTAATCTTTGGAATTATCTGCCACAACATGTGCTGACAGCCACCAACCTGGATGGCTTTAAGAAGGGCTTAGATAAATTCATGGAGGACAAGACTATCAATGGCTATTTGGGCTATAGGCCACCTTCAGTAGGGATGTGCGAAACATTTTGGGTACAGAATGATCTGTACCCGAAACAGCCAATTTTGGGTGATTCGGATCAGAACCGAATCACCCTTCTAACCCTCCGAAATTTTTCGGAGCCGAAACGAATCACCCCCGTTTCGGCTCCGAAATATCTGTTGTTTCAGCCCTCCATTTTGTGGCCAATAAATGCCTTCTTCTTCCCCCTCCATTTTGAGCAATGACTTCTATTTGAATTTCCTGCCTTTTTGCCTCCCATTGACTTCAATACAAAAAGGTCTGATGTGACGTCTACTTGAATTTCGGGTCCCAGGAGCAAAATAGTGGGGTGGAGTGGTAGTTCCTAATGGGTGGAGGCTACCACCCCAATTGCAGAGGGATTGGGCAAAGGGGATCGGGGGCAGAAGAGTGGGGTGGGGTGGTAGCGCCTAATGGTTGGAGTTTACCATCCCAATTGCAGAGGGATTGGGCAAAGGGCTGATTTTTGGTGAATTGTTGAAGTTTTTGGTCTTTGAGGCAGATTTGGGGCATAACGTGGGATCAGGGGCAGAAGAGTGGGGTGGGGTGGTAATTCCTAATGGGTGGAGTCTACCACCCCAATTGCAGAGGGATTGGGCAGAGGGCTGATTTTTGGTGAATTGTTGAAATTTACGTGTCTTTAAGGTTTTTCCTCATAAGTTGTACTGGAGGTTTAAGCAGCCCCATAACTGCACTTGGGGGGTGCTGGGGTGTCCCAGAGCAAGTGGTGGTGTATTGCACATAGGGTGCCAACCACCCTCATGGGTTGCTAACCCATGGCGTACATGGTTCTGTTGTTTCTGAGGTGTTCTGAGTGTGGATTCTATGATAGCAAATGAGATTTTCAATGAGACACCATGAATCCACTCTCATTTGCTATCATAGAATCTACACTCAGAACACCTCAGAAACAACAGAACCCTGTACCCCATGGGTTAGAAACCCATGGGGGTGGTTGGCACCCTATGTGCACTACACCACCACTCGCTCTGGGCCACCCCAGCACCCCCCAAGTGCACTTATGGGGCTGCTGAAAGCTCCATTACACCTTATGAGGAAAAACCTTAAAGACACGTAAACTTCAACAATTCACCAAAAATCAGCCCTCTGCCCAAATCCTTTGAAAAAAATTCAGGTAGCTTCCTTGCCCCTACCTTGCACTACCACCAACCCCACACTGCTCTAGGCCACCCCTTTCCCCCTGATGTGAAGCAATACACCCTCCATTATACCTAATGGGGGAAAACCTTAAAGACACGTAAACTTCAACAATTCACCAAAAATCAGCCCTTTGCCCAATCACTCTGAAATTGGGGTGGTAGCCTCCACCCATTAGGCACTACCACCCCACCCCACTCTTTTGGCCCAGATCCCACGTTATGCCCCCAATCTTCCTCAAAGACACTAAAACTTCAAAAATTCACCAAAAATCAGCTCTTTGGCCAGTCCCTCTGCAATTTGGGTGGTAGCTTCCACCCAACAGGCACTGCCACCCCACCCCACTCCTTCAGCCCCAGGACCCATTTTTTAAAATCTGGATCGATTCGGATTTGGATTAATTTGGATCCGAATCAAATCGGGGGTGATTCGGAAGGGCCAGATTTGGATCCAAAATGAATCGGGGGTGTTTCGATTTGGATCCGAATCGAAACACCGAAAATCCAAATTGCACACCCCTAGCCTCCAGCCTCAGAAGCAAGATGCCTCTAAATAGCAGTTTCAGAGGAGCAAAAGCAGAAGAGAGGGCATGCCCTCAGCTCTTGCCTGTGGGATCCCCAGAGGCATCTGGTGGGCCACTGTGTGAAACAGGATGCTGGACTAGACAGGCCTTGGGCCAGCAGTCTTATGTTCTGTGAATCACATTTCATTTATTCATATCCATTTCAACTACCATTTCAGTAACTACCCTGCAGCACCTTATATGCTGGGAAGAATAGACCTGAGCTATGATATCCAGATTCCTCCAAGAACACACTTTCTATCCATTACTGTACTTTCCAAACCACAGTGCACAGCTTCCACAGTGTACTGCTTCCTCATTCCACAGCAGCAGCTGAGTAATGATGAGCTTTTGAAATAGGCTTAGTAGACAGTTACCCATCATGCACAGCATTTCCTTGTCTCTGCAAGTGGTAGCCAATGAACTGGGGTGGGAAAACATTGCATATTACCATGTCACACTGTATATTCTTTTTTTCTAGGTGATACAGGGAGGTGTGTGGGGACGACAGCCATGTGTCCCTGATTAAACCTAATTGGACTCAAATCTTGTTTTTTAAATTTATTTCTAGCATGCCTTTCCCTAAATCACAGAACCAAGTTAACTTACAAAAACATATTTCAAAAGCAGCTGAAACTTAAGGAACACTTGTTTGTGCTAACAGATACTTTCAGGAAGGCATAGTCTGGCCACTGTAGTCTTGCATGCTTTTCTGCACATTAACATTTCTTTTGTCTGTCAGGAACTCAGATGTCCTCAAGGACACACATAAGACAGGAAGGGGGAGTCTCCTGTTTCAGGTGTTTTTTCCACCAGTCTAGCTTTTGCACAACAGGGTTACCTGATCCAGTTTCTCTGTGGCATCAAATGCCTGCTTATGCTGGGGTGCATCTAATAGCAAAACATAGATTCCCAGCATGGACAAAGGAAGCAGAGGAATGGGGGAAGCATATACATATATGTGTGTGTGTGTGTGTGTGTACACACACACACACACACACACACACACACACACACACACACACACACACACACATATATATATATATATATATATATATATATATATATATATATATATATATGCTGTTATACTTTAACATGTATGGCTAATGCAAAGAACTAGGCTTTGCCATTAAAATAACATAGTTGATCTTGTACAAACTGGTCACAGAAATTCTGGTCATTACTATTGAGAATAAGCCACTGTCCATTCAAAAAAAAGCACTCTTGAGTCCCAGTGATTTAAGTATATGCCTCAAATGAGTCTACAGGTGGCCCTCATTGTCCGTGGTACTGGCACCCACGGTTTAGCTTATCCATGGTCAGGCAATGTAGAACTGACCTCGTTTCTCTGTGGTTCAAAAAATAGACAAAATTTGGCTATCTGCGGTTCCTGGGTGGCCAGAAATGTCATTTCTGGCCACCATTTTGCAGCATATAGCCACTTTGAGGCTATTCTTTAAAAAAAAAAATACCTACAATTTTTTTGTGGAAAATGAGGGTCACCTGTATTGAATGTGGCGGTGGAGGGGGGGGGATGCAAATACATTTATTCATTCTCACTGTGAAAGATGGTCTTCATTTTGCTCCATTTTGTGCTGTCCTGTTTTCCTCCATTACTTTCAGACTCCATTTCTGTTAGACTCTAGCTTTTCATAAAGGTCCTTCTTGAATTACTTTGATTCAAAAATTCCAAGAGTTGCTGGAAACTTACTTACTTACTTACTTACTTACTTACTTATGGGGGCATTCTGTAATAATTTGAAATGAAACCATTGTGTTCTCCAAATACCCTGCACGTAAACACATCACTCAAGGTGAGATGTAGCCCCCAAGGCCACTTCACAAGAGCTGTTACAACTCAGAAGGGCATCAAACAAGGATGCGTTCTGGCTCCACTCCTCTTCAACCTTTACATTAATTCTATGGTGGGCCAGCTCAGCAACCCAGATTTCTACCCTCCAAAGCTCACTGGGAGACTCATTGCCATCCTGTTATACGTTGATGATGCAGCCATCCTCTCAAGGACCCCCATTGGCCTTAGAAGAGCACTGAGGGCCCTGATGCTGCACTGCAGGGACAACTGCCTGGAAATCAATTATCACAAAACTAAAATTATGGCATTTGCCAGGAGGCCCAAGATCCATTCTTGGCAGATTGCGGGGCATAAGGTTGAGCAAGTTGCACACTTCAAATACTTGGGAGTAGTTTTTCATTCTGGTGGCTCTAGGAAAGCCCACGGAGAACACGTGGCTTTAAATGCCCAGAGAAGTGCCTCTGCCATTCTCAAATCCCTGTGGACAAGAGGAGGCCATTATGTAACCACAGCCCTTGAACTGTTCACAGCCAAGTCACTAGCTCAGCTTATCTGTGGTGCTCAATTGGGTCCCTTCCCCAACATTGCGGCTCTGGAACTTGTACAATCTAAATTCCTGTGGGCAGCGCTCCAAGTACCGAGATGTGTCTCCAATGCCACTGCGCCTAGAGACAGGCCTGATCAAGCTGGAGGCCAGAGTGTGGGTGGCCATCCTCTGTTATTGGCTCAGACTTTCCTTCTGCCCAATTGGCCTTGCCCCCTAACCCTACATGATGATTACCAATCTAGCTGGATTTAGGCAACTGAGACCAAAATAGCTACTGGCTGTTTTTCCAGTTTTATCACTCAGGTCATATGTTTCTGTCCTCTCATGTATTTTAACTCATGCATTCTTTTAATTACTTTTACTACCTTTTAGGCACTTTGGTCCTCATGTTAGTTACTATTTTTAGTATTTTTAGTCCTTTTAGTATAGGTAATCATTTTTATCTAATTTCACTTTTAACATGGAATCACCCTTATACTTTAACATTGGCTTAGTATTTTTAGTATTCTTAGTCCTTTTAGCAACAATATGTACTATTTAATATGTATTTATCTTTTATCTAATCTAACTTTTATCATGCAATCATCCTTATACTTTATGCTGGTCTGTGACCGTAATAAAGATTGATTGATTGGTTCTCCAAATACACAATTGAGTGGAGAATGTATTAAAGGGGGTTGGAGGAGGGAATCCATTACCTTGGGGAAAGAATTGGGAGATATTTGTTCTGTGAAGTTTTGAAAATCACCACATGAGAAGACAAGTTATCTCCTTTTACTGAAATAAATAGAAATTGTTTGGACTCGACTAAACAAATATACTGAGCTGCATCCAAGGAAATTTGAGCAGTTCACTCACAGACACTTGCACAAGACTATAAGGGTGAGGTTAAGAGTTCTTCCCATGCTTGGGTAAGAGGCTGTGCAAATCTTTCAGAAGTAGAAAAATATCTTCAGTGATTTAGTGATTTAACTTAAAAGTGATTTAGTTTCACTTTCCTTTTGCAATGCTCTAGTATGAGGCATAAAAACACCCATTCACGGGCTGCCTTGGCACATAATGTCAAACTGTGGGTTGATGAACCTGGAGTTAGATCCTGAAACCAGGAATCATCCCGCATCTGATCCTCCAACCTAGGCCAGGCAACCTCTGTTTTCAGGGCAGAGGAGCCCTCCCTATCCCTGGTCCACCAAGGCCTCATCCCAGCAAGCTCCATAGCGTTCACGTCACCGGACTGCAGGCAAGGCATCAGCATGTTGGCCTTGATCTTCAAGGGGGAATGGTTGGAGCTAGGACCTGGCAGCATCAGCTCTCAGCTGCAATGTCTCATAGTGACCACTGGGGGGTAGGGTCATGAATAGAAGTGCTAGACTCCTCCCCTCTTTGTTCCTCCAGTGTTAGTTTCCATTTTGTCTCTCCAGAGATGGCTGTTTGTTTTGGTCTCTCTATTCAATCATTAACTACATCTGAAATTAAGCTGCAGACTTTTTCACATTTGTTTGTAACATTTTCTTTAAATAAATCCTTGTAGTTCTTCAGTGCTAAAGAACTGTCTCAAGACCTCTTGCTTTGCTGCTTTCTCGCCAGACTGGTTTTGCTCTGCTATTTGGGGACTGAACTACCATTCTTACCCTACAAAGGTTATGATCCCAGAAGACAGTAAACAAAAGAGGAAAACCTAGAGAGTTAAATAGAAAGCAAAGCAAAGAGAAAAGCTTTGAAAATGGAGACAGCACAAGGATTCCAAATGACTGAAAAGTTGCAAGGTCCTGAATATGAGCTCCGATCTTTCAAAATGGAGATGCTCCTGAAGAGTCATGGACTTGGCAGTGTTCTGCACACCCAGCAGAGTTCTGCCCAACAGGAAAGGAGCACAAAGAATGGGACAAAGCAGATAAAAAGGTATCAGGAATGATTTGCTTGGTGGTGAGTGACACAATCTTCTGCATCTAAGAGACAAAGAAAATGCAAAGAATATTTGGGAAACTCTGAAGGGATTATATAAAAAGAAGTATATGGTTTCCAAAGTGCATCTAGTAAGAAAACCTTGCAATAAAAGACTTAGAGAAGGAAAAAGTATGTCCAAGCAGTTTGCCATGTTACTTTGATAGTGTGACAAGTGCCTTGGAAGTCAAGGAGGATGCAGACTTATAATTTGTAATTAACCAGCTAGAGGACTTTGATTTGCACAGAAGGAATGATAGGCAACCAAAGGAACGTGAAGAAAATTCATTTAGAAACTTGCAAAGAAATAAGAAATGCTTTATTTGTGGAAGCCCCAAACACTTGCCGAATAAGTGTCCCAAGAATAAAGAGTTTGCAGACAAAAAGCAAGCAAAACAAAGTTGCAAGAGAGTGAGTCATCTGGGAACACCAAGTACAGAACTTACAAGCAACCAAGGACTAAAGCTAATAAGCAAGGGATATATCTTGCAAGAACAGATAAAGTTTTGGAAGCCAAGTCTGAGAAATGCAGCAGTGGCATTTGCATTGATTCAGGTGCTACAAGCATCCTGATTAGAGAAAGGGAGAGATGTATAAACCTACAGGTGAAACTCGAAAAATTAGAATATCGTGCAAAAGTCCATTAATTTCAGTAATGCAAATTAAAAGGTGAAACTGATATATGAGACAGACGCATTACATGCAAAGCGAGATAAGTCAAGCCTTAATTTGTTATAATTGTGATGATCATGGCGTACAGCTCATGAAAACCCCAAATCCACAATCCCAGAAAATTAGAATATTACATGGAACCAAGAAGACAAGGATTGTAGAATAGAACAATATCGGACCTCCGAAAAGTATACAGTGTACTGTGCTTGATTGGCCAGCAAACTCGCCTGACCTGACCCCATAGAGAATCTATGGGGCATTGCCAAGAGAAGGATGAGAGACATGAGACCAAACAATGCAGAAGAGCTTAAGGCTCCTAATGAAGCATCCTGGTCTTCCATAACACCTCATCAGTGCCACAGGCTGATAGCATCCATGCCACGCCCCATTGAGGCAGTAATTGCTGCAAAAGGGGTCCAAACCAAGTACTGAATACATATGCATGCTTATACTTTTCAGAGGTCCGATATTGTTCTATTCTACAATCCTTGTCTTCTTGGTTCCATGTAATATTCTAATTTTCTGGGATTGAATTTTTGGGGTTCTCATGAGCTGTACGCCATGATCATCACAATTATAATAAATTAAGGCTTGACTTATCTCGCTTTGCATGTAATGCGTCTGTCTCATATATCAGTTTCACCTTTTAATTTGCATTACTGAAATTAATGGACATTTGCACGATATTCTAATTTTCCGAGTTTCACCTGTAGATACAAGTAGGGATGTGCACAAAACCGGTTTGCCCAGTTCAGTTTGAATTCGAACCGGGTTCGAACCAGGAGGAGGTGGTTTGGTTTTTGGTTTTGCTTGGAAACACCCCCCCCCCCCAGTTTGTCATTGAAAATCTTATATGCTATCAAAGAAACTACACTCAGAACACCTCAGAAACAACAAAACCCAGTACCCCATGGGTTAGCAACCCATGGGGGTGCTTGGCACCCTCGCTCTGGGCCACCCCAGCATCCCCCAAGTGCAGTTATGGGGCTGCTGAACCCTCCATTCTTCCCTTTGGAGAAAAACCTTAAAGCCACTTGTGGGGTGCTGGGGTGGCCCAGAGTGAGTGGTGGTCTAGTGCACAGAGGGTGCCAACCACCCCCATGGGTTGCTAACCCATGGGGTACTGGGTTTTGTTGTTTCTGAAGTGTTCTGCGTGTAGATTCTTTGGTAACATATAAGATTTTCAATGACAAACCACGAATCCACTCTCATTGCTAACCTTAAAGACACATAAACTTCAAAAATCACTTAAAAATCAGCCCTTTGCCCAATTCCTTTCAAATAATTCTGATAGCTTCCTGGACCCCCTTGGGCACTACCACCCACCATACTCTGCTCTTGGCCACCTCTTTGCCCCCAACATGAAGCTATACATTTGCTGACACCTCCATGCTTCTTTATGGAGAAAAACCTTAAAGACGCGTACACTTCAAAAATCACTTAAAAATAAACCTTTTGCCCAATTCCTTTCAAATAATTCTGATAGCTTCCTTGCCTCCCTTGGACACTACCACCCACCACACTCCACTCTAGGACACCCCTTTCCCCCCAGTGTGAAGCTATACATTTGCTGTAATCCTCGTTCCCTATGAGGAATTCAAAAATACTTTAACAATTCACCAATAATTGGAGGAGTGTCTGATTGCCTTGGGGTTTTGTGGGTGGTAGGCACCCCTGTCTGTCTAGCACCCACCCTGCTTTTGTGCCCCTAGGTGCTCCACAATAGGGAATATGGACTGGTTCTGGTCCCATTATATCCTATGAGAAAAATAATTAAAAATATTCATTAAAAATCATAGGGGTGTCTTATTGCTTCAGGGTTTGGGTGGTTGTTGGCACCCATGGGTGCTCCACAATAAGGAATAATGGGCTGGTTGGAGTCCCATTATATCCTATGAGAAAAAAATAATAATAATTTTCAAAAATTCATAAAATATCATACAAGTGTCAGATTGCTTTGGGATTTGGGTGAAAGGTACCCCTGGGTGCCAGCTACCATACTACCAATTTAGGGGTGTACAGACCAGTCCAAACCAGTTATAACCGGTTTGAATCAAACCACTCCCTGGTTCAGTTCGAATTCGAACCTGCAGCTCGAACCTGATGGCTGGTTCGGTTCAAATTCGAACCTCCAAACCACACTGGTTCGGATTCGAACCTATTCGAATTTGAACCGGTTCGCACATCCCTACAAAGGATGTCTGAATTTGTGGCACAGAAGATTAGGCCATAGAGATGCCAAAATGGCATACTGGTCTTTATGGCCTGCCACTCTCATGAGAGAGCAGTCCGTGGGAGAAGTGGCATCGTCATACATTATTAACAATTTTGCCCTTGAATCACCATCCCACTGTACTCCAAGACAGTTCTTCTCATGAGTCATGCCATAGACTGTGTGCTTGCACTCAAGAGGAAGGGGCTGGGGCCCCGTTCCACTTCTAATTCATACAGAAAAATAGAGCAGAGCCACTCAAGAACCAGGAGCTGCCTTTCACCCAGACCCCAGGTATCACTCCCCTATCATGGGAAACAACTGGGTTGTCTCAGTTCATGGTGCCACCAGGACTCAACATACTTGTGCAAACATTTCTTTATCAATTGATTTGTGGAGACCTCTCCACAAAGTGCCTATCTTGTCATCCCATCCCCTTTTTCTGTAGATTGCCAGGGGGGCAGGATGAGACACAGTGGAGAGTGGACATCCCCCAATGTGGCTTCCCCTTTTACATGCTTTGGAGCTTTGGATGCAGTAGCACTGTGTTTCTGTTGCCGGGCAATGGCTGGAGGAGTGCAGAGACAATGCGGGAGCAAGACAAATGATCTGAGAGGCAGTCAGCAAGAAGCACAGCAGGCATAGAGCTAAAGCATTTCTGGGCTGGTCTGAGCCACCCTCTCTATGGTTCTGACAGAAATCACAGTGCAAAACCCAGGTTACAGTGGTGGCAGAATTCAAACCTGAGGTTCAGCCAGCAAAACTCACTACAAACCTAAAGTTGAAATTATGGCTTGGGGAGGGAAACCTTGTGTCACTCTTGTAACAAAACCATGATTTTACACATTTGGACAACCACAAAATGGAACCTATGCCCCCTTTGTCTCTTGTTTGGCATTATGTGCAAATGCAGCCATAGGTGGAAGAGAACTTCGACAAGCAGATGGGCACCTTTAGATCCAATCCATTGATTGTAGTCCATTGCACAGAACTAATTAAAACAGAATGCAGGTGTAATTGGTAGAAAAGGTAGAAGTGTAGATGCTTGTCCTAGCTGTCTCACATTTCCTGGACAATTAAATCCTTAATTGCATCCTTGAAGAAATGTAATGATGGTGGGAGTTGCTTTCAAGCCCTTTTGTAAGAATCTGTTTGTTGTTGTTTGTTGCTCTCCTATCATAAATTATCCTAATAATTTCCCAGGATATTAATAACCCATTTATTGGACTGCTCAGACTTTGGCTGAAAGCTGAGACGATGGCAGATATGCCATGTTTCTTTGCAAACTTCCATTGCCCTGCATTATTGTGCTTGAAGTGTTCCTGGGAGGTCAGCCATTTGAACAGCTATGTATTTCCAGATGGACCAAAATCTATTCTCAACCAGTCTGCTTATCTGCCTACCTGTTTATCTAATGTGTGCCCTTTGCAGAATCAAGTGGGGGGAGGGGAATGGGAAGCCTTGAGCCTCAGCCCCCATTAACATTGCAGGCACATAATGTGCTAGCAAGAATGTCCCCTGTTGCTTTTCATCATCCCTCAGCTCCTCAATCATGTTCTGAGCCAGGCTACTGGCATATTCATAATGTGGTGCTTAAATCATCAGAATATCCTTTTGTAAAAAACAGTGGTTGTTCCAGGATCATTATGGCTGCTTGCCGTGACTTAGGGGTGGCTGACTCTGACATACCTTTAGAATATGGTGCAATCATGATAGATAACTGCAGCATCAAATCCCACAGAGATGGGGTATTGTCATAGATCGCATAGACATAATGTGCTGTAAGTAGTAATCACGCTCAGCTTGTTTTGCTCAATGCAAATGGAGTAAAATATAGAATGCAGAGACCCACTTTCTGCTGAATATAGGTCAGCTAAAAGATAAAAATTCAGAATTTGCTTCCAAATATGAACTTTAAAATATTTCAAAATGCAGAAGTTTCTCCCTTGGCTCAGGCTCTGATTTTACAATACTTGGCAGAAGAATACACCTCTAGACCCAAGATGGCCCTTTACACAGCATTTAGATTTTAAATTTGCCTTCGACCTAATATCAAGAGAAAAGATATGGTACAAACTGAAAGCTTCCTCAGTTGACCACTGTCTTCTTCTACTCATACATAATTTGTACCAGAATACCCATCTTAAAGTGAGGTGCATAGCAACAGGCCATTTTTCCAAGGCAATTCCAACATACAGAGGTGTTAAACAAGGCTGTATTTTAGCACCGCTTTTGTTTAATTTTTATATAAATTCTATTGTCGCTTTTTTAACTAATTCTGATTTTCATTCCCCCAAATTGGCTTCCAAATTAGTTCCATGATTACTTCATTATGTTGATGATACTGTAATACTATCTCAAATACCAATTGGCCTGAGAAGGGCATTTAATTCTCTTACTCTTTATTGTAAGGAGCATGCCCTTCAGATTAACTATACCAAAACTAAAATCATGAGGTTCGCAAAGCACCCAAGGACACTGATTTGGTCTGTCAACAGATGTAGGATTGAGCAAGTCAGTTGTTGTAAGTATTTGGTACATAGTTTTTCAATATTCTGGCAGTCATAAAGCCTACTCTGAATATGTGCAACAAAACACATGTAAGTCTACTTCAGCCATTTTGACTTTCTTTTACTCAAGAGGGGCCTGTTTCATTCCTGCTACAATAAGGCTGTAAGAAACCAAAGCCCTGGCTCAACTGTTAGACAGTGCCCAACTTGGCCCATATCCCAACTCTGCAGCATTAGAAGCGGTTCAACCCACATTTCTCAGGAAATTATATTTCAAATAGTTCATGGTGTCCCTAGTGCTATTTTTCGTCTGGAGGCTGGTCTTCCCAGGGTATAATCCAAGAATCTGGCTTTCTATTTTTAAGTTCTGGCTTAAGCTAAATTTCTGTCCTCTGGAGCTGACTCCACTGATGCTTGTGGACGAATTTATTTCTAACTGTGAACGCTTATTTGAGCAGAAACTGCTTACTTATGGCCTGTCACCACAAATACTAATAATGATGTGCTATGACCAGGCCAAGCTGGTGGTTACCCAAAGATTCTTAGATGCAGGTTGGCAGAAAGACCAAAGTGTCATTCCAAGGGGAGCAGTGTTGGGAAATCAAATTCTGAACACACGCCCTGCCAGGTATCTTAACCAGATTACAGCGACCAAGTATTGCAGGGTGTTTACCCAAGCACGGTTTAATGTTCTGCATACTGTAGTGCTTGAGGGCAGATTTAACAAAATCCCATTTGCAGAGCGCTTTTGTCCCTGCGATCCAGGAGCTAAAGAATCAATTGTGCATGTTCTATTATATTGTAATTTTTATAGGGACATCCGTAATATGCATATTACTGCATATTTATTAAATTTTCTGGGCTGCTCTGATGATTTCTACTTAAGTTATCTTCTATCGGATCATGATGATAAGATTTCTTATGCAGTTGCCAGGTTCTGCCTAATTGCTAGTAGAGTTCGTAAGACCATGTTATGTACCTGAACAACTAAGTATTGCTATCTATTGAGGATAGATGTTATATATTGAGTTATTTTTGTTTCTTCCCCACCCCTGCTTCCCCTTAAACGATGTTGGTGTTTCTCCTGATATGTTTAAATGCTTTTAGGAACTTTTAGGGATTTTATGTATTTTTATTTTTACATTTGCTGTTCTGTACTTGCTGGTCAGTGACCAGAATAAAAATTACTACTACTACTAAAATGCAGAAGACTTTTGAACACATTACTCTTGTTGTTGGCCAATATCTTTAATAGTACATTAATCTCCCCCCCCCCCCCCAATAGGATGTAGACAGGGTGCTTTGAATGGAAGCATCTCTCATTTAGGTACTTGACTCTAGAGGTTTTCTGTATGGCTCTGGTCAAGCTGGTTTGAGCTCTGAAGTCTTGTCAGTTCAGTCACAAAAAGGCATTTTTATTTTTATTTTTTTGCAGGAGAATAACAGCATAACTAGCAATTTGTCCACAAAATGGTGGCAACGGATATGGAAAGGTAATCAGGAAAAGATTATTTTGCTCAATGAAAATATGGTAAAATTTGCAACAAAGAAACCCACATTCTAATACTTGTGTGGGTTGCTGGGTGCCAGTTCTGACTTCCTTTCCCAAGAGGCTTTGCCCCATTTCCCCCCTCTTGCCCCTTGCTTTCATCCTCTTTTCTTTGGGGAAAGTGACCCACGGTTGCCCTCGCCAAACACCACTCTCAGTTCAGAGTGGAGTTTCGCCACCGCAAACTCGATTTCCGCGGTGCCAGTGCTACATTTGAATGCTGGCACTGCAGTTTGGGCCAGATGGGACTGGAGAAGCTCCTCCCTCACTCCTGCCTGATTGGCTATGTAGGCTGTCCTTCTGTCAAGAAGGAAGCCAGCACAGCCACTCCCCTGCCTCTCTGCAGTCTCGCTGACTTCAGAGAGGCCCCTCTCTCCAACATCCAAACATGGATGGGAAAGCAGGGGGAGGGGGCACAGAACCGTGGGTCCATTGGACCCACGGTTCCGTGCTGCATCTGAACCTGACTTATGTCCCCCCCCCCCAATTTCCAGTTTGATGTCATTTGTTGAAATGATATTACTAAAGTACTGTAAATCTGAAGACAGTAGTAGGGTTTGCGTTCTGCACAAGCCACACAACCTGGCAATTCTGACAAATTAAGCGGGGGGGGGGGGACTGCTCCTCACCCAGGACACTATTTATCTGTACAAAGGTCCCAACTGTGTAGCTCCATGCTGGGCTTCATTTCCTGAGACAGTGCAGCTCACATTGGAAAATGCCATGGAAGGGAAGTGGCCAGTGCCTGTTAATGTCACAATTGCCATTCGCTCTACACTGAGAGCTTGTTTCTGATTAGCTAAGACACATTGGGCATAGCCCCCAGGTCACTGTGGCAATCGTTATTTTCTCTTTAGCAATATGTAATGTTGCAAAGGTGGATGTGTTAAGAGTATAAACCCTGCAGAGAACATCAGAAGCTGCCTTCTATGGAGTCAGACCACTGGTTAATTGAGTTCAGTATTGCCAATACTGATTGGCAGAGGTTCCCCAGGTTTCAGGCATGAATCTTTCCCAGCCCTATCTGGAGATGCCAGGGATTGAACATGGGACCTCCTGCATGCAAAGCAGATGCTCTACTACAGAGCATCTACAGCCCCCAGTGACCTGTAGGGAGGATGAAGAACTTGCCTTTCCCCAGTAATTAGCTGTGGATACCCTAGTTTGAGTGGAGGGGCATTTAGTTTGGGCGTACAATGCTGGGGAGGGGATTAACCCTTTCCTCCCAAGTTGTTCCTGATTTAAATCACTCTTCTACCATAGCTGCTATAAGTCAATGATAAACATTAAAGATGATCAGATTTGCGTGGGTCCTAGGCATCCCTAAGCATCTTACAGCATACTCTAAGATACTCTTCTACACATGTGTCATGCTTATGGGAGGGGCTACACTCAACAGCAGAGCAGATGCTTTGTATACAGAAGACTCTAGTTTCAACCCAGTTTCTTCTGTTCAAAGGATTCCCGGTAGTGGGGCTGAGAAGGAACTCTGCCAGAGAACTTGGATGGCTGCTGCCGGTCAAAGTATGCAGTACTGGGCTGGACAGATCATTAGCCTTGGCACAACGTAAGGCAAACTTGTACATTCAGATCTTTTCATCTTTCAGCATCTGTTCACTTGTTCACCAGAGCTCCACTTTCCGATTTCAGATTTGACATCTTGTACCTTCAGGGTGAAGCAGTGATGTAATGATGGATATATTTGCTCTGCCCTCAGTCCACTCAAGTAACTGAGGTGGCAATCCCAAACAAACGTATTTGAAACTGAGTTGCCCTGCAATTCATGGGATTTATGTCCAATTAAATGTGCTTTGCATAGTGATGTAAGGCAATAGGGTCGAGCTGTCAGAGACAATTAATACTTAGAATTATAGTTGTGTCTGCAAAAAGATATCATGCTGTCTTTCTTTAAAGGGTCTCCATGGGGAGGCCTTATCTTAAAGGTGCTTGCTCAGCTCATCTAGTTCTTAGCCAAATAAAAACATGACCCCATGTGAGGGTCGTCATAGCCAGAGCAAACACAGTTTAGAAGAAGCCATGCTATTTGCAACACTTTATGGGTTTCCTTTTATTGGAACTACATTTGTGAATAGCTGTCATGAATGCACAACCTTTTCCTGTCTTGGGGAAGATCTCTCCCTAAGAGAGTACTTGTCACTTCAGAGTCAATGTGGGGGTGGGGCTGCAGCATGCATCAGCATAGGGGAGGGTCTAGCAAGCACACTCCTTTGGATACTGTACCTATGTACAGCATCCCAGGAATGTGCGAACTGGCTGATATCGAAAGCTCGTGCTTGAACTGGACCAGGGCGGAGCTGGTCTGAGGGTGGAGCTGAGTCAAGCCAAACCCCCGCCTCATGAGCTGTATCGATGGGGATACCTTTAAAACCAAGCCATGGTTGTGGCAGCAGGGATGGAGGATGACAAAGGTGGCAGAGAGGGCTCCTTCAACCACCATCCCCGCAGGTCTCCCAAGTGATTCAGTGGCCCATTTCAAGCCTTGGATTGTGGCACTGTGGCTTCAGCGGCAGGAATGACAGAGGTGGCAGCAGGGGCTCCTTCCACCACCACCAACCTTGCTGGATTCCCCTTTGCAAGTATCCCCATCAAGCCCCTCGAGGCTGCTTGATGGCCGGACTGGACCAGGACAGGGCTCAATTGAGCCTGAGACACCCAGAGTGGCTTAAATCTGGTCCGGATTCGAGCCAAACCATCCAGTCACCTGGCTTGCACATCCCTACAGTATCCATGCTCTGTATAGCCTGAATAGGGCTTATATGCACCTTAATTATTATTGCATTCTAGACTAAGGCTGTGGCACTGCTCACGGTGGGTGGGAATAATCTCCCCTTCCTTCTGCAATGGCTTGCACCACCCAAATATATGTCTCTGAGCCTTAGAGACATATTTTATGGTGGTGCAGGTTGCTGTGACAGGAAGGGGAAACCATTTCTCACCTCTGTGCGCACCACCACGGCTTTATTTATTTATTTTTACTTCTTTGATGTGAATCCCAGCTTTAGGCTAGAAGGCAACCCTGCTGCCTCAGCACCTCATTCGACAGGGTGTCAGCCACTTTCTGCTGATGTGGTTATGGACCCTCCTTTATTCAGCAACAGCAGTTCTGGAGGAAGGGCCATGTCCCACGTGTTAGATTTCTGAAACAGAAATTGGGGTGGGGGAGGTCAAGGGATAGTCCTCCCCCCACCCCAATTTCTGTTTCAGAAATCTGACACGTGGGACATGGCTCACCCACCCAGGAATAAAGTTTGTCCCTTCTTCTGCCCCCCCCCCCACACAACTCCAATTTATTTTCTTGTACTGCCAATGCATTTCAGAGCCCAGACTATACCCCAATAGTCAGCTCTATGCAACCTGGGTTGACATTATGCTACAGCCACCCCGCTCTACCACTGACACCATCAGGAGAAAAACTACACAGCAAGCACACTGAACCGTCCATGATGTAGTCAGCATTCCACATCACTTGCTGAAGTGCCCTACTTGCATGCTGTTGCTTTTGTGTATTAGCTCAGAGAACAAAAACCCTCAACTTCTGTCTTCCAGATTCAATAGCAGTGGAAGTGTTTCAAAATGAGCTTAGCATTGTTTCCACTCTGCCAGGAGCCATCATACACAAGAAAAGGGAGGTGACTGACTGCTTGTGATGGCAAAAGCCATCCTGTATTGCTATTCAGATGTGGCTTTTTCATGCAAGTAGTAATTAACTCCGTCCCTCTAGAAGCGAAACATACTAGAGTAGTTCTGGCATCCTGCATGCTGCCTTCGGGTTTGGCAGCCAAGAGCTACGCAAAAGTTAGTCAGGTTCCTCCTGTCTCCACAGCAACTTAAATTAACAATCTCCAGCAGCTGGCCCAATGTGATACACAGAGTCCATGATTCTGGAAGTCATTCTTTAGAAAATTGTTATTTATAGGCCCACTTCTACACAGCGCGGTTTACTTTTCGTCATTTGCCGGTCAATGAGTCGCTTACAAAACTGCGGTATGACCAAGTGGCTGTAAAATAAGGATCAACATTTTTATTCTTCAGAGTCTAAAGTCATCTGTTGGAGATTGTATTTGAAAAAGGCATTCCAAGAATATGCTTTCAGCCACTTCTGAATTTCAGTGTGCTTGAAAGTGTGGTTTCTGATTTCACCTAATTTGTAGACATTTTTAAAAAAAGATTGTCAAGTCAGGTACTATAAATTTTACACGGAGCTTGGCTCATGGGTGAGCCAATTCATGCATTTCTAATAAATGCAGACCTATTAGATATTCATGGTTAGCTTGTGCATCTGCAGGAATTTTCCTGGAAGGGTAAAGTATGTACATGCAAATATACAAATATATAAATATGTTCATGCCTAAAGTAATCTACCATGAATTCAAGAGGAGAAAACTGTTCCCCCCTGCAAAGATGCCCATGATGTGAGGGAGAATGTGGGAGTGTTATTGTGATGTGTGTGGGATTAGTCATACTGCTGGGACTGTTGGAGAGGTTGGAAACATATTAGAGAATATGTAGGGGCATATATAGGAGATTCTTATAGAGTTAGTGGATGAAGTCTCTGCAACCACCAATGTCTTAAACCATTAAATAGAGTTCCATTTTTATCTCTGGTCATCTGGAATGTCAAAAATCCATTTCTCAATGGAAGGCTATTTCTAATACTAGTGCTTTTCCCTATAATAAAATGTACATAGGGAAAGCTAGCAGCAGAAACCTACAAAGAAACTAAACAGAATTGGAAAATAGATCTGCAACATAATATACAGAAACACAGGGGCACCCTGCTGAAATATGGCTAGAATCACCCCATTGCATTTGATCTCTTGCCATTAATACCACAAGCAAAGGTAACTTCAGTTTGCCAGAGATGGAGCTCCTTCTGTGAAACATCTTGGATAACTAAAAGAAAGGTTATCAAGAGAATTAAGATATTATAAGTGTAAGTGTATCCATAGTGCCTCTTGGATCAAGTGAAAAGGGAATAAATTAAAACAAGTATGGACCTGCAACAAAATCTTTCATTATATCCCTGATGTGCATGTGTTAACCTGAGCCAGTAGTGAACATAATGAAAAAACAAAATTTACCAACAGAAAATAGGAGTCCCTGCTGTAACTTGAGTCTTACTTCATATGCACATTTTATTTTTTCTGTATTCTGGTTTGGGGGGAAGGGGGTACTGGTGCTCAGACCCAGCTCTTTTTCATCCTGTTGTGACTGCCTTGAAGGAATATTCATCAAGCTGAAAAACTTGCTTCTTTTTTTTCTTCTAGCCCTCCTCCCCACCTCACCACTGGGTTACATTGGCTCTGCCCACTTTTGGTCTGTTGTTCCCTCTGAGTTTGCAAACATTCAACTCCATTGAATTTACATTGGGGCAGTTTTGCATGGTTTTAGGTCCCTTCGCGTTTTTTCCCCTCCTGATTTTTGTGAAAGTGGCTTATCTGCAGGTTACCCCAAGTCTGCTGGTACTAGGGATGTGCACGGAACCATGGCGGGGAGGCTCAAAGGCAGAGGGGGTCTGGCTTTAATTGCGGAATAGGGTGCACTTACCCCTTCCGCCGCTTTCCCCTCGCCAGCGTCCATTTCTTTCAAAGCCCATCGGGGTGGCGGCGTACCTCCCTGCTGCCCCGTTGCCCTCATCTTCCGGATATGACCAGAAGTCTCTGACACGCAGGAGGCCCATAAAGGGCATCCAAACCGGTTCCGTGCACATCCCTAGCTGGTACCTCCCTCTTGTCCTCATGGCCTCCAGTTATCCGTATATGAAGATAGTAACTTTTCCAGCTCTTTCAGAAATAGATATAAGATATGCAACTTGCATTTTGCTCCTCTCCACTCTTTGTTCTGAGATAATAGAAGATACCCTCTTATATTGGTATAAGAATCTTGAAAATTAATAATGCTACAAAGAGGACCAATTTGGATGATATGTTATCTGCCCACACAATTAGGAAGAGGACACACTGAGAGTGCAGACATCTTGACACTTTCCCAGTGCATTTCCTTATCACACAGAGGGGCTGTTGATCCTAAGGGCCCACCTTCAATATGTACAAGTATTTGGAGGATGTGTGGAGGTGCCTTTGGGATGAACAGCCCCCACCCCAAAACACACACACACACACACACACACACTAAAGAGACATGCTGGGAGGACATCATGACAGGCATGTTCTGTGTATCCCTTTCCTAATCACGTGTAGGGATGTGCATGGAACCATGGCCGGGCAGTCCGTAAGCGATGGGCTTGACACTTTAAGGGTGGAGAGAGGGTGTACTTACCCATCCCGCCACATTTCCCCCTTCATTTATTTCCAAAAACCTTCTGGGCAGCAGCGTACCTCCCTGCCACCCTGTTGCTCTCATCAGCCAGAAGTAGCTGGAAGTACTGGGCATGCATGCACCCGTTCCGTGTGTGCGTGCACCTGTCTGCCATGCACCCACGCACACAAAATGGGTGCATGTGCACCCGGTACTTCCAGCCACTTCCGGCCGATGAGGGCAATGGGGCAGCAGGGAGGTACACTGCCGCCCTGAAGGTTTTTGGAAATAAATGATGCCGGCAGAGGAAATGTGGCGGGAGGGGTAAGTGCACCCTCCCCCCACACTTAAAGTGCCAAGCCCGGGGCCTTCAAATTTCAAACCGGCCCCGGCATTTGAACCAGTTAGAAGGCCTCTAAAATGGCCTCTGAACCGGTCTGTGCACATCCCTAATCACATGGACTTATAAGGTGCTGTCTGCACTGCTTTTTATCTATCTATGGAGTTACTGAGATCATTCTGTTGGAGCTGGAGTTCCAGTGCATTGACCTTTTGCACCAACTATCCTAATGACCACTAGGGGCATTGGGAGTAGAGGTAGTTAGTGAGGGTCCTCTTACCCGTCCCTGCTTTGCCTCTACTCTATTACCCCTGCCTCTTGACTCCTCAGGTATTTCCTGTAGCGAGTCAGTTCTACTTCCTTTCTCCTTGGAAAGCAGATGGGAGCATCTCTCTCTCTCCCCTCCTATTCACTATGTAGCTCATAGTTAGGATAAGTCTTTCCCATCTTAAATGTACTTAACCTAATAAACCTTATTTACATTATACTGCACTACAATCTCCATGCTTGTTCTTAACTAACTGAAACAATAAGGCTCTGCACTTTTTCATAACTGGAGTGGGCAGCTTCCTCGGTGCTTTGCTTAACAAACACAAATTATAACACATCCAAGAACACAATGAAAAATGGCACAGGACAATATTTGAGTTTGAATACTCTGTAGTTGTGCATCATGACCTTTCTTCAATTATATTTATTCATTTGGACTGGTAACTTGAAAAGGCTAATGCCTGTTTATAGAATGGGATTAGGAAGATAGGTAGGTAGGTAGACAAAGACACTATTTTATTGTCACTACAACTATGATATGATCTTTGTCAAAGTGTTATGTTAAAATTGATGGTTTTAGACATTTCCCTGATGAAGAGCTAAACATTCAAAATACATTGGTGGTACATAATAAAATTGTTTCCTGCACCCACTGACTGCTTCATTCAATACTAGCAAATATTTTATGTATTAAACATCTACAGCAGGTTCAAGAGAAACTCATGGGAAGTAGAATGCAGAAAGAATGAAGTCTGAACAGATGATAATGAATAATAATAAAGATTTGCTAGCTCAGATGTATTGATTACTAACTGAAGCTCTAACTGAAAAAGAAAATTCTTGTCACATCACATCAAGAAGGGAATGAAGATGATACCTTGCATATGCCTACCGGAAAGTTGTTTTTAAGATATGTATCCATTAGCACCTGACAACATGGAGACTCAGATATCTCTTGACATTTCCCCTAATTGCTTGTGGTATGGGGATATGAAAGCAGATACGTTGCATATTTAGTGGGAAGGTTCATGTATTCAAATCTTTTGGAACCAGCTAATAGCTAAATGGAGTTACAGGGGTGCAGAACCCAATACACAGGGGTGTAGCTACAATTGAACAAGGGGGGCAATGACCCAGGCCCCTGATGGAGGGGGCCCCCGCTGGCTGGGTGACATCTTGCTCTTGGCGCTCCCCCTTGCACCTCTCTGAATAAGAAAATGGGAGTGGGGCAAGAGCCCCATCTTCACTTTTTGTGCCAGGGCCCACTTCAACCTTGCTACACCTCTGCCACTATATCTTCTTGCAGACCGTAACTTGGAAGAGCTGAGTGTAAAAGGAAGAAACTTCATTAGATTTCTATTTCCTGAAGGCTGCAAGCATACTGGTAGCCCAAAAGTACTAATGGAAAGAGGATTTGCCATCAATGACATACTGGGAAATTCAAATATGGACAGCAATAAATTATTTGAAGTTTACTTTTTATCACATCGAGAAGGCAGAATTCATTTATTTTATTTATTTTTTCCATTTATAGCCCGCTCTTTCTCCGAGGAGCTCAGAGAGCACATGATTATTTTTTATCCTCACAACAACCCTGTGTGGTAGGTTAGGCTGAGAGATACGTGGCTGGCCCAGAGTCACCGAGTGAGTTTCATGATTGAACAGGGATTTGAACTTGGGATTCCCTGGTCCTAGTCCACCACTCTAATCACTATGTTATGCTGGCTCTTTTAATGAAGTAATGAAAAATGGGAATAACTGATACATTATTGAAAGTATTGGAGAATATCTGTATCTAATCTATCTATCTATCTATCTATCTATCTATCTATCTATCTATCTATACACACACAATTTATTTGAATGAACAACACAACTGTGTCTGTCTTGGCAGATAACATTGGGGTGTTCCTTTCACCTTATCTTCTCTTGCTGGCCACCTTGGGACAGGGTCCTAGATGTTTTCAGGGTGTGGCACCAGATTCCACTGGATCACTCTTTCAGCCAAAAGCTGGAGCAAGTCCGTTGTGCTTCTTCCAGCCCTTTTCCCCTTAAGAAGTTGGGACATCCCACACAGTGCAGGACAGTTGGCAACCCTACTTGGAGATGCCAGGAAGGGAACTTGAATGAACATGATGCAGTCCTAAACTACGCCTAAGCTGACAACCTCATATTCAAATTGAAGAGCTGTCTAAATGAATATAACATTAAAGTGACAAGGATACAATGTTTTGACTCACCAATATGTCAAATTATGTATATGTATGAATTTGTTTATATGAATAATTAGACTATATGCAAGTAGTGTTTTAAACTTTGATATTAACTGCATTATGGTGTGTGTGTGTGTGTGTTCATTATTTTTGCAATTGTACAGATGAAATATCCCCACAGTGAATTTCATTGAATATGAAATGGCTCAGGTTAATTTAGTCACTCACTAAAGGGCGGGGGGGAGATTTTGGGAGATGATTTTATGCCATTTTGAAGCATTTGCTGCTTGACTTTTTCAGCAGTCATTCAACTTTTTTCAAAAGCAACTCTCAAAATGTTTCCACTCATTTTTAAAGGAGCAGCTGTTTCCAGGTACCATAATCCATCCCACCCCCCACACCTAGCAATTCCTTGTTTAGCAAAGGATCATATTATAAAAGTGTTGCTTTTTTCTTTAAAACTACATGTTACTAATTTAATTTAATTTAATATGATATAAGAAATAGTCTTAATATTTTATAAGAAAATATATACTAGATGTCTTCTGCAGGCAAAAATAATTTCCTGGGCAGAACCTGTTGTTTTGCACTCTGTATATGGCCTTCACTTCATCCCTCCCAGTCGAAGCAATAAGATCATCAGCACTTGACTTCTTGTCTTGAAGAGGAAGGAGGGAAAGTAAGAGCAAAATCCTTTAATGGAGGCCTGAAACAGTGTGTTGGGGCAGAAAGGAAAGGTCTAGAGTGGCTTGGAGACATCTGGGGTGGAAATATCAACTCTAAAAGCTGTTCCTTTATTAAGAGCCTCCAAGAGAGGAAATACTTTGTATTTTGGAGCTTGTTTTTGTAGTTTCTTTTCGTTTTGTCTTTTTGTTCTTGCTACTGTGCTTGCAACTGAAAACCTCTAGTGAAATGTGTGCCTTGAGTCGTTGTCAATAATTGGGTTTTGATGCTGCTTTTTCATTTTGCAGTAAAAGAGATATTAGGGGGGAAAGAGTCGCCCTCCTTAATTTTTCACTTGCCTGGACTATCCTTGGCCTAGCATAGCCTAGGACCATAGGCATTCACTTTGTTGGGTGAGAGGCCCAACTGGGATAAAATCTCAGCAGGCACACACCTCTCCCACTCAGAGATGTAATATATGTGTCAGTATTGTGCTCATTGACACTCATGATTTTCAAGTGTGTTAAAAACTACCTTATGTTTTGATGTTTTACAACCATATTCGTGTTATTTTTATGTTACTCCAAGGTGCTCCTTTCCTTTCCTTTCCTTTCCTTAACATCATTGCCCTGGGTCTCATCATCCCACATTGCCATTTAATCTGGTTCATTATGATTTTGTTGATAGTGTCACAGTGCTACTGTGATGTGATGATGATGTTGTGGATACTCATAAGATTTTAAGTACAATGCAGACAGAGGTGGCAAAGTACAAATGGTTAAATCCTGAGGTTTCCTTCCTCTGGAGGAGTTTTCCTTTGGAGCAAACAAGGAGTCCTTCCTCTGGAGGAAAAATTCCTTTAGGGGGGAAACCCCAATAATGGCAACATAAAGGAGGAAGAGGAGGAAGGAGCCAGTGGTGCCAAATAAGCCACCTAATGGTGCAGCAGGGAAATGGCTTGATTAGCAAACCAGAGGTTGCCAGTTCGAATCCCCACTGCTATGTTTCCCAGACTATGGGAAACACCTATATCAGGCAGCAGCGATATAGGAACATGCTGAAAGGCATCACTTCATACTGCGTGGGAGATGGCAATGGCAAACCCCTCCTGTATTGTACCAAAGAAAACCACATGGCTCTGTGGTCGCCAGAAGTCGACACCAACTCAACAGCACAACTTTACCTTTGAACCAAACATAATTGACAGAATGTACATGGGGCAGCCCAAAGTATTGTGGTGCCTGAGATGATGCACCAAATAGTGCCTTGCCCAAATAGCGTGTGTGGTGTAGTGGTTAGAGTGCTGGACTAGGACCGGGGAGACCCGAGTTCAAATCCCCATTCAGCCATGAAACTAGCTGGGTGACTCTGGGCCAGTCACTTCTCTCTCAGCCTAACCTACTTCACAGGGTTGTTGTGAAAGAGAAACTTAAGTAATATTTGCACAATATAAGTGGAAAATCAGACATCACCAAGACCTGGCAATGGCTTAAGAATGGCAACTTGAAGAAATAAACAGAGGGTTTAATACTGGCTGCACAAGAACAGGCACTAAGAACAATTCCAATAAGAGCAAAAGTCGAAAAATCCACCACAAACAGCAAGTGCCGCCTTTGTAAAGAAGCAGATGAAACAGTGGACCACCTAATCAGCTGTTGTAAAAAGATCGCACAGACTGACTACAAACAAAGGCATGACAAAGGAGCAGGGATGATACACTGGAACATCTGCAAAAAAAATACAAGCTACCTGTAGCCAAACATTGGTGGGACCATAAAATTGAAAAAGTTGAAGAAAATGAAGATGTAAAAATATTATGGGACTTCCGACTACAAACAGACAAACATCTGCCACACAATACACCAGATATAACTGTAGTCGAGAAGAAAGAAAAACAAGTCAAAATAATCGACATAGCAATACCAGGGGATAGCAGAATAGAAGAAAAAGAAATAGAAAAATCACCAAATACAAAGATCTACAAATTGAAATTGAAAAGCTGTGGCAGAAAAAGACCAAAATAATCCCAGTGGTCATTGGCGCCCTGGGTGCAGTTCCAAAAGACCTTGAAGAGCACCTCAACACCATAGGGGCCACAGAAATCACCATCAGCCAATTACAAAAAGCAGCTTTACTGGGAACAGCCTATATTCTGCGACGATATCTATAACAATTGACAATAAAATTCAGCCATCCCAGGTCCTTGGGAACGACTCGATGTCTGGATAAAACAAACCAGTCAATAACACCTGTCTGACTGTGTAAACAAGAAATAATAATAATAATTGGGTGGCAGCCCCCTTTCAGAACTGACCCTTGTAAGCTTTGGAAGTGGCCAGGAGGAGGGAAGGTTGTCCACACCCTTCTCTTCACTCCTTGTGCTTCTTACAAGCTTTGCAAGGAGTGCGAAAAGCCTTGCACAGCTGGCAAAGGTCAGCTAGGTCATGAAAAGCAGCTCGGATGGTGGTAGCAGGGAGCACCTTGCCACACTGCTGGCAGGCCAATAATCTGTTGCTTAAGACAGTTGCCTCATCTCACCTCACAAAAGGAAAACCCACGAATGTAGAGAGTTTTGTTTTTGGTTTGTTGGTAATATGTTTGGTTTTGATAATCATTTTGAAGTGAATATTGAGAGAATATTCAATACAGTCCTGATAAAGTTTTTTAATTTGTGGCTGTAGACTTTAGTAATTGGATATGGTTGTAGACATTAGCCAATTCATGGTTATTTACAAATGAAATAAAGAATGGGATGAATAATTATTACAGAAAGCAATGTGGATAATAATCCTACCACCACCTGCCGATACCATCCCCTGAAACAAGAAATTTTGGAATCCGGTCCATTTGTTAACTGGCACCAGCATTATGTTTTCTTGGCAAGTGCTTTTTATTTTCATTTCAAGAAGAAAACAATTTTATGCAGAAGTTGAAGAAAAGGTTGTTCATTCCCCTAAGAAGTAAATTTTTGAGAAAACAGTTTAATGAGGATTCAATGGCCATGTGAATCTCTCAGAGCAAGGAAATGCAATTCCTGCCATCAATGGCTAGCAGAAAGGGCTTAAAATTACATCACAACATGAGGTAGTAAACCTGTTCTTAAATACTACGTTAAATGAAAACTTTAATTATAGTCCCACTGTAGCTGCCATCCTGGCTAACAAAGCACAGGTGCAACAGAAGCACTGGTATAGCACCAGTGCTTCTGAAGAGTTCCAGACTAAAGCTGCACTGGGTGTGTGTGTGTGTGTGTGTGTGTGTGTAATTGATGACCTCACCTTCCCCCCAAAGCCCTCTGTGTCATAGGAACATAGGAAGATGCCATATACTGAGTCAGACCACTGGTCTATCTAGCTCAGGATTGTCTTCACAGACTGGCAGTGGCTTCTCCAAGGTTACAGGCAGGAATCTCTCTCAGCCCTATCTTGGAGAAGCCAGGGAGGGAACTTGGAACCTTCTGCTCTTCCCAGAGAGGCTCCATCCCCTCAGGGGAATATCTTTCAATGCTCACACATCTAGTCTCCCTTTCATATGCAACCAGGGAAAACCCTGCTTGGCTATGGGGAAAAGTCATGCCTGCTACCACAAGACCAGCTCTCCTGTCACCCAAAAATACCTCACAACCTTTGGGCACATATTTCTGGGAAGCATGGGCTTCCGGGGAACGGAAGGGGAGGTCATCAGAAATTGCCCCCACCACTAAGCCAGCAGTGAGGCTTTTCAGAAGGACCAGTGCTGCACTGCACCAGTACTTTGCACCAGTACATTGCACCAGTACTCTCACTGCACCAGAGTCACTTTGTTTGTTATGATGTCAGCCACTGTCGGTGGTGGATCAGTAAGGTAAATCCAAGTGCTTCAGAGGTGAAAAGCCAGTTAGATTCCAGAATGCTCTGACTCACATCAAACACATTTCAACAAATACTCTGTGGATGGACTGTTTGCTGTGTACTAGATTGTCCTGGTCTTAACCATTGACATGACAGCTGCTGAGTGTCCCTTCATCCCATCTCTGCATTATGTTTCTCCCTGGTTGACAGAAGAGTTATAAGCACGGAGGAAATGGGGAGGGGGAGGGGGAGGCAGAAAGAGAGAGCACATGCACTACCACCCCTCAAACCCCCCCCCCCGCACACATACAACCTCATGCTGAATCTAAGTGAACATGATTTAGGGTAGAGATATGAGAGCCGGCTCGAGGTCAAGCTGTTTCAGCTCGAAGGCTTGAGCTTGAGCTGAAGTAGCCATTTGAAAAATAGGTCCAGTCCTAGTTCAAGCCGAGCCGAGTCAAGGACGGCTTGAGCCGAGGTTCAAGCCACCATGTTGCTAGGTATCACTTAGGCAGTAGGTATCACTTTTGGAGTCTGGCTGAGCTGTCACTACCCTGATTGGACAGATGTAGCTCGTGCTTGGGTTGGCTTGACAATTGCGCCACTCAGTGGCAACGGTCACCCTCTTGGCCAGGGGGGATGGACACAGGGGGTGCAGCAAAGGAGGGGGATTCAAATCCTATTTGAGGGCAGAGCCTTGCAGAGCCACTCTTTCTCGAACTTCTGATTGGAGAGAACTGGCGGTAGTGGCTGCTGCTGTGGTGGCTGCTGCTGCTGCTGATCATTTGGTTTGGTTCGCTTTGCTTTGCTGCTAACCTGACCTAACCTAACTTGAGCTGTTGCTGTGGAGTCTCTGTTCTTTGCCTACCCTGCGCATTGGATTTACTTTGCTGGTGCCATTTTTTTCCTGGATTTAGTTTGCTGCCTAATGTTGTTCCTGCTTCATTATTTTCCTGGATTTATTTATTGATTATTTTGTTTCCTGGTGTGAATTTTAAAGCCTGCCTGGCTTTAAAGCTGCCTGATGCCCAGCCACGCCACAACATAGTCAGAGTGCAGCTTTTTCTCCCTCTGAATTAAATTTTCTTTGATTTCTCTTCCTTTAAAGAAATGTGGATTGGTTGTTTTTTGTTTGGGCCTGCTGCCCGCGCCGCCCCGCCCCCGCCCCCCCCCCCCTCTGCATATCCTGCCCTCCTGTGGTGAGTGAGTGGGTGCTGCTCTGCTCCTCTGCTGCTTGGCCCAGAAGCAGCTCCTGGCTGGCCTCCTGCTCCTGTCTTGGACAATGGCAGGAGGGTAAGTAGAGACATTTTCTTAACCCTTTCCTCTCCATAGATGTGGGATTTAAGTAGGGCCTTGCTGGTTTGGGGAGGGTGGTGTGCTGCTGTTGCTGCTTTTTGTTTTTTAATTAGTTGTGGAAGAGGTTGCTGTTGCCTTACTTTCCCCCCCTCTTCAGGTCCGCAGTGTGCTGTTGTTGTTTAGTTGTACTGTTGCAACAGTAGTGTTAGGTGGGCAGTTAATGTAGGTGCGGATGGGTGCTAGGTTTTTGTTTTTATTCTTAAATTATATTTTTAAAAGTATATTTTTAAAAGCCCCAAGGGTGTTGGTGTCAGGGTGATGTTTGACACTCGCCATGTCACAAGCAAAGCTTGGACCTGAGTGGTGGGCAGGGCTTCCCCTGATGCTGGTGGAGGTATTAGCAAGGGGGCAAGGAGGCAGGGGAATCTGCCATGGCTGCCCAATCCCCAGTTCTTTGCCCCAGGTGAACTGCGTGCAGGTTGTCCTATCCGAAGGGGCCTGCTGGCCCTGCAACACTGTCAGAGCTGCTGCCACCCATGGCACATGCTGACAGTGCTGTGGGGAGGAGGTGCACTCCCTTGCCAGGGAAATTGATGTTTCCATGGCAGGAATGAAGGGAGAAGGCTCAGTGGCTGCTAGCTCAGCCAGAGAGTTTTACACACACACACACACACACACACACACACACACACACACACACACTCATCTCACCTGTCAGTGAGACCCCCATCATCATTGTTGAGGAGTCTGGGTCATTCGGGACAGAATCTGAAGAGGAGGAACCTGCTGAGTCACCTCAGCCTGGCCCTTCTCATTCTCAGATGGAGGGTGGGAGGGTAGCGATTGGCATCCAACAGCCCCAGTAGGTTCGCCATCACCCAAGCGGCCAAAGACCACCTCGACCACCTCAGCAAGCAAAGTTTGGAGGCACTTTGAAGTTATTTGAAGTTATTCAAAGTGCTCCAAACTGCACTTCTTATGTCCACTGCAAGCCACAAGTCAGCCTTGCCTGCCACACTTCTCCTCGAGAAGCTGATGGGTGAGTTTCAGACCTCGCTTACCACTAGAGACAGTAGTAGAGCCCTGGTAGGTTGGCTAAGGACTGGGATAGTGGAGAGGCTCATCAAGAAGTTGGGTGATTAAGAGGAGCATGTCTTGGCTGGCCTTTGTGACCCAACTATGAAGGGCAATGCTGCCCACACAGACAAGCTGCCTGGGTGGAGGGACCTCCAGAGTGAGTTAAAGAGGAGAAGCAGAGGAGGCTCAGAAACCAGTAGGAGGGTGCTGGTTCACCTACTTCGAGTGCGCAGTCCACACCCAGCAGCAGTGTGGGTCAGCCTTCTCCGCTCCTCCTCTTCCAAGTCCAGCAGTGCGGCATACTTGATAGGTATGCCAATGCAGCCTGCAGTTGCATCCACATCCAGTTCTGGGCAGCACATTGACAAGTCTCGCCAGATTCAGCGGCAGTTGCAGGAAGCTTCCTCTCATGCCCACTGACCAGTGTCCGGAGCGAGAAGGTATTCTCCATGGCTGGGGACATGGTCACACCCCATCAGTCATGCCTGGACCCTGGCTTGGTGGAGCAACTGGTGGAGCAACTTGGTGGAGCAACTTTTCCATAAGGTTAACCTCCCCCTGGAAGTGGAGGGTGAGTGAGTGGGACTCGTCTCTCCTCACCTGCCTGCAACGTCACTTTAGAGCAGCTCACCCCACCACCCCACCTTGTCCAAACTAAGTACATGTGTCATAGTCTGCCGCCAGTGCTGCTGACACGTAGACACACATGCACGCACCCCACTGGGACCACCCGTGATGCTGACCAACTGCTGCCCAGCAGCACTTGGGGGCCATGGCGGAGTACAAACACAAGGAGCCTGACTGTATATATTGTAAATAGTAAATAATGCTTTAAAACTGTTGAATATAGTTGCTTTGCTCCCTTCCTAAGTTCTAGCACCCACACTCATACACACAGATGCACCATCCACGTACACCCTGAGTGATGAGTCAGTGGTCTGGTGGCACCACATGTCTGAGAGCCTTGCAATGCAGTCTCTCAGCAAAGCTGTGGTGGCCCTGCCAATCTGAGGTGGAATTTTTTTTACTTCTGCATGCACGAAGAGAAGAAGACTTCTCAGGGTGCATTGTTTTAAATGCCTATTGAACGTTTTAAATGGGTGCATTTCTTAGGTGCTTGCTTTTAAATGCTTGCCTTTTTTTAAAAAAAAAAGCTCATGTTTAAATGCTTTCTTTGTAGTTTGTGTTGCTTGGTGGTTTGTAGTTTTGTTGTTTGCTTGTTAGTTTGTTGTCTTGGTAAGGCTTGTGTCTTGTGACTTGTTGTCTTGGTAAGGCTTGTGGTTTTTAGTTAGATCTGTGGTTTGCTTGGTTTGTGGTGTCTGACTGTCTGTTGCTAGGTTTGTGGCTTCCTGAGTCTAGGTTTTTATTTGGTTAGTTTCTTAAAGCCTTGCTTAGGTTTGTGTTTCTTAATATAGTTTGCATTTGGTGTTTGGGGTATTTTAATGTATTTTAGATTCTTTGGTGAATCTAAGCTCAGTTAATCTAAACTCAGCGAAACCTTTTAGATTCTTTTGGTGAACCTAAACTCATTGTTTAAATTACTTGATGCTACCTAAGTTATTCATAGGGATTCATTATGAGAAAAACATATGGCACACGAAATAATCTAAAGTACATAAAAAATTCCCCCCAAAGTCACCAGAGTGCACAACTACTTTGGGGGTTGGGTGGTATTTGGCACCCATGGTGCCCTACGCCCCCCTTTCACCTGCTTTGAGACTCCTGGGCACTACCCATGGGGAATAATGGGGCTGCTGCGGATTCCCATTATTTCCTATGGAAGAAATAGACAAAAACACTCCAAACTAAAAAAAATCCTTTAAAATCACTGGAGTGCCCAATTGCTTTGAGGGTTGCGTGGTAGTTGGCACCAATAGCGCCCTACCATTTAACCCATTTTGGTGCCCCTCCCCATTATTCCCTATAGGGAGCCATTTAGAACCAGCTCAAGAATGGTTTGAGTTCGAGCCAAACCATGAATCATCTCATGCAAACCAGTACTCAAACTGGAGCATTCATCTCAAGCCCGACTCAAACCAAACTGCTCCAGCTGGTTTTGTGCACATCCCTAGTTTAGGGTCAGTTTTGAACTATTAAGATGGCGATGACAAAAACATATTACTCTAGGCAGTGGAAAGTCAGCTGACAGATCTATTCTGGATGATGATGTAGTCATTGCCCCTTCATTTCTCTGACTGTAGAGCATGCCCCCATAACCGATTGTAACATCTGTAACACACGAAGCTATTACAGTCGCTTAGTTCTGCTATAATGTCACTGTTGGACCAGAGAGAGTGTCAGAGCTGTCCCAAGTAGTCATTGATTCAGTGTCAGCCTGTTTTCCCTGAAGCTTCTAGAAGTTTTTTGAGGATGTCTATGGTCATGTGCAAAAGTTGTGGTAATTTGGGTCCCTCTGTACTTAGGAAAAAAACCTTCCCAACTTGTGTGAGTAATGTATTTAGCCCAAGTGGAACTTTTCCTGTAAGTAGGGTTAGTTTCTGAATTAGTTAATTGTTTTACACATTTTCTCTCCTATTTTTGCAGTTATAATCAAGCAAAAATCAGAAAATCCCTTATCCCACCGGGGACATCTTTTCAGAAAGAATGTGTTTCTAATTTGTTCTGCGTGCAACAGGGAGATGTTGCTGTCATGCTGTGATCTCAGGCGGTCATATGTTTCTGTGCATGCAATTGTTATTCCAGCACAATCATGCTGTTGATCCAAATGTTTCTTTTGTGAGCAGCTTAATTTCACAGAGCTGGGAAATTTATTCTATACACTATTTGAGGCACAGATCTTACAACTGATAGCATGCGTGTGAACAGCTGCACTGACATAGTGCCTTCTTTATTTCAACGGATGCCGCATGAGCACAGAAGCCTACTTTGGCTCTTTCATCCACAGATCAGGAGTGATATATTTCTTCCCAGCGACTCTGACTTTGTTGCCCCTTGTCAAACAGTGACATATTGTTTGATTCTGTGGTGAAGAAGAAGAAGAAAACAGCAATGGGAAATGATCTCTACCCACTTATCCTGGATTCATTTCATTAAAGTCAACTGTACTAATTCAGAATGAACAAAGTCTAAAACATGGTCCATACACTAGGCTAGAATGAGTGTATGAAACTGCCTTATAGAGATGTACATATCAGGCGGTATAAAAATATGATAGATAGATAGATAGATAGATAGATAGATAGATAGATACATAGATAGATAGATAATATTGAACCAGACCCTTGGTCCACCTAGGCCAGTACAGTCTACATTGACTGGCAATAGCTCCCCAGAGTTTCAGTCAGGGCTCTCCCTGGAAATGGCAAGGACTGAACCTGGGACATTCTGCGTTCGATGCAAATGCTCTACCACTGAGCTACACTCCTGAGCACCTGCCAATTGTGTATACCAAGCCTGCTCAACTTTGGCCCCCACCAGCTGTTTTTGCACTGTTTTTGCACAGTGGCCAATAGCCTGGGATTATGGGAGTTGTAGACCAGCATCTGCAGGAGGGCTGAAGTTCAGCAGCCCTGGTGTTTACAGTCTCAATATGTAGACTGCATACACTGTGCAGTGCAGGAGTGAGTCTTGGACTCATGCATACACACTGTAGAATGTTCCTTGTCATCAGGTGCATAAAATTGTTTATACCCTCATGTAACCCATTCACCCAGTTTCACATTCATTGATTGATTGACTGATTAAGTGCTGTCAAGTCGGTGTCGACTTAGCGACCACATAGATTCTCTCCAGGATGATCTGTCTTCAACTTAGCCTTTAAGGTCTCTCAGTGGTGCATTCATTGCTGCTGGTCGTCCTCTTCTTCTCTTTCCTTCAACTTTCCCCAGCATTATGGACTTCTCAAGGGAGCTGGGTTTTCATATAATGTGTCCGTAGAATGATAGTTTGAGCCTGGTCATTTGTGCCACCTTGAGTGAAAATTCTGGATTGATTTGTTCTCTGATCCATTTGTTTGTTTTCCTGGCTGTCCATGGTATCCTCCAAAGTCTTTTCCAGCACCAAAGTTCAAAAGCATCAGTACTTTTTCTATCTTGCTTCTTCAAAGACCAGCTTTCACATCCATAGAGTGTCACGGGGGAAACCTTTGTCCAAACGATTCTAATCTTTGTCGACATATCTCAGCATCTAAATATCCTTTCCAAGGCTTTCATTGTGACCCTACCAAGAGCTAGTCTGGAGCGTATTTTTGACTGCTGGATCATTTACTGTTGATGGTCGATCCTAAAAGGCAGAAGCTATCCACCAATTCAGTGTCTTCATTATCAATTCTGAGGCTGGTCGCTGTACCTGTTGTCATTAGTTTAGTCTTCTTTACATACAATTACTAAAATGCAGTTATTAGTTATAGCTCCTAGAAGAATTCTGTTCATTTTACTGTACAATGTTTAAAAAAACCTTCATTGGCCCTGCCAAAAATTCTTGCAATATGAAAGTGCATTTAACAAAAGCAAATGCTATGTCTGAGCAGGGCAGGTGTGTTAGAAAACAGTCTGTCAAGTGATGAAGAGCCAGGAATAAACTAATCCAGAATCAATAACAAACAGGAGGTCAAGAGCCAGGTAGTCAGTCCAACAGGAGCACACCAAGCCAGAGTCAAACAAGCAGAAGTTCAGGAATCAGAAGGTCAGTCTTACAGTAGTAAGCTAAGCTGGAGTCAAAATGAGCAGAAGGTCAGAAGCCGGAAAATCACAAGAGCAGGCAACTAGGATCAACCAGAGCATGTCCACACAAAGTTGCTTCAGCAAAAGGTCAAGACAAACTCAAGTCTTCAGCAGAGCTGCCAGAAATGCAGCCCACCTGATCCTGAGTCTTAAATGGCCTATGACCTGTTTTCCAGGGTAGGGGAGTACTGATGGATCAGCAGGCACAGGGGACCCTGATGTCAGAGGTGGAGGCCCTTGAACCCTGCCTCATCCTGCAAGTCCTCCATGTCAGACTCAGGTACTATGGGGTCAGGTGCAGGTTCATGACTGAGCCTGACCCCATAGATAAGACTATCTTCTGGCAATCCACTGATATCCTAGAGCCATGCTGTGATGCTCATTCTCAAGGTGATTAAAGAGCAATTCGGTATATGTGTTAAGAGGTATAAATTGGTTTGTTCGCAATGCATGCTTATGATTAAAGGGATTGTGATCTGGGCAATCAACTGTGAGTGCAGAAGTGGCCATGATAGTTATTTGAAATTGGTAAACAGAGAGTTGTGTGAAATTGTATATTTGCTTTAGCACATGTCTAAAGAACAACCCCTTTTCACTCAATGGTCTCACATTGATATACAAATTATTCTAGCCATACAAATGATGTGGCTAGAATTGCCTCTCTCAGTAGTGATTTGTTCATGCTCATTGGCTTCAAGTGAATCACCCCAGTAACATGAGCAAGGCATCCATCATCTGAGAGCTGATTTTTGTTGATGTGCTTCTTAGTTATTGTTAATAAATACCAGGGAAGTTAACATGGCATTCCCTTGGGTAAAATTTCAGATGGGAAAGCTTTTGAAGATGGAGTGCATCAACCAAAGATTGCGTATTACACCTAGCTATGGTGTAGTAATGGCCTATTTTATCACCGCAGACAAAGCATCGTTTAAACTATGAGAAGCTTTAATAATAATAATAACAAGCTCAAGGTGCTGCATGGCATTATAAAAACATGATTAAAATACAATAAAGATATCATTTGAAAGCACCCTATATAAAATTCCAACAAATAAAACTAGGCAAGAGTCCTTTTAGAGGAAGAAAAGAAGAAGAAAAGGCTGAAATATGGTAGTAATTAATAAGCCACAGGCTATTGAGTGGCCATACTTAAATAGGCCAAATAAATCTTTAGGATGAAAGACAAAGAATGGAAAGTCCTGCCAACCAAAATTATAAAAGAGCGGGATCTGAAGAGGGTTAAGCAGCATGGGCTGAAGAAAATGATGCAATATATTTATCCATTTCAGGATTGATTGATTGATTGATTGATTGATTGATTTGCTGTCAAGTAGGTATTGACTCTTAGCGACCACAGAGATAGATTCTCTCCAGGATGATCTGTCTTCAGCTTGGCCTTTTAGATCTCTTAGTGGTGCATTCATTGCTGACTTAATCAAGGCCATTCATCTTACCTTGCTGCTGGTCATCCTCTTCTTCTCTTTCCTTTAACTTTTCCCAGCATTATGGATTTCTCAAGGGAGCTGGGTCTTCACATAATGTCTCCAAAGTATGATAGTTTGAGCCTGGTCAAATGAGTGAAAATTATGGATTGATTTGTTCTATGATCCATTTGTTTCTATCATAGTTCAGGATATTCGAGTGCAATATTCATAACTGTGCATTCACTTTAATTAAATCAATTGGCTGACATGTTCCACCACATAACACCTGTGTTGCAGACCATGCCACAGCGGGGCTCTAACACACACACACCAATGTTGCTGTAGAAAAGGGCTGACTTACTAAAGCTTATCTTTGCATGGTCACAGGTTGTAGGGGTGTGCACGGAACTGGCTGGCCCGGTTAGGTTCGAGTCCATACTGGACTCAAACCTGACTGGCCAAGTTCAGTCCAGCCCCCATCGAACCCCCGGGTCCGGGTCCGGTCCAGTCCAGTCCAGTCCGGGTTGTGTTTTCACAAAATTGGTGGGTTTTTTTACATTTTTTAAAAAATGAAATAAAAATACCTGTAGCCCCTTTGGGGGGCTTCCTGTAAGCTGCGGGGGGTCCACAAAGGTTCCCCTTCCCCCCGCTAACCTCTGAAATCACAGCCGTGGCTGGGTAAAGCAACTCTTTTTGGCCTGTTCGGGCCTCCGTAACTGCACGGGGTGGCCATTTTGGCTGCCACCATGCATTCATAAATGGTCTCTGCAAGGCCTGGCATGGCCCACGGCCTCTCAGAGGTCATTTGCGCATGCACGGTGGCCATTTTGGAAAAAACAAAATGGCCACCCCACTTGTGCAAATGACCTTTGCAAGGCCTTTCCTTATGAGGTCTGGCCTGGTGAATAGTATCAATAATGACATTCCTGAACCAGGCCTGCCACTTTGGAGGGACTGCCTCAGGTAGACTAGAGGAAGCTAAAGTAGAGCTTGATACAGTTACACATCTCCTGTGCTCACTGCATTGATTACCTATTTGCTTCCAGGTTCAATTCAAAGTGCTTATTCTTACCTTTAAAACCCTTCAGGGCTTAGCACCTGTTTACCTTCAGGACCACCTCTCCTGGCCAGTCATGTACCATCCTTTGAGATCTTCTCAAGTTGCCCTTCTTTCGGTCCCTGGACTTATAGAGGTCCATAGTACAAGGGCCTGTGGAAGGACATTCTCTGTTGCTGCCCGTTCACTCTGGAACTCTCCCCCGCCCCCGATTCAGTCTGCCTCCTCCCTTTCAGCCTATAAAATCTTATTGAAGATAATTTTTTTCCACATTTGCCCTTCATTTAAAAAAAATAAATCTCAGGTGTCATTCTTGGATGCTCTCCCGCACGAGAGAGAGGTTGAGGAAAAAGGTTCACGCCTACTTGAGCCTGAGGGGGATAACTCCACCCCAGTTCTCTCGGTCCAAGTTAGGTACTAAGCAATACTGATAAAACAATCAGAGCAGATGGGGGAAATGCATGCAGAATAACTAGGAAGGGTGTAAGGAGCCCCCCATACCCACTGGGAAAAGGCAACCTAGTTTTCCAGTCAAGATTCAGATTCTAAACTGCTGTGCCCAGCTTGCTAATCCTCTGTACCCAGCTTGCTGGGTGGTCTCCCAGGAACCAACTAGCACACCAAACTGGGTGAGCTGAGATGTCTCTGGCTCAAGCAACCAGAAGAAGCCTTCACAGTAAATGAACTAATGCTCCGTTCTCGATTGACTGTATCATATCTTCAAGCGCCCATAAGCAGGTGGGCCCCTCTACTCTGGACCAACGGAAGTTTCTGGGTCATCTTCAAAGGCAACCCTGGGTAGAGTGCATTACAGTAATCCAAATGAGAGATGACTAGGGCATACCATTGCCACTGCACAAGCAAAAAACCAGCATATCCGGAGAGGCCTGGGGAGGCAATATACAACTGAGTATCATCAACATCTTGATGGAATCTCAGCCTAAACAGCAGATGACCTGCCCCAGCGGTTTCATGTAGATGTTAAAAAGAATGGGTGTGAGAACCAAGCCCTGAGACACCCCACAAAGGAGTGGCCACAGGGCAAAGCACTCACCACCAATGCACACCGACTGAAAGCGCCCACTAAGGAAGGAATGGAACCACTGCAAAACAGTGCCCCCAATATCCAGCCCGTGCAGGCGCTCCAGAAGGATACCATGACTGGTAGTATTGAAAGCCACTGAAAGATCTAAAAGTACCAAGAGAGGGGCACTACCCTCATCAAGGGCATGATACAAGTCATCAACTAGAGTGACCAATGCCGTTTCCGTGCCATGCCATGGCCTGAAACCCAACTGACAAGGGTCTAGAAAATCAGTATCATCCAGAACTCTCTCAAGCTTGGCACATACAAACTTCTCCAAAACCTTCACAAGAAAAGAGAGATTGGAGATTGGTCTATAGATATCAAGGACCTCGGAGTCAAGAGGAGTCTTCTTTAAAAGAGGGTGCACCAAAGCCTCTTTTAAGGCTGCTGGCACAGACCCCTCACAAAGAGAAAAATTCACCAACTCTTGAAGCCAGGATCTTACATTCCTACCAGCTACTCTAGTAAGCCAGGAGGAGCAAGGGTCTAGGCTACAGGTCGCAGCACCCATACCAGAGAATCCTGTCCACAAACTCAGCCTAAACAGGTAAAAGAGAACAAAAGAAAAGGAGAAAGAAAAGGAATTTATTACAATATTATTTTCTCAATGGCCATGGTGTTTCAGCAGTGTTTTCCTTGTACAACATAGAAAAAAAAATTTCAGTGGCATAAAGGTAAAGTGTGCCATTAAGTCGATTTCTACTCCTGGCACCCACAGAGCCCTGTGGTGTTCTTGGTAGAATACAGGAGGGGTTTACCATTGCCTCCTCCCGCACAGCAGGAGATGATGCCTTTCAGCATCTTCCTATATCGCTGCTGCCTTATATAGTACCAGTGGGGATTTGAACTGACAACCTTCTGCTTGTTAGTCAAGCCTTTCCCTGCTGCGACACTTAAGGTGACTCTCCAGTGACATAGAATCTGGTTTTGATCATTTAGAAATAGAGTTGCCATCAATATTTTGCCTGAAGCAAAATTGCTAGTAAATTTGGGTGAGTGGGTGGTCCTCCTCAGGAGAAATGTCTATTTTGAGGCAAGGAAAAAAGCTTTTGTGTAAAACTTTTTTTGACAGGTGGACACTCCACACATTCTTATTTATTTTATTTTATTATTGTTAAATTTATATACCACCTTTTAGTAAAACAATCCCAAGGCGGTTCGTATGCCAGGATATTGCTGGATTTTGTCTAAAGCACATAGGTAATACATTTATTTATTTTCATTTTCATTTAAAATATTAATATACTGCCCCAAACTTGCATATCTGGGTAGTTTACAATTAAAATCATTTAAAACATCAAATCAATTAACAATGAAAAACATTTAAACCCCAGTATTAAAAAATTTAAAAGTATAAATCTTATTAAAGCATGGGTGAGTAAATGTGCTTTCCGTTCCTTTTTAAAAGTTGCCAGAGATGGGGAGGCTCTTATTTCAACAGGAAGTACATTCCAAAGTACAGGGGCAGCAACAGAGAAGGCCAGTTCCCGAGTAGCCGCCAGAAGAGTTGGTGGCAACCACAGACGAACCTCTCCAGATGATCTTAACAGGTGGTGCGGCTCATGGCGAAGAAGACGTTCTCCTGTTTAGGGCTTTTTAGGTAATAACCAGCACCTTGTATTTTGCCCAGAAATGTATCAGCAGCCAGTGTAGTTCTTTCAACACAGGAGTAATATGGTCTCTCCTAGATGATCCAGAGACCAACTTGGCCACCATATTCTGGACCAAAACTGCAGTTTCCGGACTACATACAAAGGCAGCCTCACATAGAGTGCATTGCAGTAATCCAGCCTAGAGGTTACCAGCATATGTACCACCGTTTTGAGGTCATTCATCTCAAGAAATAGATGCAGCTGGAGTATCAGCCAAAGCTCATAAAAAGCACCTCTGGCCACTGCTTCAACCTGGGACACCAGGGAGAAGTTCAGATCCAGAAGCACCCCCAGACTGCGTACCTGTTCCTTCCGGGGGAGTGTGATCCCATCCAGAAGAGGCAGATCAAAATAGTCTCCCGAGTTCTGACCCCACACAATAAGTACCTCCATCTTATCTGGATTCAGCCTCAGTTTGTTATCCCTCACCCAGCCTATTACTGGCTCCAGGCAGGCATTGAGGTAGGTTATGCCTTCTCCTGATGATGTTGACATGGAAAAATAGATTTAGGTGTCATCAGCATACTGATAACACCCTACTCCAAATCTCCTAGTGATCTCTCCCAGCAGTTTCATGTAGATGTTAAACAACGTTGGAGACAATATGGAGCCATCAGGGGCACCATAGGAAAGTTCAGATTTTGACGAACAACAGTTTCCAAGAGACACCATCTAGAATCTGCCCGTGAAGTAGGAGCAGAACCATAGCAAAGCAGTGCCTCCCACACCCAATCCCCTCAGACATTCTAGAAGGATACTATGGTTAATAGTATCGAAAGCCACCCAGAGATCCAAAAGGACCAACAGAGTCACACTCGCTCAGTCAATTCCCCTTTGGAGATCATCCATCAGGTCGACTAAGGCAGTCTCCAACCCATAGCCCACCTGAAAGCCAGTTTGAAATGGGTCTAGATAATCAGTTTCCTCCAAGACTGCTTGGAGCTGGGATGCCGCCACCTTCTCAATCACCTAGCCCAGCCATGGAAGGTTGAAGACAGGTCTGTTATTGTTTAACTCTGGGGGATCCAAGGCAGGCTTCTTCAGAAGCGGTCTAATGATTGCCTCCTTAAGACAAGGAGGCATCCTGCCCTCCCTCAGAGAAGCATTTATGGTCTCTATCAGGCCCTCTACAACACCCTCCCTGCCAGATAGTATAATCCATGTCAGGCAAGGATCAAGAGGACAGATGGTAGGCCCCACCATTCCAAGCAACTTGTCCAAATCCTCAGGGGTCATGAGCTGAAGTTGATCCAGAATCATCACATAAAAGGAGCTGCTGGACACCTCGGCATCAGACTCTGTAACAATTGTGGAGTTTGAATCTCAGTCAGCCTGAATACGAGAGATTTTGTCCCTGTTCTTCCGTATACCAATTGGCCAATTTTGAAGTAGGTTGGAGAGGAAGCTTAGGAGCGATCATGTCCACTGCCCTGGTGAGCTGATTATTCCAATTCTCCACCAGAGTGTCAACAGGGTCACCAGCACAGCCAACACAAAATCCCTCCAACGCTTCTTGGAATCCTGTTGAATCCAGTAACCTTCTCGGAAGGACCATCCTAATGGGCCCTCCACCCCTGCGGAGGTGGGACGTGGTCGCGAGTCCACCCTTAACCGGGGAGACCCGAGTTTAAATCCCCATTCAGCCATGAAACTAGCTGGGTGACTCTGGGCCAGTCACTTCTCTCTCAGCCTAACCTACTTCAAAGGGTTGTTGTGAAAGAGAAACTCAAGTATGTAGTACACCACTCTGGGCTCCTTGGAGGAACAGCGGGATATAAATGTAATAATAATAATAATAAATAATACATGACAATGGAGAAATCACAGGATACATCTAAGAAATTTTGAAGAAACAGGAAAAGGGACAAAAGTATCACCACAGACAGTGAGATTCCATGCCATTTTATATGTGGGTAATACATTCCAAACTGGGTGGGGGGGGCACTTTTTTGTAATTTGAGAGAAACTATACCAACATTTCTCAGAAGGATTTTGTACTTCTTTGTTTGGAAGAATGAATTTACGCAATATAAATATCAATCTACCAAAACCTTCAAGATGGAAACCGCCAGTGAAGGAAAAAATGTCAAATCTTATAAGACTGTAACCTGATGAGGTAGGTTATAAGGTAATTGAAGTAATTAGTTCAGGCAAGCTCAATAACATTCATGACTTTGCAAATTTCCAGAGAAAGTGTATCCACATTCACACCATGCAGTCCAGTGAGTCAATAGGGGTTACCTAGTCAGGTAGCAATTCCTATAAATTACAGATACCCCCAACCAGTAGTAGTTGGGATTTAAAAAAAAAAAAAAAAAACCTCTCAGGTGATTGATTAATGGATCTGGAATTTATTTACCTGAGATAATGTAAACTGAAGACTTTTGAGGATACCATGGACAGCCAGGAAAACAAACAAATGGATCAGAGAACAAATCAATCCAAATTTTTCACTTAAGGCACAAATGACCAGGCTCAAACTATCATACTTCGGACACATTATGCGAAGACCCAGCTCCCTTGAGAAGTCCATAATGCTGGGGAAAGTTGAAGGAAAGAGAAGAAGAGGACGACCAACAGCAAGGTGGATGGACTCGATTATGACAGCAATGAATGTACCACTGAGAGACCTTAAAGGCCAAGTTGAAGACAGATCATCCTGGAGAGAATCTATCTATGTGGTCTGTAAGAGTCGACACCGACTTGACAGCACTTAATCAATCAATCAATCAATCAATCAATCAATCAATCAAATGTAAACTGCACAGCACTTCCATCAGGTGCTTGATGTCATACATCTTAACTACTGTTATTTTTATTGTTTTGTTACCAAACATTTGGATAAGCTTTACTACACACACACACACACACACACACACACACACACACACAGAGAGAAAAGTTATAAAACTTTGTTCCACATATACCCACTTTTGAGAGTGTCTGAAACCAATAAGGAAAGCCAAACTGTTTTGTGCAGTTCCATCATTTGTGATGTCTCTAGCTGTTTGTCCTTTCTGTGCACTCGAGAGTGTACAGCTAGATCCATAGATTAAAAATGCTATTCATCAGCTGCCTGTAGTTGCAGATAATTATTTCAACTGCCTTTTTTTAAAAAAGAAAGAAAAGAAAAGCACAATGGTGCCAAAATGAAAAATCTGTTCTTCTCTCCTCTTGGTGCACCAGCTCCCTTATTGAGTTGATCAGAATTGCTAAGCTTTCTCCTGTAGCCAAGAAACAGAGAGAGAGACAGAGGAAACAGATGGAGCCATGCATTTTCACAGAAAGTCTTAAGACCTGTCCTTGTGACAACACAGTCTTTGTCTCTAAGTCTGTATATAAATCTAATTATGAGTCCTGCTTTAAACTCAAGATATTCCTAGCAATGCCTGACAATTCTGGCATGTTTTCGGTAGAGATTTACTTGTACCGTATCTTTAATGAAAGATATTTCTTCTTTGATTTTTCCCTTCCCCACCCTACACTAAATAATTAAAATTAAAGGGTCCTCTTTTTGATGACAGGAATCATGCTCAGGTTCTGCTGCTATGGTATATTAAACAATATTTACCATTTTTTCAATTTTGAAAAAGGGGGAAGATGTTTTCATTTTAATTGTTTCCTAATATATTTAAATCACACACAAGCTAAAAACCTTGAGGCAAATGGAGATCACTCTCTAATGTGTCCCGGGTGCTAGGAAAGCAACACACTTAATTTCACAGAGAAGCAAATCTCATTCAAAAGACTTCTATAAGAAGGCAGGATACTACCACTCTGCTTTGAATACAGTACATTTAAATATCCCCTTGCTCTCTGCTGCTAGTCACAGTCAAACCAAAAGATGGTTTCCCTATTAAATTAATCTCTCAATCAACTTCAGAATTCCCCTTCCTGTTTAAAATTGCTTCAGTCTGCATGGGTTGCCATCCTAGCAGCAGGATCTATATGAAACATTCATGATCTCTTTTTTCACCTCACTGTTATTGTATCCCCTTTTATAGAAAATCAGGGGAGAAGAAGCGTAAGAGTTTCATGGCACAAAATGTTGGTCAAGTTGCAGCCAGTTACATGTGATGACAAGCGTGGACATCTATTTTCACATGTAGCAAACAGGAGAGATCTCATAGTTCAGTAGCAGAGCAGATGCTTTCAGTGCAGAAAGTCGCAAGTTCTCGGATAATCACACTAGGAAAAACTTCAGAGAGCCTTTTCCAGTCAGCATATAGAGTACTGCACCAAATGAGCCAATGGTTTGATGTCGTATGAGGCAGTTGCAACACGTGCTTTTATCCCAAGTCACCAGCAAAGTAGGAGGCATCTCAGTATGATGCCCCAGATTGATCCTGAATTTGTTGTACATGCTTACCTCCCTTTTCACTTGGCCAAGCAGCTCCTTGTATCTGGCCGACATCCTAACATTGTGGGGGTGCAGCCAAAGGATGCACACTTGCAGTGGCTCCACTTCTGATTCTGAAGTCTGGGTGATCATGCACAGGTGGTGGGCTGCACAACCCTCCAGGACATCATTGTACATTGCACAGACTGAAGGTCTGATTGGCAAACATGCCCCACCCCATGCATGAGCACCTGTGCTCTGGAAGCAGAAGTGGAAGCGGAACCACTGCAGATGTGCATCCTTTGTATTCTAACTAACACCCACAGCATAACGATGTCAGCCTCTGTTTAAAAGTATCCAATTATTATCAGAAAAAACACACATTTATTTTTAGAAGCATGAAGGCCACATCCTCCTGACGACATCAGTGGTATGTGAAGGTGAGATCTAAATATCCCCACCACAGGTCAAAAAGAAAGACACGTTCAAGAAATTACATAAAATAGTCAAACCTTCCATGCATTGTCTGTGTAGATGGGGTACAGAGTAGTGGATCACGTGCCTGTCCCTTTCACACGCTCTGGCAAAGCTCTTGCTTTGCATGATTCAGAACATAAAGATTGCCTTGCTGGATCAGACACAAGGTTGTAAGGCTAAAATGTGATAACCTGATGTATACTGACTTGAGGATGCATATCATCATAAACTCGCCATACATCCGATTATCATTTCACAAATTTATGTCTTTTCTACACGAGTTAAGGAAAAGTTGTGTTTCAAGAAATAGTTCAAAAGTTTCATTTTCACTTAAAAGTTGATTTGGGTGTCTAAAACATAACACTCAAATGTAAGCCTTTCTTGGCTACAGGGCACATTTGTAAGTCAACCAAGAAGTCTTCACTGGCTAACAACAGGGTTAGACCCCAAGTCTACCAGTTCTTATCATTTCAACCATCTTTGCAATGTATTTAGAGATGGATTGTGGAAAAGAGATAGGAAGAGATAAAAAATTTGGTGATTAGTTTATGTCAGGACAGTGCACTACAGTGCACTTGGAGGAACAAAACTGGTTATTGTCAGAATCCATCTGAACATTCTTCTAGAAGCAATTTCAAAGAAATTCAAGGGTTCAAGAGGGGAGAAACAGTTGCGAAGGAGAGTAATCTTTGTAAAGATATGAAGAAGGCCGCTTACTGCTGCTTGGTGGTGGTAACAGCTTTTAAGGTCATTCTATGACCTTATGTTGGGCCAGAAAGGACAGCCTGAAGGAAGGCAGAAGGGCTCCTACCTTCCCCCCAGACAATCCCAGACACGCAACTTGTGCATCCACATGACCACTAGGGATGTGCATGGAACTGGTTCAGAGGCCCTTTATGGTTCGAAAGACCAGCGATTTGGCTGGTTTGAAAGTGGGGGGGATCTCTTTAAGGATGGGGAAGGGTGCTCTTACCCCTCCCACCACATTTCCACCACCAGCACTGCATTTTAAAATGGTCCAGTGGGGCAGCAGCATACCTCCTTGCCACCCCAGTACCTCCTCAGACCAGAAGTTGTCGCTGCACGTGCGCACATCACACTCACATTCACACCTTTTTACTCAGGTAAGGTTAAATTCCCAGACTACCTGGGGAGGCAGTGCCGGGATTGGCACTTCACACAAGCAGCCCTATCCAAGTAGGGCTTCTCAAGCCTGGATAGGGCTACTCATGTAAACAGCTTCATTGGGGTTCTTGTTGGGTTTTTTGTTTTGTTGGTTTTACAGCTTATTCTGTACCTGTGAAGGTGGCAGAAGTTGTGCTGGAAGCGCTAGAATTCTCAGTTGTGGTGGGTCCATCAGGCTATCAAATTTTATTTGGGGATGTCTCTGGAATCATGCCATGGCATGATACAGCATCATTCTGAGAGGACTTATGAAATGAAGAATGTAGAGAACCAGATGCCAAGAAGAGGTCTAAGTCGTCTATTGAGCTTTCTGCTTGCAAAAGCACAGAATAACAGAGACATACAGGTGCCACGCATAAAACAGTATTTAAGGAAAGAAAATGAAGACATGCTGCTACCATTAACCCTCAGTAAACGACTCCCTACAAAACTTTGAGCATTTTGCAGCCCAGCCCCTAAAAACGCCAAATGTCATCCCCCCACCCATGATTTTTGGTAACTGAGATAGGGGTGTGTGCTGACCGTTTTCTGTAGTTCAGTTCAAATTCAAACCAAATTTGAAACAGACCACGGGATTCACTGACCATTCGGCTCTAAGAAATAACTCAAACTGGTTTATGTGCTTCACCCTTAGGGAACAATGGGGAACGTGAGCCACTCATTGTTCCCCATAGGTAGCTTTTGGGGACACCAAAGTGGGTTGGGTGGTAGGGCATAATGGGTGCTACCTACCACCCACCCTGCAAAACAATCAGTCAATCAGTCAATTTTTAATGATTTTTTAAATTTTATCTGATGAAATTCAAAAACTTCTACCTCAGCTGCCACAGGCAGGAGCAGGTGGCACCACAGGCAGTGCAGGTGAGCCTGCACACAACAACGTCTATGGTGATGTCCAATTGGGGAGTAGGCCCCCTCTTACCGCCGCCACCCACCATGACCAGCAGTATCACCCTCCCCCTGCCTGCCACTCTGCTCCTAACTCTGCTTTGCACCCTCCTAGATATCTTGGAAGTTTTGAATTAAAGCCCCCAGCTTAGGGGAGGCTTTAGAGGGTGTGGGGCCAGGGATGGTCTATTTATTATACTGTGTGTGTTACACACTGTGATATCTATAGCACTGTAGTGCACACACAGAAGCTACACAAATTAAATTCCCCGAACCAATTAAAGTCACTGGAGTGCTGGTAACTTAGAAAAAGAGAAGGCAGTTGGTACTGCAGAAGAAAAAAGGAAACAAGAGACAGATAAAGCTCTCTCTCTCTCTCTCTCTCTCTCTCTCTCTCTCTCTCTCTCTCTCTCTCCAGTCTCCAGCAGCAGGCAGTGTCTGACTTGGTTTTAAATACACTCCCTCCTTTTTGCTCCCCCTTCTTTCATTCCTCCCTGCCCCCAACCAATGGGGGCAGAGTTGCCCCTGACAAAACTTGATTTTGAATTATAACAAGCCAAACAGGAGAAAGGAGATCACAAGCCAATCAGAAGGCAATGGCAGAAAACCAGTCAGCAAGGACAAAACAACAGAAAACACAGCCCTCCCAAATGGTGCTCACCATGTAGCTTGAACCATCAAACTGATCCTAAGCAAACTGGGTTCAATTAGGTTCGATTATGGACCAGGCCTCTTTCCTGGAAGCACGTCCAGTTCGCAATTGAACTGATCGAACCGTCCTGATTCACAGCAGACTGGTTCACTTCAAACTGTTCATACACACCCTTAGCCTGAAGATGAAGCCTGTTTTGATCAAAACTAGTAATAACAGAGAATCAATTCAGATAATCTGATTTAATCAGCCCACACAGTTAAGGGCTTATTAAAATGTTCTGGTTACATGTGATTATGCAGGATCAGAGGCAACACACTGAAGGGCAGGTCCAGAGTGGTGTACTCTCATTTCACCCGATGTGATGGGCTGCCATCCAGACAATTTGTCTGAACTGGCCTGTAGAGTCATCAAGTGGAGCTTCCAGGGGAAGAAATTGTGGTTGTCAATGGGCTGAGAAAAGTCTCAGTATTTAGTGGAGGAGAGGGAGTATGGATCGGATAAATTATTGTATGCTGGCTCACATACTGTACAAAGAAACCTGAACAGTTGGAGTACCGCTTGCACAGCCACATCTGTGGAAACACCACTAATGGTGTTGCAGAACAGGGCGGTTCTGCTCTATCGTAAAGTTGTGCAAACATAGTTGCTCAACATGACATCCATTATTTCCAAATGGCATCACATCTCACAACTGCATTTAGGCAACTTTTTAATGGCACAGAACTGCCCTGTTCCGCAACACCATTAGTGGTGTTGCCATAAGAGCCACAGCATGGGTGGTGGTCCAGCCTCCCACATTTCCTTGTGTGGCATGTGAGGCACCATTTTCAAAACAAATTCATTCACACAGGCTTGGCTAAAGGCAGTTTACTCTGCTCTCAATACAGCTGTCATTTTAATATGACAAGGGCAGAAATTATCATACAACTGTACTAGAAAAGGATCTCACTGGGAATTATATTTGCTCAGTCATTTAGACATGTAAAAAGTTCACCTTCTGTCTATATTCTCTAATAGGAGAAAAACCATATCCTTAGGTGGTATCAAATTATTGTTCAGGCTGTATGTATGTGCGAGAGAAAGAATAAGAATGAACAAAGCATTGTTTTGTATATGGTGTAGTTAAAGTGAGTTACTTATAAGATAATGTTATTGTCTGCAGGCATGGGAGGAAGGAAATACGAGGAAATTAACATGGGGCCAAGAAAAACCATTCCACTTCCTCCATCTCAAACTCTGAATGTTTTATGATTTTTGCTTTCCTTTGATTTACAAGTTGTTGTTCAATCTAATTGCATTTGCTCTAATGATGGAATACAGTGCATCTTAGCATTTCATAATTAATAGCTTCACAGATTAACTGATGCTAATGAACAGGCACTGTTGTTGTTTCCCAATGAAGTCTATCAAATCAGATGATACAAAATGGGCCTGTGAATCAATAACGGCAATAAATCATTGTGATTTATTATTTGCTACAATTTTCAAGACATGATATGTGCGTAATTGTGGTGAACCATATCACCGCGTCATCTCACATGCATATGTGAAGAGCACATTTTTACTTCATCTGTGACTTGGTATTTATTTCTTTATATGCAGAGGCATTTCTGTAGACTCCTCTTCTGGGTCTAGAATACTAATAGCTTGAAAAGTGAGCTGTCAACCTAGCAGGTAGTTTAATACCTAGATGATATAGTCAAGGACATTCTCAGCTTTCAATTATCTTCAGTGGGGCTACATTTCCTTGTGTAAATGTAGTGTAAATGATATAAATCAGTGTAAATGATATAAATCAGGGCTTTGGCACTCCTGCAGATGTTGGCCTACAACTCCCATTATCCCTGACTACTGGCCACTGGCTGAGGATGATGGAAGCTGTAGCCCCCAAACAGCTGGAGGGCCAAAGTTTTTCAGCCCTGATGTAAATAGTCTGGAATCCATACCTACAACTACAATATTCAGTATGGGATTGGGCTCCTCTAGCCTTTAATAGCTTTACTGAAGTAACTGGTATGTACATTTTGGGAGCCTGGCTATGTTTCCAAGCACCAGCAAATCCCTCCTATCCTAATCAGGTAACTGTGAAAGCATTTGAAGACTCAAGACCACAAGCACTCATTGTCTTTTTTCAAATGTACATTCCTGGCTAAGACTTCAAATTCCCCTCTCTCAGTCTAAAGCTACTTCAAGTGCATGAAAGGGAACTCCTAAATCCCAGCATTCCTTCTAATTTATGCACTGGCTAACTTTATGCTTGGTTTTTGTTCTGAGGGAAACTTCATCTCCAAAGTTTTGGAGATTAGGAAGCTATTCAGACGAGCAGAAAATAGGGTTACATTCTGAAAGCAGATAGAACCCTATTTTTACCTCATAGCAAACAGATGGGTACATGCTGCAAACCCGGCAGGGAGAGTGAGCGACACAAGGGCAGGCAAGGGCAGCTGCAGGCAAGGGCAGGGACACTCCTGCTCTTGTCCAGTGACTTGCAGGGGACAGGAAGGAGCACAAAAATCCCCATTCAGCCATGATACTTGCTGGGTGACTCTGGGCCATTCACTTCACTCTCAGCCTGACCTACTTCATAGGGTTGTTGTGAGGAGGAACTTGAGTATGTAGTACACTGCACTGGGCTCCTTGGAGGAAGAGTGGGATATTCTATATTATTAATTCTTCTAGACAGGCCATGCGCCCTGCAAGGCGCCTGGAAAGCAGTTTGACAGTTGGATCGGGGGTGCTGTGAAGCAGCAGGGAGCTTGGATTCTGGGGCAGCTTCGGGAGCTGGACAGTTGGCTCTGAGGGCTGCAGGCAGCAGACGGTTGGCTGAGCTGTGCCGTGAAGCAGCAGGGAGCTTGGAGGCTGTCAGGTGAGCAGGTGACAGTTCCTGGCAGTGGCAGGGGGAAGCAAGGACTGCGAGACAGAGATAGAAAGACGGAGGACAGAGAGCACGAGCACGAGACTTGCAGGGAGGGGAGACTTGTGGGGGGCGAGCGGGGGGCGAGAGTGAGCGAGAGCGTTGCAGGAGTGGCGAGAGACTTGCGGGGGAGAGCGGGGGTGGCGAGAGCGAGCGAGAGCATTGCGGGGGCAGCGAGAGCGAGCAAGAGCATTGTGGGGGTCCAGTGCCACAGGCTCAGTGCAAGACCACACAGATGCTCTGTGCAGGGTCAGCTAGTAAAATGTAAAATGAATGAATAGTATGACATGTGTCTGGGCAACTATTCCCCTTAGGGGATAGGGCTGCTATAGGAAGAAGGATTTGCACTCCCTGCCTGGCATCTCCAGGTCAGGCTGAGCGGGAATCCCGCCTGAGAGCCTTGGGAAGCCACTGCCAGTCTGTGTCGACAGTACTAAGACAGTACTAAGCTGGATGGACTAATGGTCTTACTCAGTGGAAGGCAGCTTCCTATGTTCATATTTTCCCTTGGGCTCATTTGCAAGGTACCTGCTACTTTAAGGAAGCTCAGTGCTGTTTGCTGGACAGGCTTTCCCCAAGCAAACTTCTGCTTGCTTTGCAGCCCACTCTGTTATCCAGTCTCTATGGTATCCCCGGGGAGGGAGCCTCAAGTAGGGTCCCACAACATTCCGTGGCTACACACGGGCACTGGGAGGGTGTAGGCAACCTCCCCTGCTTGCTGAACCTGGTTTTAGAGGAGGGGCTGGGAACTGGGTGGCCCTCTTTTGACAGAGCCCTGTTTGAGAGCTTGTTGAGGTTCCACACGGTAGTGCTAACCCCGCCTTCAGACCTCAAGCCCTGTTTTTGCTGGTCATGAGAATAGCTTCATGGTGTAACAATATCCAGTTTTCAAACTGTTGGGAGTAATGAGCTATATATCCACAAAACATTAGCTTCCTATCTACTGTGGAAGTACCTTAAAACTTTGATACCCTAATGAACCAATGAGTTCCAAGTGTCTTCATATATGTTATAGATTACATTTCCCCAAAACAGTAGTCTTGGGGAAATCTTGTCCTATTCAGAACATTATGTTGTATGCCTGTTCAGGTGCCTGTACTGGGTGAATGACTGTAATCATTTTAAAAAAGAAAGTGGGTACAAGTCTCTGAAATGCAGGATACAGATAAGAAGTATACTGCTATACATGTATTCAATACCATGAGGTCATTCACATGACTGGGCAGGCAGGGTGGCAGGTGGGTGAGGGAATTAAACTCACCTTCTCCCCAGATGACTGCAGACATGTTTCTGGGAGTGTGGGCCATGCTCCCAGAGAGCACTGCTGCATGGCACAGCACGTGGCTCTGGAGGAGGGGACAATGTGTCCCGGCCTCCAGAGATCCACAATGCACTGTGCGACATGCATGATGCATTGGAGGATTCCCCCAGGAGACACATACTCTAGGCACCCATCTCTGAGTGTAGCTGGGCTGGAAGCAGCCCGAGCTCGCACACGAGCAGAAAGCCTGGGTTAAGGGAGTGCTTGCTCCCTTAACCTCGGCTAACAGCCAGGCTAAAAAGCCAGGCTAGGTGGTGCTGCCCGGTGGGGATTGGGCTCTATCCTGGTGGTTCTAACACACAGCTTAACCCAAGCTGGACTAGCCTGGGTAAGGCTGTGCATGAGAACAGGCTCAAAGTGTGAATAACTGTATGTGTTTACAGAGCTCAGTGTGCATTCACTGTGCACAGATTCTACATGCATTAAACATACATTTAAATAGGCTTATTTAAACATAGCCTAAATAAGGCTAGTTTCTCCCTTCAATTGATTATAGTGATGGGGAAAGTTACACTCTTGGAAAACATCTTCTTTCTATCTACCTATTAAAGGCAGGGGAATCTTGTGATCAACTGAATCTGACAACCCTGTTTGCACAAACCTGAGTTGCATAATTCTATTTAGTAGGGATGTGCGAAACGATTCGGGTACAAAATGATTTGTACCCAAATCTATCGATTTGGTTCGGCTCAACCCCAAAATGAAACACACACACACCTGTTTGGGGGTTTGACAGGCAATTCTTTCAATTATTATTTTTTTAAAAAACTATTTTTAAACTATTAAAAATATTAAGCCCCCAACTATTAAGCCCCCAAATAGTAAGCCCCCAACTATTTTGGGGGCTTCTCCAAGGTGGCGGGGGGGTCCTCAGATGCTCCCCCTTCCCCTGCCAGCCTCCTGGGGAGTTAAAATTTGCTTGGTTCGGGCATCTTCGGCCATGACCCAGCAACGCAGGGTCCCACTACACAGGTGTGGGGCCTCCAAAATGGCTGCCGTGCCAGGGAATAGGCCCAGAAAGGTTCAGGCCGAAGACTCCTGAACCAGGAAAGTTTTAACTCTCCAGGAGGCTGGTGGGGGGAGGGGGTACCTCCACGGATGCCCCCTGCTACCTCGGAGGAACACCTGGAGGGATTATGTTTTTTAAAAAATCAATTGCTTGTCGAAACCACCCCCCAGACTGGACCGAATCGGGGGGGGGGGGCGTTCAAAGGGGGTCAAAACCGAACTGGCCTGGTTTGGTTCGAGTTCAGTTTGAACTCTAACCAAACCAGGCCAGGTGGTTTTGTGCACATCCCTATTTGGGAGGCCAGTGGGGGGGAGGGGGGGAGCCCCTGTTGCTGTCTCCATGGTGCCTACTGCTAAAGCTGCAGCCACAGCACCACCATCCCAGGCCTAAAACAGACGGCTGCATCATTTGGGAGGCTGGCAGGGGAAGTAGAAGGAGCCCACGCCACCATCCCCCGTCCCTGCCGCCACAGCTGTGGATTGGTTTTGAAGGTAAATGAATGGCTTCTCCCACTGCCAAATTTAACCCTTTGCTTGTAAAGGGGGATCCTTGCTATGCTAGATAACCCTTTACAAGTATCCTCATCGAGCCCCTCAAGCCAGCTTGATGGCCAGACTGGACCAAGCCCAGACTCAATTGAGCCTGAGTCGCTCAGGGTGGCTCAAATCCTGTCCAGATTCAAGCCAAACTGTGCAGCTGTCCAGCTCTCACATCCCTAGTGGAGACAGGCAAGTTGGAGAAACCACAACCCCACATGTTAAAGGAATGAACCAGAAGGAAGTCTGGATTCCAGGAAAGACATCAGGATGTTCATGCCCTTGGCACATCTCTCTTCCTAATTTGTGGGTCTGTTCAAGGCAGAGAAGAAGAATCTGAACTAGCCCAATGAATTTTGATGGCAGGAGAGCGGGGGCAGAATTATCATAAGAATGTGAGGGAAATAATATAAGGTATTTCCATGTAAGTTCTAAAACTGTCTAAATTTCTCTGGATTGTGTCATTAGTTTGTATTATTTAAAGCTATGATTGATAGTTGTTCCATACTATCAATATATTTAATTCTCTAAAGCATACCCGTGGCTAATCCCATGGATGGCAGCTCTCACGAGAGTTTGGAGAGCTGCCAGATAGCCACGGAATGGGTGGGAGGGAAGAAAATGGTGGCTGCAGCAGCAGCCAGCCAGCCAGAAAGTGGCAGGGGAGGGGAGAAGAAGTGGACTGGCGGCTGGCCAGCCAGAAAGGGGGGAGAGGAGAAGCAGTTGGGGGAGAAGAAGCAGGCTAGCCAGCCAGAAAGCAGGGGGCGGTCAGCCAAGCATGGGGGAGAAGCAGTGGGTAGGGGAGAAGAAAGAGGCCGGCCAGAAAGCGGGAGGTTGTTGGCCGGGTGGGGGAAGAAAAAGCGGGCCAGTCAGCCAGCCAGCCAGAAAGCAGGCAGGGGTGTGGGTTGAGGGGAGAAGAAGCAGGCGGGGGAGAAGAAGCAGGCAGGCTGGCTAGCCAGAAAGTCCGGTAGTGGTTGGCCGGGAGGTGAAGAAATGGGCCGGCCAGCCACTCAGAATGCAGTGGGGGGGTGCCAAGAAGTGGGCAAGGGGAGAACCAGGCCGGCTGGCCAGTTGGCCAGAATGCAATTGGGGGCAGAAGAAACGGGCTATCCAGAAAGCAGCGGGGGCGGGTGGGCAGGAGGAAAGAAAAAGGCAGCCGCGGGTGGGTAGGCCAGCCAGAGATGCAGATGCTCTGTGCCTGGCCCAGCTAGTTTTAATTAATGTTTGAAAGATTATCCCCTTATTGTCTGATTAGCCTGCTGTAGTCATACTTGTTGGATCAATGCAGAACTCTTGACCCCCCCCCCTTTTACAGATTTTATTTATTTAATACATTTATATAATGCCTATAACAAATGTCTCAACGTAGTTCACTGATTTATTTTATTAGCAGTTAGGGTTGCTGATTCCCCTGTATTTGAAGGGCAGTTCTTTATTTTCAAGGCCATTCCTTGTTCCAGGGCCTGTAGACTATATTGGAGACCCCTTCTTTTCAGACATAGAAGTCCACATTTACAATTACGTACAATGGATAGTGATGAGGAGCCTTTTGGTTCCTGGGACTGTCTGACCATGTCTGCTAGCGGACTGAAGATGAACATGTTTCCAAAAGGGACATGTCTTCTGGGAATTCTTAGGAAAACAAAGGTTCAACAAACTGCTCCTTTGGAACGTCAGTCTGCTTCAAAGTAATGAGATTGAAGACCTGTCTCCGTTGGAATATGGTCAATCTAATTTGACATAATACACTTGCTATATGTGAACACCACCTTGAAATAAAAAAATCTCAGGTTGGCGTGGAGACTTGAGTTTTCATTACATTGTCAGGATGCTCACTGGGAATAATTGCGATTTTAAACACAAGTGTTTGGGCAACAGCATATGAATCTGGGCTGGTCCACTCAACGGCTACTCATTCTGGAACTGCACTGGGGAATATGTCAGTTAAATGTCAGGAGGTGAAAGCCTGTGCTGCTGTGTGCATGTGTGACATCTGGATCTGCCCAGGTCTGGTTTCCACCCTGCTTCTCTCACCAAGATTTGGAGTCGGGTGGAAAAGGTTGGTAGAATATCGGGAGAAATGGGACGGAAATCAGTGTGCTGGGCTGATCCAGACATCACACCCCCTCTCATCACCTGACATTTTGCTGACATGTTCTCCTGTTCTGGACCGAGCAATGCTTGTGTGAACCTGTCCTATATGTAAGTGATGGAAGCTGCTAACGTTCACTATTCCCAAATTCAGTTTCAAGGATTGGGAATACCTCCCTACCAGCTTGGAGTTTTTATTCATGGTAAGTTCATCAAAGATTTGCTAGGTGGCATTTCCCTTTAGAGACAGGGAAATACACATCTAAGAAAATAATACCATGTTATGCTAAGCATTGTATCATTTTCCAGCCTCAGATACAAACAGAATTTCCAAATGACCTGTTTAGCACTAAGGTGGTGGCAGCAGTTGATGAATCCTTAAAAGCAACAGGTAAACCGCATGGAGCACATAAGTGGAGAGGATGAAATGCTGTTTGCATTGTGTTGTGAAGATGAAAGCCTGCCACTAGCTGTGGTGGTCTTTTTTCATTCAGATAACACCAGCAAGGAATATCTAAATCACATTTAGCATAAGATTTTTAAAAATTAGACATAATAAGAAGGCACGATAAGATGCTAGCAGGAAGAGACCAAATAGATTTTTCACACAATGCCTCCTTAGAATTGCTCTATGCAGTGCCTATTATCAACAGGAAAGATGAGTAAGTATAATCTCATTCTATTTAAAATCCCTGTTGATCTTCATGCATTAAAGACTACTATTAGAGGGCAAAATCTCTACTATTCTCTTCATGTTAAAATTATTTGTAATCATTACTATTGTGCTTTAATTTCCAGGAACTCAAAACACATATGCAGAGCCATTTTTAGCCTTCCAGTAGGCTTATGAGATCACTCGGCAATGACGTGTTGTGTGATGATGTCATTCACTCCAATTCAAGATGGCAGCCATGTGAACATGTGAGGCACAAGCAGGCTAATTTGTGAACCGTCTGACCAATTTAAACCAAATTAGGTACAGTTGCAGTGAGTGACACACACAGACACCGCAACGGTGTAGTTTGATGTAATGCACAAGAATTCAAGATGGTGGAAGCATAAATTTGTGCGGCGCAAGTGGACTAGCTTGTGAACCACTTAACCGATTTGAACCAAATTTGCTACAGCTGTAGGAACACATAGGGATGCCCTAATGCTGTGGTGTGTGATGATGTCATCTACTCCAATTCAAAATGGTGGCCGCATGAACATCTGAGGCACGTGGGCTAATTTGTGGACTGCCTAACCCATTTAAACCAAATTGGATACAATTGCAATGAGTGACACACAGGGAAACCTCAATGGCGTAGTTTGTGATTATGTCATCCACACCAATTCAAGATGGCAGACACATAAACATTTGAGGTGCAAGAGGGCTAATTTGTGAACCGCTTAACCGATTTGAACCAAATTTGCTAGAGCTATGGGAGACATGGTATGTGATGATGTCATCAACCACAATCCAAGATGGTGGTCACGTGAACATCTGAGGTGCAAGCCGGCTAATTTGTGGACTGTCTAACCCATCAAAACCAAATTAGGTACAGTTGCAGTGAATGACACACAGGGACACTTCAATGCCATAGTTTGTGATGATGTTATCTACACTGATTCAAGATGGCGGACATGTAAACATCTGAGGCGCAAGTGGACTAACTTGTTAACTGCTTAACTGATTTGAACCAAATTTGCTGCAGCTGTAGGGACACATAGGGATACCTCAATGGCGTAGTTTATGATGATGTCATCTAACCCTATCCAAGATGGCAGATGCATGAACGTTTGAGGTGCAAGTGCACTAACTTGTGGACAGTCTAACTGATTAGAACCAAATTTGCTACAGCTGAATGGACACATAGGGATGTCCCAATGGTGTGGTTTGTGATGATGTCACCAACCCCGATCCAAGCTGGCGGGTGCTTAAACTTTTGAGCCACAAGTGCACTAATCTGAGGACTGTCTGACCAATTTGAACCAAATTTGGAACAGATGTAGTGAGTGACACAAAGGGACACCTCCACACAGGGACACCTCAATGGTGCAGTTTGTAATGATGACATCCACCCCAATCCAAGATGACGGACACATGAACATTTGAGGCACAAGAGATCTAACTTGTGGACCTCAATTTGCACTAAAGTAGGTTGATTAGTTCTTACTAGAACAACTTACTATATTTTGCATTGCTGCGTTTGATCCTCCCTCCATCTTAGCACTGCATAAATTTCATCAATCCTCACTCTGTTTCTGGGTTCCCCGCCCCCAACAATACATGGAAACCTGATTCTCATTTCACAAAGGAGTACTTCTCTTTAAAGGTCATTCTGCTGACCTCAGGGTATCTTAGGATACAAAATAGCCAGCACTGTTTCCCAGTAGAGAATGTTTGCTCTGAATGCTTCAGGCAGAATGTATAATGGCAGCCTCAAGTCCCCACCCCAACATGCTGTAAGTAGACTAAAAACTATTCTGAGAAGCGTTGCCAGTTCTGACCAAAACTATTTCCAGAAAGCTTTGCCCCCAGTATCCACCCCCCCCCCCCGCCGCCAATATATTTCACAATATCAAGCCACTGTCTGGAGAGTTCGCAACCCAAATTCTCATCCATCTGTTGTCACACAGTGGGCTTGTTCTGCTTCTCTTCTGTGCATCCTCCAGGCACCAACAGCTCATGTACATCATTATTATGCCTTCTCTTTTTAATCAGAGGTTGAAAAAACCTTCTCGGTAGCATAGGGGTGTGTGTGTGTGTGTGTGTGTGTGTGTGTGTGTGTGTGTGTGTGTGTGTGCGCGCCCATGTCTATAGATATATTCACACAGTATACTTATTGGGCTGGTGATGCAATTCATACAGTAAGTGAATAAACACATAGTATACCACCATGAGGAGGCATATATGCACAATGGCCTCATTAAAATGTGCCCCAGCAGGCCAGCTGCTCAGAAGCAGCCAGCAGCAGCAGCAAGTGGAGGCAGCAAGGAGAGCACATGTAGGCAACAGGGACCACCCGCCTGCCCAATGGGAGGCACCTGCCCATGTGGGCAAAGGGGGCAGGGTGCATCAAAGCCAGACTTTGCTTGGGGTGCCACCAATCATTGGACCAGCACTGGTGCTGGCATTGACACCTGGATGGTGCCATTTTCCTTCGTGAACTGCACTGGCAAATGGCACTGCCTCATGATGCATCATCATTCCCCAGTACATTCTAAAAAAGAAAACTGTGCTGGTTGGGCAACAAAGCCAGTATTTGGTGCTGTGGCCACTGCCTGCAGGGAAACATCTGTTGGGGTGATGGGGATAGTGGCCTGGAACATAGCTTTAAAACATTGCCGTTTTCTGTCTCCAGGTGAATGAGGAGGAAGGGGCACCCTTAGGCTTGTAGTGAATATACGGTTGTCCAGATCTGGAGGGATAAAAATAATGGGTAGGTTCAAAGTAAGGATGTGCCAAAAAGATGTGTGGGCACCTCCCTTTAAAATCAAGGGCCGGCACAACCACTTTAAAGCAGAGGAGAACAGGTCTGTACCTGTTCCTCCTCCACTTGCCACTCTCCTGGCGTTCCCCCAGCTATGCCCACACAACAGCTGGGTGTTTCCCAGATGTCCCTGCAAGGCACCGACACACACATGGCCTCTGCGCATGATGGCCATGCAAAATGGCCAGCATATCCTATCAACTTTCTATCAACTTGCTCAGAACAGATGTTGAACTAACTGGCTTGCAGTTCCCCTCTGGATTGCTTTTTTAAAAATGGAGTTACATTTGCTGCTGTTCAGTCCACAGATAGAGTGGATGAGTTTAGGGACAAGTTACATATTTTTGTTAAGAGTTCAACAATTTCACACTTGGGTTCAGGAACTCAAAAATAACAGCCTAGCCTACTTCACAGGGTTGTTGTGAAAGAGAAACTTAAGTATGTAGTACACCGCTCTGGGTTCCTTGGAGGAAGAATGGGATATAAATGTAACAACAACAACAACAACAACAACAAGAAGAAGAAGAAGGTAGCAGGGATGATACACTGGAACATCTGCAAAAAATATAAGCTACCTGTAGCCAAAAACTGGTGGGACCATAAAATTGAAAAAGTTGAAGAAAATGAAGATGTAAAAATATTATGAGACTTCCGACTACAAACAGACAAACATCTGCCACACAATACACCAGATATAACTGTAGTCGAGAAGAAAGAAAAACAAGTTAAAATAATCGACACAGCAATACCAGGGGTAGCAGAATAGAAGAAAAAGAAATAGAAAAAATCACCAAATACAAAGATCTACAAATTGAAATTGAAAGGCTGTGGCAGAAGAAGACCAAAATAATCCCAGTGGTAATTGGCGCCCTGGGTGCAGTTCCAAAAGACCTTGAAGAGCATTTCAACACCATAGGGGCCACAGAAATCACCATCAGCCAATTACAAAAAGCAGCTTTACTGGGAACAGCCTATATTCTGCGACGATATCTATAATAACCAACAGTATTGATGATAAAATTCTGGCATCCCAGGTCCTTGGGAAGGACTCGATGTCTGGATAAAACAAACCAGTCAATAACACCTGTCTGACTGTGTAAATAAATAAATAAATAATAGTTAACAAGCTTCAAAGAGTGATTTTGAACTAGATTTCCTCCATTCTGCTCATGGCTAAAATCAATAAGGAGACAATAATCACTGATTTGAATAGTACTAGTAAGGCCTGCTACAGGTCCGTACTTGCTCCTCCTCCACTTGCCACCATTGCTGCCATTGCCATCATCCCAGTATTCCCCCCAGCTATGCCCACATGCCAGCAGGGTGTCTCCCAGCTGCCCCTGTGCGGCACAGGCACACACATGGCCTCAGCTGGGAGATGCCCCAGGTGTCAAAGCCAGGAGTGCCGGGATGGTGGCAATGGCAACAAGTGGAGGAGGAGCAGGTACGGACCTTCTTTCCTCCACTTTAAAGGGGCTGTGTAAGCCCTTGATTTTAAAGGGAGGTGCCCCGATTGGGACAACTGAATCACTTTTTGGCACACAACCCAACTTAGACTCAGGCATTAATGGGCTGCTCTAGTTCATCAGTGAAGACTATTGATTGTAGTCTATTGATATGCCGGGGATGAGGCAGAAAATTAAAATATGACGATCTAAATACCAGAGCTGCATACATAGCAGACTAGACTTACAGGGCATTTAAGTGCCTTTTCCTCTTTCTCTCCCAACGTCCCTAGGCTGGACTGATGATATACAGGGACTGATATACAACGTCCCTAGGCTGGACTGGGTACAATATACCCAGCTATTCCCTTAAATGGCATCACCCTCCACAGCTCAAATAGATGGATACAGTAGCCCCATTCCTTTCTAGTGATGCCGGTGTCTGAAAACTTGAAGCACAAATTGCCTTTACAGTGGGGCTCTGAAGAAGATAATCCCATTCAGTCCTAATCCAGGGATGCATGAATGAGCACTGCCGTTCAAGTGGATAATATATTATTGTCATGTATGGGAAAGCAGATGATGAGGCTCTTCTCACGATTAGTGAGAAGAGCCTCTAGGGGGTTAGTGGGGAGAGTGGGCTTAGCCTGCTCTCCCTGCACATGAGCAGCAGTCTGCTCTGGGCAGCTGCAGCGGCCACCCACAAGACTGCTAGCTCCATCATGGAGCCGGCCGGGGCTGGGGAGTTCGGGGGCCGTGCGGCCCCTGGAATGCTGGAGAGACCCCCGAGCCAGGAGGCTGCTTTTGAGCCTCCCGACCTAGGGTCTACTTGTGAGTTGCTGCAGCGCAGAGCCACAGCGTGGCAATACATGAGTAAAAAAAACAGGTTTGCGGAGCACTTGCTCCACAAACCTGGTTTAAGGGCAGGGGCACTGTAGCGGGTGACCCGCTTAAGAACCACCGGGCTCGCAGCCGAGCCCGGTGGTTCACACGATGGGAGAAAATCGGGCTACCCTCTGCTATCCTGATTTTCTCCCATCATGTGAATAGCCTCGATGTCTTATTGTTGTGTGTGGGAGAGCACATCTTGAAGAACCTGCTCTCGTTCATGATTGGGGAGCATTGCAAAGGCATTGCAAAAAGAGTATCATCAAGACATTTAAAAAATGGTCTTCCACTCCCTGCACTGTTCTCCCACCTCAGATCCTTTTCAAACTGCTACTCCCCCCTTCCCAGTTTCCATCCATTTCCTTACACCTATTCCATTGTATTCACCTCACTGAATTCATAGGTTGTTCACTCTGTAAAGCTTTTTTTTTTAAAGTGAGTTTGCCTGCCAAGAGGAGTTTTCTCAAGTTCTCAGAGCTCTGCATGTAACTGGAATCATTATAAGATTAAGCTCATTAATAATGTGCTTGGAAAAGCACACCCACTCTGTGCTGAAGTGCCAGAAAGAGAAAGGTATACATTTAAAGATATATAATTACGGATTGTGTGAGTCTCTAATAGTAAGTATCACACGCCACCAGATTCTGGGTAGATGCAAAGTTACATATGAAAGGGGTCTCACATACAGGGTCCAGGGATTTAAAACAAACACAGAGAGAGAGAGAGAGAGAGAGAACAGCTGTGGAAGCAGTAGGCAACCACATTTGAGACTGGAGAGAAGACATTTTGCAACATGGTCTCTTCCACCAGAGCCTTCATCAGTCACTATTGCTGCTGGGAACAGCCAAGAGCCACAACTGGATGACTGCCCAGGTGAGGCAATGTCCTAGGAGACCTGGGTTTCATTGTCTTCTATGCCCAAGACACTATACGGCCCTCAGAAAAATCCATCTGAGTAAAATACAACTACTACTTCACAAGGTAATTATTATAATGATAAACCCAATAAATGCTGCAAAATGCTTTGCCCTTCAAAGCATATCAGGATTGTTAATAATAAGAATGTAAGAAAAAGCCCTGCTGGGTCAGGTTAAAAGCCCATCTAGTTCTGCTTCAACGAACCAGGTGCATCTGAGGATCCTGCAAATGAGAAAAAGAGGGCAACTGCCACCTAAGAACACAACAGGGAAATGACTTGACTACCAAGAAAGAGGTTGCTGGTTCAAATCCCCACTGGTATGCTTCCCAGAAACACCTATATCGGGCCACAGCGATATAGGAAAATGCTGAAAGGCATCGTCTCATATTGCAGGGGAGATGGCAATGATAAACCCCTCCTGTATTCTACCAAAGACAACCACAGGGCTCTGTGGTCACCAGGAGTCGACACCGACTCAACGGCACACATTACTTTACCTCCACCTCCCTAGGACCTGGTGTTCAGAAGCTTGCCACCTCTGATCCTGATGGAAATATGCATCCAACAAGGCTAGTAGCCATTGATAGCCCTATACGAATTTGTCTAATCCCTTTAAAAAACCATCTAGATCGGTAGCCATCATCACATCTGATGGTAGTGAATTCCATAGTTTAACTATACATTGTATAAAGAAATACTTTCTTTTGTCTGCCCTGATTGCTCCAGCATTTAGCTTCAACAGTTGACCCTGGGTTTTAATGTAATGAGGGAGAAAAACTTCTCTCTATCTACTTGCTCCATACCATGCATAAATTTATACATCTCTATCATTTCCCCATCACATGCTTTCTTTCTAAATGAAAAAAGCCCAACTATATTGCAGTCTTTCCTCACAGAAGAGTCGCTCCAACCCACTGTTCATTTTAGTTGGTCCTTTTCTGCACTTTTTCTACCTCTATAGCAGGGATGTGCACGAAACTGGTCAGACCTGCTTGGTTCTGTTCAAACTGGGTTCAGTCTAGTTCGATCATTGGACCAGTTTGCAACAGTTTGTGGACTGGTTCAGGCTTCTGCTCCTAAAGGGAGATCAGGTAAGGATTCTCCATTATGAGCAAAGGGGGAGGGGCTTCCCTAAGATTAAAATAAAGAGATAGGGGAGTCAGAGGACCTTACCCCAAGCGAGTGGCAGCAGTGGTGGTGGGGTTGGCAGCAGCTCCCCTCAACCCCTGTCGGCTTCCCCCAGGACAGCCCGGGCTTGCTGCAGCCCAATTCAGGCCTTCTGCAGCCTGGTTCACACCTCCATGCATGGATTTCTTACTGGATTTCCCCTTTCTAGAACCCCTTTCTTGAATCCATGCCTCTGAGCATGGAATCCTTACTGGATTCCTCTTTCTCGAACCCAGGTCATACAGTTCGAACTCAGACCACTCGGACGGCCCTAGGTTGAAGTCGAACTGGGTTTGAACCAGAACTGGTTCACACATCCCTGCTCAACAATAACATTTATTGTGTGATGACCAGAACTGTACACACTATTCCAAGTGCAGTTGTGCCATTGTTTTATATAAGGACATTACTATACTGGAAATTTTATTTTAAATCCTTTTCCTAATGATCTCTAGCATGGAATTAGCTAGATCTGCAAAGGAGTAAGACAAGGCTGTATACTTTCTGCTTATTTATTCAACTTATATGCTGAACATATACTGAGAGAAGCTGGATTGGAAGAAGATGAGCGTGGTTTTAAAGCTGGAAGAAGAAACATCAATAACCTGCGCTATGCTGATGACACCACTCTAAAAGCTGAGAATGCAGATGATCTGCAAGCTCTAGTAATGAAAGTCAAGGAGCACAGAGAAAAAATGGGACTACAACTAAATGTCAAGAAGACTAAACTAATGACAACAATTATAGCCACCAGCCTCAGAATTGATAATGAAGACATTGAAGGGCTGGATATCTTCTGCCTTTAGAATCGGCCATCAACTGTAAAGGATCCAGCAATCAAGAAATATGCTGCAGACTGAAGGCCTTGGAAAGGATATTTAGATGCTGTGATATGTCTATACCTACAAAGATTAGAATCGTCCAGACAATAGTTTTTCCTGCAACACTCTATGAATGTGAAAGCTGGACTTTGAAGAAGCAAGACAGAAAAAGTATTGATGCTGTTGAACTTTGGTGCTGGAGAAGACTTTTGAGGATACCATGGACTGCCAGGAAAACAAACAAATGGATTTTGGAACAAATGGAACAAATCAATCCAGAATTTTCTCTCAAGGTGGCACAAATGACCAGGGTCAAACTATCATACTTTGGTCACATGATGCGAAGACCCAGTTCCCTTGAGAAGTCCATAATGTTGGGGAAAGTTGAAGGAAAGAGAAGAAGAGGATGACCAGCAGCAAGGTGGATGGACTCGATTACGACAGCAATGAATGCACCACTGAGAGACCTTAAAGGTCAAGTTGAAGACAGATCATCCTGGAGAGAATCTATCTATGTGGTTGCTAAGTTGACACTGACTTGACAGCACTCACTCACTCACTCAGTCAATCAATCAATCAAAGCTACCGCACAATGGGTTGAAATTTTCAGTGTGCTGTCCACCATGACCCCAAGATACCTTGCCTGGTTCGTTTCTGGCAGCTCAAACTCCATCAGTATATATGTGAAATTTGGAATTTTTTGTGTTTTCTTGCCCCAACCTTACATTTACATTGAACTGCATTTGCCATCTAAAAACACATTCACTTAGGTCGGAGAAATCGTTTTTCAGCTCTTCGCAGTCCTTTGTTTTTACCACCCTGAATAATGTGGCTTCATCAGCAACCTTGGCCGCCTCACTGCTCATTTATGAACATGTTTTAAAGCATTCATCCCAGTACTGATCTTGGGGGACTCCACTTTGTAGGGGTGTGCATGGAACCGGCTGGCCCCCCATCGAACCCCCCCGGTCCTGTCTGGTCCGGTCCCGCCCGGCGGTCCGGTCCAGGGGTTTGAGGGTTCGGGGTCGAACCGAACCCCCCCGGTTCCGTTGGACCGGGACCGGAGTGCTGGCTCTGGTCTAGCCGGTCCGCGAATTTTCTTTCTTTTTTTAAAAATCAAAGTATATTTCAAATACCTTTAGCCCCTTTGGGGGGCTTGCTGAGGCCGCGGGGGGTGTCCACGCAGGTTCCCTCTCCCCCCGCTGGCCATCCTTATCACCGCCATGGCCCGCTGCGGCCAGGTAATTGACAATTTTCGGCCCTTTCAGGCCTCCATATGAGCGCGCGGCCGCCATTTTGGCAGCTGCTGTGCATGCACCAATGCCCTCTGCAGAGGGCGGTGATAAGAGGGCGGTGATAAGGCTGGCCGGCAGGGGGAGAGGAAACCCACATGGACCCCGCCACACATGCGGCCTCAGCAAGCCCCCCAAAGGGGCTAAAGGTATTTTAAATATACTTTAATTTTTTAAAAACAAAGAAAGAAAATTCGCGGACCGGCCAGACCAGACCCGGCAGTCCGGTTCCGGTCCAGCGGAACCGGGAGGTGGTTCAGTTCAACCCTGAACCCCCGAACCCCAGGACCGAACCGCACATCCCTACCACTTTGCACATCCCTCCACTGAGAAAATTGGCCATTTATTCCTGCTCTTTGCTTTCTGTTCTTTAATCAGTTACTAATCCAGAAGAGGATCTGTCCTGTTACTCCATAGCTGTTAAGTTTGCTCAGAAACAAACTTTGAGGGATTTTGTCAGAAGCTTTTTGAAAGTCCAAGAACCTGTTCACATTCACAAACTGCCTGAGTCACCCTGGGTGTCATCTGGGGCTCCGGGAGACCTGAAGCCCCAGCTACTCTAGTCCTGGGTAGCCCAGCTCTTCTACCGAGAGCTTTACTGAGGTAAAACAAACCTATGGTTTGTTCTACCTTGGTAGGCAATCATGTGCACAATTGCCCCCAGGTAGTTGGGCTCCCTACTGGCCCACCACCATTTTTGGCAGTGAGATGGGTGGGGGAGGAGCAGCTGTGCAGAGTGGAGAAGCTGCAATACTAAGAGCAGTCACTCCACTGCTCACACACTGCATTCTGGGTCCATGGAGGGCCAGTGCAAGCTTTCACCTTCCTGCTGGCGCTCTGCCGATTACCACTCCAGTGTGCATGTGGGTGCACGATTGATGTTTGGAACCTTTGTTGATAATTTCCAGGGTATGTTTCCCAGACTATGGGAAACACCTCTATTGGGCAGCAGCGATATAGAAAGATGCTGAAAGGCATCATTTCATGGCAATGTAAACCCCTCCTGTATTCTGCCAAAGACAACCACAGGGCTCTGTGGTGGCCAGGAGTCAACACTGACTCGATGACACACTTTACCTTTACAGGCTACAGGTACTCTTTGCCCTCTTCTATAACACTTGTGGAGGCAGAAGGGAAGGACCCACACTCTATTATTTAGTCCTAGCATGATGGCAGACCTCCACTGTATCCAGACAGATCTGCTACAGAATTCAGTGAATCTCATGATTGTAAACAACTAAATTTAGTGACAACTAAATTCTGAGTCAAGTACAGCTCAGCCAAAACCCCTAATTCCAGGTGTTTGTGAAATTTAGCAGTGGACATAATACAAATGTCAAACATGATAAGTCAATACACAGGAATGGACATCAATCACAATTTTGGGGTGACTTTCAAGAAACCATTATGCACCACAACAAAAAGTAAATGCTATTTCACTATTACCAGAAAAGGCAAGCAATAACATGTCTTGTTAAGACTATATTTTTTGCAAAACAAATTTGACAAATTTGAAATAAACAGGAAAAAAGATTGTATTTTCTCTTTTTAAGGAGAGAGAGAAAATATTTTTTTAAAATAAAGAAAAAAATCAACAGGTTATACTGAAAATGCTGAAAATAAGCACTCACATTAATAGTAAATGTAAAACAGAGAAAAATACACATGTGAACTGAAGTCTCCTCAATTACATTATTAAAGCCTGAAGCTGTTTGCTTTTTTAAATCTATATTTTCCAGTTTCTTTCATTTCCAGCAACAACAAAAACAGCACTAATGTTCAACAATACCAAGAAGGCAACTTTATAAATGGTCAGTCCATGGAAAATCTACAATACAACCAAGAGGAATGAAAGTTCCCTTAGTGCTCTTAAGCTGTGATCTAAAGAGGCTTTTCATCCCATTATAGGGATGACAAGGCTTCTGGCTTCTCTTGCTGGTGCTGAGTAAGTAGGGTGCAAATTAGAGCTGCCAAATGGTGCTGATGGCTTCTCTGATGTGGATATCTTCTCTCTGGAAACTAGAACCATGAAACTAATTTCAGAGAGTCCACTGAACACCTACCATATGGGAACCAATTTCAAGCAAACTGTCCTGAGATAGTGCTATAGCCAAGGAAAAGGCAGCGTATCCCACAACCAACCCTTGGAATCACACAGATAAATTTGCTGCATTTATTTTGTAGATATATTACAGCAAGTCATACCAAAAGCATATGAAATATTCCATTGGACCTTCTAGCTTAAACATCCTTTTAACAACTTTTAATTAAATTGGAGGGGGGAGATATAGCAAATGTAGGATATGTTCTGCTATTTAGGCATAAAAAGGAATAGATCACTTAACATTGTTTACTGCAAAAGTTATAAGCTCCTTATAGAGAATGTCTCAACTGAAAAGAAATAGATTTCAATACTATAAGAAAAAGAAGCAAATAAAATATGGTTTAACTATTTTAGAAAAAAGTTACATTTTTAACTGAACAACGCAGCTCTTTTTATATGGGATGTAATTTAGAATAACTGAGTATATACATTAAGAAATAAATATCAAGGAAAGAAATGAGAAAAATTGGGAACAGAAAAGTAACTGTTTGTGAGGACATACAAAATAATTCAGTAGCAGATATAAATCCTCTCCAATAGTAAAGGACTATTCCAATAGTAAAGGACTATTGGGGAAAAACAGTATTTTCAGTTAGCCGAGTCAATTACATTTAGAACAGAGAATAATTTCTCTGTAAAATCACCATGAAATCTGGCCTTTAACTGATGGGAAATTTTATGCATTGTTAATACGTCTCATACCTTGCCGTACAATCTTTGAATAATTGGAGGCTTTTTAATTTCTCCACTTAGCAAAAATTTGAGACTGATACAAAAAGAAGGGCAATCATTTCCGTCTAATCCATTATATTGCTCCCAGTGGTATTCCACAATTTTTGTATTGTAAGTAAGCAAAGTGCACATATATAATAAAGAGATGCCTGAAAACTATACACTAAAGCTGGCTTGAGAATGTTCAGACTGGCCTAGTGCCACTTGGCACAACAGAGGGCCATTTGGAAACCGGTTTGACCATTTGCAGGATTCATTGAAGCTATTCAAATGTGCAGGCAAAACTGGCCTAAGGAAGCCCAGCCTGGTTTTGCCTCTGCAGCCACCCTGTAAAACAAGGTTAGGAGAGTGAGTGCTCTCCTGACCCCATTTCTCTGATCGTCTGCCCACCGTGGCTGCTTGCAGCCATGCCTGGCAGACTCTGTGGATCCCAGCCAGCTCCGGGGTGGGGAGGGGGGAATCCCCATAATGCACTGCACACTTGCATGGTGCATTGTGGGCTCTCTGGGGGGTAGAGAGACACCAGGCAACCCAGCCCCCACAAGCTACCAGCAGCAGCTGGTAATCATCTTGGTGGGTGCTCCACCCACCGAAGATAGATCCCTCAATTGTCTGTGGGGAGGTAAGTTTTCGAAGGCTTCCTCCCCTCTAACCCTCTTGCCCTTTCTCACTGCTTATGAGAAAGGGCTCACTGTGTTCTCCTTATTCCCAACTATAAATTAAATATATGCTTCATGGAGGTGATTTGTCCTAAGTCATACACAAAGGACTAATGACCTAAACTGGGGCATAAGAGCTGAACTGCAATACGCCAGCTAATGAATAAGCCAGGGGGTCAGGAAGCAGCTCCGCCATATTCCTACAGGACAGAACAGCCCTACTGGATCAGGATGAAGGTCCATCTAGTCCAGCATTCCAGATTTTCCACAGTGACCAGCCAGATGCCTCTGGGAAGCCCACAAGTGGAGGCTGAACACAACTGCCCTCCTACTGGTAATCAATAGCAATTGGTATTTTGTGGTGTATCGTCTCTGAAAATCAAGGTTCCACATAGCAATCTCTTCTGGCAGCCACAGATAGATTTATCTTCCATGCATTTTTCTGATCCTCTTTTCGAGCCATCAAACTTAGTAGCCATCACCATATCCTGTAACTTAACCATGCATTGTAAGAAGAAAATAAAGACAGTTCTTCTGGAAAGGTATCATTCTTTAGGCTACGACATTGTCCCCCTTTATACCCATTTACCCAACCACATAGAAGTCACTGCCATGGCATCGCCTCATCCAGTTTAGGTGTAGGTGAGGGTGTGTTTATTTCAGTCCCCTAATGGCATCGATCACATGGGCAATTCCCATCCGGTTGGCACCCTGTTTTGAGGGTGCCTGCCAATCAGGTGGGAAAGACCCGTAAAATCAATCATGGCCATGTGGTTGTGCTATGCACACACATACTGCCTAGTCCCATCCTGTGGCACAGAGACCAAAAGGTCTGACATCTATTTTATTTATTTATTTTATTTATATACCGCCCTTCCAAAAATGGCTCAAGGCAGTTTACATCAGGAAAGACATGCCTGGTATAGCACTATGGGCAGAGCCATAGAACACATTGATCCAATAACAGCCAGAGGCAGACTGAGCTCTTAAAAACCTCTGAGTTTAGATTACCCTTGCTGAGCTCCACCTCCCTACCCATAGAGCAGCAGTCTTAAAGGATACCATCAACCATGGTATCCTCTGGGTCACCTAAGGGAGGTGGGATTGGGTGGCACTGTTTTACAGTGGTTCTGTTCCTACCTCTCTGTTAGATTCCAGGTGGTGTCACTTGGACTGCTTCTCTGCAAAGTGAAAACCAACGTATGGAGTTCCACAAGCTCTTTAAGCATCTACATGCTGGGAGAGATCATCAGGAGGTTTGGTGTAGTGTGTTTTCAAAATGCTGATGAAACATTAATCTATTTTTCCATATCGACCTCATCAGGAAATGGCATAAGTTCCCTAAATGCCTGTCTGGAGGTGGTAATGGGCTGGATGAGGGATAAAAAAAACTGAAGTCTAATCCAAATAAGATGGAGGTACTGATTAGGGGTGGGTGGGACCCAATAGATGGTTTAGATCTGCCTGTTCTAGATGGGGTTACACTTTGGTTTTTTGAGTTGAGGCACTGGCCTGGAGCGCTTTTATCAGCTTCAGCTGATACATCAGCTACGTCAATTTCAGAGGTAAATGACCTTAAAACAGTGGTGAATATGATGGTAACCTCTAGGCCTGACTACTGTAATGCACTCTATGTGGGGCTGCCTTTGTAACTAATCTGGAACCTACAATTGGTACATAATGTGGCAGCCAGACTAATCTCTGGGACACCTGGAAGGGACCATATAACACCAATAGGGGTGTGCACAGAACCGGCTGGTCCAGTTCGGTTCCAGTCCAGACTGGACTCAAACCTGACCAGGCCAGTTCAGTCCAACACCCCCTAGAACGCCCCCCCACTCACCGGTCTGGTTTGGTCCACGGTGGGATCACGAGGTGTGTGTTTTTACATTGTTTTTGAACTTACCTCCTTTGGGGCTGTTGCTGGAGGCGGTGGGGGAGGGGGTGCGTGGAGGTTCCCCCTCCCCCTTCCTTATTGCCTCCTGGCCCTTCTTCAGCCAGTTCTGACTCTGAGCCAAGGGTGCCTGGCTTCGGCGCGGCATGGTGCACCAGACAGCAGCTCATAGCACTGGCTCTGCTCTCAGCCCGGGCAGGGAGGTGGCAGAGTTCACGGGGCCTCTGGTGGTTGGGCTGCAGGACAATTGGGAGCCGGTGCTGTAGCTTTCACCACCAGCCCTTGCAGTGGCTTGCCTCCCCTGAACTTGAGGTCTCCAAGCGAGCAGCCGGCTGCCTTTCGGAGGCGGGTCCTGGCACCTTCTGAGCCCGTCCCAAATAAAGCATTGCTTAATCTGCTCCTGGAGTCACCTGACAGTGAACATCTGCTTTCCAACAGCAGGCTATTCAAATTGTCCTGCAGTCCCCTCTGCCCAGTCTAAACCAAGCCGTCTATTGGGAGGTGCGGCGGTGGGGGGGGGGTGTTTAAAGAAAATTCTGATTGAACCAAACAGGTTCAACGTCGAACCAGTTCGCACATCCCTAAACACCAATTCTGCCTGCCAATATGTTTCTGAGCAAAATACAAAGTGCTGATTATTACTAATAAAGCCCTCAATGGCTGGGGTCCAGGGCCCATAAGAGAGCGCCTCCTTTGTCATGAACCCAACTGCCTATTAAGCTCATCTGGGGAGGTCTGGTGATGGTTGCCATTGGCTCTTTTGGTGGCAACTCGGGACCAGGCCTTCTCTGTGGCTGCCCCTGGGCTTTGGAATCTACTCCCTGTCAAAATAGGAGCATCTTCATCACTGATTGCTTTTTAAAAGACCCTCAAGATACACCTGTTTTCTCAGGCTTTTAACTGAAATTAATTTTAAACTTTGATTGTTTTCATCCTATGAAATTGTTTTAGCTTTTTATTCTGTGACATTGTTTTGTTTTTACTTTGTTTTATATTTGTTGTTTTAAATTGTGTACACTGCCTAGAGAGACCATATCAAGTGGTACGTAAATATGAGAAACAAACAAACAAACAAACAAAAGGGCAGCCTTCAGCCCTGAAGTCTGGCACGCCTCCTCTCCAGCTAATGCTGCCTTGCCTGCTGATGCTGATGTACAGATATCAGGGAACATGATGGAAGGGGAAACTGGCTCCCCCAGTGGCTTGGGTTCCAAGAGTATTGTTTTGGAGGGTCCAGGCTCTAGCAGGTGTTATCTTGAGGGGCTCCATTGCTGGAGGTCTCGCAGACTCTGGCTTGGTATCAGGGCCCATATTGGTCCTGCCACTCTGGAAGCAGATTATGTGACACTAGTAGGGTCTGAGGCATGACCCTATTGCAGTTGTTTTGCATAGTGTCATAGGGAAGTGGCTCCCCTATGGTCAGTGTATGATGGAGGGAATTATAATGTGACACAATGCGTATGAGTGCTTTCAAATACTCATGTGAGATGGGATTAAGGGTTACCTTTAAGGACGATCGGGAAGCTACAATGGGTCCAGAATGCAGCGGCTCGCCTACTCATGGGTGCCAGAAAATATGACAGGGTAACACCTCTCCTACAGTCATTGCACTGGTTGCCTATTTGCTTCCGAGTTCAATTTAAGGTCCTGGTTTTGACCTTCAAAGCCTTGCGGGGCTTGGCACCTGTCAACCTACAGACCCAGTTCTCCCATCCAGTTACATCTCCTCTGGTCAGATCATCTCAGATGGCCCTTTTGTCGGTCCCTGATTTCCGAGAGGTTCGGGGCGCTAGGACCCGTGAACGGGCCTTTTCAGTTGCTGCCCCACTTCTTAGGAACTCTCTTCCCCTTCAGATTAGCTTAGCTCCTTCCGTATTGATTTTCAGATCTCTATTGAAGACTTTTCTTTTTCGCCAGGCTTTTGCCCTATAGTTTACCTATTTGCTTTTTCTTTTTTGTTAGTTATTTTAGTATTTAATTTAGAATTTAATTTTTGATGTTGTCTTGTTTTGCATGTTTTTGTACATCACCCGGAGTCTTCGGAGTGGGCAGTATATTAAATGTTTCTAATTAATTAATTAAAAATACATACAATTGATCTATTTAGTGCTTTTTTCCTAATAGTCCAACCTTCCTCATGTATGTGCACATGACCGAACTTCACACACACACACACACACACACACACACACACACACACACACACACACACAGAGTTTTCTGTTCGTTCCACCTTTTAGGTAGACAAATACATTTGTAAAGGATGAGTAGTAGCATATGAAACATTCAGAATTTACATTTCCAGGCTTTGCCTTTTCCCTGGGTGCAAGCAATTACAGGACGAAGCCTACCTGTTTGTTGCTGTACACCATGTTCAGATGTCTCTAACAGCTGAAGCATAAGAAATGCCTTCGCCTAAAGTAAGAAAAGGTTTCTAGGTCACCGGAATTTGAGGAAACATAAATACAAGTTGTTGAAGAAGAAGAAGAAAAGATAAAAGGTGTTTTGTGTTCAGGAGTTTGGAGTACGGGAAGGAAAGAGCAGCTTTGTCAAACATCTCAATCTGTCAGCCATTTCAAGAAGTTGGACAGTTACCATTTGATGTCACAATGCAGCCTGCAGATGAATGAGCTGATTCATTAGAACAATAAGACTGCTACTTTGGTGTGCAACCTAATCCAGCAGATTGTCTTAACAGAGAGGGCAAATGCTGTTAAATTGTGCCACCTTGCAAAGCCTCCAAAGCATCCTTTATGCAACAACTGGGAAAACAGTAATGTGACTCTTCTTGCTGGAAAGACATGGCCTCTCTTCTCTGGATGGAAAAAAAAACTATGTTTTGCTTTCCACAGAGAGATTAATTCAGTGTTGATTATCTGAGAAGATAATCCTCCAGTCTATAGCCAGATCTCAGCAAATATAACCTTTCTATCTATCCTCAACCTCATTAGATTTGTCCATGTAGTCCTGGGTTTTAACACTTGCATTGTTAGGTAAAGATATGAACAGAAATGATCACAGAAAGGGTTCAATACTTGGTTTCCTCAGTCATCACAATGGTGGCAGCGGGGCGGGGGGTGTTAAAGGAAATAAGACAAAAGTAAATGGAGTGAAGAAAGTTGTACTGGTAGCCAGTGAGAGAAGTCCCCTTGCACATCCTTAGGAAAGGGAGATGCAGATAGGACACTGTCTGCTTCTGTAATGGAGAAGCAACTGTCAACAGAGGATAATTTTGTGTTAACAGCAGGGAATGCCCTGATGGGGCAGAAGGAAGACAGACATCAACGGCTGGAGGTAAAAATGGTCTACAGCTTGTGATTGTTTTTAATGAAAGGCGGTATATAAATGCAACAATAAATAAAAAATAAATAAAATAATGGTTACAGTCTCACAGAGATCAGACATGACATAAGGTAAGAATCCAACATGACAGTTTGATTGCTGCCCAAAGACAAATCTCCTGGCTCGCCTGGGAGGCTGAGACAAACCTTTGGGAAGAAAGCAAGCTCAGGCCACTGATGGCCTGATCTACTCATAAGTCCCTTGCCACTTTCCCGGGGACATGATTTGCTGTTCATCCCAGGGTGTGGACTAACCCTGGGGCTTTTCTTCTTCTAGGCCCCATAAGAGGATTCCCAACAATGAGGTCATATAGGGACATACGCCTATATACATACATCCACATACATCCATATATACATCCACACACACCTCTTAGTGACTGGCTCCATCCCAAGCCTGTGTGCCAAACTTCAAAAACTGTAACTAGTGCTGCAAGATAAAGTCAGCCCCAACTGTTAGAGTTCAAGAGCGACCACTGTCAGACTTGCAGGCTTGCCTATGGAGAGAAGTCTTCCACTTGTGCTCACAGAAGAGTTCATAGAGCAACGCAAAGTCATTTTCTATGTTCACTTCCATTCCTTGATTTAGGCAACCTTGGCATTCCAGCTGTTGTTGAAAAATCATCCTCACCATCCCCAGCCACAGTGTGGGGATGTCAGGAATTGCAGCTCAACAACAGCTGGAGAACCAAGATTGCTTACCCCTGATCTAGGAAATGGCTATATTTGTGTTAAGTTGCACTGGTTTTTTAAACACAGTTAAACTTTTTTTAAAAAAACAGAGGGGAAGTCACTCTAAAAGATGCAATGCAATTACATGCATGTAGAATTTCTTTGTGACAAACAAAGCACACAAGTAAGTAAAGCATACAACATAAAGTATTTGCTGTACTTTATGTTCTGAAGAAGCATGAAGTACAGCAAGTATCAGAAAGTCTACAGTTATTGTAATAGAAAGGAAAGGAAAGTTGCGCCGTCGAGTCGGTGTCGACTCCTGGCAACCACAGAGCCATGTGGTTGTCTTTGGTAGAGTACAGGAGGGGTTTACTATTGCCATCTCTGATGCAGTATGAGATGAAACCTTTCAGCATCTTTCCTATATCGCTGCTGCCCGATATAAGTGTTTCCCATAGTGTGGCTAAATACTTCAAGGCAGAGGTTTTTCCCCCTGACTATTAATTGAAAATACAGCCTTCAGCTAGGCAAATAGTTTAGACTGGAGACTATGCATAGCTCTAACTGAAACAGGAATGAGGCCGGGAGATTAAATACTGTTTTCAAATGACATGAATATTCACAGTAAATTTCCACTAGGATTAATTTTCATAGATTCACATGGCTTGAATTCAAGTTTGAGAAATGCATCTCCAAAACAAAGCAATAAAATAACTGTTCTTCAGTAATAGCCCTAACACGAGCTCTGTCTTTTTCAGAATATCAGATTCTTTGCAGCTTTGGACCATATCTGCTTCTGGGATGCTTATTCACCAGCCTCTATCTATATGGTATTGCAATGTAGGCCTATTTGTGTTTATATTGCTTGACTGCTATGGACATTAATACAATTTCATAACAGAACTTCAGCTCCTGAATCAATGAAACTGAATAAATAACACTGGAAAGATAATCAGATTGTGGTTTTATGAAAACTTCTATTAGCAATAAAAGTGAATTAAGGAGAAAGGTAATAATTACATAATGAACAGGTGAAATCTCCTTTTCACAGCACATCAACACATTTGGCTCTAAAATCTAAGAGCTTCCCTCAGCAGAAGAATTCTATTAGCCTTTAATTGTCAACCCTTGTGTAACTTAATCAGTAGCCATAATTTTCACTGGCATGGTGCATAGCTCTAAAAGGTTTGTGTGCCAGTGCTTATTGTCTTTCATAATGGTGCAACTGTTTGTTTACCTCCAAAGAGTAATCAACACTGTGTAAATAATCTGAAACCTGGGGGTATGACTCTTTCAATATTAAAAAAAACCCCAGATTATAAAATCAATAAGGCTGGCTGACAAATGAGCCAAGGTGTGCTCATTTTTTACATCGAGGCCTAAATTTCAATTTGGCAAAGCTTACCAAGTCTTAAATCTTTGTGGAGACTAAATGGTAGAGAGCACAATCATGGGTACAATCCACTAGAAAGTTAAGAGCCCTGGTGGATTGTCAAAAGGTTAATCAAGTACAATGCTCTCCCATAATTACCAGCTAGATAAGGGGGGTGGGGTTCGAGCAGGACATGAAGACAGTCTTCCACATTGTTTGCCCTCAGCATCTGCTGTTCAAAGGTACACCCCATCTGAGCATGGAAGGTCCATTGACAAATATGCTAGTAGACATTTATAAACCTAACCTCTATCAATTTACTTGGGTTTCTTTCAGAGGACACAGTTTTGTAAGCAATACAGCAGCTTTGGGTGGGGAAAGTCTGGAGTGGTGAAGCACACCTAGTGGTTTTCTCCCCTGCTGAGTTCAAAATGAGCTGGAGAACCCACCAGCAGCACCCTCTAAGCCTGAGCCCTTCAAAGAACTAGCCCTTTCTATGCCAAGAACCTCACACTCTTTTGAGTCTGCACACCAATGTGTTTGCCCCTGCAATTTAAAGAAGAATTTGCAATATGATGGCATGAACAGTGCATTAATTCATGCTAGAGACAACCAGGGCTGCTATCAGATGTCAGCATCATTGGGCAGTTGTTTAGAAGACCCACTGCAGATCCTGAGACCATCTCTGTGCCCATAGGCTTTGAGTGGTGGTGGCAAGTTGATTCTCTTGAAGCCCACCCAGGTAAGAGAATAGTTTGCTGAGGTTCCCCTGAAACCTGGAGCTAGTCCTGAATACAGACCACTCTCTTCCTGCATCAAACTGCAGCAAATATCTGTCAGCACGAAGAAAGAGAGCAGGTCCTGGGTAAAACGCACTGCTGAGTGCAAAAAGCAAACGCCACATGAATAAAACAGTATCCTGGAGTTTTATAATTATTAGCTGTACAATTCTCACCACAACCCAGGTGAAGCTGTTAAATATCAGAGCTGAGTCAACTAATTGCAGGGAATGTTTTAATTTGACTTCTTCAGTTCCCAATTTCCTGCTTGTGATTGGCCTGCTTTCAAAATAATTTATTCACCCACATTGTTTGACACTATGAGCACACATTTCAAGCCCTGACTTTTGTGTGAGGCAGCCATTGATGGAACTGAAGGAAGACAGCCCTATTTGTATGACTTCAGATGTATGCCAGTGTGGAGGACAACCCCCCCCCCCAATTATTTTCTCCATCTGCCATGATTTCATTTTGATTTCTGGTAGCAGCCAGGCACAGGAAGATTCTTGGATCTGAAATGAAGAATCTTCTGGGGCAAATATTCAGTTCTATCAGCGAACTCATTCCCACAAGCAACTCCAATTTTGAAAGATCTGCATTAGCTTCCAGTTTGTTTCCAGGCACTATTTATAGTGCTGGTTCTGACCTATAAAACCATAATTATAAAACCATCCCACATGAACCTACTCAAAACTAATGTTGTTGTCTGGGGTCTTATGCCAGATATCCCCAGCTTTAGAAGTGAGATAAGCATAGGATCCAACTGTCCCTATGCACCTAAAATAGTCCCTATTTTCAGGAATCTGTCCCCAGTAAATCACTGCCCCTATTTTGTCCCTGTTTCTGTTCCTTGGAGATGCCTTTCTCAGGCATCCTGTTGCTAGAGTTAGTTAGGATTCAGCTCCATCCCCAGAATCTCTAGAAATCAAATCTCCCAAGTGGGCAGGTGAATGTATCATGCACCTGCATGTAAATGGGTATACATTTGCTAAGGCAGTATGCAGTTCACGGCATATAGTGGTGGAATCCAGTCATCGGCAATGTGTGGTCGTGGGTGGAGTGCTTGGGCCATAATCCTTGGTATGAGAACTGGTGTTTAAAAGGGTATCCCCAGTTTCATCTGCCAGCTGTTGGAAGCTATGGGCTTGGCTCATCTGCTTTTTATAAACTGTAATACTGTGCTCTGCATGGACTTTATTACCAGACTTCCGTTTGTTGCAGAGCAGTTACTTATCTACTGTAAGTAATTGTACAGGAAGCCAAGTTTAACTGAGAAACAAGGGTTTGATATTTATCACTAATGAAAAACATAGTCTAAGAAAACAATAAACAGGCTAACAGACTCTTATGCAGAGAGAGGGAAAACCTCTCAGTTTGCAATTCAAGACTGCAAGCGAGGAACAGTCAGACAAACAAACTGTGATTCCACCCCCAAGCCAGTACATAGACACATTCAAACATAGACAAGCATGCCCAACAGGAAGAACAGATACAATGTCCATGGCAAAATCCCAACACCACTTGTATACTCAGAATTGGATGCCACACCTCCCAGATTGCTTGGTCTGTATTCATCAGTGAAATATTGGAGGATATGGGCTTCTGCAGAGAAGGCTTTTGAGAAGGCCCCATCTTTGGAATTATCTCCCCAGAGAAACTTGCCTGATTCTGATTATTAAGGTTCAGTCTGTTTTATTCACCAAAGCTTTTAACTAACAGCCATTCAGTTCAGTTTTATCCTGCATTGTTGAGTTTTATCAAATGGGACTGCTGTTTTACTTTAGAAGGTATAGGTTTGCTATGCTTTTTACTGTGACGATTCTTAATCTTTTTTGAAATTCCTTGACTTTTTGTAGTGGAAAAGCAGGTAGACCTTTTTAATAAAAATAAACAAGTTTCCAACACAAGTAGTCAGTTCACATGAGGAGCATAAGAGCTGCTTCCCTTCTCTAGCATATCCTTCCAGTCCCTAACCCCTTGCAAATGGCTCTGAAATGAACAAAGTGCTTAATTGTTGTTGTTTTTTAATGTTGCTAATATTCCAGTTTAGCTTGTTTCTGGTTCTTTCCTTATATTTTTCTTTGCTTCATTTGATGCATGCTTTGAATTTTTATTAACTTTTATTATTGCTGTCATTTCATTGTTGGCTGACATTAGTTCTTTTACAGTTTTGTTGTTGTAGCATGCTATTTGGGGGGCATTTTAGGCTAAAAACAACTGATGCATTTTAAAATAAAATAATACATCCAATCATTTGTTATGGTATTTTGGATGTACAAACTGATTTTTCAGTTCCTGAGTACAACTCAGTAAGTACAACAGCGTTAATTTGGCTCCCAAGTCTTCCAAAAATCAAATGGGTTAAAGTGTTCGATTGGAACTTTTCACCCCTATAATGCATTTTCTGCAGTTAAAAGAAATGTTTAATAGAACATGACACAGATGCTGTAATCTTTCTGCTAGGATCAGATGAGATCAGGTGTTACAGTCTCTCCTATTTTGTTTCGGTGTCGTGCTGCATAAATAAAGATTTGTCTTTCAAAAGAGGTAATAACATGTCAGGCTTTTGAAAGCAGCCCATATAAACCAATCACTTCTGTCTGCCATGTACCCCCAAGGAAAATGTTGGAGAAGCTTATGAAGGGTGCTTGAGAACCGCCCAGATAGAGGAGCTTAAAAATGTGTCAAAAACAATGCATCAGAGTTTGATGCAGTTTTTGACAATATGTCAGTGATGTGCTTGATCTGGATATTGAGCTGTATGTTCTATGCATTTTTCTATATAAGAAATGTATCTAATCTTGTATACCGAGTCACATTGTTAGATCATAGTACCATGGGCAATTACGAATTGCTCAGGACAAATTCTGTTATCTTAGGCTGAGTTTCTGAGCATATATGTTTAGAAGCTAGTTCTATTGAAATAAATCAATACATTTATTTCTATTGAAATATATAAATAAATACAAGTAAGTGTGTTATAGGGTACCACCAGGCACTATGTAGTTTTCACTCCTGGGCTTGGTTGACTGTCTCCATGAGTCAAATTTGGCGGGGGGGGGAGGGGCGGTGGATCTTGTCTGCGATCTAGTGGGCAGACATGCTTAAGGAAAAGTTCATGCAGAACCTTCAATAAATGATGTCTGTGTATCAAATGCTCCAAGCAATGGTCTTAATGCCTGGAGTGACTGTCCACCTGGATCTTCCGATAGCATAGAGAGCTTCCACAAAAACCATCACCAGCTGCTACCTGAGACATCTAGCAGTGGCAAGAGAAGTCTCCATGGGATATGGACAATCTATGGTATATTATTATTATTATTATTTTTATTATTATTATTATTATTACTACTACTACTACTACTACATTTATATCCCGCTCTTCCTCCAAGGAGCCCAGAGTACTACATACTTGAGTTTCTCTTTCACAACAACCCTGTGAAGTAGGTTAGGCTGAGAGCGAAGTGACTGGCCCAGAGTCACCCAGCTAGTATCATGGCTGAATGGGGATTTGAACTCGGGTCTCCCCGGGCCTTGTCCAGCACTCTAACCACTACACCACGCTGACTCTTGGTATATACACCACGTATATACCAAGCTATACAGTACAACCACTGCAGGAACAACTTTTGGCAGCTACCTCCACCCTGTGAGAAGAATATTTGGACATACAGCACATACATCACATGCACATACATCTCCCCTGCTAACTTGGCATAGAGGCACCTTTTTAACATGGCAATTCTCTTTATTTAGCAAGGGAAGAGTAACTGGCCCTATCCATTGCCAGCACTGTACCTCCAGCGACTGTTGCTTGTTATCTTATGTTTCTTTTTAGCTTGTGAGCCCTTTGGGGACAAGGAGCCTTCTTATTTATTATTTCTCTGTGTAAACCACTTTGGAAACTTTTATTGAAAAGTGATATATTAATATTTGTTGTTGTTGATGATGATGATGATGATGAGGATGATGATGATGATGATGAAGGAAATGGGGATGTATTTGTTCCTATACCATGAGAACAAGCTCTTCAGCCCAGGAAAACATCTATAGAGATTGCCTTATACCGATTTTCTCAGTCTATAGAGATTGCCTTATACCGATTTTCCAGTCTTCAAGGTCAGAATCAGGGGTCAGCCAGGTTAGGTATAGGCCCTCAGGCTTATCTAAGAGCGCATCTGACCAATCCCAAAAGTCTCAGCATCAACAGCTCCCATTGAGTTTAATGGCTTAAGTGTGCCAAATGCTGTATTGGATCATGGCATAAGCATATCTAAGACTTTTTGCAATTCAAACGTTATGCCTCTTCAGTGTTCAGCAAAAGCATTTCAAAATTCAAAGCTGCAGTGCCACATGGTGAATGATACTTATAAAATATAGTGAAATGCTTGATAAAATCAGTATTTGTCATATACCAAAAGAATGCCTACAAAAGAAGTTCAAAGGTGTGGGATTTATTGAAAAGGCATCTGCCTGGTATAGCATGACAAGCTAATAAAATGGGGCTGGTTAAGTGTATTTAGATGAAGAAAAGTAATCACGTTTTAGAACAAATGCTTGCTTCTTTCAAAATGTTTCGCAAAGAGGGAATTTGTGAATGCACCATTATTCACATGATTTTTTACGTTTGTCAACACTTTTTCAAGGAAAGGCTTCTTGTTTCCCCTTAGTTCTACATTTAAAAAGAGCAACAACTTGCAGACAATTGGTAAATCTTACACATTCTGAAGGCTGTACAAGGAATCAGTTTACAGCCCCAGTGAATGGGAATTGGCAGAGTGCAATCGTCTAGAAAGTGTGCGTGAAATGTGGAGCATCAGCATTAAGGCAACAGGATGCTCAAAAGGAATAATGAAACACATTAGGCTCCTTCAAGGAGGGTTGCACATGTTGCTCTTTCATGAGCACATAAAAATTGTTACACGTAATACATAATCCAGTCTGTGCCCTGCACATGGCAATATGTCGCATGTGTGTAACCCTCACACAAGCCCAGTCTGTGGAAATCAATGCTAGGTGAATCCCCTGTGCAGAGCCACTCATTCAGGAGATGGAGAGAAGGAAGTCACAAGGGAAGCCTCCACATTTCTAGTGCATGTATATTATCTAAAAAAAGAGAAAAAGAACACAGAGCTGCCGCTGGAAGTATGCTTGTATGCCCTCCATAACAAAATGTCCAGTTCCCTTATCTTGAGTCCTGCCCAGGCCTCAGAGAGGAAGGCAGGCAATTTCCTACAAGGGGTTCAATTCCCAGACATCCTTGGACTCCAATGTCCTGAAATGCTGTCCCATAATTCCCCCTTTAACTCTTATAGTGCCTCCAGATGATTACCACTAGCTATGTTGTAGCAATTTGCCTGTACCCACACTCACCTGCATTTGTGATCATGTCCTGCACTTATTAATGACCCAGTGAGGATGTTCTCATGTGCAGCCTAACCCAGACTAGGGATGTCTAGCCCAGGTAGGCTGCCCATGAGAACTGCCAGGATCGAGCCTGATCCTGGCAGACCAGCACCTCCTAGTCAAGCTTTTAAGCCTGGCTTAGCCAAGGTTAAGGGAGCGAGCGCTCCCTCACCCTCGGCTACGTGTTCATGTGCAAGCATGGGCTTCTTCCAGACTTGCCGCACACAGAGAGGGATGCCTAGAGGGGCCCTCTCTTGGGTGAATCTCCCAATGCAGCATGCGTGTCATAAATTGTGGGATTCACGGAGACCAGGACAATGAGTCCCGGCCTCTGTTTACCAGTGCTTCTGGGAGCAGCATGGAGATTCATCCACTCTGCTCTCAGCAGTGCTGGTCATGTGGGTTCATGGCTTGTGTGCCACTGCAGCTGTGAGCTGTCATCTAGTGGAAGGTATGTTGAACCATGCTTTCCCGCTCCCAACTGCCCAACCATGCACGCAGTCATGTGAACAGCCCCAATCTGCTAACATTGCTGAAAGAATTCAGGTGATATCAGAGCACAGTAGGTGAAAAAAGAAGAAGAAAATGTCCTACTCAGCCCCAAATGGTGGACAACTGATCCTATAACACTGGATGAGTGGGTGCCAGGCTGCAGTCCAAGAAGGATGTTGGAAGGCAGGGTGGGCTTAAATACCTTCTGACTTTGATTGAAAGGCTCAGCTGCCAGTGGTGTGGCCCATGTCCCAACTCAATTCTGAGGCTTGACGCAGCCCTGCCTCTGCAGCAATGAGCAAGGCTCCAAGGGGGCGGAACTGTATTTTGTTTGCCCTGTTGCATACCCAGGCCCCTGCACTATGTTCCTTCAGCTATTATATGAAGACCTGGTTGTTTCAAAGGTATTTGGGCAATTGGTTAATTTTATTATCCGCCACTGTCATCACTGTGTTCGCTGGCTTGGGCTTTGTTTATTTGGGATGATATTTGTTTTTGCCATTTTAAATGGCAAATGTTCAGTTTGGGACCAATCTGTCCGGAGCAGCTCAGGAGTTCATAGCGGCCATGACAACTATGGGCCTATCCCAAGTGGTCTCTGGACCAATGCATATTGCAGGTCATACGCTTGATTTGGTCTTTTACTCTGATCAGGGTGGTGTTCCATGATTGGGGACACCTGTGATTTCCCCATTGTCATGGACGGACCATCATCTGGTTAAGGTTGGACTTACAACCACTTCTCACCTCCGCAGGAGCGAGGGGCCCATTAGAATGGTCTGCCCGAAGAGGTTATTGGATCCATTAAGATTCCAAGCAGCCTTGGAGGGATTTAAAGTTGTCTTTGCTTTAATCCTGTGATTTTGCTGGTGATCCTGTTGATGCCCTGGTTGAGAATTGGAACAACTTGCTCACCAGGGCAGTAGACACAATTGCTCCCAAGCATCCCTCCGACCCGCTTCAAAATTGGCCCCTTGGTATATGGAAGATCTACGGGGGCTGAAACGGCAAGGTAGGCAACTGGAGCGCAAATGGAGGAAGACTCGAATCGAATCTGACAGATTGTGACATAGAGTACATCTAAAGATCTATGCTCAGGCAATATGTGCGGCAAAGAGGCGGTTCTTTTCTGCCCGTATTGCCTCTGTGAATTCACGGCCAGTGGAGTGGAGAGCTGGTCTTGTGGCAGCAAGCATGACTTGTCCCCTTAGCTAAGCAGGGTCAGCCCTGGTTGCATATGAAAGGGAGACAAGGAGTGTGAGCACTGTAAGATATTTCCCTCAGGGGATGGAGCCACTCTGGGAAGAGCAGAAAGTTTCAAGTTCCCTCCCTGTCTTCTCCAAGATAGGGCTGAGAGAGAGATTCCTGCCTGCAACCTTGGAGAAGCCACTGACAGTCTGTGAAGACAATACTGAGCTAGATAGACCAATGGTCTGACTCAGTATATGGCAGCTTCCTGTGGAGTTGTTCAGGGTTGTGAGGGGATTAGTATCTGCCCCCCCCCCCCGAACCAGAATTTGGAGTCATCAGTTACCTGCTGTGATGTGTTTAAAGAGTTTTTTGCAGATAAAATCTCTCGGATTCGGGCCGACCTAGATGGAGACTCCACAATTAATTTGATGTCTGAGCTGGAGGTGCCCAATGACTCCTCTTATGTGATTCGACTGGATCGGTGTCAGTTTGTGACTCCTGAGGATGTGGACAAGCTGCTTGGATCGGTGAGGCCTACCACTTGTTCTCTTGACCCTTGTCCAACATGGCTTCTTCTGTCTAGCAGGGAGGTTGTTGTAAACAGCCTGGTGGATATCATAAATGCTTCTCTGAGGGAGGGCAGGATGCCTCCTTGTCCTAAGGAGGCAATCATTAGACCTCTTTTAAAGAAGCCTGCATTAGATCCCTTGGAGTTCAGCAATTATAGGCCTGTTTCCAACCTCCCATGGCTGGGCAAGGTCATTGAGAGGGTGGTGGCCTCTCAGCTCCAGGTGGTCTTGGAGGAGACTGATTATCTAGACCCATTATAAAACTGGTTTTCGTGTGGGCTATGGGGTGGAGACTGCCTTGGTCAGCTTGATGGATGATCTCCAATTGGGAATTGACAGAGGAAGTGTGACTCTGTTGGTCCTTTTGGATCTCTCAGCGGATTTCGATACTATTGATCATAGTATCCTTCTGGAACGTCTGAGGGTGTTGTGGGTGGGAGGCACTGTTTTACAGTGCCTCTGCTCCTACCTCTCAGATAGATTCCAGATGGTGTAGATTGAAGACTGTTGCTCTTCAAAATCTGAGCTTTTATGGTGTCCCTCAAGGCTCCATACTTTCTCCAATGCTTTTTAACATCTACATGAAACCGCTGGGAGAGATCATCAGGGGATTTGGAGCTGGGTGTTACCAGTATGCTGATGACACCCAGATGTACTTCTCCATGTCAGCTTCTTCAAGAGCTGGCATATTCTTCCTAAATGCCTGTCTGGAAGCAGTAATGGGCTGAATGAGGGAGAATAAACTGAAGCTGAATCCAGATAAGACGGAGGTACTTATTGTGCAGGGTCAGAACTCTAGACAATTTTGATCTCCCTGTTCTAGACGGGGTCATACTTCCCCAAAAGGAACAGGTTCGCAGTCTGGGAGTACTCCTGGATCCACACCTCTCCCTGGTTTCTCAGGTTGAGGCTGTGGCCAGTGGTGCTTTCTATCAGCTCCAGCTGATACGCCAGCTGCGCCCGTTTCTCGAGATTAATGACTTCAAAACTGTGGTACACCTGTTGGTAACCTCCAGATTTGACGTTTGTCATGCACTCTACATGGGGCTGCCTTTGTACATAATCCGGAAACTTCAGTTGGTTCAGAACGCGGCAGCCAGGTTGGTCTCTGGGTCATCTTGGAGAGACCATGTTACTCCTTTACTGATGGAGTGACACAGGCTGCCAATAGGTTTCCAGACAAAAAACAAAGTGCTAGTTATAACTTACAAAGCCCGAAACGGCTTAGGCCCTGGGTACCTAAGAGAGTGTCTTCTTCATTATGAGCCCCACCGCCCACTGAGGTCATCTGAGGAGATCCGTCTCCAGTTACCGCCAACTCGTTTGGTGGCGACACAGGGATGGGATTTCTCGGTCGCTGCCCCAAGATTGTGGAATGCGCTCCCTGCTGGGATGCGATCCTCCCCATCTGGCAATTTTCAAAAAACACCTGAAAACCCTTCTTTTCACCCAAGCTTTCTCAGCTTCTTAAATTGTGAGGGTTTTAATTTCTGGTTTATTTTAAAATTCAAAACCCGATTTCAGGGTTTTAAATCACTGTAATTGTTTAATAGTTCTTTAAAAATGTTTTTAAATTGTTAATTGTTATATATTTTTTAATTTGTTTTAGTTCTTTACTGTTTTAGTGGTTTGTTTTAATTGTAAACCGCCCTGAGCCATTTTGGAAGGGCGGTATACAAATCAACTCAATCAATCAATCAACCAATAAATAATAAATGTTTAAGTTTGTGTTCCAGTTTTGTTTTTATTGATCCATTGTTAGTTGCTTTGGTTCTGATTTGAGAAAAAGTGAGATATGCAAATATTTGTCGTATTATTTGTTGTATTGATTTTTCATAATGAATAAATCAAATGATTAAATTCAGAAGAAAAGCTTACACCTGCTCAGCCATTTCTACATAATAATAGTCATGCTTTTTCATATTTGAGCATGGCCCTCGGTGTATGAATATGGAACATAATAGCTGGCTCTGAGCTGATTAATATGACAGAAATATTTCATGCAATGTATCCCAAGCATGTTTATTCAGAATTAAGTCCCTCAGAGTCCAGTGGGATTTGTTCCCTAATAAGTATGCGGCCTTAGGGTGCAATCTGGAGTTAGAGAACAGCATTTTGAGGGTGGTTTTTTTAAAACCCACATTGGTAAATACCTTAATTGCTGCCTCCTCTTTTTCACACCCATTTTGGACAATAGCGGTGTTGAAAAATGGACATACAGGACAAATAGTTTTTGTATCTTTATATAATGAATCTAGTTGCTCTGACAACCTAGGTCTGATGTAAGGATCTTTGGTGCAACATCAAAGTAGATCTTAATACAGCATGGAAGTCTTCCAACCTTACACTGGGTAATTGGAACAAAACGACCCAGGTAGTCTTCATGTAACATCAAAGTGGCACATATAATAACTTCATAAAGCAATGGAAAAGAATGAATATATTCATCTTCCCCAAGTTATACAGAAGGTTATTTTGTTTTGTTTTTAGAATTAAACCAAAAGAATGGTTCTTGGATCCTTTTCTTTGTTACCAAACTGATTTTTCTTCAGATTAATTTTGAAGAGCATAATAATAGATTTGCAAACACAGAGGGAGAAAAACATTATAAGGAACATGCTGTGAACTGACCAGGGAAAGGATTTAGGGGCACTGTGGGAAATCCTGAAAGCCTGTGATATCCCACTGTATCCCTATGGTAAAAATCGGGGGGAGGGAGGGGAAAGGAGAGAGTGAAAGAAAGAAAAGAAAAAATGGGACAGCTTGATGCTGAGAGGCACCAACAAAAAGACAGCATATCAATCGAGAAAGTGACATCCTGAGATATCTTGAAAGTCTCCACTACCCCACTGTATTGCTGCAGCACAATAAAAGAGCTCATAGGGAGCACTGGCAGACAGAACAAACATAAATCAAAAAGAGTAAAATTGTGATTGTTCAGTGTATTGGGTGTTGAATCGACTAATGTGTTCATTTTCACTCAGCCATCTTTTCTTGAGAAGGTGGTTGTTTTGCCCTGAAGTAGAAATTCATGAATAGTTTAAACCAGAATGACCTCTGACCTTTGTCATAAGACCTTCAGCTTCTTCTCCACAGATATGGGAAGATTTGAGATTACCTCTTAGATAATGGCCGAGTAGGTGAGACTGTGGAAAACCCTTTAGACTTCATATACATAAGATGAAGAGGGTAGAGTTTTTCTAGACAGGATCACACAACACTCAAAATGTATATGGGAGAGGGGGGGAAATAGCCTCAAAGTCAACATTAAGCAGCAGAGCCTAGAAAGAAACTAAAAGAAAGAAAAAGTATTGATTTCAACAATCTCTCTCTGTTCAGTAGTTGACCGAGTCTTACGTTTAACAGCCAGTGAAATTCAAAGAACAGAGAGTGTGAATAATAGAATGCCATGTACCAAATGCATGCAACCACTTGGCAAGGCAGTCAGGCGCGTAACAATGATAGGGCAAGGGGAGACAGTTGTCTGGGGGCCCCACTGCCTGGAGGGGCACCCCAGGGGCACCTCATGTGACTCCCCATTGCCCCCTGCCCAGCCCCATAGCCTCTCAGCCACTTGCCCTCTTCGCCGTCTCTCCTGCTTGTTCTGCTGGCCCGCAATCGAAGCAGCAGGCAAGCTGCCAAGAGCTCCTTTTCTCCCGCCTCTCAGCTGATCGGCGGGTGGGCGGGGCTTCCACGGAGGCCTCCGTGTAGGCCGCAGTGAAGCCTGAACTCAAGTAGGGCACAAGCAAGCCAGGAAGGAGGAGGCAGCCAGAGTGTTCTCTGCAGCAGAAGACCCCTTGCTGCCCTGCTCAACCCAGACCAGCATTTGCCAGGTAGAGTGTGAACTCCTTTTTGTGGTTACCTTCCCCCCCCCCCATATATAGGGATCTGCTTGCCATAGGGCTTGGATATGGGGGTGGGGGAGGAGGGACCGAGAAGTCTCTGAATATTTATTTTGAAACAGCTTGGAAAATTTGCTGACTTAAAAAAAACTATCTAAAAAGTCCTATAAGTGGCTTGTTTCATGGCAGAAAATTGCAAAAACTTCTGGAACAGTATTTTATTAATTTTATTTATTCATTCATTCATTTATAAATGCACTTATGTTCAAGTTGTTTTGCAACCCAGAAGGTCTGAGTGAGAACTGTGAAGCATGTGTGGTGCTTTTATTTTATTTTTCTTGTGTGTGAACTGCTCCCCAATAACTTGCAGGGACTTCAGGGTCAATCTGGCCAACATGTGAATGCAGCACCTCCATTCCAGAGGAGATGTGTCTTAAAGGGCTTTAAAAGCCTCCTGTGAAAAACCTCCTGCAATCAAACTTGACTGAATTTGTTCAGAATTCTGAGAAAACAAACATAGGCTCACCCTGCATGGTTGAAAGTCTCCTTTGCTAATCTGAAGCGAGGGGCCCATTTTAATAATTCATCTTTCTAGTGTGTTCTAGGCATTAAAAGTAATACAAATGTATAGTACTCAATGTATATCACTATATATTGTGACGTGTGTGTGTGTATTCAGTGAAATGTATTTGCAGGCAGCATACTTATTTTGGAATATCAGACTTAAATCCTTGGGGGCCTGGGGTGTGCGGAGGCCCTGGACTTTGGGGGGGGGGCCATTTTAAAATCTTGTCTCTGGGCCCACTCCAACCTTGCTACGCCCCTGAAGGCAGTCATTTGAATTTTTCTGCTAAGTGGGAATGAAAAAGTTTCCCCTCATTCCACATCTCTCAAGAATCTGCATATAGGAATGCCATTGGCTGACATCTTGACAAATGAAGCACTTGCAGAAGGACGTTGCACTTGCGCGAAACTGTTGTTCTAGGCAGATGCTCTAAGTCCAGGGCTTGCATTCCAGACTAGGGTTGCAATATTGCAGTCAGGCTTTCGGAGCAGTCATACAACTTGTAACATGCCTCATTTGTTTTAAAGGGAACCTTTGCACAAGAGAGCTATAGTGCAATTCCCTGTTTTCAGTGCAACTATGTGATCTTGCATTAGTGCAACTTTGTTCATTATGCAAGTGCGTCATTCATCAGGATATTAGGCTTGTTTATTGTTACATGTTTTAAGTGGCTTAATGTCCACCTTGTTTACCTAGCACAGGAATAGCATGTACATTAATGACATCAATAATAAATACAGGCACACTATGATAACTCACCACTTGGTAAATTATTGAGACTATTCTTACGGTCTGCCAAAATTGGGCTAAGGGAGCTTAGCCTGATTTTTCCAGACCGTGAGAACCACCGGCTTGCAAGCGGGTTACCCACCTAACTACCCCTCCCCTAAGCCCAGGTTAGCAGAGCAAGCGCTTTTGGATCATGTGTTGTGCGGCTCTGCACCATGGCAACTCATGAGGAGACCCCCAACCAGGAGGCTAAAAAGCAGCCTCCAGGCTCGTGGGTCCCCCTTTGGTCAAAGGGGCAATTTTTAATGATTTTTTAAAATCTTTTTTAATTGTTTCTCCCATATGGAATAATGGGGATTAGATTCTTTGATGTCACATAGATTCTACATAATGAATCCCTATGTAGAATCTATGTGCCACCAGAGACTCCAATACTATTGATATCAGAGAATCCACATGAATTGGATTTTCTGATGGCACATAGATTCTACATAGGGAATCATTATGTAGGAAAAATGGGCCAGAAAAATGGCCAGAGGCCTGAACCCAGGCTAGCCGGCTGGGCAGCAAGCAGGAGAGAGGATTAGGGCCCCACCATGCACTCACTCCCTACACACACACACACACACACACACACAATTTTAAGCATACTACAGCCAACCAGGAAATAAAATACTCATAGATAGATAGATAGATAGATAGATAGATAGATAGATAGATAGATAGATAGATAGATAGATAGATAGAGGCCCAGATAGGCAGCATGGGTCCAAAAGGAAAATCGGAAGGAAGCAGCTGCTTCAATAATCAGAAATAAATTTTAAATGAATTTTTAAAATCCTTTTTAAAAGAAAGGCAACCACAAAAGGGGTAAAAATGGGGGGGGGCGGATGGGCCAGAGGCCTGAAGCCAGGCTAGCTGGCTGGACAATAAGCAGGAGGGAGGATTAGGGCCCCAGCATGCACTCAATCACTACACACACAAAATCTTTTAAGCACACTACAGTCAACCAGGAAAATACTTTCATTTTGTGTTGATGACTGGTATTGATGACTGTGGTACCCTCGTCTGAATTCCAGGCCAAGTACTGCGGCTGATCCCTGCCAACTGTGCCAGTATTGGGAATGCAGTAGTAGCAAGAACGGCTGCTCTACTCCAACAATAGCTGGAGAGCCTTAGATTGGCCACTCCCGTTTTACAAGTTCTGTACATGTGGACCTGCTGATTTGTACCTATCAAGTGTGCAATTGCTCTGATGTTGAGCTATTATTGATCACACTATCCCATCACCTAAGAAAATTACTTAATAAGTGTGTGGCTGAGAGACTAATGTATTTCCTTTCAGTTTCACTGACTCGTGAGTTTCCTTTATGATTCAAATTCACTTTTCAGCAACTTATCATGGTTTTATCATGTAGGAGGTCGTGGATGGACAAATGAGACTGTTATAGCATGATTTTCTTCAAGTTCTCTTTCTGCCACACTTTTTAACTTGTTCCTGACAAGAAAGACAAACTAGTTAGGACTTGGGCCATGCTTGCATGCACGTGCTTACACACTGATTATGTTCCTATCCAATCCAAATAGTAAATTAAAATAGCTTAATTGTGGCCTAGGAAAAATATTTCTAGTTTGTCCCTCTCAGCTTCACAGACACTTTCCTTCCTGAACTCTGTCTCAGCTCTTGAAACTAGGAATAAAATTCATCTTTTTGTAATCTTTGAGTTCCAGCAGCCCAGGGCTTTTCCTTAGTAAGTACTCTGAAATCCTTGCTGAAGGCTTTCTGGTTCCTTCTGCTGCTCCTTTCAGAATTCCAGGATACAATTAATCTGAGCCTGGTGCTTTGTCAAATATTACAGTCCTAATTGCCTTATTATTTTCTTCAGTGTGACGGCACTGCCTTTTAATATTTTACTTTCCCCTCTAGGAGAACAAAGCTGAGTTTTTGTTTAAAAAAAACTTTCCACCTTTCCCAGAAAATGATTAATGAGATGAAAAATGCATTTAGACTTCCAGCTCTGTCAATCTCATTTGACACCAGCTTCCCACTCGTGTTCCCTTTCTCCCACTGTTTCATAGTCTGGATGTAGAAAATAACTAGTAGGGCAATTGGCTCAGACCATCTGCCTGTTAATGTGAAGTGCTGGTGGGAAATAATTGTCTTTTATTATTTTTATTGGTTTTAATCACATAACTTGAAATTCAATTCTAGATCATTCTGTGTAGATCAAACATGACTCACAACCAAAAAACAAAAACAAAAACCACACAACTAACCAATTAACAAAATGTGCATCTGTGCTTGGCTGTTCACTTGTAATCCATTCTTCTCATTCTTCTCTCATGTTGACAAATAACTCTTACATTCAAGAGACTGACTTGACTGAGATAGAATTAAATGATTATGATTGTAGAAAGATACACATTTCCTTTATTTTTCCCAGGAGTCTATCATCTTCTTGTTTCTCTCCTTATTGTGCAGATGCTTACTGTGAATAATGGTTTTAGAATCTCCCATATTTTAGAAAGCCATGCTTTTCTTGAACCGAATTTGTCAATATTTGTGCAAACTAATATAACATGATTTTATCTTTTGAATGATTCCTAATACAAGTGTTTTAGCAGAATTAATACTGGATTGTTCAGCAAGTCAACATCTGTAATTTATTTTACGATTCCTAACCTGCCAAGATTTCGGGCACTTCGGGCCCTGCCACAGTGCATGGAGAAAAAAAGCCCTCTTTTATTAGAGAGTGACATTAAGAAATGTGTGAGCTCTCTCCCACTCAGCTTGAATTAGTTGGCATATCATCCAACCCCTTCTCAACATTTCTGCCAGATTATTTACTAAAGAAGCAGCTGATGTTTGGAGTAATAAATCAATACGTTGAGTCCACATGTTTTATATGAGACCAAACCTATTTAGCATCATCCTTGGCAGGGCCTTGACACACCTGCTATTAACATATGGTTTTAGCCTATATATATATACTGTATTTGCCATTTTAGCTAAAAGCTTTTTAGCTATTTAGATCCACTGCTCGTTAGCTGTTGTGAATGCACTGCCAATTAGTCGTGCTTATTCACCATTGAGAGTCAATTGTCTTTCTAAAACAGAAGCACTGAGGAAAAACCAGTGAGCATTTAGCTCTTGTGTGACTGTAATGTGCAGCCATGGAGAGTGATGATTATCATAATTTTTAAGGAAAGCTTGGTAACAAGCTAGTCTTCCCACCCACCCACCCCCCTGCCGCTTTCAGCAGAGATGCTCTTTTTTAGGAAAGAAAAGCCATCATGAAGTTACTGTTAACTTGGCGACACATCTGAAGGAGCCAAAGCAATCAAACCTGAACACTTTAGTGCCAGATTCACCACTGCCTTGCCCCGCCCAAGTATCAATTTCCTTTCTCTCTTGCTAAAAATAAACATATGCTCTTCAATGCTCTGTAAATACACATATCTGTGCAGTGCCAGCTGCTAAGCAAATAAACTCCCAAAGAAAAGTGTTGTCACTGTGAAATAAGATATATTTAATTAAATGAAGGGGGGAAAGCAAAGTACTATTACAAGAATATAAAACTGTAAGGCACAAGATAAAGCTAAATTACTATAAGGCAGCTCACTTCAATCTAATCCTTCAAGATAGAGATGAAACCAGAAAATTGCACATATTTTGAAATCAGCATAAGCTCTAAGCAAATATTAACTGGGGAGATATAAACTGATTTATAATAAATACAAGTGTGAATGCTAAGATTAGTTTAGGAAATGTAAACTGATCCATGCCGGAGCATAATACACTTCATTTTTGGTCTGGGAACTCATGGTACACAGGGTTGTATAGCCAGACTGTGGGCAATAGGTATGTGCACAAAATGCAATTTGGTCACCGAATCACAGCACATCCCTTTAACACAGAGGGATTGTACATCCCCTTTACCATGGACCTGCTCCTCCACCACTCACTCCACTTGCTTAATTGTGGGCCCACCCACCCCTGCCTACAGCTATCATCACAGGCTGGCAGCATTCTCCAGCAGCTGCCCCTGTGTGACGCTGGCATGCACATGGCTTCTGCGTATGCGTGGCAGCCATTTGCGTGGTCAGCTGGGGGAGAGTGCCAATGGTGTGTGATGATAGTTGGGGGGGGGGGTGCCGCAATTAAGGAAGTGGTTGCAAGTGGTGGAGGTGCAGATCTGGAACTGCTCTCCTCTTTGTTAAAGAGGATCTGGAATTCTCCGTGTTAAAGGGGTGTGCTGTGATTTGGTGTCTGAATCACGTTTTGTGCACACCTCTAGTGGGCAAGGCATCAGCACGTCACCTGAGCAGCTGTGGTTGACTATGATCTGGAAAGACCGTGGCAAGCGTGATCATGCCTTTTCAGAACGGTCCGCCCACCTTCAGCAGGGAAAGGGCATTTTAAACCCTTTAAATGCCATGCCAAGCCAGCACCAGTGATTGCACTGTCTGCCTCCGAAGAGTCCTGTAACAAAACAGCCCTGCAGAAGCACAATTTGGGGGAGCGGGTATTGGGGGCACTATTTGTCTTTTACTCAGGAAAGGGAAGGGAACATGATGAATTCCTAGGAGGGGATATGTACAGGTGAAACTCGGAAAATTAGAATATCGTGCAAAAGTCCATTAATTTCAGTAATGCAAATTAAAAGGTGAAACTGATATATGAGACAGACGCATTACATGCAAAGCGAGATAAGTCAAGCCTTAATTTGTTATAATTGTGATGATCATGGCGTACAGCTCATGAAAACCCCAAATCTCCAATCTCAGAAAATTAGAATATTACATGGAACCAATAAGACAAGGATTTAAGAATAGAACAATATCGGACCTCTGAAAAGTATACAGTGTACTGTGCTTGACTGGCCAGCAAACTCGCCTGACCTGAACCCCATAGAGAATCTATGGGGCATTGCCAAGAGAAGGATGAGAGACATGAGACCAAACAATGCAGAATTGCTGAAGGCCGCTAATGAAGCATCCTGGTCTTCCATAATACCTCATCAGTGCCACAGGCTGATAGCATCCATGCCACGCCGCATTGAGGCAGTAATTGCTGCAAAAGGGGCCCAAACCAAGTACTGAATACATATGCATGCTTATACTTTTCAGAGGTCCAATATTGTTCTATTCTTCAGTCCATAATTATAACAGAATTATAACAATTCTATTCTTCCCCATCCATAATTATAACAGAGAAGGAATCTCCCTTCTCAGTGTTGGCAATGCTGTTCCTGCTGCCTGGTACTTCTCATGAGTAAGCCTAGGGGCTGCACAGATACCCCAAAGGGGAAGCGGCTGTGTTCCCCCTTCCCCAATTTTTTGTGAGCAAAAATTAGAAATTGGCTGTTCCAGAATCCATGCTGGGGGCTACCTTTTAAATCTGACTCCGGGAATCCACCCTGCCATATGTTCCCATCATGGTGCTGTAATGAGGTACCCTGTTGATCTTGCCACCTGGAATGTTTGCACTTGTGAACATATATCATTTTTGCTTCATTCTTGGGGAGTGAAGCACCTAGTGCCCATCCTGTCATCCCTTTCCTGGTTGCCAGAAAGGGGGGACAAGAGACAGAGTGGGGAGAGGGAATGCCCCTGTATGACTTTGCTGCTTAACAGGATGACAAGCTTGGGCTGGGACATGACAGCATCCCAGTTGCCAGGCAACTGTATTGCTGCACTGGAGATAGGAGGGGTGGGGCTGGTGCTCACAGAGGTGGCCAGCGAGGAGAGCTGCAGGAATGGAGCAGGCATGATCCCGAGTGGGTCTGCACCACTGTCTCTATGATTGCCATTTCAAAAACCTCATGAAACCATGGTTATGGTGGTGTCCGCGTTCTGACATAATGCTTTGGTGGCCAAACCTCTGGTCTTTGCGGTGAGCCTTACTGAAAAACTAAGATTCAAAGTGGAGTTTATCAAGTCAAACTGCAGGTCACTTTTGCTGTGAAACCACAGTTGCATGAATTTGGACGTAACAGAGCTCTAACCTCTGCCCCATTTTACTCTGGTTTCATGTTACATCGGAATTCAGCCAGTGTCTTGTCTCTTAGGGCTGTTGTGTCGAGTAATGTGTTATTGATAAATTTAAAGAAAAGCAATGGGAACTAAAGGGATAAAGACCCTGCCCATTCTGTACCATAGTTTTATATATTTGGTAATTCATGGCATTTATTTGGGAATGTGTAGGGGTGTGTGTGTGTGTGTATACGCACATTCACTCACGTGCACACATGTATATAATAGCTATATCTTAGTAGTCTGTTATAGCCATAAACTGTGGTGTCTTCCTCAGTGGTATTCTACAGATCTGAAATGCCCCGTGTTTTTATAGTCCATCTCCCCTTCCTATCTCTTCCCTGCTGCCTCTGGCTCAGGATTACCACCAAGATGTATGTCTCAGAGATGCCTCAGGATTATCACCAAGATGTATGATTATCACTGAGATGTCTGTTGCCACATCTGTTTCTTTAAAGTGTTTTCTCTTCACCTATTATGCATAGTACCACAGCATTGTACAGTGCTATACAAGAGATAATGACACTCCATACTCATAAGTCATCTCCCCTAAACACTCTGCAGCTATGCATCAGAACAGGCAGGACACACAAAATGACAGGCTGGAATTTGGATTTTCTTTTGGCATTCAATTCTCCCTGCAACACTGCACATAACTCTGGTGACTCTGTAGGCAAGAATAAACTCCTCACAGACAACATGAGAACATGAAAGATATCTGGGAATCAGTTACACTTCATTATGTTTTCAATATCCATTCCTAATCTCCCTGAAACAGAATCTTGTGGTTTCCTGAATTGCCCTAGTGCTTAAGTTCAACAATGATGCACAGTGTGGCTTATTCAAACTTTTAGATTATTTTGAATAGAAAATTATTTCTTTGTATTTCCTCAGCATGTTTTTTCCTCTGTAATTTCCATTTTCCACTCTATGCCCTATTATCTGTGCATGGACAAAAATAACAACTTGACTTGACATTCATGGTATCATTTAGATTTTAAGCCCGCACCTTGCTTTCCTTAATTCTAGCCTACTGAAGATTTCAGCTTTTTCATCCTGTCTTCTCATCATTGTGCATTTCCCATTAGGAAGAGAATCGGCTTCAGAACTCTTCTCCATTCACTGTTTGAAGTACTGCAACATTGTCTATGCTACAATAGCTAAAACCACACCATAATTGTTCTACAGTGGCCAGGACAGAATAATAGGATTTATATCTTTTCTATTCTTTTGCTATTCCTGGCTTCCTTCCAGTTCATGGCCAGAAATAGGTCCTTTTCTTTCCTATGCAATTTGAAGAACATACAAAACACCTATATTTTGAAGAAACTCTTTTTGAGTAGACATGCCAAAGTTATATAATCTGGGACTGTGCATTCTCTCTCATGTACAAACAAAAGTGTGCTTATGAACCTCCCAATCCTATAAAAGAGCATATAGTTCATCTCTGCCCAGGCACTACAAGGGTGAGTGGTCCTAAAGACTGGCATTTGGAACACCCCTGTTCTCCTGATTCAGGAGGCATATGGTAGCAATGATAAGACAGAATCCTTCTTTTCTGAAATGCATTGCTAGCTAATAAAAACCAAAGACCAGAGAATATTTAAGTGCTTCAGAAAAATTAAAATGACATCAACCGAAAACTTACAAACCTGAGTTGTGTACATTGAAGCGCAGAGAGAAGATATATTTGGTTGTCACCACCATGACAGATAGCAGAGGAAACAGTAGCTTTACTTTGTCCATCTCTGTGGTAGCAACAGTTCTTCCTCTCCAGAAGTAACGTTAAACTACTGCTGAGGAAGACAGGCAAGATAACCAGAGACAGTGGCACAGTCCAGAGATCCCACTTCACCTCCCCTTCTCTCTTTCATTCCTCATGGAGACAGCCCCAAGATGAGTAATAATGAAGGCCTTAAGCCACTGCTATTAAACATATAGAGCAGTGAGAAAGGGCTACTGGGTTTGCGGGGAGGAAGCCCTAAAGAGCGTACCTCTCCACAGACGATCATTCCACTGTCCCTGGGCAGGCGGATCGCCCACTCACACAACCACTGGCTGCTGCCGGTAGTTGCAAGTGCCGGGATGCGTCGCTGCACGTCCCCCTCCAGGGCTCCAATTATGCACTGCATGAGGGTGTGGTGCATTATGGGGATCTCCCCTCCCCTCCCCGTGTCTGCCAGCCATGGCTGCTTGCAAAACACGAGCGAACATTTTTTGCACACACGGGGGAAAAAATGAGGTTAAGGGAGCATTTGCTCCCTTAACCTTATTTTGAAGGGTGGCTCCATAGGCAGGTTTGCCGCTGTGGTGCCACCAGGATTGGGCCCAATCTTGGTGGTTCACCCACATGGGCAAAGCCAGGCTGGGCTCCCTTAGCCCGGTTTTGCTCACACATGTGAATAGTCTCATTATTAAATCATTAGGTAATTGTACATTCCAGAGCTAGGTGGCCAGATTTGGCTTTTTTAAAGCCAAATTCGGGCTTACGGCCCATTTGACCCAAGAGTATACCCCTTAGGTTCTGGCCATCCAGAGAGGTGTGAACTGTTAAAAATACAAATATTGCATTATTCAGTCCCCTTATTCCATTTAAACCACTGAGACTTTGGGTGGTTTCTGAAATCGGAGAAACATGCCTCTTCAATGGAACCGTGAACAAGTGAACACAACTCTCTCAAAACTTCCTTTCTTCACTGATTGGTTTGAGGGTATCTCAGTGGGATTGGTGGTTTATAAAGTGGGAAGTTTCCTGCTCTGATTGGGGGTTGGACTAGATGACCTCCAGGGTAGCCCAGCTCTAAAATTAGATGTTCAAAGGCTTTGCCTGTGACTTCAGGGGCCAGATCCAGACCAGTGCTGGGACTCAAGCCTGCCCTGAAACTGCACCCCGTGGTCCAGATTTCCCACCTGATCATGCTGTGGGTGGGTTGGGTAGGGTTATTTGAAATTGAGGGCAAGGTACTCTGTATGTGCTCAGACATTCTGTTGAGCCCAAACCTTTAGCACTGCTTTACAGTCTGCCTAGGTCTGGATAGCCAGCTGTCCTGGGTCAGACTAGAAGACCTTCAAGGACCCTTCCAGCTCTTGCATTCAGTTTCGGGCCAAACCTTCTTGAGTCTTGGCTATAAAGTCCTAACTGGATCATGCTTGTCAGAGCTCAGCCTTTATATGGGTAAGTGCTGCCATATAAAGAATGGACACTTGGGAATGGGGGTGGGAGTTTCTGGTTCAAGGGGGAAGCTCCATATCAGAGGGACCGGCCCACTTCCTCATCCCCATGTCCCCCACAGCTCATGGCCTGGCCTGTCATGGTGGAGATGCATGACGTGACAGCCCAAGACCCTGAGCTGCTAGTCCATCTGAAGGCCACCCACAACGCGGTCCCGGTCCCTTGGCACTGGTGCTTCAAACACAAATACCTGCAGGGAAAGAGGGGCATTGAGAAGCCTCCCTTCAAACTGCCTGAGTTCATATAGCGCATGCGAATCCAGGAGAGGAGAGAGGCCCTGCAGGAAAAGGTAGGATGGCGGGCACTTTACCTCACTTACTGAAGCACTTTGCCTCACAAGCGGAAAGACAAATGGCTCCCTGCCTCAGAGTCTAAAAGGAAAGCCAAGGGAGACACCAGCCACAGCCACTAGGAGAGGAGAGCTGGTCTAGTGGTAGCAAGCTTGACTTGCCCCCTTAGCTAAGCAGGGTCTGCCCTGGTTGCATTTGAACGGGAGACCAAAAGTGTGAGCACTGTAAGATATTCCCCTTAGGGGGTGGAGCCGCTCTGGGAAGAGCATCTAGGTTCCAAGTTCCCTCTCTGGCTTCTCTCAGCCCTATCTTAGAGATACTGCGGCCTGCAACCTTGGAGAAGCTGCTGCCAGTCTGTGTAGACAATACTGAGCTAGATGGATCTATGGTCTGACTCAGTATATGGCAGCTTCCTATGTTCACCTACGCCAGCCTCACTTACTATGAGATGGCCCACATATTCAGAATGTCTTCTATGTTTAACTCTCCTCAGACACGATGAGAGAATGTAACACAAAGCTGCAGAATTTGCGGTCCACCCAAATATAGCACATCAGCTAGATACTGTGGCTTGGCAGATGCTTGACAACCCACCTGTCTTTGCAGTCTTCAGTTTCACTAGTGTTCTAATCTGGAACCTAATCTGAAATTTTAGAGGCTCACTTCCAGAGAATGTAAAGTGGTAATAAGTAAGGAAAAGCAAGCCCCCACAATGCTTTCCCAGTTCCCAACTCACCCAGATGAATGCAGCCCACAAACCATGTATTGGGGTTTGCCAGGAGCTTGGCAATCCTTCCATTTTTGCATCACAAGGTAGAGGAAAACAACAAAAACTTGATATTTGTCAAGTCCTTGAAGGCTAGGTTTGGGTATGGTGGGTCACGTGGCCGAAGCATGATGCACTTCCTGTTCTCTGTGCTTCTTGGCAATGTAACTCATGCACCTCTCCCTGTGGAAAGAGGCAGATAAAGTAGAAAATAAAATAAAATAAAATAAAACGTCAGCCCTGTTGACACTATTATTGCCAATAACAATCATTGTTAAATTATATGTGTAATATTAATTCAACGGAATAATTGTGGTGCAATTTCATCTTTTTGCAGTATTAACGCACTCTGGCAAGAGAGAAAATTGACCTAGGTGAACACAGATTCACTGTCAAAATGTGCTCCACTCAACCTAAACTGAGCTGTTTTCAGGCCCATGTGTGGTTACAATCAAACATAGAATGTGACATGGGTCATCCATAGACACAGCTGCAGCTTTTCAACAGCAATTTTAGGAACATATTTTCCAGCCACCATGATCAAATGAATTGCCTCTAGATAGCTGCAGCTATGTCTGTGGATATTACATATTATGCTCATCAAATGAATGTATCCTTGGGGACAGTCAGGGCATATCAGATGGAGGACATTTTGAACAACTAAACAGTTCCACAATAAAAGAAACAGGGCTTAAGTGAACCAAAGCTCACCACTTTCCTATTCTGGAACCTTCTCTAAATATCAAGACTCTGAGCCCTTTCTCGCGATTATATGAGAGGGCTTGAGAGAGGGTGGAGGGGAAGGCTGCAAGAGCTTACCTTCTCCTCAGATGACCCTCCTGCTGCTTTTGGGTGTGGGGATCACACACCTAGACGTTCCACCGCTGCCTCTGGCAGTGTGGAGGTGCTGGGGTCAGGATGCACCATCCCGATCCCCAGAAATCCCACAATGCATTGTGTGAGTGTACAGTGCATTGTGGGGGTCCCTGCACTGCACATGATCAAGAAAATGGGGCTAAGGGAGCACTCTCTCCCTTAACCTCGTTTAAGAGGCTGGCTTCGCAGGCGGGTTTGCTGCCAAAGCACCACTGGGATTGGGTGCAATCCTAGCAGTTCTCGTGCACCGCCAAGCCTAGGCTTGGCTGCCTTTGCCCGGTCTTGCAACATGCAAAAACAAACAAGTCACAAGAGAACATTTCCCTAGGAAGCTGAGAACAGCATGAGATTTCTGTGGGTTTCTTCAGTTCTAATGCTTCAGACTTGAAGATACTGACCATAGAAAGATGCCTTATACTGAGTCAGACTATTGGTCCACTCAGCTCAGTGTTGCCTTCACTGACTGGCAGCAACTCTCCCGGGTTTTAATCAGGTGTCTTTTCCCGGCCTACAGAGAGATGCCAGGGACTGGACCTGGAATCTTCTGCATGCAAAACATGTGCTTCAACTCTGAGCTACAGCCTTTCTTGTATTTTTTTTTTTTAAGGGGAAAACATTATTTGGTTCAAGGAATGCTTTTTAATACCTTGTTGCTCTCCTTGGGTGTTTGATTAACCTCTGTATTCCAACAAGCCTTCTTGTTAGCCTACTTTCCTTAAGGAAGGTAAGCTCATGAGATCACCCAGCTTTCTGTGTGTCCATGTGGGTCCACCTCCATCAACTGCACAATGCCTGGACTGATTTGAACCATATTTGGTACAGTTGCAGGGACACATAGGGACACCTTAATGGCATAATTTGTTATAATGCCATCCACTTTGATTCAAAATGGCAGATGCATGAATATTTGAGGTGCAAGTGGGCTAACTTGTGAACTGCCTGACCGATTTGAACCAAATTGGATAGAGTTGTAGGGACACAATGGCATAATTTGTGATTATGTCATCCACTCCAGTTCAAGATGGTGGATGTGTGAACGTGTGGAGGTGGAAGTGGGCTAACTTGTGAAGACAGTCACTGACGCTCTTCTCACGATCCATGAGAAGAGCTTCTGTTGGGCTTGCAAGGAGAGCAGGCTTAGCCCAATCTCCCTGCAGATGAGCAGCCACTTGTAGCTGGGCAGCCAGATCAGCCACCCATATGACTGCTGGCTCCATCATGGAGCCAGCAAGGGCTGCAGGGATTGGGGCTTGTGCAGCCCCTGGAAATTCCAGGATGCCCCGCACGAGCATGTGGGGCATCCTGGGGAGATACCCGAGCCTGGGAGGCTGCTTGCAGGGGGTCTACTCATGTGTTGCTGTGCACTGTGGTGACACACGAGCAACCAAATGAAGTTAACGGAGTGCTCGCTCCATTAACCTCATTTAAAGGGAGGGGGAATTAGGCAGGCTAGCCGCCTTGGGAGCACTGGGCTCGCCTGCAAGCTTGGTGGTTCCCACAATCCCTGGAAAGTGGGCTAAGCTCCCTTAGCCCACTTTCCAGGGATCATGGGGATCGTGGGAATAGCCTCACTATCAATTAAGATTATAGTGAAAGGAAAGAAGGCAAATTAGTTCTTACTAGAACTTTTAAAAAATATATTAGGATATTATTTGCTTTATGTTGGACCTACAAAACTGAGTAACCTTCCCCATATCCTTACAATTAGAAGCAGGATTTCTAAGTGAGAAAGTGAAGTGAGAAAGCGAAGTGAGAAAGCGAAACTCTTATACAGTGTTGAGCATTGACATTTCTTGTGAATAAGCATGAAGAAAGAGGGTTTATAATCAGCCCAGTATCCTGATCCTTGTTCAGATGCCTGTTTTAACTTTTAATGCACATTTGTGGGACATTAGACTATAGCTTTAATGATTCAATTTTCCTGATAACCTGTGTGTGTATGTGTGTATGTGTGCATGCTGCTGTGCTTCAGGAAAGGGGCTACCACTAGGGATGTGCATGGAACCGGCCAGCCCAGTTTGGCTCAAATCCGGACTGGATTCGTGCTGCCCCTGGGTGGCTCAGTTCAGGCTCATATGAGCCCAGGTATGGTCCAGCGGCTGCCAAGCCAGTCCGAGGGCTTGACAGCCTCACTTGTAAAGGATTCCCCTTAACAAGTAAAGTGCAGCGGTGGGCGGCAGGGTGAGGAGAAAGGATCCAGGAAGTGGCATCTGCAGTGGCCATGGGGAGGGTGGCAGGGACTCCTTCTACCTCCCTGCCCGTCTCCCAAATGATAGTCCAGGATGGGCTGCGGCCTATTTCAAGCCTTTCTGCACGCACTTTTCTGTGCCGCAGGCTGTCCCGCACGATCATTTGGGAGAAAGGCGGGGAGGCAGAAGGAGCCCCGGCTGCTGCCTCCATCATGGCAGAGATGACGAAGGCAGCAGCAGGGGCCTCTTCCACCTCTCCGCCTGCCTCCCAAATGATAGCACGGCCCAATCTGTGGCCTGTTTGGGGCTGTTATGCGCATGCTGTGGCTGTTGCTGAGGCCACCGCCCAGGCTCCGATTGGCTCACCGAGCAGCAGGGCATTTCCCCGGTGCACCCTTGCCTGGTGGGCCCTGCTGCGCTCGCTGGGCTCTCCCCGCGCCAGCTCCCCCGCTCCCCTTTCCTCCTCTTCCTGTCCGGAGATCCCCACCTCCTCTCCTTCTGATTGGTCGTGAGAAGTAGGCTCAGACGGCCCTTAGGGCAACAGGGCATATTCCCCGTGCGCCCCACCCGCCCCGCCCCACCTGGTGCACCTCACCCCACCTGGTGTGCCCCACCCCTGCGCCCCAACTCCCACCCTTAATTACCCATTCTGCTCAAAGCCTGGGCCTCCCCACATACATTCCACCACCCTCTCAGTCCCCCCAGTCTGGCCCTGCCTCAGCCACCTGCATCCCACCACACAGCAGAGTGATTTTAAACTTAAAACCAGGAACTTTCTCCTGGCCCGCCCACCCCTTCACTGCAACCCTTTCCTTGTAGAGGGGACTTCTTGCTAGATTCCCCTTTTCAAGTATGCCCTCCAGCTGGCTTGTGAGCATGGAGCTTGGCTCAGTTCACCACTGGCTCCCCGCCCCCAGTTTGTCTTGAGGGCGAGCCTTCAAGCCGAGCCGGCTCAAGTGCAAACCAGCTCGAAGAGGTGAGCCAGTTCACACATCCCTAGCTGCCACTGGGAGATTGTTTGGCAAGTTGTTTGTTCCCTATACAGCAGATGAAGGCAATATGTTGCCACAAAATGGTAACTGCACAATCAGCTTTACTTCTTCTCCAATAAGCTTCGCCGCCCCAATTGCAAACCTTTTTTTAAAAAGACATTGCTTATATAAGACATGAGTCAGACACATTCAACTGATGAAATAGTGAACCTGAAGATGCCATTTACCTCAACCTGTTGTTAAGAAGAAACAGGTTGTTTTTTCCCCCCTTTCTCTTTTCAAGCAAATGCCTTCTCCACACTCAAGGTGCACATAGGGTCACCAAGGTACACATAAGGTAGCCAAAGAAAAACAGGCTGGCCTGATCCTGTCTCTTTAACAGAGCTTTGATATGCAGAAGCCAGCAGCTGAAGGTTTTCATGGTCTGGAGCTAAACTTAATCACCTGTTGATGGCTGCAAAGGGATATAAAAGCACAGCTACAGGGCAGATTCACAAGCTGGCAATCCCAAGCACACATGCAAGTCATATCAGAGGCTGAAAAGAGGCCTAGTCCTATGTTATGTTCAACACTGGTACAAATTGTGTTTTAATAGTTTTAACTTTTTAATTTTAATTGTTTAAATGTTTTGACCTTTTCTTGCCTGTTTTTATTGTTTTGTAAACCACCCAGAGAACTTGCATTTTGGGTGGTATAGAAATGTATTAAATAAAAAAAATGAGTGTATGGTCTTGTGTCAGCAAGCATGAATTGTCCCCTTTGCTAAGCAGGGTCTACCCTAGTTTGCATTTGAATGGGAGACTACATGTGAGCACTGTAAGATATTCCCCTCAAGGGATGGGGCAGCTCTAGGAAGAGTATCTAAAGTTCCAAGTTCCTTCCCTGGCAGCATCTCCAAGATAGGGCTGAGAGAGATTCCTGCCTGCAACCTTGGAGAAGCCGCTGCCAGTCTGTGAAGATGATAATGAGCAGGATGGACCAATGTAGTCTTACTCAGAAGAAGGCAGCTTCCTATGTTCCTCTGTTCACATGTTCTGTTGAACCCAGGTACAGAAGTACACTTCCTATTTGTACCATGCATTTGAAAGGCCTGTATCCAGGTTCACTTTTAAAATGAACATAGGTACAGTCATTCACACATGTACAAACATCTGTATACTTGTACAGCTTAATGTCTGAATCGGGCTAATGTATTATCAATTTGTCAGAAAACCTAGTGACTTATGAGCTATAATAGGGCTTGATCCTATGGTATTCAATCAATCTGATCAAGCATTCTTAGGGGATTGCTACTGTGCAGCCTAATCCTATGCATGAAGGAAATCCTCCTGAATTCAGTAGAATGTGTTCCCTAGCATGTGTGTATACAATTGCAGCTTTAATGATATACAGGATACAATCGTTTAGAGGGTGGACTGAGGATGCATTTTTCCTGATCACTCTCATTACTTACATCAGTTCTAGTGTGAGATGTGCACTCCAACTGTTCACTATCTTGGGGATATTAATTGTAAATGGTTTTATACAGAGCTCCTCCCCGAGGGCTCTGTGTATATTTACATCTAATTCTCTGTATTTATAGCACGTAGCCCCAGGGTAGTGGGCGGAGTGTATATTCTCACACCAGAACTGAGCATCCTTTTAAGCACACCCTCTTAAGCATGTTCTACAGCTTACGTACCCAAAGAAACAACTGGTGCTTATCAATAGGTATTCCCCAGTTCTGAACCTCTCTTCTGGAATTTTCCAAACCACCTAATGGCACAGTGGGAATGGCTTAACTAGCCAGCCAGAGGTTGCCAATTTGAATCCTCTCTGGTATGTTTCCTAGTCTATGGGAAACACCTATATCGGGCAGCAGCAATATAGGAAGATGCTGAAAGGCATCACTTCATACTGCGTGGGAGATGGCAATGGCAAACCCCTCCTGTATTCTACCAAAGACAACCACAGGGCTCTGTGGGCACCAGGAGTTGACACCCACTCAACAGCACACTTTAACTTTTACCTTTACGTATTTTGTACAGCCAGAGACAAATACTTCAAAGTTTCTCAATGGGAGAAATGAGCAGAGGATTGCACTTAAAGACCTCCAAGGTCCCTTCCAACTCTAAAACCTCTGTGATGTGTAAGCATGTGATAACCCTTCCATTGACATCAACTGGAGTTCTAAGTGCTCAACTTCAGTCCTGTGCTCTTTAAATGATCTAAATCGGGAGAACAGATGCAAACGGGAGATGGCTTCTGTACCTAATACATGTGTAAAGTAAAGTAAAGTTGTGCTGTTGAGTTGGTGTCGACTCCTGGTGACCACAAAGCCATGTGGTTTTCTTTGGCAGAATACAGGAGGGGTTTACCAGTGCCATTTCCCACACAGTATGAGATGATGCCTTTCAGCATCTTCCTATGTCACTGCTGCCCAATATAGGTGCATACCAGCAGGGATTCAAACAGGCAACCTCTTGCTCCCTAGGTAAGTTACTTCTCCACTGCACCATTAGGTGCTTCAGAAGAGGGAATTCTGTAGATAAGCTGTTCTCTATGATTTCTATGAGAAATCACAGCAACCAATATCCCCTTTTCTATAATGGAAAATTTCAAGCCTCCTTTTTTTCATTCTAGCCCTAAATACTAATTTTATTTATTTATTTATTTATTTAGCATACTTTTATACCACCCAAAACTTATGTCTCTGAGCGGTTCGCAACTTACAAATTAAGGTTGCCAATTGACAGAAAAATATATCTGGCCTACGCTTCTGGTTTTTAACAGCAGCTTGCTAGACATTAAGAAAGGTGATGCTTTACACAGCCTCCAGCAAGACAAATATTATTGTGCTCATCAAGCTGTTGTTAAAGGCAGAGCTACACAGAGTTGGTTCAAAAGGTGACAACCCTAACTCGAATCTTGCTAATCCAAAAATATGTAAAACCTTTTCCTGCTGTGAATAGCCTCAGGCATTCTGGCATTGCCTAAAAGCAAGAGCCTGGGTAACTGTGGCCAGGATGGAGGTTTTACATCAGGCCTCTCTTAATGACTGGCCTAAATGCTTGATACTATATGTGGATTTGGTAAGCCATGCTATAAAGCAGTGGGATTTATGTAACCAGCTCTTTTCAAGCAAGTCACTGAACTGCCCGCACATTTTAATAATATCCTGTCATACCTGATGACCTGAAGGGTAAAGTCTTGATCCCTATTAGAGACTCCATTAGCTACGCAGTGGTTCTGAAAGACACTATTCTTCAGGCAATCACCACATCATGCATCAGCTGTGAAACACCTACCCCATCGACATCAGTTCCCAGTAGCAGCTTGTGACAAAAATCCAGTGCGTAGCATTAAAGGCTAATTTCAAGATGATGACTGATATCAATGATTTTGCAAGCAAGAAGTACTTATTCTTAGCCTCCTGCTGAGGATGACTCATTTGCTCTTCCTCTGCTTCCTCATCATATCTATCCCAATTAAATAGCCAATCTGGTGCAAAAGCAATTTTATTTTGGATGAAAGTTTTTTTCCCCCCTTTGCTTTGCACACAGACTAAATGAAAATGGCTTTAATGAGAGCATCCAGTACATGTTGTACAAACAGCAGGAGAAACTCAGACAGAAGACACTGAAAGTAGGTGGATTAATGCTTCAGAAATATCTAAGTGATGGAACAAGTACATTGTCCTTGATACAACACAATTATTATTTAATAGGATACTTAAGCAAATGCTACAGTGCACAGCATACATGGGGAAAAAGATTTTGTCACACAAATTGAAATTAGCATTTTCTATCAATAGATTGGGACAAGTGGATGAAGTGTAGAAGAGGAACTATGATGACTTTTTAGTGGAAGTCTTCAGAGAAGAGATTTAGGTAGGGATGCTTCGGAAATTTTCAGCTGAAGTTCTCCCAGATTTTGGAATTTCAGTTTTTAGTATTAAGAGGGCCAGGGACCCTTAGGAAGGAAAAGTGGGATGCAGGATTAAACATTTAGATTCCTTCTCAGCTTAAGTTAAGATGTGCCATCAGGTCGGTGTCGACTCCTGGCGACCACAGAGCCTTGTGGTTGTCTTGGCTTACAGCCACAAATAGAGGCTATTCTCACAATGGGGGTAGACCGGGCTAAAGATGCCCAGCTCGGTTTTTCCCCATCGTGAGAACCAGTGGGCGAGCCCAGTGGTTCTCTGGTGGCTAGCCCACCAAAGTAGCTCTCCCCTTAGCCCAGGTTAGCAGACTGAGTGCTCCGCTAACTCTGGTTTTCTGCAAGGAGCCTCCGTGATGGAGCTGACAGTCATGTGGGCGGCTGATCGGGCCACCCAGGTACGAGCAGCTGTTCATCTGCGGAGAGAGCGGACTAAGCCCACTCTCCCCACAGAACCCCCTTCGGCTTCATACCAATCATGTGAAGTGCCTCATAGTCTACTATCTTTCTTTCTAGAACAGGACTGCACAACTTCAGTCGTCTAGCTGTTGTTGGGCTACAACACCCATCACCCCGATTGGCTGCTGTGGCTGGGGATGATGGGAGTTGCCGTCCAACAACATCCAGAAGGCTGGAGTTGTGTAGCCCTGTTCTAGAAGTTAAGATGGACCAGCCTGTGATTAACCCAAGTCTTTCTAAAACACTGGGCTGGAGCAAGGAATTTGTATGGCACGAAGATTACACAGAACCTGGAGTGGTTTTGTTTCTGAAGTAAAACCAATGTATACAGAAAAATCTGCAATTGTTCTGTTTTTCATTGCTGAATTGAACAGAATGTGCATGCATAATTTGCTGCAGAGCTTGCAGGAGCATGCACGTGCATAGTGAAACACTGCACAGAAAGAATCCTGCTGCAATCAAACTCTCCTGTACTTTACATTTATAACAAACTTCTCTGAAAGATCCAAGGAAAAGCTTAGATTGGTGCAATACAAAATAGCAAAATATGTATCATCTCAGGGCTGACTAGACATGACACAAGATATATGTCCTGTTTTACATAAACCTAAGGGGGATTTTAAAACATCAGTCTACCTTTGTCACATGTTATTTGGCCCTGATTTCTGCTGACTCATGATAATGTGTGCAGCTTAAACTCAGGTATAAATGACTCTTCCATCTGAGAGGATGAGTTGGCATTTATAGGACTGATGGAGAGAAATATTTTCATAAAACAGGCATTGTTACGGGTGGGCAGGGCTTGTTTAATTAGTCAAAACAGCTGCCAACCAGAACCACGTTAGTAAACCATTTTTACATCCCATCCACGGAAACCCCTGAAGGCAGGGGAAGGGAGAGCCATTTCCATCCATTATAATAAAGGATTCAATTCCTTTTTCATTCATTTACTATTTAAAATCCAGCAATGGAATATTACTCTTTGAATTTTCTGTATTGGCTTGAAGAAGAAGAAGATGATTGATGATTGATTGATTGATGATGATGATTTCATTGAGTATTTTGAGCACCATTTTGGAGGACTGTTTTCCCCTTGCTGATTGATTTCCTGCCACTGGCTTCCGATTGGTTTGAGATCTCCTTGTTTCTTGGTTGGCTTGTCATACAAACTGAGTGTTGTCATGCCAACTGTGCCCCGATTGGATGCGGGGGGAGGCAGGAAGAGGCCAAAAGAGGGAGTTTTGAATGTATTTATGGGCCTGGGAGTAAGAGAGCCCCTACAGTTTCCCAGTGCCTCTTGAAGAGGAAGGATACATCAGGAGAGGAAGCACAGAGACTGCAGCAAAGGAGAGCAGAATGGTGGCCTGGGGCCCACCTGGTCCAGTGGAGAGAGACAGAGAGTGCCCGTGGCTTATCTGTTTCTCTCTCTTTCCCCCCTCTCCTTTTAATTTGCAGCACCAACAATTGCTTTTCTTTTTCTTAGTTTTGTTTTTATTGTACCAACAGCTCCAGTAACTTTAACTCAGTGGTGCTATGATTCCCACCCACCCCTTCTGTGGATATCTTCTTCTTCTTCTTCTTCTTCTTCTTCTTCTTCTTCTTCTTCTTCTTCTTCTTCTTCTTCTTGCTTGTAGCCAGTGAGCCTCCAGTGGCTTTAGTAACTGGGTGCTGAGCTGACTCTTTGTGCACTGTAGGACAGGAGTGGTGAGTTAACTTAGGAGAGACCACAGTAATCCCCTTTTCCTTCCCTTCCCTTTGACTTGCCCCATTGTTGCTTGCTCCCCTCCACTCCCCCCCAAATAAAGCCTGCTTTATTTGGGGGGATTTAATTTTTCTACCTTCTGTGTGGTAGATAACACTGTGTGTGACACACACAGCATAAACAGACCATCCTCCAACCCCACACACCTTTTAAAAATACCTCCCTTAAAGGCATTTCCACCACCACCCCCTCATCAGAGTTAGGGCGTCAATATTTAGGAGCCCAAGATGTAAAGGGTGTGAGGCAGAGCCTGGAGCAAACTAGTAGGCAGAGGGAGGGGTGATGCTACTGATTGTCATGCGTGATGGCAAAAGGGGCCTACTCCCCAAGTCATCACCACTACTGCAGTGCCACGGAGGTTCACTTTTCTAGAGGCACTTGGTCCCACAGCGCGGCCACCTGTGGCAGCTGAGGTAGAATTAGGGGGAAGGTCCTCCCTGTCAGAGAAGAAGCTCTTCCTGTGACAGTGGAGGAAGTGGTATTGTCGGCTGCTAGCCCAGTCAGATCACTCTCTCCATCCTCCCCAATCCCCATTGGCAGTGTGAAACTGCCTCCCCTTGTCTGAGACCAAGGAGGAAGTAGTTCTGCTTCCTGGACCTTCTCAGCCCAGGACCAAGGGTGGTGGTGGTGGCCCCCATTAGGAAACAGCAGCCCCACTGAAATGGTCCCAGACTGAAGCAGTATGATGTGGGACCACTTTGAGCTCCACTATGACCCAACCCATGTTGTCTGTGCCCACTGCAGGGCACAGATCAACAGGGGGAAGTACTCCTAGCATTTTACAAAGTTGAAGATGCTGCTGCACCTGTGACAGCATCACCCGGGGGGGGGGCTATTCCTGCTGGCAGCAATAGGCCTGGTGTGTCCTTGACAAGTGGCAGCAAGGCAGCTGCTCCTGTTCCCAAGGAGGGGAAGTTGTCTGTGTGATGGGTTCAGTTGGTGAGCAAGCAGTCTAGTTGCCGAAGCCTCATCTCATCAAACCAGGCCATTGCTGAGATGATCGCTTTGGATGACCAACCGTTCCAGGTGGTGGAGACTGCTGGCTTCTAGTGGCTGCTCCAACAGCATTCACACAACTATAAAATCTCCTCATGCACCACCAGTAGATGGGTGGTTATCCCCCTCCCTGTACCACGAATTCAGGGAGGCTATGTCGGGGCTGCTTTGTGCAACAGTGCCTGACACAAGTGTATACTTGAATGTGGATCGGTGGACCAGCCACAGTGGGGGGCACACTTCCTTCCTGACCCTCGCAGAGTACTGGTGGAGGCAGGAGAATAAGGGGATATCTGCTCTTGGTGGTGTGGCCAGCCCCTCTCATGCAGCAAACACAAGTGGGCTGTGCTGCATGTGGAGATGAGGGCAGCCGAGCAGCTTCAGCTCATGAACATCCATTGTGTGGTGGACATCTGAGAACCTCATTCTGCGAGATGTACTTGGCCCTTCTGGGGCTGCAGCCAGGCAAGACAACCCACTGAAGGCACTGAGCACCAGTCTGCTGCTCCTCTTGGGGACAAGTGCTACAAGATAGCAGCTTTCTTCCACTGCAGCGAAAAGTGTAGGCATATGCTCAAGGAGAAGTAGCTTGAGCTGGGCCTACTTGAACACCTGATCCCTCAGGATGTTCCGACCCTGTGGAACTCCACCTTGGAACTCCAATCACAAGTGGGTGGTTTTAAAGAAATGTTTAACCTTTCCCCATGGGATCTTATCAGGATTGGGGGGAAAGGGTTTTTTTATTTGCCACCCGCTTGCCCATTTATTTTGTGGGTTGAGTGGTAGGTGACACCCATCATGCCCTACTACCCATTTTGGTATACCTAGGAGCTACCCATGGGGAACAATGGGTTGTTTTGAGTTCCCCATTGTTCCCTATGGCTGAAACACTCGAAACAGACTTGAAATATTTCAAGTGTTTTAAGTGTTTGGACAAAACGTTTCAAGCATTTTGCATTTCATTTCAAGCTCGAAACGAAATGCAAAATTCAGAGACGTAAGCTTTGGGCGGTATAAAAATATGTTAAATAAATAAATAAAATCTGTTTCATGCACACCTCTAGAACGCAACGGCACTTGATATAGTAATGAGATATATGTTGATTATATTCAAGAGCAAAGCAAACCGAGGTGGCATCTCTGACTACAAACTGAAGAATAGGAGCAAACATTGAGCAACTAGGGCAACAATTCATTCATTCAGAGTTACACTAAATAAAGGATGGAGCGTAAGTTGCAAACATATTAATCGCCACCCCTAAAATAGATTTCTTTCCCCCCTTTTAGGGGAGGACATGTGTCAGCATGTTCTAAGGCAACCAGGCAGTACTCCCCATCTTTTGTTCTGAACTGGCATGCAGTGAAATGTCCTTCAACAAAGTGAACAATGTCAGGAAGAATTCCATCCGAGCAATCTTGCCTCCCTCTACATTCAGACCCCTGATAACTGAGCAAAGAGGCACCTTTTGAAGTGGTGATTCTCTCATAAGTAGAAGGAGGAGAGCAACTGGGTCTGTCCAACCTCAGCACAGCATCCCTCCAGTGGCTGTTGCTGGTGTCTACCTTATGTTTCTTTTTAGAATGTGAGCCCTTTGTGTACAGGGTACCCCCCCCCCCTCTGAACCGCTTTGGAAGCAAGCCTTTGTATTAGTAGCAGCCTGAATGCAAGAGGAAGAAAGGCTTCTTGATGGCATTATATGTGAAACTGCTACATATATCTTGAATTTCTGATATGGAAGTTAAGATGGACACCTTAACTTCAGATTTCCATGTTTTTTAGAGCATGCGTGAAAACGTAAAGCATCTTAACTTTCATCTAAAACTGAAGGGTTTTTTTTATTTTTTGGATTACTAAAATTTAAAAATAAATTAAAAATGTACATAGGAACATATGAAGCTGCCTTATACTGAGTCAGACCATTGGTCCATCTAGCTCATTATCTACACAGACTGGCAGCAGCTTCTTCAGGGTTGCAGGAATCTCTTTCAGCCCTATCTTGGAGATGCCAAGGAAGGAACTTGGAACCTTCTGCTCTTCCAAGAGCAGCTCCATCCCTGAGGGGGATATCTTACAGTGCTCACATGTAGTATCCCATTCAAATGCAAACCAGGGTAGATCCTGCTTAGCTAAGGGGACAAGTCATGCTTGCTACCACAAAACCAGCTCTCCTCCCTACAGACCAGCTCTCCTCATGTAGAATTCTACTGGACAGAAGAGGGCCTAGTGAGGAACCAGATGCAATAAAGTGGCATCAAAAATCATTTAAAAACTGACTCTCAGGCCATTTTCATTATGGATCTCAGTGGCTTCAGACAAGCACTACTTATATCCCCTCTGTAAAACCACTATTTCTTGTTGTAGAAAATCACAGTTTCCATTTTGGATATCCCTGGTTGAGTCATATATTTTCTTTCAGTATTGCATAGTACATATTATTAAAAGATCCAGCTTCTAACAACAACAAACAAACAAACAAACAAACAATATTTATATACCGCTTTTCAACAAAAATTCCCAAAGCAGTTTAAAAAGAGAAATAAAAATCAATAAAGATGGATCCCTGTCCCCAAAGGGCTCACAATCTAAAAAGAAACATAAGACAGACACCAGCAACAGCCACTGGAGGGATGCTGTTCTGGGGCTGGGTAGGGCCAGTTGCTCTCCCCCTGCTCAATAAAGAGAATCACCACTTTTTTAAAAAAGTGCATCTTTGCTCATTTAGCAGGGGCTGTTACCTGTAAGGCTGTTACATGTAATGTCTCCATTTGGAAAATGAAAATGGTGTTTCATTTGGTCCTGAATGTGGACTCCAACTCACTGCTGGCAACCAGGGACACTTTCTAGATTGTGCAGATCCACTGGCTTTAATGGAGTGGTTTTGCATGTGAATCAACACTGAGTTTGGCTCACAGAAGGACGATTACACAATATCCCTAATTCAATCTCATTACTATCCTTTTTACCAGCACAAGACACTGATTACATACACACTGTAAAATCCCAAGGTCCTTTATATTCCTGCCAAACACTGTGCGAGGGGATTTAGTGCATTATCCATGATCAAGTCCAAGCCTTTTTTGCCATTTCCATTGTGTGTCTTAGCCTAAAGTCTCTGTGGATAGTTTTGATCCTCCCATCTCTCATTACCTTGTACTTCTCTGTACTGAACTGCATAAACCAATTATCCAGCCATAAACCTTGTCCTTCCAAAACATTTTGAGCGTTTATGCTCCATTTCTCTATGTCAACTGCCCTAGATTCTGTTTTGGTCTGTTATTATCAAACAAAAGACAATCTGGAATATTGGAACACCCCTTTCACGATCATTTTTAATTAAGTAACCATTAACTGGATAATGTTTGTAAAGTGCTTTAAACATACACATTATCATGCACTATCATCATTATTAAATGTAAACCAACCCACTCATTATCCTGAATTATCCATTTGCTACAACTTTGAGGCTAAATATTTTAAAGCCTTTGACTTATCATGCTGACCACTGTAATGTGTTCCATGCCGTAAGAAGTCAGATCTATTGAAATCAATGGTGCCTTTATCTAAACAACACTCCAATCTAAACAAGTTTACTGAGAAGTTAGGCTTATTTACATCAGATATTTAACATGCAGACTTGCTTGAAAATGCCTCATGATCTCAGTGAAACTTCATTTGAAGGTAATGTGCTTAGGACTTCAGTTAGGCACTTCCAGTAATAGAAGGTTTTTGTGAATGCTGGGTACATTCTAAATTGGGGTGCCCAACACCTACAAACCGCACACAACCATCCATTGATTATTGTATTTGGTCCAAACCATGGGCATGGTTAGCCCTGGACCTGTGGAACACATGCCCTGAATCAGGAGAGGAGAGCTGGTCTTGAGGTAGCAAGCATGACTTGTCCTCTTAGCTAAGAAGGGTCTGCCCTGGTTGCATATGAATGGGGACTTGATGTGTGAGCACTGTAAGATATTCCCCTTAGGGGATGGAGCTGCTCAGGGAAGAGCAGAAAGTTCCAAGTTCCCTTCCTGGTATCTCCAAGATAGGGCTGAGAGATAGGGATGTGCGAACAGGTTCGATGTCTAACGTGTTCGACGTCGAACCTGTTTGGTTCGATGGTGCGGGGTCAAATCGAACCATCCCCTGTTCAGTCCGACCCCAGACCGAACGCACCCCAACTGTTCGGGGGTTCACGGACCTTTTTTTTTAATTATTATTAAAAAAATTACCTTACCCACTTTGGGGGAGTTGTTGGAGGTGGTGGTGGGGTCTGCCGAGGTTCCCCCTCCCCCCACTGGCCTCCCTTACAGCCCAAACTGTCCCATTCGGCCAGCTCTTTGGCCTGTTCAGGCCTTCCCCTCCAGCGCAGTGGCCATTTTGGAGGCTGCCGCCGCTAGGCAATTGGCCTCTGCATGGCCTGGTTCATGCAGAGGCCAATTGCAGGTGTGGTGGCCTCCAAAATATCCATCGCGCCAGAGGGGGAAGGCCCGAATGGGCTCAAGAGCTGGCCAAATGGGCCAGTTTGGACTGTAATGGAAGCCAGTGGTGGGTGGGAGAACCTCCGCGGACATACACACACACATACCCCGCTGCCTTCAACAATTCCCCTGAATGGGGTAAGGTAAAAAAAAAATTTTTTTTTAAGGTCTGCAAATCTCCCCAGACTGAACTGAACCAGGGGGGTTCGAGGGGGTGCTGGACTGGCCCAGTCTGTTTCAAGTCTGGTCCAGACTCAAACTGAACCGGGCCAGCTGGTTCCGTGCACACCCCTACTGAGAGAGATTCCTGCCTGCAACCTTGGAGAAGCTGCTGCCATTCTGGGTGGACAATACTGAGGTAGATGAATCTATGGTCTGACTCAGTATATGGCAGCTTCCTATCTTCCTCTGAATGTTTTGCTGGGTTCCCTGGCTATCTGGTGCTCCCCCATCATTGATTTTGTTTTGCATATGGGAGAGGCGGAATTTCCTCTTCTAATCCATTGGGTTGGATTAGAAGAGGAAATGGGGGAAAGGTGCTCTATCCACCCCTCTCCCCTTCCATTAGAGCATGCACAGATTTAGAAAGAAGGTCTTTGGGGTGGCTGTGGGCTCTCTTTTGTGGGGAGAGGAGGCCCTGGCCTTGGCATCGTTGCAATTTGTGCCCAGCAGCAATACACATTGCAAAGCTAAATGAGGAGGTGGAGAAGGTGGTGGTGATGAGAAATTTTAAAAAAATGTGGCAAAAGAAAAAACCCTGAGTGGGGTGGCAATGGAAGAGGCAGAATAAATAGAAAACACGTGGTGGCTTTGCTGCCACAAGATAGATACTAAAGCAAGGGGTGGAGGGTGGAAGCTGGAGCCTGAGCCAAGACCTGTGAGCCTCAGATTTTTGTAGTGCTAGCAATCAATGTGGTGGGCAATGATTGGCATGATGTGGGGGCATAAGTAGCTTTGCATTGATACATACCATTTTCTGTGAGACCCAATGTTCACTACTTCAGTTTAGTGATATAATAACCATCCTTCGCTCTAGTGGTGGTGGAAGTGATTGCTGGAAGAACCTTATGTAACAAAAGTTGTTTTGGCAAATGGTACCCACTGCATCCCTGAAATCTTGACAGGTTTGCATGCCCATCTTTTCACTTTGCTGTCACAGTCCACAATGTGCTGAAAGGATCTGGGCCAACTTGGCAGGCACAGTGTCATTTGTGAGGCCGTGTAGCACTTCCCTCCCTTAAGCTCATACTAAATTTCCGAGACCACTTTGGTCTTGTTTTCGGTAGAAAAACAAAAGAAAGAGCGACCGCCTTCCATTCCTGTACACCACAGAACATTTTTCAATAGCCTGCTGACCTAGTTGAGATGAAACTTGGCAGGAATTCTGAAGATTGTTTTTGCTACTTTCCTCTCACAAGCCAAGAGGGAACAGGAGACATACTCGTATTAGAATAATCTTCCTTCTCTCTATGGCACTATCCTGCCTCAATAGCACTGCAGAAGCAGAGTGTTCAAAATGGGTCCCACTGAGAGATGATAGTACAACAGCAGATCTTATATGCCACAGCCACATAGACTCCTGGTAGCTATTTTAGTGTAGAATTATACCCTTTGAAAATGTAATAGAAGCATAATACCCAAGGCTGTTTGGCTGCCTATATTCTCCTACATCTGTTGAAATGGTGTGAGGCCTTGTTGTGTGCCGGCCATTCTTTTGCCCCAAGATTTAGGATTCTAGACAACTGAAGTTTAGATGAGCATAGGGAGGCACACATTCACTTAGAGAAATCCTCTTCAGGAAGTCCTCCATAGATGCCAACAAAGCCACCACATAAGAACAAATGAGTAAATTAGAGTCACATACGTTAGCTTTAGGCAGGGAGAGCAATGAATGTGTCTCCTGGTAGTTTGCCAGAAAAAGACAAGCTGTAATGCAGTCGGTGCCTTGGAAGCTTTTAAGGCACATATGGGTGTCAAAATGGGTGCCAGAGACAGGAGGAAACATTTACGAAAGGAATAAACTTCAGCAAGAAATGGCCCTATCGCTGCCAACCCATAATTTCTTGGTTTTCTGCAGCAGGGTTATGCAAAAGCCTCTGAAAAATGGCAAGGGGAAAATGAGACCTACTGTTAATAGTTCTTACAACTCTAGAAATGAGAACAGACTCTGCATGGCATCAACAGCAGCACTCCAAGGTGGTTTGGGAGAGGCCTTTGGCCTTTTGCCACTGAATATCCTTTTAACGAGATGCTAGAGATTGAACCTGGGACCTTATGCAGCAGTGTGTGTGTTCTCTCATAGAGCTATAGGATCCCAGTAGACAAACCAGCTGGCTGAATCCTTAGACTCAATGCAGAAGAAAACTGACATCTAGCCAATAGATATTCATATTGTAAATGCTCATGAAAAGACGGTCTTTTTAAAGGCAAAACCAAAAAGCAGCCTATTTACAAGCCAGTGGTTTGTGAAAGAAGGTCATTGACCTGTTACTGTTTAGATTTTCAATCTTTTGATATAAGAATTAATATTTGGTTGCAATTTGTAATCTTCCATATAATATACAGATTTTCTTTCCCTATCAGTGCTGTTTCATTTATTTTATCGTTTTAGTCACTTGTGGGTGGGCATCAACAGCAGCTCCTTCCTTTCCTATAAGGACCCAGGCAGGATGGAGAGCCCTTCCCCTTAACTCAGCTTTGAGAATGAAGCTGCTTCTCCCCTACACTCCAGGAGAAGTTGCAGGATTGTTCTGAGCAGTGAGAGGGGTGAGTGCACTTCATATTTTATTTGGAGCTAGTAAAGGGGTCTTGCTCAGTGCAAGCACAGAGCTCTTGTGTAAGAACATAAGAACAGCCCTGCTGGATCAGGCCCAAGGCCCATCTAGTCCAGCATCCTGTTTCTCACAGTGGCCCACCAGATGCTTCTGGAAGCCACAGGCAGGAGTTGAGGGCGTGTCCTCTCACCTGCCATTACTCCCCTGCAACTGGTTCTCAGAGCCATCCTGCCTTTTGAGACTGGAGGTGGCCCACAGCCCTCCGACTAGTAGCCATTGATGGACCTCTCCTCCATGAAGTTATCCAAACCCCTTTTAAAGCCATCCAGGTTGTTGGCTGTCACTACTCCGGAGGCTGGGACAATGCATCCTGGCCTCCAGATATCCCACAATGCACCGTGCAATGTGTGATGCATTGAGGATTCCCCCATGAGACGGGTGCTCTAGGCGCCCATCTCTGTGTCCAATGGGGCTGAACATAGTCCCAGTGAACATACAATTCCAGAGCCTGGGTTAAGAGCTCACTCGAGCCCTTAACTGAGAGCCAGGTGTAAAAGCTGGACTAGGCAGTGCTGCCCCACCAAGATTGGACCTGATCCTAGTGGTTCTCACACACAGCCTAACCCAGGCTAGGCTTCCCTAGCCTGGGTTAGGGTATGCATGAAAACAGCCTCCACATTTAATTCTGAGAGAGAGAAATGTACCTTTCTTTCTGAGTTTTAGAATTTGGGCCAATTTGCAGACTAATGAATACTAGTCCTTTTTAAGGAGGCTTTTTTATGCTCCATCTTTGGTTATATCTGGTAGGTTCTTTAGTTTTTATTATTCTTAGTTTTTAGCTTTTAAAATAACACCCATCTCTGTGTCCACTGGGGCTAAACATAGTCCCAGTGAACTATTTGAACTTAATACTGATCGTGGCTTTTAACCTGACTTTTTAACTTGTTTACTCAGTTTGGTTACTTTTATTACTTTTATTGTATATTGTATCTATTTTATTGTTGTGAGCTGCTCAGAGCAGTAGTGTACTGGAGGGGCAGGGTATAAATATTTTTAATAAAAAATGAAAAATGAACGAATAAATAAATAAATAATGTGCCACGGTTTCGATTGTGTAAGGGTGACAATTTTCTGTTACCCCTTCACCTTCATTTAATATTTATCTTTAAAAAGATGTTTGCTTTCATAAAAACTAGGAACACTCCCCTTTAAACCCTCAACATAAGGAAAATAACTAGCTGTGCGTGGATTGGATTCCTACTCTTTTTCTCACCAGCTGAACATATGAAGCTGCCTTATACTGAGTCACACCATTGGTCCAATTTAATCTATCTGGACTTGTAGTGGCTCTCTGGAGTTTCTGACTTTTCCATCCTATGTGAGGATGCCAGTGATTGGAATAGGATCTTCTGCATGAGAAGATTTACTACTGAATTACAGCCTCATCCCATCACCTGCCCTGAAGAAGGAGGTCTTGCCTTACATACACAAGGTGGTTGTTGCATTGAAATAGATGTACTGAGTGCTACCCAAGTCCGATGTGGCTGCGGCAGTTTTGCCCAGATGAAGTGCCCCACACAAAATTATGTGGTGGGGTGATGGCATGTTGGGTAGATAGAAGAGATCTGGGCACACACTCCTCCTGCACATGATTCCAAAGGGATGGTGTTTATGTTGCTTGCTGTATGGAGAGTTTTTGTGTGTGTGTTTAATACTTACCCTTTCAATGTTTTTATGGAAACCACTTTAGGGGGGTTCACCTGAAAATTATTCCCTCAGTCATCAGTGGTGTCCTTTGGATAGTACTTCCAGGTGGAAGTCTGGTCCTCCACACTGGTAGGGGTGTGAAATGTCCAGCTAGGGGCTCAGAAGGCTGCACCATCAGCCTACACGGAGTGGCTGAGAGCACAATTCTGAGGGTGGCTACAGCCAGCCCATGACCTGCTTGCCTGCCCACCCACCTACTGATCTCCTGTCATGTGTGGTAATGAGGGGCTGAGGGCCTGAGGCCACCTGTTTCTGCAGTGGCTAGGGTACTAGGCCCAGGCTGGGCCTGGAGCAGGTGAACTGCTTCCCCACGCCTGCACAGTGCAGTTCGTGAGTCACACTGCGCAGGTGTGGGGAAGCTGCTCACCTGCTCCAGGCCTGGCCTGTGCCCAGTGCCTTAGCTGCTGACAACACGGAGACAGGCTGGCTTTAGGGAGGCCTACTTGGGCCCCAGTCCGCCCCCCACCCCCCGGCCATAAACAACAAGATATCATTGGCAGGCATGTGGGCCACAGCTGCCCTCAGAGTTGCATGCTCAGCTATCTGGCACGGGCTGGTGATGTGGCCACCTTAGCCCCCAGTGGAATATTTGGGGTGAGCCCCAGGCCCAGCATGAGCCCACTGGAGATAGTGAGACAGCTGCCCACACCATATGTAGTATGTTCAGGTCAGTGGTAAGTATTCTTCCCCCCCCCTTTTTTTTTTTTTAATTCCAGCTTTCCCTGAGCATGTTCTGTTGGAAGAAATGGCCCTTGCCGCTACTCTTGCAGCAGGAGTGGTGGGGTGGCCCCAAAGGGCCTTTAGATACAGGCTCCAAAATTACCTTGGTGCACCTCTGCTTGTTGTGAATGCAGTGAAAGAGTAATTTGCAATGGGCCAATGAAGAGAGAACATTTTTGCTTGATTTTTAACTGTGTTATCTTCTTGTGTGAAGTTGCAGGAGGTGGGAAGGAGGGGTAAATATGGTTCAACTGTTCTAGGCAGCCATTTCTTTGGGAAGTTTGGTTTGCACGCCCTCCCTCCTTCCCCTGAGGTCAGGTCTGGGTCTTGCTGGTTGCCCTTTATGAGGGGGAGCATAGGGGAATTTTACCCTTTGCTCTGATTTACTCTTGAGTGGGGAGTTTTGCCCCACAAATTTCAATTTGGCTGTTTGGAGACATATTGGGCAATGGGATCTGGAATGCAGAGTAGTTAAAGAGATACTGGAGAGATGTAAAAGACCATAGAGGGCAGGGTGACAGTCAAACCTTTTTTAGTTTGAGGAAATCTGACATTTAGGCATTATAGGTATTTAATTTCAGTTGGGTTTGGAGGTTTCTGGGGAAAGGGGGCAATGCTTCATATTTGGCTTTGGTGCCCCATCCTCTTATTGTATATAGGTTACTTTGATCATGGTAGCCCAGTTGCACCTTTTGGTGTGGATGGGTTGTCCATTAGCTCTAGTTAGGTTAAAGTACCCCTGCCTTGTAACTACCCAGTTACCTTGACACCTTGTTTTGTTAGCATTAATAAAATTCAACCAGGCATTTGCCTGTGTCCTGTTATCCACCTAATGGGTGTCTGACCTTTTTCATTGCTTTCAGTCCAAGTGGTGTAGAAATTCCAAAAATAAATAAATATGGCCTGAACCAAGCCAATTGATGACACCACATCATAGTGTGTGTGTGTGTGTGTGTGTGTGTGTGTGTGTGTGTGTGTGTGTCGGGTGGGGGGTAGATATTACTCTGCTAGGGTGAAGGTAAACTTATTATTGACCATAAAGGAGAAAATAGCTAGCACTAAAACAAATGTGCATATGTGAATCAAGTTAGAACACTTATTTCCTTGAGATATACCCTTTGAGAACTTACATTGACTTTTAATTAGAGCTGTCAAGTAAGTCATGAATTGTAGTTAATCAACTCTATCTTATTAATGATCAATCAACTAATCAAGAAGAAATCTCATATATTATTAACAGAAGCCCAATATACCACTTATTTCTTAAACTTTTAGACCCCTGGAAAATAGTTCTCTCCAGCTCCTGAAGTCTGAAGAAATGCTCCATATGATGGTTCAATTGTTAGAGTGGTTTCAAGCTATCACTGCTGCAGGTTCCAAAGAATGAGGCACATTTCTGGAACTAGTCTTTGATCTATGTGTGCTGCTCTTACTGCTTAATATTTTTTTAACCCAACTGTGTGCTAGGCACTATTGAGAGCACTCAAATGCCATACGTTCTTCCTAAGCAGCTTACGATGAACACTAGACAATCAGAAACAGGGAGAGGAGATGGGGCAAGGGAAGTAGTTAAGGGAAGTTACACTGATTCAGGCAAGTATTTGCTAAAGAAGAGGGTCTTATGCAATTCTGTTATTCGGATTATGTGGGTTGAGCTATAGAAAAATAATGTGTGAAAGCTCCACCCTTGTGACTAGGAGTTCAAATTCATGATATTCTGGCATATAAAATAAGTCAAGAGAGTATCTAAGGCTAAAATCCCAAACACACTTAACAAGGAGTAAGCCCCCTTGAACACTAAGCATTACTTCTAAGTAAGTATGCATAGAATTGTCTTGCACACTGCATACAGTACCTTGTACAATTCTTCTGTGCTTTCTGGGTGTACACAATACTTCCCGGTAGGGCTATTTTAAAACTATATTTCTTCAAGACTTCTCCATTTGGAAATAAATCACATCTGTGATGAGACTGTTCCATGGGCTAGCTGGGTTTAAAAAAAATCCAATGTATTGTGAGATGATTGATTAAAATAATGATAACACCTTATAAAGCTGATTAATTGAACTTTTCTCCCTCCTCCCAAGAGAGACAATAATGTTTTTTAAATATATATATATTGCCATGATCTTTTACATCTCTACATGCAACAGAGTACAGCTGACTTTGGGGCCCATTCACTTGACTGTCTGAACATGCCAGAAGTATGTAGACTATTGGGCATAAAATTAGGGATGAAAAGAAGTGGGCAAAGACTGGTTTTCTGCTACAACTAGAATGGGCTTAAAGTACAGGAGGGCAGATTTTGGTCATATGTTAGGAGCAACTTCGTAATGGTCACAGAAATTGAGGGTTGGTGGGTAACCTCACTGGAGGTCTTCAAGCAGAGGCTGGACAAGCATTTCTTGGGGATGGTTCTAGCTCTGGATTTCTTGCATCAAGCAGGGAGTTGGACTAGATGGACTACAAGAGCCAATTTTGTGGTTCTATGTGGTGGGTCATATGGCTCACACTATCACTGCTTAACCCGCATTGAGGGGTTTCAGAGTGGGGTAGCAAACCACAACCAATATCTGGAACAGAAAGATGGTGAAACAATAACAGACTCGAATTCGAATATGAAGTCAGTGCTTACCATTTTCTCATCAAAGTAGCAAGTATGAGAGAGAAAAGGGTTGTGAATCAGCGTTCAGTTATGTTGGATTGATGAACTGCTGTTCCCTGTTTTCCTCTTATAAAAACGTCCTGTTACTTAGTTCTGCCGTTTCAACAGCTCTGACTATTTTTATTGGCCAAGCAATAGAGCTTCACACCTCTTAGGTGCACACCTCTTTCACTATATTTAGCTTCACTGCAGTGAAGCCAAGATGAAGGATAAAATTGTGTCTCAGGAGCAATGCATAGATTACCTGAATAAGGTAGGCCATTCTTTATGAAGCAAAAACAGTTCTGACAACTGGGCATGTCTTTAGTCTGTAAGACCTATCATGCCATGTGCTTTGCATCATGTGGAATAGTCCTGTAATATACCATGGTCAATGTTTTTCTGTCTTGCAAACTCACATTCTATTTGTGGTGGTGAAGTTATAGCCTCTAACGCTACTGTGGCTGTGGCACCATTCTTTCTACCTGCAAGATTTGGCAGGAAAATGAATCCTTGTGGAATGTGCAGTGCTGAGATTTGGAGAAGTCTTGCATCTTGACTGCTGGCTTTTCCAGCCAGGGTTTGGAGAGCCATCATCAGCAAAGTGGCTATGAGATTCCCAAACAGTGAACTGTGTTCTACGGTTTAATGCATCCACCACAACTCTCTGATGCAAGACCAAAGGTCATCCCAGGAAGGTGCCTTTGTCCTCTCTATGTGGGTGGGGAATTTGTGCTATTTTGTCATTTTGCCCACCTTTATGTCTGAGTTCACTAAGGAAAGGCAAAAAAGCAGGTACTGGTAACACTTTCTCCCTAACGTCAAGTTCTAATTGCAGAGTTTCTAACTAGTCCTGAAACTCAGCAACCAATACCCACCCCTGTGTGGTGTCATCTTCAATGAAGTGCTCTGATTTAATAGGAGTGGCACCTTACAAGCTCTTGCATGCCCCATCTCCATCACATGTTCCCCTCATACCTGCCTTTACTTGGCATCCCAACCGCCTTCCCTATGCCCAGTTGTGTAACTTTTCCAAGAGCAACATAATGGTGGAATATGGTTTCATAAGAATGTAGAGTTCAAATGCTGGTCATCTTAGGCAGCTATTTGACCCTGCGACATGTGTCAGAATCATCCTCAAGTACTTTTCACCAGTTTCATAAAGTAAGTATTCTGTGACACACTGAGGTCGTACATATGACCTGAATCACTGCTGGGGGCTGGGGGGGAGAGGCAGTCAGGAGCCTTCCTCCTCACACACGATCTTTCTCTCCCATTTACTCTGCCACTCACCACAGCACACGAGCAGCACTGTGATGAGCAACAGAGCAGGGAGTCCTCTGGCATCCCTCAATGCACTGCTCCAGGAGCACGGTGCATTAAGGAATCCTCCCTCAGCCGGGTGCTCTTGCTCTCCAACTCACTGTATGCTACAGCTGTGTGCAGCCCAAGCATACATATGACCCCATGCCCGGATTAAGGGTGTGCTCACAACCTTAACCCAGGCTAAAGGCCGGGGCAAAAAGTAGGGTTAGGCTGGGTGAGAGCGCCAGGATTGGGAGTGATCCCGCCACTCCACCCAAGCAACCTAACCCAGGTGGCTAAAGGCCACCTCCAGCCTCAAAGGCAGGATGCCTCTGAGTCCCAGTTGCAGGGGAGTAACAGCAGGAGGGAGGGCATGCCCTCAACTGCTGCCTGTGACTTCCAATGGCATCTGGTGGGCCACTGTGCGAAACAGGATGCTGGACTAGATGGACTTCCTTGGGGCTGATCCAGCAGGGCGGTTCTTATGTCCTTTTGTTCATTTGCTGTGCTGCCCTAGCCTGGGTTGGGCTGCTTGTGAGAAGAGCTTCGTTTAATCACATTTGGACATCACTTTTAATCACTTCTGCCTTGAGGTTTGGCTGCTATAATCCATTTTGTGCATGGTTATTCTTAAGGAGTGTTTGGTGGATGTAGCAGGAGGAGGCTCAGTTCTGACCTGGGCCACACTTCCCTATTAATGGTTTTGGCCTGTCTGATCCTAAATGCCTTGAATGCTCTGCATACATTATATATTGTCCTCTCTATAGACTATGTCATGTACCCTATAGTCAACCACAGGCAAACCTCTTGATAGTGTAAAGTCAAGTCTTCGGTGTATCCAGCACAGATGGCAACACATTTGAGGTAACTGTTCTCTTGTTGTAGAATTCCCTCCCTCAGTAGCCCTGCCCTATGGTCTGCTGAAGCCTCAGATATCTTCCAAAAGCCATGAAATAATGTTTTATTTAGCAAGTTTTTAGTGGTCAGTAGAAGTACCCATTAATATTAGGTGCATATTTTATGTCTTTTGAGTAAACCTTGGTCTTTGCAGGTTAGAAACTTAAATAAACCAATGAATAACGAATGAATAACATAAGGGGTGTGTGGCAAGAGACTAATTCCACAGAACCAGGGTCTAGGCTCCAAAGACAAACGTATCTTTTTTAATCTGACCATGGTAATTCAGCTGAGCCATGGGGAAAACCCCACTCACAGTTGTTTGCTAATGAGGAGTAGTGTCATAAATATTCACAGTTCTTTTTAGTGCAAGCCATAAAACTACCCCCAACTGATAGAGATAGGCTAAGAATTCCACGCTTAGAACTTTCACTATAGACTAATGAAGAGGAGGGAAGGGGGGAGAGGGAGAGAGAGAGAGAGAGAAAGAGAGAATTAGCTTGCTTGGCTAATATTCTAGCCCACACCCATGAGCAATGCCCTTGCAAGCACATCACTGATCTTGAAAATGGTTGCAGAAAACCTGAGAGATATCTGCAAAATGGTATGCAAAGCACAAGGCTGGGCTGGATTAATTCTATGGAGAAGTGTGTGTGTGTGTGTGTGTGTGTGTGTGTGTGTGTGTGTGTGTGTGTGTGTACACATGCACACATTTAATGCAGAGATTAAAAGTTGCCCAAAATTGGCTACTTCAGCTTTTGTGCCATAGAGGTCGACAAATTAATTATTATTTTTTGCCCTGACCGTGCACTGCAGACAAGTAGCTTGTGAATTAAAATTATACATTCTTTGTTCTGCAGGGGATTCACTTGCTTTGTTTGCACAAACATATACAAAAACAACAACCACAAAAATTGGCGACGGACTATCATTACCCAAACTGATAGCAGCTGTGCTTACTGAAAAATGTTTTCCTCAAATCTGTTGACATGTTGGAAGTAATAAAAAAAAGGAAATGAATCACATGATATATTTCAATTCCTATGGTACATTTCAGTGCATTCAGTCAGAGAAAATCTCTCCTCAGTTGGTGCATTTGCTTTGTCGCTGTAGTCAATACATTTTTTAAGAGACTGTAGTTAAATTATTACCCTGTTTCTAAGTGTAGCAATCTCAGTGGGAATTTCTCCTGCATATTCTCTCTCTCTCTCTCTCTGGCAAAACTGGCATTTTGTTGATCTACAATTCAGAAATATCTTGAACACATAAAACTGCCTACCTGAGTCCATCTAGCTTAGTACACAAACTGGCAGTGGCTCTTCAGACAGAAGTCTGTTTTCAGCCCTGCCTGAGATGATTGAACTGGAGACCCTCTGCATGAAAAGCAGATGTTCTTCCATTGAACAAAAGCCCCATATATTATGTTCATAGGAGTAAATCTTACTGGCTGACATGAGGACAATTATTCAAAGCAGTCCCATTAAAATTTAAAGGACAAGTTAGGCAATGCCCAATTTCAATAGGACTACTTTTAGTAATTTTCCTCATTATTATTTATTTATTTAACATATTTGTCCACCGCCCGCTACCAAAGTCTCTAAGCTCATCCTGTCATCCACTCTGTGTATTCTTGCACATGTGAGGGATCCATTGCTGGAACTGTGCCAAGCCTTGACGTAAGACTTTGCACAAATCCAGCAATGGAATCCCTCCCACGTGCAAGTATGAAAACTTTCTCAGGATGGGAAAGTGAAAGCTAGAAGTTCCCAAATGGGTGATCTAATGACCCAAAAAAGTTGGAGATACATATTGGCCACATTCACATGTAACCGTGGAAACAATGAACCCTACCCCTAAACCTCACCCCCGCCCCACTCTCCCGCCTGCATTCATCTCTCTGCAAGAGCTGTTTGACAGTGGAACTGTCTTCCTCATGCATTGGTGGGCTCTCCTTTGCTGAAGAGAGTTTGCTTTCAAACAGAGGCTGGACAGCCATTTCTCAGGATGCTATAGCAGTTTCCTCAACTAAGCATGAGGTTGGACAAATAGACCTTCAAGATCTCTTCCAACTCTAAAATTCTGTAATTCTGTGGTAGGTCACAAGTTGTGTTGGCCTAATGTACATATGAAACTGCCTTATATCAGGTGATATCACTGCTCCATCTAGCTCAGTATTGTCAAGACTGACTGACAGTGGCTCTCTAGATTGGAGATTTCAGGGCAACCAAGATGATCAGGGATCTAGAGCTTTCCAACACAGGTGCTTTACCCAAATCTCCTTTGGGAGGGAGGGCGTGTGTTTACACTACAGCCAGATTCCCACCGAGGTCAGCTCAATGTCTTTGGAAGCACCCCACACACAAATCAAGCTTTTCTTTCTGGTTTCACATCATCCCAATTTATGTCCGAGTTTTAAAAATCCTGTATTTTACCATAGTTTGGGAGATAAACTGCGGCAAGGCACTGACTTTCACTCTTTCTACTCTTTGAACATTTTTGGAGGAGGGAGAGGATTTGCAGTCTGGAGGGGGCTTTTCCTTGCAGAAAATGAGTATGCAATCCATGCTAGGAAGGGGGCGATACTGCAGGAAGGCTGACACATGCTGGGAAGTGTGTGTGCGTGTGTGTGTCAGAGGCGTAACTATAGGGGGGGCAAGGGGGGCACGTGCCCCGGGCGCCATATTTTCTGGTGACGTGGGGGGCGCCGCCATGACCAAATTCTTTTTAATTTTTTAAAAATTTTTTGTTAATACAAATGTTTCCTGCTCAGTGCAGCAGCGCTGCAGCAGTCAAGGGAGCGCGTCGGTGCCCCCTTCCCCACGAGCGGTCCCTTCCGCGCCACCTGCGCGCCCCCCCCCCCCATTGCTTTGCTGGCGCCTGGCGGCCAGTCAGTGGCCTGGCTTGGCGGCGGCGGCGGGCGCTTGTGAGGAAAAACCTAAGTATAATGTAGTATGTGGGGGGGGGGGGCGGTGGGGGGGGCGCCATTTCAGTGCTTGCCCCGGGCGCCGTTTTCCCTAGTTACGCCTCTGGTGTGTGTGTGTGTGTGTGTGTGTGTGTGTGTGTGTGTGTGTTGGGGTCATGGGGGGATAAAAAGCCAAGGCTAATGGCTAATGAAGCAGAAGTGTGTGTGTGTGTGTGTGTGTGTGTCTGTGTGTCTGTGTGTCTGTGTGTGCGCGCGCTTCAACAGAGCCAGATCACAGAGGGTTTTTAATTGCAATACAAAATCCTTGGGGGAAAGAGAGGAAGACCTCTAGGAAGATTTTGGCCACAAGCAAAACATGGAAACAAGCTAAGTGTGAATTTACACAAAAGAAATCTCAGAGTAGAGGGGAGGGACTGCTTCCCTAATGCTGTAAGTCTAATTCAAAGTGGCTTCGCTGGCCAGATACTCTGAGAACTGGAAGCTCTGTCTGTAAGGCTCCTAGAGCACCTTCCTTATGAGGCAAAGCTACAGCATCTGGGGCTTTTTAGTTTGGATAAGAGGCAACTATTGGGAGACATGATAGAGGTTTATAAAATTATGCATAGAATAGAAAGAGTGGATAGAGGGAGATTTCCCTCCCTGTCTCATAACTCTAGAACCAGGGGTCATTGCATGGAACTGATTGCCAGGAAATTTTGGTCCAACGAAAAGAAGTACTTTTCACACAGCACATTGTTAATCTATTGAATTCTCTGCCATGGGATGTGGTGATGGCAACTAGCTTGGATGGCTTTAAAAGGAGCTTAGACAAATTCATGGATAGGTCTGCCAGTGGCTACTAATCTGATGGTTATAGGACACCTCCAGCCTCTGATGCAAACTCTTGCCCATGGGCTTCTCAGAGGAATCTGGAGGCCCCTGTGTGAAACAGGATGCTAGCCTAGATAGGTCATGGGTCTCATCTAGCAGAGATGTTCTTAGTCTTTCTGTTAACCTGCCTAAGGACACAAGGGATTGAATCTAGGAGCTTCTGCATACAAAGCTTATGCTCTGCCCTGGAGTTATGGCTAATTCCTGTGGCACATAAAGTGCTTTGAGTGCTGACAAAAAACTTTTATATTCTTATTAAGTATTATAATTTATGTGCCCTTGATCAATAGGCACTCAAGTATTTGGTCAGCACTGCCTTAAGGAAATCTTGGCCCTATCCAAAGAATAAATTAGTTCTTATTTCTGTGTTCTCTTCTTCAGTCTCTTGAATTCCATTCTTTTTGGCCTCTTTATTTGAGTGAATGGGTGGGCTTCTGAGCAGATCTTCCTCCCAAATGATTTCAAGTAGCCTAGAAGTTTTAATTGGAATCAAATAAATTCATGAGGAAGATCAGTCCCTTTTGAAAATAGTGAAGATGCCCATAAAAGAGCAATGGATACTAAACTATACTGTGGCTCTACATAATACACATGTTCTACAGAACAGCGATAGAACAAAAGGCTACAGAGATCAGAAAGCACTAAGGAAAGTCAGAAGGTTCATATCCTTCATGTCTTCCTCTCTGTGTCAATGATGGGTTCAAACACATACACATGAAAGCTTTCCTGTGCTAACATCAAATAAACGTTATTTGTGCCAGTCTCTGAAGAACTGACAATAAGGTTTCCAGAGGATTCATTTGTTAACGCGGAGCATTTGCACAGACAGCCTCTAACCCAAGTATGTGCCCAGAGATCTGACATGCACATGGTATCAAAAGAGAGCCTGACAAAAAAAAACAACACCTAAAAGGTGTTCATCAAATAGAATGGAGGGGTAAGCCCCCATAACAATCGTCTCAGCTTATAAAGTGAAAAGAATAATAAAGGAATTAAATTTTTCCCCAGTCTCAGAATATGTGACAGCTGAGGCTGCCTGCAGACAATAAAGGGTATCACTTCTCAGGGTAATACTAAAGAAAATGTGTGTTCGGATTTGGTTCCATTTTCCTTTAGCTATGGTCTGATTTAATCAAACAGTTATAAACAGTGCTAGCATAGTGTAGTGAGACTGAACTACAAATCAAGGTGTCAGTTTCCAACTAATCTCTGCCACAAACCCAGAATGTGGCCTTAAGCATGACACTCTGGCTGCATTCGCACGTAACACGAAACCAAAAGTCCCTTCATCTCCAGTTTCACAAACTGCATGTCCAAATGTGGGCAACCACAGTTAAAGCAAAAAATGGACCCGCAATTTCCCTCCCCAAGGGAAATGTGTTTTGTACCTTCGGTTATCTCTAGGTTTCCCTGCCTCTACCTCTGGTTTAGTGATGCCAGTGTTACATACAAACACTGGCACCGCTGTTAGCCTTTTCCCCAACCAGAGCTGAGGGAGGAAGCTCCTCCCTCACTCTGGCTGCTATTGGCTGTGTGGGCTGTCCTTCAAGCAATAAGGGAGACCACACAGCCAGCTCCCCTGCCTCTCCGCAGTCTCACTCTGTAGTCTCACTGACTGCAAAGCGGTTGCTCTCTGGTACGTCCAAAGAAAGATGGGATAGTGGGGGGAAGGGGAGCAGGTCTGTGTTATGTCCGAAGGCGACCTCTTTCTCAGCTTCAGTCCTTCCCCATACAATATGGGGATAATATGACTGACCTACATTACAGGGTGGTTGTAAAGATTTTAACAAGGTAAATGTAAAATAAAGCACTATTTAAATGCTAAGTAGTTTATATATATAAACCACTATATATAATACTGTGTGTGTGTGTGTGTGTGTGTGTGTGTGTGTGTGTGTGTGTGTACATATACACACATACATAAATAGGGCTGAGTTAAAACTGTTCACTTTCCATTTTGCTTTTCCATAGAGCATATATTCGTTTTATTTTGTTGTTGCTGCTGATTTTTCAGCAATATTCAAGATGCCTGGAGGCCCCGGCAAATCCTAAAGAGACATGCTTAGAGAAGCTTTGCAACCTCAGCTGAAGGGGCCATGCACTCCATGCATGCATCAGAGAAGGAAAACCTGAGAAGAGCCCACAGCTTTGACAGAAATGCTGTTGACTCCCTAGCAAGCCCTAATGAAACAGAATGGCCAACATCCTGACCAATGCTGCATTCATGAAGTGAAAGTATGCCTGGCCTCACTGGTAGTATCCCTGTTTCAGACATGAGGATGCTTGGTGGGGGGCATATTCGTCAATTTCTCCTCTGCCTGGAAGCACTCTTTGCAACCCGGAAATGGCTCTTGAGGGCTACACAGTCCTCAAGGACATATTTCCAGGTTGCAAAGAGTACTTCTGGGGGCTGGAGGGAGAGGAGATTAACAAAAATTGCCTCCCCATCCATGTGAGCACCCATGCTTCTAAAGCAGGGATGCTACTGCTGTGGTCAGGATACAGCATTAGTCAGGATGTCAGTCATTAACTGGAATAAGTGCCTACTGGCCTATCAAGGGGAAACAGTTCAGTTTCTGGCTCAGCCCAATCTGAAACAGATCTGGCTTCCCAGCCTTCAGCTCTGCAGGAGCTCTATGGTCCAAAGTTAATCCACAGAAGCATCCAGATTCCCTTTACATACCATGGATAGATACTCCATCCAAGCATCAGCTTCACTGAGAAGCTATTGAGGTCCCAGGGTCCTCAAAAGAACTCATGGCTTATCCCTGAAATATTTATTTATGTATTATTTAGTTATTATTAAAACTTTTATACCGCCCTTCCAAAAGGCTCAGGGCGGTTTACATTAAAACACCATTAAAATCAGTTAATAATTAAAACAAAAATTATAAAGCAGAAAAACAATGATTAACAATTAAAAACATCATAAAACAACAATTAAATAATCAGAAGAAATTAAAAACAAGTTTTAAAAAGCTGAGAAAGCCTGGTTGAAGAGATGTGTTTTCAGGTGTTCTTTGAAAATTGCCAGAGATGGGGAGGATCGTATCTCAGCAGGGAGCACATTCCACAATCTCAGGGCAGCAGCCGAGAAGGCCCGTCTCTGTATAGCCACCAAAGGAGTTGGTGGCAACTGGAGACGGAGCTCCTCAAGTAACCTCAAAGAGCGGTGGAGCTCATAGCGAAGAAGACGCTCTCTTAAATACCCAAGGCCTAAGCCGTTTAGGGCTTTATAAGTTATAACTAACACTTCGTATTTTGTCCGGAAACCTATTGGCAGCCAGTGTAACTCCATCAACAAAGGAGTAACGTGGTCTCTCCGAGATGACCCAGAGACCAACCTGGCTGCCACATTCTGAACCACAGGCTTCTTTAAAAGAGGTCTAAAAATTGCCTCCTTAAGACAAGGAGGCATCCTGCCCTCCCTCAGAGAAGCATTTATGATTTCTACCATGCTGCCTAAAACAGCCTCCCTGCTAGATTGAACAAGCCATGTTGGACAAGGGTCAAGAGGACAAGTGGTAGGCCTCACCGCTCCAAGCAGCTTGTCCGCATCATCAGGAGTCACAAACTGAAATTGATCCAATAGAATTGCATAAGAGGAGTTGTCAGACACCACCAGTTCAGACATCAAATTAATTGTGGACTCTCCATCTAAGTCAGCCCAAATCCGAGAGATTTTGTCTGTGAAAAATTAATTAAACACACCACAGCGGGTAATTGATGCCTCCAAATTCTGGTTCAAGGGAGAGAGGGCAGATACTAGTGCCCTCACAACCCTGAACAACTCCGCCGGACGTGAACTCGCAGAGGCAATACGGGCAGAAAAAACCCGCTTCTTTGCCGCACGTATCGCCTGAGCATAGATCTTTAAATGTGCTCCATGTCATAATCTGTTGGATTCGAGTCGAGTTTTTCTCCACTTGCACTCCAGTCGCCTACCTTGCCGCTTCAGCGCCCATAGATCTTCCGTGTACCAAGGGGCCAATTTTGAAACAGGTCGGAGGGGACGCTTAGGAGCAATCGTGTCTACTGCCCTGGTGAGCAAGTTGTTCCAGTTATCAACCAGGGCATCAAAAGGATCACCAGCAGAGCCAACATTAAATCCCTCCAAGGCTTCTTGGAATCCTACCAGATCCAGTAACCTCTTCGGGCGGACCATTCTAATAGGCCCCATGCCCCTGCAAAAGTGGAAAGTGGTTGTAAGTCCAACCTTAACCAGATGGTGGTCCGTCCATGGCAACGGGGAGATCGTAGGAGTCCCCACCCATGGAACACCACCCTGATCAGAATAAAAGACCAAATCAAGCGTGTGACCTGCAATATGCGTCGATCCAGAGACCCCTTGGGATAGGCCCATATAGGCCCATGGCCGCTATGAACTCCTGAGCTGCCCCAGACAAATTGGTCCCAAAATGAACACTGAAGTCCCCCAGCACCAAAAGTCTGGGAGACTCCAACATGAGTTCCACGACCAAGTCCGTGAGCTCAGTAAGGGATTCCGTTGGGCAGTGGGGCGATCGGTACACCAACAGAAGTCCCAATTTATCCCTGCTCCCCAAACTTAAGTACACATATTCAATATGGTCCAATACCCTAACAGGGACCCTGGTAAAGGAGATGTTATCCTTAAAGACCACAGCCACTCCACGTCCATGCCCACGTCTCCTCACCTGCTCCTCTACAGAATATCCTGGCGGGAGAAGCTGGGACCAAACTGAGCCACCAGCCTCCCCCAACTAAGTCTTGGTGATGCACATCAGGTCGGCACCTTCATCCATAATCAAATCATGGATGAGTTCTGATTTAATTTGGACCAACCTGGCATTGCAGAGGAGCAAGGTAGGTTTGTGGGATGTTGGCAGTTCTCCCCGAGGTCAAAGAGCTGGCAGGACAGCTGGAAAGGGGGACAGCTATTAGATTTCTGATGACCCTTCTCCTGGAACAGCCTGCTGACCTGCCAATGTTTCTTCTTCTATTCTCCACCACCTCCGGAATAGCTGCTCCACATTCAACGAAGGCACTCCCTGCCTCCCCATCTCCAGACAAATCCACACACATTGCAACTTCAACCCAACCTCAGCGCAACTTAAAACTGATTAAACAGAAGCCCCACTATTGAATGCCTCCCTCTATACAAATGGTTGGACAAAGTGTCCAGCACTCACCCTCGTTTCTCCCCCCAAGTGGCTCCCCCAAAGGGGCAACCCCCTTTGGTGTCGCCCCTTCGGTGGTGGGCCCGCCGCCACTGGCAGTCTTCCTATATAGGCTGAGCAGCAAGCTCAGCATGTGGAACCAGGAAAAACTGCCCAGTCACCCTTGCAGCCCCAGTCCTGCAAAGCCTCTCCACAAGCAGTCCTGGGGGGAGGCAGATGGCAACCAGGGAGGGCAGAAGAGAAGAGTTAGCCAGGCAGGCACCCCAGTCTCACACTCTGGGGAAGATGGTATCTCCATAGCCCATGTGTGTGGGTGTGGGTGTGGCCGAGTGACTTGATCATGTGAGAATCACTCTATTGTCACTTCCGCTCTCCCATCACTAAGGTAAGCTTCATCATAAACCTTGAGGGGGCACTAAAGTTGGAGAGGGCCCATGAAGTGCAGTTTGCTTAGAGTGCCCTGAAACCCAGACCTCCCCCTAGCTCATATGACTGCAAGCAAAAACGCATGCACAGCAGAGGCAGGGCTGCTGATAGTCAAATTTACTATACAATTTAGCACCACATGGCTGAATGTGTTGGTTTTTTAACAAGTTCTGCCACTGGACTCAATTGCTTACATTAGATTGTGTGTACACAAAGGGACGATGAACTCTCTGACACTTATTTCACAGTCAACGTAGATAGTTTGCTTGAGAATAAGTCCCTGACTTGAGAATAAGTTCTGTGATACTTATTTCCTAGTATGTATGCTTGGGAGTGCAGCTTTCATTGGCAAATGTTTATGGCCCCCAGGCAATGCCATTGGCATCCTATATTGCAGCAATATGTTATGTCAGACTGTGCTTCAGGGCCAATGAGTCCTATGGATTATTTCCCTCACTGTTTGAAAATGCACCGGAGCTAAGCAAACACATGCAAGCTAATGGGCCAAAGCCCTCTGAAAACTATGGTGACAGCCTTTCCCTGCCTCTGGAAAACAGTACCATGCCTCCCACCGTCCACAACAATGCCCCCCTTTCAACAGGAAAAGAGGTGTGGCTCTAGAGAATGAACAGGATCATTCTAAATACATAGGCCATTAATATCAAAGCTCTTTGTTTGGGGTTCTTTTTAAATTTTCTAAAGGATTTGGGGTGGGCCCTCATATTTTTAAGTCCTTATGTTTTTTTAACCTTGCATATTTAGTCAGGCAAAGAATAAGAGATAAATAACTCCCTCCTTTCTATTTTCACTGGCTCCCTAGTGGTCAAATAAGAAAGATGGGCAAACAGTACTGGAAGGGGAGGGGGGAACCATACCTTCAGTGGCTGTAGATAAACAAAACATTTGGTGGTGGCCACAGGTATTAAGATAAACCTGGGGAAGAAGAACTAAAGAATAAAATGGCCTGCAGGCAATAGAGAGATTTTCTGTTCAAGAGCAAACTGGGGATTGTCCCACAAAGAAGAGAAATGCAGACTCTTTTAGACAAAAGCAGAAGAAAGTTCTCTGTGACCTTGAGTTGAGAAAGAGTAACACTGAAAGAAGAGGAGGAAACAGGCTGTGCCATAAAGGCATGGAGCAGAGAGGCATTACTGCAAAACATTAATTGACCACACTGTTAAGATACAAGATGGAACCCAGGCCCTCAGCAGATATTTAGGGCAATGAGTAAAGATGCACCATAGCTCACCTCCTGTCTCTCTGCAGCTGTATCATACAAAGCCAAGAAAGACCCCTTACTTGGCATCCTGTGGGGCCTTTGTTAGCCCAAGAGCTAAAAACATTGCTGCCACTTTGTATTACTATGCTAGTAGTAAGTAAGTGTTGGGTTGCCAGGTCTAGCATCTGAGGATTATCCACTATTACATGCCAGGGGCATGCCCCACAACAACCCCATTGTTACAGACTAATTCAAATATGATGTTTCCCCACATAGAGACTGCCAAAACCATAGTTCATTTGGCACAATGTTTGTAAGGTGCTTGCCATACAGGTCATATCCGGATTGGCTCATTGCATTTCACTGCTTAAGGCAAAAGCAACTTGCCAACCCTTTCTCCCTGCCAGCCCACCCCCTCAGCTGGAACTGTCACTGATGTTGCTCTGCCCACTTGCTGGCTCACCCCCAACCTCACTGGACCCAGTGATGCCCATTTCCCCCCTGTGCCAGCCTTACCACCCAGGTGTGTTCTGCTACCTGGCCCTCACTACTCTTTTCAGATCCAGGTGGCAGCTGCCACATCTCAGAAGTGTCTCTTGCTGTTTCTTCATCACCACATTCAGCCCTCACTGCCCTTTGGCACACTTGCCACCTGAGGCTGTTGCTTCACCTTGCCTCATGGGGGAGCCACCCATGAGGATCACTTGAAGGGTCTCCATGTTAGCATTTCACATTTTCACAGTCAGCCAGGCACAGCTTACAAATGCTATTGTGCCACCATATGAAACATTCTTCAGCAGCAGCTGCCGTGGAATCTACAGCCACCACCATGTAGAACTTCAGATTTTGTAATGGGAAGGGTCACACCGCATGCAATTTTTTCACTCATGCTCCTCATGCTCTCAAGATTTGTGAGAACTCTGTGAGAACTCCAGAGAGGAACTCCATGAGAACTCAAAATAAGGGACTGTTACAGAAGATGTTTCTGCTTCTCACTGCTGAATTCTGGACAACATTTCAGCCTCAGTAGCCTAACCACTTAGGTTATGTATTTACAAAATGGACAGAAGAATGAAAAACATAAGGCAGTAGGATGAGATCATATCTGACATGCATGACAGAGTTTGGAAGTCTAAGAGACAGGAAAGACGTTTCTCTTGTTTAGGGCAACTGCTGAGAATGGCATTCATCTTGCAAGAGGACATTTACTCTGGTTCGAAATCAAAACCATGAAAAAGTCAGATGCTTGAGTCAATGTGACTATTAATGCTGACGCACCAGCTTAAGTTTTCTATCTAGAGAATATTTTCCTCTTAAAAATGAATATTAATTAAAGGATTTGATCCTCACCATATGAACTGAATTGCATGGCTGTCACAGATTTCCACAATCGAAGGTCAGCTTTGTAATAGCATCTGGATTTATTCATACCATACCACTGTGGTATTTATCTGTATCCTGTTTTCTGACTTCCTGCAGTGAGCATGCAGTGTATGTCCCAAATGGGGGATATTTGCTGAATATTTGCAGTGTGTGTCCCAAATGGGGGATATTTTCTGGCTTTGCTAAAAAATAAAGGGGCAACCAGGTGCCTATCCTCCCACCCCTCCCAAAACAGCCATGGTTTGAGTATGGGTTCCATCCTTAGACTACTGGGACTTTTCAGCTGCCAAGGTGCCAAAGAGAAATAGTCAGATATGTTAGTCTCCTGCCAAGCAGACAGTTGTCACTATTTCTGCAAGACAACTAAGCCCCAGGACAGGGGCATAGCAAGGTTGGAGTGGGCCCAGAGACAAGATTTTAAAATGGGCCCCTTCCTCACTGAAGCTCAACTTATGAAGTAAAGAAATCTTAAATGAGGCTGAATAGTGGTAACAAAAAGCATAGTAAAATGTATATATGTTTACACACACACACACACACACACACACACACACACACACCACCTATGTGCCACAATAGAACATCATCCTAAATTATTTTTTTTAAGGTTTTGTAAACTGTGGACGATGCAAGTCATTTAGTGGTACTAGAGAAAGACATGCTGTTCTGGTAACTCCAGGTCTTAACACTCACATCCATTTCTGAGGATGAATACAACTGAAGGAATCCCAGGTGGGTGTGCAGCTGGGGGAGTCAGTCATTTGTTGGTTGTTTCTCTGTGTAAACCACCCTGAGCCATTTTTGGAAGGGCGGTACAGAAATCAAATTATTTATTTATTATTATTATTATTATTATTTTATTTTATTTTATTTTATTTTATTTTATTATTAGACTTGCCTCTGGGGGGCCCCCAAGGCAGTTGGCCCCCAGACAACTGTCTCCTCTTGCCCTATTATAGTTATGCCCCTGCCCCAGAACCTACCAGGGGTAAATATTTATTGTTTGTTTGTTTGTTTGTTTGTTTATTCAATTTCTATACTGCCCTTCCAAAAATGGCTCAGGGTGGTTTACACAGAGAAATAACAAATAAATAAGATGTAAAATAGTCTTTCTGCACTAACTATCTTTCATGGAGCTGGCAGACAGAAGGACCTAAGAGTTCACACAGAGGCCACTATACCCCAGGATCTCCAGGATACTCCCACAGTGGTGATCATAGGTAGATGCTTCTGCTTGCAGCCTCATGAAGGGTAAAAGATCACACTAAGGATGACAAGTTGTAGGAAGCAGGGAGGCAGAATGTAGGAAGGGGGGACTCCTTCCTCCTGCTGCTGCAACCTCAGCTTCCTGTAAATTATGGGAAAGTGGTTAGAGTGCCAGACTAGAGCTGGGAAGTCATGGATTCAAATTCTCTCCCCATTTTTATCCCTCTCTTACTAGCGTCCTTACAATAGTAGAGCAGTATTCTATAGTACGACAATTGATTTACACTTTTAATCGATAATCGATAACTCAGTTGCCTCATTATAATGCCTTATAATGTAATTTGTAACTATAACACTTTTTTTGCTTTTACATTTTAGCGTGTGTCTTAAATATTTTATGCTTAGTTTATTTATGAAGTTCCCCATTTTCTACCTCTGTTTTACTGTCTTCCTTACAATATTAAAGTAGTATTTTATAGTATGATAATTGATCTATACTTTTATTCTATAATCACTATAGTAACTATAGTCATAATTATAGAATGACAATTGTATCATAATTTGCCTATGATTATAATGTAATCTCTAACTAGATCACACTTTTCTTTTCTTTTTTGCTTTTATCCTGTGCTGGTCTCAGACCATAATAAAGATGATTTGATTTGAGTCAAATTATCACTCAGTCGTGAAGAAGCTGTCTCAAAGACCTTGGGCTAGTCACTAGCTTCTGCCTAACCTACCTCACAGGGTTATTGCAATGATCAAATGGTCAGGGGCAGAAAACAATGGAAGCTCAACACCCTGAGCTCCTTGCAGGAGGTGGTATAGTTTCATGGTAAAGGTTTGGCCCCTGTACTCCAAGAAGGATAGAAAGACTTGTCTAAAGCATTGGAGAGTGCTGCTATTCAATGTAGGCAATAATGAGCTAGATTGGCCAATGGTATAAGGCAGGCAGATTTACACACACACACACGCACACACACACACACACACGAATGGAATGATAAAACCATAATAAAATAACAAGCCCCTGTATAATGAGCTAACCTTAAGTCCCTTGTACACATTATATACAGCTTTTGAAGGCTAAACAATGGCCTGTGAAGTCAGAATTGTAGAGGGATGTTCTAGAAGTAGAATATTTTTCCTTCTCTCTTATCAGTTTTTAGCTGATACTCATGATGTGAATTAAAATATAAGGTCAGGTACACATTTAAATTGATTAATACATCTGAGATTCAAAATAAAATGAGACTACCGTGTCAACAAATCATAAACGGTTGCCAGGAGATGGAGAAAGATTTCTCGCATCAGTTGCAACCAGGTTGTATGAATGAGAGGTATTGCAAAAGCAACATTTTAATTGGTTCCATGAATAATGTGACAGCTCAATATTACTTCTCAAAATGGGCCCAGAAATACGAAATGCAGCTCAATTTAGGCAGCTTCCTCTCTGAAGATAAACGCCTCTAATTATTTTGCATGCTGGTTTGACTCAGTGGCCCTTTAACTGGTCTGAACTGCTACATGCAATTGATTTCTAGTTTTTTGCACAAGCCAACGGACACTAAAGTTGCTTTTAATTTGACCAATAATAAATGACAGAACTGAAAAGCACACAAATGAGACCGAAGGCAAATTCTGTTTACTTTTTGGCTGGACATTATTGCTTCAGACATGTTTCGGTGTGTTCTCTACTTCTTTAACCTCAGAAATGCCAATGCTGGCTTTGGTTACTCAGTGATGTGGGAAATGCTTCCTGCATGTGTTCAGGCACACTCTATTGGTATGACTTCTTGCGTTTCATGTTTAAAGGAAGCATTACTGAGGGCTGCTTCAGATTCTTAAATTCATCTGTGTGGAGAGCCCCAAGAACTTAGCTAGATGGGGAAACTAATGTCTGACCAGATGGTTACAGGTGCAGCAGATGTTTGGCAGCAAAACACATGAGCACAATCTGTGGCATAGCCAGGGGGTGGGGTGGGGGACAAATGTCCTAGGCCATCAATGTTCGGGGCCCGTCCACGGCACCCCTTGCCCCTCCCAGAGCACTCAGCCAGTGAACAAACTGCTTAACAGCTGGAAGAAGGTGACAGCTGGTGTTTCCATGTTCTGATGCTGGCCACACCCTTTGCGCTGGTGTCAGAAGCATGTTGACTCAGGGGGCATGGCTGGCATCAGAGCACAAACACACTGCCCCCTCACTGCCATTATCCTAGCCAGCAAGCACTTTGCCAGTTGGGTGCTGCCTTGACCTCCCTCGCTCAGAGCAAGGCTTTTCCAGCTAGAAAAGGAGCCACCTGTTGACTGGGAGAGGGCAAAGTGTGGGTGCAGCCATAGTCCAATGCTAGAACTATCTGGCTTCTGACACCAGTGCAAGGGGTGTGGCCAGCATCAAAACACAGAAGCAGTGCCCATCATCCTATCTCAGAGGGAAGTAAAGTAAAGGTACTGTAAAGTGTGCCATAGAGTCAGTGTTGACTCCTGGCAAACACAGAGCTCTTTGGTTGTCTTTGGTAGAATACAGGAGGGATTTGCCATTGCCTCCTCCTGTGCAGTATGAGATGATGCCCTTCAGCATCTTCCTACATTGCTGCTGCCCAATATAGGTACCAGCAGGGATTTGAGCCAGCAACCACTGGCTTGCTAAAGGGGGCAGCAGGGGAGCAAAGGAGCTGGGGAGAGATGGAGGGCCACTGCCAATCTTCCTATGCCCATTCAAATCACCGTGAAGCAGCACTTGTAACTATGGACATATTAAATCAGACATTATTTCTTCCACTTGGCTACATCCACTGACATGGTATGAAATGCCCTCTGACTGTACTGAAACATTGTTCCACTTTAACCAACTCTTAATGTACTTTAACTCCTGTTCCGAGTTCCAATTTGGTAGCTACATTCATAGTAGCAGCTGCTAAGGACACAGATGATTACTACATTTCTTAGTTATAGTTCTGTCCCACTCTTTCTCCAAGAAGCTCAGAGCAGTGTACAAGACTCCCCCACTCACAACACCTAGTTTCAACACACAGATTGAAAGTCTGTGAGGTAGACACAGAGAGACGGACTGTCCCAAGGTCATTTGGTGAGCTTAATGGATGAATTGAGATACGAACCCACTTCTCATTGATGTGGATACTTGACTGCTTTGTTAGCCACTTGTGATACCCCATGGGTGTGGTCAATGGATTGATGCCCACATGAGCTGGGCTATTTCTAACCATACCAGAGATACCCTTCCAGAGGAGGGGGAGGAGGGGTTGCATTGGTTTCACCTTTTTTATTTCCCTCAGTTTCAAACTAAATTGAGGGTCTGTCCAAATACTATCAACGTATGTTACAGATTCTTACATCTTACAGAATGTTACAGAATATGTTACTACAGAATCTTCATTAGCTGAGCTTTGGCTATCCAGGGGACCTAGCTTATTTAAATACACCATTCATTCATTCATTCATTCATTCAAAAAAGAAGAAGAAGCCACCTTTCTTGTCAAAGGCAACTCAAGGTGGCTCATAAAATAACAGGAAAAACACATCATAATAACAAAAATTCAAAATGATCAACAGAGTAAAACAAACCAGGAAGAGACAAATGCCAAGGAACTGACAAATCCCCCAAACCCAGCAAACCAGTCATCTTTGATAGGCAGAATATGCTGTTCACCAATACTTCTGCTAATTTTACACATGTAGCTTGTATCAGTAAGTGTACTATTGAAATGTGCCCTACGTGGGGATTCTTCTGAAAACAGTTCAAAAGTTGCAGCTGCTGCACAATGCCACCAGTCAACGCTCATGGAGGCACAGCAGCATATGAGTAGGACACCCTGTTTCTGTGGCACTGTTTACTAATTTGCTTCTGGGGAGGGTTGGAATGGAAATGTCTCCAAAGAGAACCTTGAAAGAGAATTTCAGGATTCCTCCCAAGGACAAACACTGGAGAATTTTCTCAGACAAATCCTCCACATATCTGCTTCCAGGACAATTTTAAAGTGCTGGTTGTAGTCTTTAAAGCCATACATAGACTAGGACCAAGTCCATATGTGCCTACAGATAGGCACCCTATCTGGGTTTTGCCTCTGAGATCTGCTTTCTGGCCTGCCACTAGCCCAGGGGCAACCCAAGGCATTGCAGTGCTTGAGGTGGGGCATTAAATGTCCACCCACATCCCTGATGGAGGCCAGCCCCCTTTCAAAACCTTTGAAAGTGGCAAGGGGTGGGGAGGAGGGAAGGTACCACCAGCCTCCTCTTCACTCATGCTTCTTGCAAGCTTTGTAGGGAGTGCAGGAGAGGTGCTTCTTGCAAAGGTCAAGGCAGCTCCAAGAATAGCAGTGGAAGGCATCTAATAACCCACCCTAATAATCCACTCCCTTAGACAACTGCCTCACCTTGCCTCATGAAAGGGCTTGCCCTATTCAGACATTATGTTGTCCATTATGTCAAGTGTATGTACACATGTGCAAGCCTTATAATGTAAATGTCTGTACATGCATTCACTTTAAAAGTGAACTGGGGCACAGATCCCTCAAACGCTGCTATAGATAGGAAGGCTTTGGCTGTATGTGCACACAGTTCTCTAAATGTGCACACTAGAGATGTGTGAATCAATTCGAGGTCAAATTGATTCAATTCGAATCTGGTCAATTTGAGTGATTTGACCTCAAAACAAATCTGCCCAGTCACTCCAGGCCAAATTCGAGCTTGATTCGAATCTCCCCAGATTCAATTCGAATTTATTCAAGATTTGAGTTTCCTTTATTCATTTCCCGATTTACAGATATATATATTTTAAGCTAAGCTCTAGCCCTTGTAGAAGTGAATTTATGGAGCAAAATGTGCGGTCACTATTTTTTAAACTCTTTGGTTTGTAATTTTTCCTCATAATTAATCCCAATGAGGATTCATTATACACCAAAGAGTCTAAACACTCCTCTGCAGAAGATCAGAGGAGGTGAGGTTTGGCTGTTTATCATCTAGCCTCCTTTGCTGGACAATGTGGAGTCTTTCAGCTGCCTCCCCCACTCTTGGTCTGCTGGCCGGGACAACTCAGACCAGCACAGCCCTGCTGCCTGATTGGGAATCTTCCTTCCTCCAAGTGCCTGAACTAATACCACCGGCAGACACTGATTGATTACATCAGCCTTGCCCAGAGTCCTTCGTGAGAGGAAGGACCCTGGAGGCTTTTTAAGGAAGGGGGCTACCGCAGGTGGCACAGCCTGTGGCGCAGCTGGTGGCAGAAGCCGGCCTTTGGTGTTGGGATGAGGGTTGGGCCATACTTTTTTCAGTTTGGCTGTTTGAAGAGTTGTTGTAGTAAGCGTGCCAGCTTTGTTATTGAGACTTGGTTGAAGAAGTTGTAATGTGTTTGGGTCTGTCTGCAGATGGGGAGACAGGCAGCGCCTTCGTGGAATGCGGGGCAGCTATTCCGGTGGTGGTGGGGAATAGAAGAAGAAACATTGGCAGGTCAGGAGGCCATTTCAAGGGAAGGGTAGCCAGAAATTTAATAGCCATCACCCCTTCCGGATGCCCTGTCAGCTCTTTGACCTTGGGGAGCACTGCCAACAACCCACATAGTCTTACTTTGCTCCTTTGCAATGCCAGGTCGGTCCAAAACAAACCTGAAGTCATTTGATCATGGATGAAGGGGCTGACCTGATGTGCATCACAGAGACTTGGTTGGGGGAGGCTGGTGGCTCAGTCTGGTCCCAGCTTCTTCCTCCAGGTTATTCTGTAGAGGAGCAGGTGAGGGGATGTGGGCGGGGACGTGGAGTAGCTGTGGTCTATAAGGATAACATCTCCCTTACCAGGATGCCTGTTAGGGTATCAGACCATATTGAATGTGTGTAAAGTTTGGGGACCAGGGATAAAATGGGACTTCTGTTGGTGTACTGATCGGCCCGCTGCCCAACAGAATCCTTTACTGAGCTCGTGGACTTGGTCGCGGAACTTGCATTGGAGTCTCACAGACTTCTGGTACTGGGGGACTTCAATGTTTGTTTCGGGACCAACTTGTCCGAAGTAGCTCAGGAGTTCATAGCGGCCATGACAACTATGGGTCTATCCCAAGCGGTCTCTGGATCGACGCGCATTGCAGGTCACACACTTGATTTGATCTTTTATTCTGATCAGGGTGGTGTTCCATGGCTGGGGACTCCTGTGATATCTCCATTGTCTGGTTAAGGTTGGACTTACAACCACCTCCCCCCTCAGCAGCAGCGAGGGGCCTATTAGAATGGTCTGCCCAAAGAGGTTATTGGATCCGGTAGGATTCCAAGAAACCTTAGAGGGATTCAATATTGGCTTTGCCAGTGATCCTGTTGATGCCCTCGTTGAGAATTGGAACAACTTGCTCACCACAACAGTAGACACGATTGCTCCCAAGTGTCCCTTCCGAACCACTTCAAAATTGGCCTCTTGGTACATGGAAGATCTACGGGCGGGGGCTGAAGCAGCAAGGTAGGCAACTGGAGTGCAAGTGGAGAAAGACTCAACTCAAATCCGACAGATTACAACATGGAGCACATCTAAAGATCTTTGCTCAGGCAATACGTGTGGCAAAGAAGCAGTTCTTTTCTGCCCGTTTTTCCTCTGCGAGTTCACGTCTGGAGGAGTTGTTCAGGGTTGTGAGGGGGCTAGTATCTACCAGAATTTGGAATCATAAGTTACCAGCTGCAATGTGTTTAAAAGAATTTTTCTCAGATAAAATCTCTCAGATTCGGGCTGACTTAGATGGAGACTCCACAGTTAATTTGATGTCTGAGCTGGAGGTGTCCAACAACTCCTCTTATACAATTCGACTGGATCGTTTTCAGTTTGTGACTCCTGGATGTGGACAAGCTTCTCGGGGCAATGAGGCCAACCACCTAATCTCTTGAACCTTGTCCAACATGGCTTGTTCGATCTAGCAGGGAGGCTGTTGTAGGCGGCCTGGTGGAAATCATAAATGCTTCTCTGAGGGAGGGCAGGATGCCTCCTTGTCTTAAGGAGGCAATTATTAGACCTCTTCTAAAGAAGCCTGCATTAGATCCCTCAGAGTTGAGCAATTATAGGCAGGTTTCCAACCTCCCATGGCTGGGCAAGGTCATTGAGGGGGTGGTGGCCTCTCAGCTCCAGGTGGTCTAGGAGGAAACTGATTATCTAGACCCATTTCAAACTGGTTTACGGGTGGGCTATGGGGTGGAGACTGCCTTGGTCGGCCTGATGGATGATCTCCAATTGGGAATTGACAGAGGAAGTATGACTCTATTGGTCCTCTTGGATCTCTGGGCGGCTTTCGATACTATCGACCATCATATCCTTCTGGAACGTCTGAGGGTGTTGGGGGTGGAAGGCACTGTTTTACAGTGGTTCCGCTCCTACCTCTCGGACAGATTCCAGATGGTGTCGATTGGAGATTGTTGCTCTTCAAAATCTGAGCTTAAGTATGGTGTCCCTCAAGGTTCCATCCTTTCTCCAATGCTTTTTAATATCTACATGAAACCGCTGGGAGAGATCATCAGGGGATTTGGAGCTGGATGTTACCAGTACGCTGATGCCACCCAGATCTACTTCTCAGTGTCAACCTCTTCAGGAGTTGGCATATCCTCCCTAAATGTATGTTTGGATGCAGTAATGGGCTGGATGAGGGAAAATAAACTGAAGCTGAATCCAGATAGGATGGAGGTATTTATTGTGCAGGGTCAGAACTCTAGAGACGATTTTGATCTGCCTGTTCTAGACGGGGTCACACTTCCCCAAAAGGAACAGGTTTGCAGTCTGGGAGTACTTCTGGATGCATACCTCTCCCTGGTTTCTCAGGCTGAGGCGGTGGCCAGGGGTGCTTTCTACCAGCTCTGGCTGATACGCCAGCTGCGCCCATTTCTTGAGATCAGTAACCTCAAAATAGTGGTACATTTGTTGGTAACCTCCAGACTTGACTTTTGTAATGCGCTCTACGTGGGGCTGCCTTTGTACGTTGTCCGGAAACTTCAGTTGGTTCAGAATGCGGCAGCCAGGTTGGTCTCTGGGTCATCTTGGAGAGACCACATTACTCCTCTGTTGATGGAGCTACACTGGCTGCCAATAGGTTTCCGGGCAAAATACAAAGTGTTAGTTATAACTTTAAAAGCCCTAAATGGCTTAGGCCCTGGGTATTTAGGAGAACGTCTTCTTCGCTATGTGCCACACTGCCCATTGAGGTCACTTGAGGATGTCTGTTTCCAGTTGCCACCAACTCATTCTCAGCTGCTGCCCCAGGATTGTGGAATGCGGTCCCTACTAAGATACAAGCCTCCCCATCTGTGGCAATTTAAAAAAAAACTTCTGAAAACACATCTCTTCAACCAAGCTTTTTCAGCTTTTTAAAATTTGTTTTTATATTGTTTTAGCTATTTATTTGATGTTTTAATGTTTTAATTGTTAATTATTATTTTATGCAGTTTATAATTTTTGTTTTAATTGTTAATTGATTTTAATGGTGTTTTAATGTAAACTGACCTGAGCCTTTTGGAAGGGCGGTATAAAATTTTCAATAAATAATAAATAAACAAACACCTCAAAAAATCCTAAAAATGAACTGATTACCCCATTGCCTTGCGGGTGGGGTGAGGTGGGGTGGGAGGAATTATTTGCACCTACCCCCCAACCTGCAAGCCAGTGGGTTACTCAGTTTATATTTTAGGAATTTTTGAGGTGTTTAGACTCTTTGGTGTGTTATGACCTTTACTCATAATGAATCCCTAAGAGGATTCATTACACACCAAAGGGTCTAAACACTTTGAAAATTCCTAAACTGAGTCCCCCACTTCCTTGTGGGTGGAGGATTAGTGGCACACCATGTGCCAATTACCCCCTCCCTGACACACAAGCCAGTGGGGTACTCAAATGAAGTTTTTGAAGTGTTTAGACTCCTTGGTGTGTAATGAATCCTCATAGAGATTCATTATGAGTGATCATAATGATGCATAACTCCACTTCTACCAGGGCTACAGATTAGCGCCGTTTTATTTTGTAATGAAAGCTGGGGATCTGGGTTAGGGTTATGGTTAGGGCTGTTTCAAATCTCCATTATTTCCTATGGCAGAAATATGCATCACTAAAAACTAAAATAATTCATTAATGATCAACTGAGTGCCCCACCGCCTTGAAATATGGGTAGTAGGTGGCACCCATGAGGCCCTACACACTACCCCTCTTTGGTACCCCCTAGACATTTAAAAATGGGTCAAATAAATTCAAAATTCAAATCAAATCCAACTCAAATCTAATCTGATCAGATTTAAGTTTGCAGATGTAAGTTCTAATTGAACCAGACAGGGGTGTTGCATGATTCAATTCCACTTCAAACCGAATAGCAAAAATAGATTCATATATATCCTTCGCGTATACTGTACACAGACTGTATGTGTATTGAACATAATGTTTGCACAGGATTACCGTCTTCTGTTCATTTGGTGGTGACAAGGGACAGGGTTTTCCTTGGTTACATGAGTTATAATTTCCATCAGTACTCCCTGGGAGTATTGCTTTTATGAAGGCTGCTTTTATGAAGGCAGTTCAAACTTTGTGGTTCCATAAGGCTTTTAATTGATTTTATTTTAGCTGGCCTTGTGTCTGCTGCTCTTTTATCCTGCTCTTTATTGTGGTCTTTGAGTATGTCCTATGATTGTATTTTTATCTGGCTGTAACATCTTTTCTGTCCCAGACAGGGGTGTCACATGTTGAGTCGTGGTCCCAGGACCAGCCACTGAGCATGCTTACTCTTTGCCGACCATGTCCCTCCCTGATCCATCAGCATACTGACACAGGTGGCATAGCCAGCACTGGGCCCCTTACTCATTCCAACCAGCAACAACAAAGCACTTGCTTTGCCAGCTAGGTGCTCCCTGCCCCCCACTCAAGTCCTTTGCCAGCTAGAGAAGACAAAGGGCTGTGCCTTCATGCCCAATTGCCAGCCATGCTCTCTGCATTGGTGTGCTGATGCGGGGGAAAGGGGCATGACAGGTGTGGGGTACTGCACCTGGCTTCGGTGGGAGTGGCCGCGGGAAGATGCTTGGGTGAGGGAGGAATAATGGAGCGGCAACTAGGGGTGCCTAGCAGCCTCCTAACCCCACTCCACACACACAGCCCAGGGGCATCTCCCCTGCTCCATTAGCCCTACCTGTCTTTTCCTAGAAAACTGCTTTCTAATGGATCACACTGCTGATCTTCATTTAGCCTAGTATTGACTGGCAGCAATTCTCCAGGATTTCAGACAGGAGACTTTATCAACCTTCCTTGGAGATGCCAGGGATTGAACTTGGGATCTTCTACATGCAAAGCATGTGCTCCTCCCCATTGCAAGAGGAGACTGAGGAGAGGGGGAAGAATTGGAGTGCAAGACAAAGCACTTTATTGAAACATTCTGGGAGAAGGGAAAGTGCAAATGGTAGCCCCTTAAGTAGCAACCTACAGGCAGTTTATCTTTTCTATATCTAGGATTATGGGCACAATCTTGCAGCTTAGGTACATACACAGATTTTTAAAAGCAAATTGGGCAGAGCAGAACTTCTCTGCAAAACTCTTCTACCATGCTGAACAGTATCAGCCTGCCTGGTAAATAACATAATTTAGGAATGGATGCAGATATATAGGCTTATGCATCACATTTATTATCTTTTTTCATTTAGAATCCAGTTTGAAATAGTTCTGTATTTGCAATATAGTTTATAAGAAAATAGGATTAAGATATAGGCTTATGGGAGTCGCTGACATGCATTTTTAAAATATTGTAAAGAAAGAGAGAGAGAGAGAAAAGACATTCCCCTTTCCTTCTAATATTTAAGCAATGCAAAAATGTTCCCTTAAGACTGAAGGTGCTTGTAAGAGGTGCATTTCATCTCAAGGATGGAGAGAACTGTTATCAACAAACGCAATGCATTTCTTAAGCAGAAAGCAGACTTTTCTGAAGAACGCTGATCCAAAGAAGGAGTTAATTGGTTTCATGGTAATTCCTCTTATCTTTGCCAGCCATTAAAGAAGTCTGGATTGCACACAAATTCATTTTGGCTTTTTTCCTCCCCCTTTTTGGTAAAGCAGCAGAGTAGAACAATTTGATAGTGCCCCAAAAGACAAAACTGGCTAGCTTTCAGAAACCACATGTATCTCATGGCAAAGCAGCTGAAAGATCCCTGTGGTTTTCCCCAAACTATAAACATATTAATCATAGTGGTGTGGTAGTGGTAGTGGTATAATTGAACAAAAGGGGGGCAGATGTCCCTAGGTCCATGTGAGAAGGGGGCCCACTGGCTGGGTGACAGCTAGCTCTTTTCTCTCCCCCTCAAATGGGGGAGGTGGCAGGGACCCACCTTCAATTTTAGTCCCAGGTCCCACTCAAAACTTGCTACACCCTGACTGGAGGGATTCTATGCTAGGGTTGAATAGGGCCAGTTGCTCTCCTCCTGCTAAATTTAAGGAGAATCTCTACTTAAAGTTGTGTCTGTACTAGGCCTGTGCATTCTGATAATTCTAACAGGTATGTCGGACCCAATAGTTCTCCTGTTGGGACTATCAACTCTGACTAAATTCCCTCCTGTTGCTCTGGAATTAGGCACAGTTCTGACATGCCTGTCGGAAGTAGGGGTGTGCATTTTGGAATTTTCTTGTTTCGATTTGTATCCGAATTGAAACATCCCTGTTTTGTTTTGTACCCAAATTTTCTGAATCCGAATCAACCCTGTTTTGTTTTGTAGCCAAATTTTCTGAATCTGAATCAGCCCTGTTTTGTTTTGTAGCCAAATTTTCTGAATCCGAATCGATTTGGATTTTTAAAAAGGGTCCCAGGGCAAAAAGAGTGGGTGGTGGTGGTAGTGTCCAATGGGTGGAAGCTACCACCCAGATTTCAAAGGAATTAGGCAAAAGGCTGATTTTTTGTGATTTTTTTTTTTAAGTTTACACATCTTTAAGAATTTTCCCATAGGGAATAATGGGGATTCCAGCAAATGTATCGCTTCAAATCACGGGGAAAGGGATGACCCAGAGCAGAGTGTGGTGGGTGATAGTGCCCAATGGGGGCAAGGAAACTTCCAGAATTATTTCAAAGGAATTGGGCTGATCTTTTGTGATTTGTTGACGTTTACGTGTCGTTAAGATTTCTCCCATGGGGAATAATGGAGGTTTCAGAAGCCCCATAATTCCACTTGGGGGGCACTGGGGTTGCCCAGAGCGAGGGGTTGTGTTCTGCACATAGGGTGCCAAGCACCCCCACACCCACAAGCCTGTGGGGTACTGGGTTTTGTTGTTTCTGAGGTGTTCACTGTAGATTCTCTGGTAGCATATGAGATTTTCAGTGAAAAACAAGAATCCACTCTCATATGCTACCAGAGAATCTACACTCAGAACACCACAGAAACAGCAGAACCCAGCACCCCATAGGTTAGCAACCCTTCCCCTGACCAATGTGGGGTCAGTAAAGAGTGGGAAGAAGCAAAAGAGCCAATGCGGAACAAGGAGGGAATTGTCAGCAGGTCAGCCCATGATTTAGGTCACTGATCAGAAGGCTGGAAGGGTGGGAAATTCAAAGAGATGTCAAACACAAAATGGAGTCTGACTCAGAGATCACCACAAAATGGAGGTCCAAAACAACAAAACCTTTTGTAGCCGAAACAGGGACGTTTTGTTTTGTATACAAAACTTTTGGATCTGGAAAATGCGTGTTTTGTTTGTCTACAAAACACCCGAAACAGGCTGTTTTGGGTACAAAACGTTTTGTATCCGAAACGTTTCACACATCCCTAGTCGGAAGTACCCACCCCACTGACATCCTGCCTTCCACCCTATCCCTGCCTTCCCTGATGCTTACTTTTAAAAGTTCAAAGAGCCACTGCTGCAGCTTCAGGGTGCCTCCACCAGTCCTCCAACATCACCACCACCACTTCTGCTGTTGTTGGACCACCACCGCATCACCTGCACCACCACCGCACCTCCATCACCAGTCCTCCAGGACTGATGCTACAGCAGCAGCAGCAGCAGCAATCTTCATATCTGTGAAGCTGCATGGGGAAAGGGGCATTTTTAAAAGATACTCATCATATGTGATGCTTACCTTTTTTTAAATGCCCAGGCCCCCAGAGTGTTTCTTTTTGAAATGCCCTTGTTCCTGCACTGCTTCACAGATACAAAATTGCTGTCGCAACATCAGCACCAGCTCTGGATGTCTGGTGATGAAGGCCCAGCGGTGGCACAGCAGAAGAGTGGCAGCCTGACAGCAGCAGTGATGTGAGAAGCCTGGTGGAGGTGACCTGGGGTGGCGGCAGTAGGGACTCTTTAAGCTATAATGGTAAGGGTCAGGGAAAGCAGAGAAAGAGGGGGACACAGGAGGGCAGTGAGGGGGATAGTTCTGAAACAATGTCAGTAAAATGTTGGTTCCATATCGACCCCATTCTGACTTTAACGATGCTGGAGGGACCATTTCAGCCTCGCAAAATAAAAAATAAAAAATCTGGTCAGATGGGCTTGGAGTAGATCTGAAATTTTTGCTGGTGCACAGTAGGGATGTTCACGGAATCCGGACCAGATTCAAACTGACCTGGCCCACTTCAGTTCCGAATTTGGTCAAACTAGGTCCAGTTTGGATTGACTGAACCGGTCTGTGGACTGTTTCTGGTATATTTGTAAAGAGGAATCCTTGAGGATTCCCCTTTACAAGTAATGGGGGCATCCCTAATCCCTATGCTAAAGATGTGGAGGTGGGGTGGAGAAAGAAAGGCACCTCTGTACCTTTAGAGAAGACTGTGATGGAGGTGGTGGAGAAACATCAGAGGTGGTGGCGGCGGTGGCAGTGGCTCCTCCAAGCCCCCTCTGGCCTCCCAAATGACAGCCCAGGCTAGCTGTGGCCAAGTTTGAGCCTCCATGCATGCACTGAGGCCCTTTTCATGGCCTGCACACATGTGTGGAGGCCTTTTGTGTCATCACACAAATTGCATGGTGTTGCAAATGGCCTCTGCAGATGCGCACAGATCACAAAAATGGCCTCTGCACATGTGCAGAGGACCGAACTGGGCTGAAGCCAGCACAGGGTTGTCATTTGGGAGGCTGGGGGGAGGGGTTGGAGTAGACTCTGCCTCTACCCACCACCACCTCTGATGTTCCTCCACTGCCTCCACCGCTTCTGCCACGGCCTCCTCTAAAAGTATGGAGGTGACTTTCTCTCTCCACCCCCATCCCACACCTTTAGCATAGGGATTAGGCATGCCCGCTTTACTTGTAAAGGGGAATCCTTAAGGATTCCCATTTACATGTATACCTGAACTGGTTCTTAGAACCAGGGGCTGGGCTGGTTCAAACTCAGACTGCCCGAACTGGGACGGTTCGATTCAAATTGTGGTTCAAATCATGATGGCTCGCACTTCCCTAGTGCACATAACTACACTTTACCAGTTAGTGGGGCTTAAGTTACTGCATATCCTGTTAATCTCTTGGGGGTATGGAAATGAGAACTATCGATTTCCAGTTCCTGCAGAATGAATAAAACTCCAGATAGCTTGTACGCACCTGCCCCTTCTTTGTGACCTTTTTCAACGTCACAAGTATATGATCAAAAAGTATATTTTGGCCCTACAGAGATGCAAAATCTGTTGAGAAATTGTAAGATTGTTTTATTTGTTGGTTTTAATTTGCTGTTCACTGTTCTGCGGTTACAGGACAAAGACTGCAATAAATACATAATAAAATAAAGGCCACCAAGATACTGGTAGCTTTTACACCTCCGTAGGGTTTAACCATACCTTTTGTCCACACTACCCATGTGGTAAAATATGTCACAAAGAAGGGACGGATACAGATAACCTATCTTCACTTTGAAGTCTTATGAATTCCTCAGTACCTGAAAATTCAAGTGGATTGTCGTCATCACCATAGTTTACAAAAGAAAATGTGACCAAAACTGTCCACAGCTATTTGGCAGGAAAGCAGCAGTCCTTCTATGAAGCCATTTACTGTTTACATTACAGTTGTTGCTATCACTAGTAAATAAACCTACTGTACTTGTTGAAAGCTTCTGGTCCATTGCCTGGCTGTTGGATTGTATCCATGCTGGCTTATGTAGACTCCAACTTCTTTGGACAGGAATTAGCCATTGTTAAGTAATGTTAAGTTGCAATTTTACACAGGAATCCTGCAGCTGATGAGGAAGCCTCCTGTGCAAGAATACTACAGAAATTTGTGGTTGACATCCTGACTAACAAAGTGCTTGCACCTCTAGAAACTGCAGGGGTGTGGCGGAAACCCTCAACCAACTGCCCCGTCACCCTGCACAAGTGCAGCAGTGCAAGAACCTGTAGACTCCAGAGTAGAGGGTGTGCATAAAACTGGTTCAATTTTGTGGCACCGACCACCCGCCTCCAGCTTGCCTTGAATTCAAGCCAGTTTGGGGAGCTCTAAACAACAAGAAAAAATTGTCATGACCCAGGCCATGCAAATGGACGGAGCATGCACGGTGGCCTCCAAAATGGCTGCCGCCTCCAGGAAAAGTGTCGGAATGGCCCCAAAATGGGCCTTGCAGGACTGGGGGGAGGCAGGCGGGGGGAGAGGGAGACTAAGGAGACCAACCTGAAGCCAAGCAAGCACCCCTGCGGCCACCAGGCCCATGGCAGTGAGTTTAAAGAAATTAGTTTAGAACCCCCAAACTGGCCCCAAGCCAGCTGGTGGGGGTGGCTTAAAGTTGAGCCAAACTCGGCCCAGTCCAGCTTGAGGGAGAGCCCATGTCGCCTTTATTGACCTTAAATCTGCATTCGATCTTATATCCGGTGAAAGGCTTTGGCGCAAACTGTGGGATCTTTCAATAGACTGAAGGCTGTTATTATTGATTTCTTCCTTGTATGAAGGCGCCTTTCTGAAAGTTCGCTGTAATGCACTGGGGTTCCTTTCGACTGCAATAGCTACATACAGGGGCGTGAGGCAGGGTTGCATCTTAGCTCCCTTATTATTTAATCTATATATTAACTCAGTGGTCTCTTTTGTATCTACACCTTCTACGCATCCTCCCAAAATAGCAAATAAGCATATATCTATTCTTTTATATGCGGATGATATGGCAATCATGTCCCAAACCCCAATTGGTTTGAGACGTGCTTTGGGCCTCCTTTCAAAATTTTGTTCCCAAGAGTACATTGAGATAAATTATGAAAAAACTAAAGTCCTAGTCTTTGCAAAACGACCTAGGCAATATTGTTGGGCCATCAATGGTCGTAGGATTGCACAGGTCAACTCCTTTAAATACCTAGGAGTGGTTTTTCATTCATCAGGCTCACTCAATGCCCACCTCAAATCTACTTTGTTGACAGCACAGCTAACTACGAACCTTATTACATCTTTTCATTTCTCAAGGGGGGCTTCTTATATCCCCGCTGCAGTTAAACTATTTGTTTCTAAAGTCCACTCTCAAGTGCTGTACGGAGCCCAAATAGGACCTGTTAGCAACTTTACGGCTTTAGAAGCCCTGCAGTCTAAATTTCTGAGATCTATATTGTTAGTCCCCCGATGCGTGCCTAATGTTGCGTTAAGACGAGAGGTGGGTATGATTAGGTTGGAAACTTGTTATTGGAGGAATATCATATTTTTCTGGTTTAAATTTGTCTTCTCTTGTGTAGGATTGGCCCCCCTCATGAAGACTGATTGTTTCAGATTTAAGTGGAAGACCCAAATTATTGACAAATTGGCTCATTATGGTTTATCTCAGGATGAGATTATCAAAATGGGATATGATCGAGCCAGGATTGAGATCAAACAACGTATCATGGACATGGAACTGCAGGAAGAAGTTGCTTCCTTCCCCAAGAATATCTTTCTGGGGGATCAAATATTTAACATTAAACCATCTGAGTCTAATTACCATTCCTAAATTTAGACGAGCTTTGACGCTCGCCCGTCTTAATGCACTTCCATCTGCTGTTATGGAGGGAAGATTTAAAGGTATCCCTTTCTCTGCTCGACTTTGCCCTTGTGGGTCTGGTCAAGTGGAGACAAGTGCACATGCCATTTTATACTGTAATTTCTATAGGGACGCCCACTTAAGACTAGTGTCCCCTTTGCTGCAACGTTTTCCTGGGCATTTGGATGACTTCTATTTGAAGTATTTACTGTCCAGTCTTGATGACAACCTAATTAGCAAAATGGCAAGGTACTGTTATATCATTTGCAACATCCGCTTAGGTTTTCAATAATGTTCTTCTTTCTTCTTTCCATGATTCCTATTTTATGATTGTAATGGAGGGTGCTCTGCTCTCTTTGGCTTTCAGTAAGTTCACCACAACTGTCCTAATTTTAACCTGTCAGGATTGCATTGATTGTTGTTTTATTATGCTGAGTTTTGTGTAAGTATGTTTTACTAAATATTGGTCTATGACCGCAATAAAGGATGACTGACTGACTGACAGGGAGAGCCCTTGAGCTGGACCAGTTCAATGGCGAACTGGCTCGACTTGGAGCCAGTTCATACATACCTACACCGGAACACCCCCTGCCTTTCAGAAGGGGTCTGCAAGATCAGAAACATGTTGTTGGCCATCAGTGTCCCATTTTTGATCCTGCAGAGTCCTTTGAGAGTGCAGGGAGCATTCCATAGTCCAAAGGTTCTTGTGCAACTGTACTCATAAAGGGAGACAGGAGGTTGTGTGAGGGATCCTTTAGTGCCTGTGCAGCTAGGGATGTGCTCAAATAGAAAATCTCAATTCAGTTTGAGTTTGAATCTAAACCTATTTTTCCTATTCAAGCACAAATTGAATCAGCCCCAAACAGGCTGATTCGATTCGGACATGATTTAATCATAATTTAATCTCAATAGATTCAACCTGTAGGATTGGGGAGGGGAAGGGGAGGCTCATTTCAGCATTTTAAAAACAAGAGGTGTGGAGGCACCTTTGAACTGCTCCTGGGAGCGTTAACTGCAGCACACACAGTGGCAGGGAGGCAGTGACTCAACCCACCATCCCTCTCTGCGGCCTGATGGCCGCTCAAACAGGGCTATCCCTATAAATGGCCTCCACACCCATGTGGGGGAGGCCATTTGAAGGGATAGCCCAGTTTTCTTTTCTCTAGAACACTGGTGTTTTGCACAAAAACACAATGGTGTTCTAGGGGGGAAACAAAGATATCCCTTCAAATGGCCTCTGTGTGTGTGTGTGTGTGTGTGTGTAGGCTATTTAACGGGATAGCCCTGTGTGAGTGTGGAGGGATGGCAGGTCAGGTCACTGCCACCTCCCTGCCACTGAGTGCACTGAAGTTACTGCTCCCAGGAACATTTCAGAGGTGCCTCTGCATTTCTTGTTTTTAAAAGGAGTAGCCAGTGGGCCACAGGGGGACAGGCCACAGGGGTCACCAACTTGGGTGCCATTTTGGTTTCACCTAGAGCAGTGGAACACGTTGATACATTCAGAATCAATCATGCACAAGAATGCAATGTCAGGGCATGGGCAAACCTGCAGACATTGGCTGACAGATGTTCAGCCTTCTGCCTCCTTACAATCCACTGCAAGGCTATTGCGGACTTCAGAGGAAGCTCCAACACTGCCCTGAGTCAGCAATTGCAGAACTGTGGAAATGCAACTTCCAGTAAGTCTGTAAGAGCTCCATAGTCTGTTCTTACAGAGGCAGTAGGCTGAGCATCATGTGAGCCATTGGCTCTATATTGTTTTGTAGAAACAACTCTGGTTGAAATACACAGTAGGACTAGGAGTCAGTACAACCCATTTATCAAGACTGACGGGTGGACAGATTCAGGCCAAGGGGAAACTCTTGCCATGATGCTAGGTCAGAAAATGTATTTGACATACATGGAAGCCATCCCAAATGCAGGTGGGAAGAGCTGAGAGGTAAACTTTGAAAGATTGTCAGGACTCAGCCACAACTGGACTAGAATTCCAATAACATCTCCTTCAAAGAGAAGCAGGAGAAGGACCTTCCCCCTGTGGCTCCCAGTACAGGCTGAAGAATCGACCGTTCTTGTACAACATCTGGAGTTTCCCCCACCCAATATCCTGCCTGAGGACAGTAGCAGATTGTCCTAATAAACCAGGGGGACCAAATCATGTAATGCTGCCTCTGATTGCCAGCAGCCCAGGTTGCACCTCTCCCACTCTGCCCTGGGATTAACAAGAGCTGTGCTACCTGCAGGCTGCCCATTTTTCAGGTAGAACAGAAGGAAAAACTTATTGGAAGCTAAAATATTTGGGGATTCCACACCCCTATCTGTACCCTCGACCTAGTTCCGGACCTTCCCTATTACTGTTGGACCCCAGAAGCAGCACCAACTACAGACCAAGCCAGAGTGCAGAATGAGCAACAAACCACCCATCCGGCCACCTGATGTTTCCATGCCTGTGGTCCTGCATGAGACAAGGTGGCAAATACAAATACAAATATGACTAATATTTATATACTGCTTTTCAACCCATGGTTCCAAAGCGGTTTAGATAGATAGATAGATAGATAGATAGATAGATAGATAGATAGATAGATAGATAGATAGATATAAAATGACTCCCTGTCCTCCCAAGTAGAAGCACTTCCCATGGATCATGTCCTAGCTGAGATCCAGAAGGAGCAGAGCAGCTGCTATTAAAACCCTTTAGTCTCTGCCTGCCATCTGCTGCTTCAACAGTTCTTTGTAGGTAGCTGTTCACTGAGCCTTCCAGCTCAGAACCAAGAAGCCAAGAACCAAGGCCATGTTAGGCCTCATATAATCCCCTCCTCCATCTCTCAGGGTAGAGGAAATGAACAAAGATTGGCACTGAGTTGAAAGATGTAACTGCCCAGTTAGAAGACATACTACCCCAGTCCACAACACTTCACTGGAAGAAGCACATAGCTTCTCAAGCACAGCAACACTGAATATTGCTTGGTGTCACAGGCCAACACAATAATGTCAATGCTTAGATTGGAGGGCCAAAGTCTAAATCATAATCTTTTTTTTCTGGCAGCCAATTTTGATTATCAAAGCATGTTTGAAAACAAATAAAATGAATGAATTTGTTAAGGGGCACTAAGAGCTTTTACTGAGAACTTGTGCCCAAAAGCAATGGTTGATATCTGAAATCCAAATAACTCTACTAATAAATCTTTATATGCCCAAGTACTTACTTTGCTGCAGAGAAACTCACAGCATGGCTTGACACAACCATTTTCTTCCCTTATGGTTACCCAAGTCAAATAGTGAGATCCTTGTACAACTAGAAGGTCTGGACTTGCGAACGCTGCCGTATTCATGTTGGGCCATACAAATTAAGCATATTGGAATTGTGACTCCATTTGGAATATTATAGTGCAATCCATTATGCAAGGATGGCAAAAGATCTATGTGGAGGGAAGATCTATGTTTTCTCTGGCTACCACCCAATTTTCTAGGATTACTTATGGGTAGGGGAAATGTCCCCTCCCTGCCTGCCGCCCATCAACACTCACATTTTAATTTCACACAGATAGTTCTGTTTTATATAGCAAATTAGACTTTTTGAAAAAATCAAAGTCAGCAGGCTAACTGATGCTCAAATCCTTTCACGCCCATCATTTGAAAAATGAAATTTTCTATCACAGATGGTGTCTCTCAGCCTTCTGCTGGGGATTTTAGTTGTAAGGTGATGACATCTGTTATGATGGGAGTGTTGCACATTATCTTAGAATCAAGGCAATTAGTTCAGCTAATCCTCTGCTGGTTCAGAGTTATTTTCTGTAGCATATATAGCAAAGGAACCTATAGGAATTATTGTACAGATTCCATGAAAAGCTACACCATGTACCATGAAAAGCTACACCAGATCCTAAAGGGTCTGCCTGATCATTTTTCTTGACTTTCAGCTTGTACTTTCCTTTCCATGATATCTTTGTGCATTCTGTGTTGAGAGCTCATTTTGTTATTTCTTATGGCAGTGGGACTTCTTGTTCCAGAGAGTTGTCATTTTCATATATATGCCAATCATCTTTTTTTACTCTCCTTCCCTCTTGCCCCCTCTCCCTATCCATCCTTCCCTCTCCCTTCCCCCTCCACACACTCTCTGTCTATGACTGCGTGCATCCTTCTGGGATCTGGAGCCTCCTGACAGCCCTGATATTAAGTTGCATATCAACTTTATACTAAATAAATAGTGAGCAATCTTAACTGAAAGCCAGGAAATGACTTGACTTGCAAGCCAGAGGTTTGCTGGTTCAAATCCCCGCTAGTATGTTTCCAAGGCTATGGGAAACACCTACAGTATATCGGGCAGCAGTAATATAGGAAGATACTGAAAGGCATCATCTCATAGTGCATGGGAGGAGGCAATAGTCAACCCCTCTTATATTCTACCAAAACACAACCGTAGGGCTCTGTGATCCCCAGGAGTCAACACCAACTCAATGGCACACTTTACCTTTAATCTTAACTGAATGTTTTAAAAAATTATACAAAAATAATTTCAGAACAGATAATAGAAAACATCTCAATAGATGGGAGTAATTAGCCCCACTGACCCTGTCCCTCCCCAATCCATTATTTCCCCCAGTTTTGTAACTCTAACTATATTGATGGAAATTATAATTCATGTAACCATAACTATATGAGAAATTATAATACTTATTATGAAAAAAGGTGGGGATGAAAATTATTTTTATTTTAAAAAGAAAAAAAAGTGTTATATGTGCCTCCACCTATAGAAATAGATAGATTTTTATATATATTGCAGACCACAACTACTTTTTGACACTGGGGTCTTCAGATCTCCAGCCCACACAGCTGTTTTACAATAGTAGTAGTAGCCTCCTGGAATTAAAAGGGAGATATAACTTGATTGTAGCAGTTTCCTTGCCTTCAAAGAAACTTCAGAGGATGCTGCATAGGGTTCCCAGTGATCTCCCATGCTCTGGAATTACAGCTGGTGTAGCATAGTTGCAGCTAAGCAGATGTAGACTGAAAACAGAGCAGTTCCACATCTGCTTAACTGCAATTGTGATACAGCAGCAGATGAATCCATGGCCATTTGCTGCCCTCCCCCAGACTTAAAGAGGCTTTGAGCTATGATAACTCACCACATATCATGATAAGTGATGCTGGCAGTCTGAATGTACAGGCTCACACACTGAGCTACTGTGTTCTTGTATTTATTTTAGATTACACTAAAGTTGCAATTCTAAGCTTACTTAGGAGCAAATTATGTTGATCTTAGTACTTACTTCCAGGTAAACATTCTTAGGATTGGGCTGGAATAAAACAGAGGAGTTTGTGTTGCTGTGTAGGAGTTAAAATTAATGATCCAACCCAGGAAGTCTGGTGAATATCATTTCTTACCCTTCCAGATGTCAATGCATTTAAGGTCCTTACTGTGTTTTATCAGTTAGCTGCTTCTCTTAATACTTCTGAAATCGTTCCTAGCCAATTCATTCTTATGGCTTGCTTTGAGATTTTTATTCTTGTATCTACGCCAAGAGTGTTCTCCAGGAATAATTCAGAATATTGCAGAGTTTAGGCTGCTGGGATGGGCAAAAGATCAGAATGGATGTTAAGTTGTTCTCCCATTCCTTTTATCTGCACAGAGAGCATGTTAACAGGTTGTTGCATAGGGCAATTCTGTCAGCTACATTCATTTTACCGTGGAGGAAAGACTGTAAATAACTGAGTATTTGGGGATCTGGGATTCAGAGCATGCTGCTTTTCTTTTCAGCCCTACTATTTACATGGGGCTCCTCATCAGGCTAGGGATGTGCGAACAGGTTCGATGTCAAACAAGCGCGATATTGAACCTGTTCAGTTCGATGGTCCTGTGTCAAACCAAACCACCACCACCCCGGTTTGGTTCAGCACTGGACCAGACCCTCCCCAGCCATTTTGTAGGGGTGGGTTTGTGATTTTTTAAAAAGGTACTTACCACCTCTGGGGGGGGTCTCCAGAGGTTCCCCCTCCCCCCACCAGCCTCCACTATGTTTCAAATTGCCCTGTCCGGGCAGTCTGTGGCCCGTTCCGGGCTTCACCCCCACCACAGTGGCCGTTTTGGAGGCCACCACACATTCCCAATGGGCCTCTGCAGCCACACAGAAGGTGGGGAGAGGGGGAACCTCTGGAGATCACCACCCAGTGGCCTCGGAGAAGCTGGGTCCAGTTCAGACCGAAACGGGCCAGCCAGTTTTGTGCACAACCCTACTTCAGACTATACATAGGGAGAGGAGCCCACCTTTCACACACATTAGTTATCCCCATTTTGAATATCTTTGCTTTAGAACAATCAACCAAAACCTTTGCTACAGAAATGTCATTGTCCTCTACAGATTATTGGGAGGCAAAAAATATCAACAAAAATAATCTTCAAATGTATCCAAAAGCAGTTCTTCAGAACCAGGTGAGGTCTGAGATATTTTGCTGCCTAACATGAAAGGTAATGAGACACTTCTCCATCTGTGAATGGGTAATGAGCATTCAGAGGCCATACTAGCTGCAATTCCATGTCCACAATGATTATGGTTAAGGAGTTAATGGAAATTGGCCATTGCTTAGAAATTCTGGGTTCTCACAACATGCTCCATGAGTGTGCATATTCATAGCTCATGTGCTGGGGAAAGAGGAGAAAGAAATTTCAGTGAGCAAGGAGAGGGAAAAGAACATCCTTCAGTGGAGTGAAAAAGGGTGGTGGAAGCAGTTAACAGGGAGGCCCATGGAATGGCACTGTGGTGGCAAGGATCCAAAGTTTGCTGCCCCCTGTTTTCCTCTTTGCACTCTCAGCTGAGGTGACCACCAGGAACTACAGCCAATCCCCCTCCTCCTCCCCGCCTCCTCCCCTCTCGCCTCCTCCTCCAAGCGTTTCAACATTCTCGAAGCAGTTTACACACACACACACACACACACACAAATAAAAAGAAATGAGTTGGTTCTCTGTCTCAAAAGGGCTCAGAATCTAGAAAGAAACATAAAGTAAATACCGGCAACCACCACATCACTGGAGGAAAGCTGTGCAGGGGCTGGCTAGGGAGAGTTGTTCTAAACCAAACAGGACATGTAATTCTGGCTTCCCAACAGATTTAACTGTGTTGTGTGACGCCCATGTCTTCAAACAAATGGTTGCATCCATACTTCACCTTTTTAGGAACACAGGAGGCTGCCTTACACTGAGTCAGAGCATAAGTTCCTCTAGCTCAGGGGTCCCCAACCTGTGGCCCTCCGATGTTGCCGAACTACAATTCCCATCAGCCCCAGCTACAACTTATTGCCGCTGGGGCTGATGGGAGTTGTAGTTCATCAACATCTGGAGGGCCGCAGGTTGGAGACCCCTGCTCTAGCTCAGTATTGTCTACTGTAGCTTGCAGCAGATCTCCAAGGTTTCAGGCAGCAGTCTTTCCCAGACCTGCCTGAAGATGCCAGAGATTGGAACCTCATGTATACAGAGAAGATGCTCAATCTCTGAGATATGGCCCCATTCCCTATAGTTTGGTGTACACTGAAAGAAACCTGGTCTGAGAAGTAGCCCCTCAAGTAGGAATCATTCCAAATGCTTCATTCTCTCGGACTATACTGTTGAAACTTCCAAAATTCACCTTTCTGTATGACCATTAAAAGAATTAGAGATCCTAATCCATGTTGTTGCCTGTTCCCTATACATGAGATGTTCTCCTTATCCCCCCACTCCCATCTCAGGAAGCCAGGCATGATTGGTGCAGCCTCCCTCTTGCCCTTTTGCAGACAAAGGAAGTGATTCTAAGCACTTCACTTGCTTGCTTGAGCAACAGCTGCAGATAATTAAATCCCAGATGTTGGTCCCAGCAGTGCAAATTAGAGAAAAGTAGATTGATTTCAGTGGAATGATACCATTGTTTAGTGGGTGTAAGTGACAGGAGAATTAAAGCTAACAAGAAAATGGGGAAATGGGTCAATGTGTTAAAAAAATATAGCATAAATGTTGCTATCCTTAGATTATGCTCAGTAGTATCTGTCAAATATGTCCTTGGGATTTTCTATGAAAATAGTTTAGTTATACCTTCATCATTTTTCAGTTGCTGTAAGGCTCATAAGAGAAATTTCATTCCCCAAACAAAAGGCAAATAGCAAAGGCAGGATTCCCACCCCCCACCAATACACTGGCTAACATATTCCACAGCATACATGTTTCCAGGGTAAGCAGCACTCCCAGAGTGTGGGCACACTACTTTCAGTATTTGCTAGGCCTGTGCAAATTTGAATTCAAAAATTTGGATTTTAGCTGAAATTGCCTCAAATCAGTAAAAATTATAAAACTAGAATCCTTTTTTAAAAAAATCAGATCATTAAAGTCAGAATTAATTCTGAAATATCAACATTAATTTTGAAATGCATCCGTATTTTGGAATTCACAAAATGGCACCATTTCAATGAAAGAGGTAATGGGAAAATCGGAAACAAAATCACCAAATATTACCAGTTGGTCTTGGAGCCTTGAAACTTGCCACACATATGGGGAAGGAGGTCAGGGCCCCTTGTAGAAAATTTAAAGAGAGTTTAAAGCCAATTCCCCTATTTTTGGTGACATTTTGAATTTTTTGTTTAAAATGGCTAAAATTAGTGATATCTGGCTTGTTTCAAGCCAGAACCTTACAAAAACTTCTGAAACCAGCATGTGGATGAACCTGCCCTTTGCCTTCATGAACAGGGCATGCCAATTTTCCTCACTTTTATACTTCCAGAATGGATGGGCATACAGTTATGCATTCTGGCACACATGAAGTCCACACTGGCAGGACCCTGTGTTATTTTTGTCAAAATTATTGTTAACTCCTCTGATTTTGGGAGGAAATTTTTTTAAAAAAATTATAAATGGCTAAAAATGGTGCTATCTGGCTTGTTTCAAGCCAGAACTTTACAAAAAGTTCAGGATCTGAAGCCCTCCCTAGGACCATCATTCTACAGAAGCTCACCAAAGTGAGCTTTCACAAAGTGAAAGTACTTTGAATGTTTCTGGTTTTGTGGTTAGAAAGATTTTCTCACTTTTCCTTCTAGCCATCTATATTAGTAATATTCTAAGACGGACATGCATGAGGACGTGGCAGAAAGGAGGCGATTGGCTGACAGAGGGGGAGGAGATTATTGACTGACAGAGGGGGAGAGAATTCCAGAGCACCAGGGAGTTTTGCAGGGCAGCTGGAAAGCAGTTTGACAGTTGGCTGGGGGTGGGGGCGCCGTGAAGCGTCAGGGAGCTCGGAGGCTGGGGGCAGATTCGGGAGCTGGACAGTTTGCTCTGGGGGCTGCAGGTGGCAGACAGTTGGCTGAGCTGTGCCGTGAAGTGGCAGGGAGCAGGGAAATCAGAGACTGTCAGTTGAGAGGGCGAGCGGGAGCCGTGCAGGGGCCGGAGGGGGCAAGCGGGAGCTGTGCGGGGGCCGGAGGGAGCGAGTGGGAGCCGTGCGGGGGCCGGAGGGGGCGAGCGGGAGCCGTGTGGGGGCCAGAGGGAGCGAGCGGGAGCCGTGCGGGGGCCGGAGGGAGCGAGCGGGAGCCGTGCGGGGGCTGGAGGGAGCGAGCGGGAGCCGTGCGGGGGCCGGAGGGGGCGAGCGAGTTGTGTGAGGCAGCGAGAGAGAGATAGTTGTGGGGAGGGGATGCCACAGGCTCAGTGCATGACTGCACAGATGCTCTGTGCAGGGTCAGCTGGGTAAGGGATTAAAAGGTGTGAAGTCCTTTTAATCCCTTTTTAAAAGTCTGTTTGTTCCTGCAACGAGAAATAAAAAAATTAATATCAAATGATAGGAAAGTTCATGTGGGGGTGTAATGATGGTCCAAGGAGGGGCTTCAGATCAAGAACGTTTTGTAAAGTTCTGGCTTGAAACAAGCCAGATTTCAAGTTTATTTTATTTTATTTTTTAAATTAACCACAAATCAGAGAGTGACCTGATAACTCCCGCCCCCCATAGCTTTGAGGGGGAAAATAACACAGAGTCCTTCCAATGTGTGTTCCAGATTGCATAACTGTATGCCCATCCATTCCAGAAATATAAAGGGGGGGGGAAATATACCCCTTTTCATGAAGGCAAAGGGCAGATTCCTCTACATGATGGTGGAATGATGGTCCAAAGAGGGTCCACCGTTTCAGAAGTTTTTGTAAAGTTCTGGCTTCAAGCCAGATTTTACCATTTTTAGCCATTTTAACCAAACTTTCAAAAATTCACCAAAAATCAGGGAATTGGCCAATTCTCTTCAAATTCACTACAAGGGGCTCTGACTGCCTTCCCCATATGTGTAGGATGTTTAGAGATTCTAGGATACACCAATGAGTGTTAGTGGGGTTTTTTCGTGTTCCCCATTAACTGCTGTGGGGGGAAATCCAAATTTAATTCAGAATTCAGCTTCAAATTCCAAATCTCATCCAATATCCAACATTGCTAGAGCCCAATGAACCCAAAACTGAAATTGTCAGAGTAAGATCGGGTCGGATCCGATTTCCTGAATGCATGCAAGCCCTGTATTTGCACTTGTATTTGTGCAAAAGTGCAAGACTGCCACACTTCTTAGATGCCCACAGCAGCAAGGGCAGTGCACAACTGCCCATGTTATGCTATGGAATGTCGGCCACTGATTATTCCTTCATCCCATTCATAACTAGATGGAAACAATTAACAAAGTAACAGATAAAGCCATAGCTTTTGTTGTCCAGATAAAGGCCAGGGAAGCAACCTGCCTAAAGAGCAGGAGGCTGTTGGTTCAAATCCCTGCTGGTGTGTTTCCCAGAATATGGGAACTCCTATATCGAGCAGGAGAGATATAGGAAGGTGCTGAAAGGCATCATCTCATACTGAGCGGGAGAAGATAATGGTAAACTCCTCATATATTCTACCAATAGAACTAAATGGCTCTGTAGTCATCAGGAGTCGACACCAACTCAACAACACAACCTTTCCTTTCCTTTACTGCTTATTAACTTTTGGGAAGTTAAGTACAAAATCAACTTTAAAATATTTGTAAGATAATACAAAGTTTTATGGATTGAAAATACAAACTCCAAAAAGATATAATATGTGGGTATTCATATTTTCTGTAACCAAGAAGCAATGTTTTATGGAAAGCCAAGGGTTCCCATGCTTGATGGAGATCTGCAAAAAAATTCTAAGATTGATTTCCCCCTTTTTAAGCGGATGGAATATCTGTTCAGTGGGGCTTGTTACAGCTACAAGAAGATGTATTTTTGGAAATGAACATACTTGCCAACTCTATTGAGCTTACATGCATAGGATGATGTCGTTGGAAAATTGAATTGACATGATATGGGCTTCAGGTCAAGCCCACTTGACCAGAACCAAGATTGGTCCAGTCAATTAGATTTGCTGATGTGATGTCAGTTCTGGGTTAGATAGACTTGACCTGGAACCAATACCAGATCAATTCAATTTGCTTAATCACATTATCCACTTTCTGTATCAAGTTGCTGATCATATTTTCCACTTCCCATAGGTCACCCTTACAGCTTGCCAGGAATAAGGTACAGCAGGCAGATGTAGAAATAAGTTTTTTTAAAGTTTTTTTTTAAATTAGAAAGCTTAGAGAGAAAGAATTTTCTAGAGAAGATGAATATCTTGAAGTTTCTGAAGTATGTGGATTGTGGTTACTGAGTACATAATACTCGGTAACCACAAGGGGAGAGACAGGGGGCACCTTCATTGACTACAGGGCAGCTATCCCAGTGGTGGTGGGGAATAGAAGAAAAAATGTTGGCAGGTCAGCAGGCCATTCCAGGGGAAGAGTAGTCAGAAAGGGGAAGCTGTCTCCCTTCCAGCTGTCTTGCCAGTTCTTTGACCTTGTGGAGCACTGCCAACAACCCACATAGTCTTACCTTGCTCCTCTGCAATGCCAGGTCGGTCCAAAATAAGCCTGAACTCATCCATGATTTGATTATGGATGAAGGGGCTGACCTGGTATGTATTACCGAGAATTGGTTGGGGGCGGCTAGTGGTTCAGTCTGGTCCCAACTTCTTTCTCCAGATTTTCTGTAGAGGAGCTGGTAAGAGGACGTAGGCGGGGAGGCGGAGTGGCTGTGGTATACAGGGATAACATCTCCCTCACCAGGATCCCTGTTAGGATATCAGACCATATTGAATGTGTGTACTTAAGTTTGGGAACCAGGGATAAATTGGGACTTCTGTTGGTGTACCAATTGGCCCAACGGAATCCCTTACTGAGCTCATGGACTTCGTTGCAGAACTCGCATTGGAGTCTCACAGACTTTTGGTGCTGGGGACTTCAATGTTCATTTCGGTACCAATTTGTCTGGGACACCTCAGGAGTTCATAGCAGCCATGACAACTATGGGCCTATCTCAAACGGTCTCTGGACTAATGCATATTGCAGGTCACACATTTGATTTGGTCTTCTACTATGATCAGGGTGATGTTCCATGGGTGGGGACTCCTGTGATATCCCCATTGTCATGGACAGACCACCATCTGGTTAAGGTTGGACTTACAGCCACTTCCTGCCTCTGCAGGGCGAGGGGCCTATTAGAATGGTCCACCTGAAGAGGTTATTGAATCCAGTAGGATTCCAAGAAGCCTTGGAGGGATTCAATGTTGGCTTTGCCGGTGATCCTGTTGTTGCCCTGGTTGAGAATTGGAACAACTTGCTCACCAGGGTAGTAGACACAATTGGGTAGGAGCACCCAAGCGTCCCCTCCGACCTGCTTCAAAATTGGCCTCTTGGTATACGGAAGATCGATGGGGGCTGAAGTGGCAAGGTAGGCGACTGGACCACAAGTGGAGAAAGACACGACTTGAATCCGACAGATTACAACATAGAGCACATTTAAAGATCTATGCTCAGGCAATATGTATGGCAAAGAAGCATTTCTTTTCTGCCTGTATTGCCTCTGCGAGTTCACACCCAGCAGAATTGTTCAGGGTTGTGAGGGGACTAGTATCTGCACCCTCTCCCTTGAACCAGAATTTGGAGTCATCAATTACCCGCTGTGATGTGTATAAAGAGTTTTTCGCAGATAAAAATTCTCGGATTCAGGCCAACTTAGATGGAGACTCCACAATTAATTTGATGTCTGAACTGGAGGTGTCCAACAACTCCTCTTATGTGATTTGACTGGATCGGTTTCAGTTTGTGACTCCTGAGGATGTGGACAAGCTGCTTGGAGTGGTGAGACCTACCACTTGTCCTCTTGACCCTTATCCAACATGGCTTGTTCTGTCTAGCAGGGAGGCTCTTGTAGGAGGCCTGGAAGAAATCATAAATGCTTCTCTGAGGGAGGGCAGGATGCCTTTTTGTCTTAAAGAGGCAACTATTAGACTAAAGAAGCCTTCATTAGATCCCTCAGAATTGAGTAATTATAGGCCTTTTCCAACCTCCCATGGCTGGGCAAGGTAATTGAGGGAGTGGTGGCCTCTCAGCTCCAGGTGGTCTTGGAGGAAACTGATTATCTAGACCCATTTCAAACTGGTTTTCGGGCGGGCTATGGGGTGGAGACTTCCTTGGTCGACCTGATGGATGATCTTTTATATTTGAGGATTCGAGAGACAAGCCTCAATAAAGAAGGACAATGAGCATGGTAGACGGAGAGTAATACAATACATATTTACATACTCTTAATGTGATAATTGTACACACTGTTTGTATATATTTGTGTTATTTGCATATTGCTTATTTTTTCAGCTTAATGAGTCTAAATTAATTAAAAGAACAAATTTTTTGTATGCAAACAAAATGCAGTACTCAACAAAATTAGTTTACATATTTCACATCATGGTGATAGTGGCCTATTTGTGCTTCTATCATTTTTTAATTTGGAAGCAGTAATGGGCTGGATGAGGGAGAATAAACTGAAGCTCGTTCTAGGGTTGTGCAGGTTTTTTCTGTTTTGTTTTTGCCCAAATCCAAAACACCCCCCTTTTGTTCCTTGTTCAAAATCAACCAATCTGAAACCCCCATTTTTTTCTTTGTTTGAAATTGCAAAATCTGAATCTGAAATGTTTTGTATTTTAAAAATGGCCTTGGCGCAAAACTAGTGGGTGGGGTTGGTAATGCCCAATAGGTGGAAGCTAGCAACCAAATTTCAGAGGAATTGGGCAAAGGGCTGATTTTGGGTGAATTTTTGAAGTTTAAGATTCCATAGAGAATAATGGAGGTTTCAGCAAAAGTATAGCTTCACATCGGGAGTGGAGGGGTGTCCCAGAGCAAAGTAGTGTGGGTGGTAGTGCCCAGTGGGGGCAAAGAAGCTACCACATTTTTTTCCAAAGGAATTGGGCAAAATGCTGGTTTTTGGTGGTTTTTTGAAGTTCATGCGTCTTTAAGGTTTTCCCCCATAGGGAATAATGGAGGTTTCAGTAGCCCCATAACTCCACCTGTGAGGCACTGGGGGTGGGGCAGAGTGAGTGGTGGTGTAGTGCACATAGGGTGCCAACCACCCCCATACCGACAAGCTCGTGGGGTACAGGGTTTGATTGTTTCTGAGGTGTTCTGAATGTAGATTCTCTGGTAGCATATGAGAGTGGATTCATGGTTTGTCATTGATTCATGGTTTGTCATTGTCTCATATGGTACCAGAGAATCTACACTCAGAACACTTCAGAAACAACAAAATCCAGTATCCCATGGGTTAGCAACCCATGGGGGTGGTTGGCACCTTCTGTGCAATACACCACCACTTACTCTGGGCCACCCCAGCACCCCCCCCCCCCAGTGCAGTTATGGGGCGGCTGAAACCTCCATTGATCCCTATGGGATAAAACATTAAAGATGTGTAAACTTCAGAAATCAATTTTAAATCAGGCCTTTGGCTAACTCCTTTGCAATCTTGTGGTGGGCAGGCAACCCCTTTGGGTACTGCCACCCAACCCACTGTTCTGCCCCCTTGCAGGCTCGATTCTGCCCCGAATTTGCCACAAAGACATGCAAACTTCAACAATGCATAGAAAATAATTGCCAGGTAGCACACACAAGAACAGAGAACAGCAGACTAGCAGAGCTTCTTAACGAACCAGGTTTCCAAATCAAGCATCAGGTGCAGCAAACTATGGCCAACAGCAGCATCAAGTGTGCCTTGCCCTCCCTCCTCCAACAAGCAATAATTTCTCATCCACAGACATTTTTTCAACACATCAACAACAACACATCAACAACAACAGCAGAGCTTTACAAAGAACCAGGTTTCCAAAGCAAGATCACACAGATGCAGCAGAGTCAGACAGACTAGGCAAGATCACACAGAGGCAGCAGACTTGGCACATTTTTTTACTTTTCTGCAACAGATTGGAGCCTGTGGCACCACAACCTATTTGATGCAAGCAATCTAGTTTGAATAAAAATGGTGATGATGCTAGAATAGAATTCACAATATGACCCAATTGTCATTGCAAAGAAGAAGGAGGAGGGAGAGAGAACCAGCAGGATGCCCATCAATGAGGTCCCAAAATACAGCACAACAACACAAATCATCCTAGGCAGGCATTTGAAATAGGGAGCAGTGAGGGAACAGAGAGACACAATATAACTATAGCTACACAATAGCTATATTCTCCCCCACAGAACCCCTGTTTAAACTTCCTCTAAACTAAACCACAACACACAACTTTTTAAACTCAGTTGCAACCCCAGACCTCCCTCCAACTTGCCTCCCCACTCACTCAGGGCTCTGGTGGCTGCTGGCACAGACAAGCACAGTCAGGCAGTGATTCTCTCAAGGGGGTGGGGGGGAAATTCTTCTAGAACAAAAAAGCAAGCAATGCAGCAGCAGATTAATCCAGTCCCAGGCTGGCATGTAGTAGCATGCAGTAGCCATAGCAGGCTTTCATTCTGGGCTCAGGCTGGCAGCAAGGCAAGCATGGCACCATGGAAGCTTGAGTTTAGACATGCAATGCAAAACTAGTTCTTTCTCTCTCTCTTGAATGAGGCAGAAAGGCAGAAACGACAGAGTACTAACTTGTTGAATTAATTGAACCAACCTCGCCCCTCCCCACCCTTGCCACATCTTTGACATTTTCAAAGCAATCAGCCCAGACAGAGTGGAAACATTAAGGGTATTGTTTGCTAGAGCTGGCAATGCAGTTGCACATTCCAAGGAAATAAGCTTCCTCAGGGATGCTGTGTCTGCTTTTTGCATATCTTATCTTCTTATCTTCTGCTAATCTTTTTGACAAACACTCACTGCCTCACTGGTTGCTACAACCAGGAGACCAAAGGACAATTTCATGCGATGCTGAAATGGAAGGTCCGAAAAGTTTTCCAATGAACAAAACTTTCGGCTCTGAAATAGGGTCATTTTGATTTGTATACCAAAAAAATTGTTTTTAATTTTTTCATTTTGATTTCTATACAAAACATCTGAAAATGCCATTTTTGGACACAAAATGTTTCATTGCCAAATCGAAATGCACAAGCCTAGCTGAATCCAGATAAGACTGAGGTACTTATTGTGCAGGGTCAGAACTCCAGAAATGATCTTGATCTACCTGTTCTAGATGGGGGTCCAAAAGGAACAGGTTTGCAGTCTGGGAGTACTTCTGGATCCACACCTCTCCTTGGTTTCTCAGGCTGAGGCAGTGGCTAGGGGTGCTTTCTATCAGCTCCGGCTGATACGCCAGCTGTGCCTGTTTCTCGAGATCAGTGACCTCAAAACTGTGGTATATTTGTTGGTAACCTCCAGACTGGACTTTTGTAATGCGTTCTACGTGGGGCTGCCTTTGTACATAGTCCAGAAACTTCAGCTGGTTCGCGGCAGCCAGGTTGATCTCTGGGTCATCTCGGAGAGACCACATTACTCCTTTGCTGATGGAGCTTCACTGGCTGCCAATTGGTTTCCATGCAAAATACAAAGTGCTAGTTATAACTTATAAAGCCCTAAATGGCTTAGGCCCTGGGTATTTAAGAGAGCGTCTTCTTCACTATGAGCCACACCGCCTATTGAGGTCATCTGAGGAGGTCCATCTCCAGTTACCGCCAACTTGTCTGGTGGCTACATAGAGACGAGCCTTCTCGGTTACTGCCCCGAGATTGTGGAATGCGCTCCCTGTTGAGATACGATCCTCCCCATCTCTGGCAATTTTTAAAAAACATCTGAAAACCCATCTTTTCACCCAAGCTTTCCCAGCTTTTAAAAATTGTCTGTTTTAATTTTATGGTTGACTTTAAATTGTTGAATTGTTTTAACTTTTTATATGTATTTTAATTGTTTTATGTTAACTGCCAGAGATGAAAGTTTGGGCAGTATACAAGTTTGATAAATACATAATTAAATAATAAAAAATAATACTTTAAGTGTTGAGATTTTTAACAATGGGCCAGCTTAGATTTTTCAGGTTATGCATCAGGACAAAATATCCTGTAGTGTGCATATCCAGTCTTATGGCTGTAGCGGGATACTACACCTAACACTGGTACTGATATTTCCTGCTATACTGTTCTGAGGGTTTAATCTGAAAACATCTGAGCAATGACCTTTTCCTGTTACTTTGCTGAGCAACACAACAGGTGCTATAGAACCTATCTGACAGAGAGTGCCTCAAGTTGACCAAATGGTATCTCATCCAGGGATATAAACACATTAGGAGATGCTCATCTTTTATACTGGCCTATATGATAAGGAGATTGTTTACTTGTCACTTGCTTCTCTGGTTCTGATTGGTAAGGTACTCCTCACACCAGTGGCACAGTTAGCCACAGACCTTGGGGATTTGGAATGCGGCCTCCTGTCTCTGGGAGGAACTGCAAATGTTCGGGGGGGCTCTTCCCCCCCCCCTTTTCAGCTGCAACTGTGTGGGGGGATATTGGCAGAGATGGGGTGGTCAGTGGGGTGCGGACACTCAAGGGGAGACCAAGGCAGAGGCGGTGGCAAGAGCTCCTTCCCTGAAGCGGCCTGCCACCCATATAATAGGTTGGGCCATTTTTGGCCCATTTGGGGGCTCTTTGCACGAACAGAGGACCGAAATGGGCCGAAAACGCCTGACCTGTCATTTGGGTGGCAGGTGGACTAAGGGAAGGAGCTCTTGCCGCCACTGCCGCCACTGCCACCACTGCTGCCTCCCCCACCGTGGTCTCCCCTCGAGTGCCCACACACCCTGCTGGCTGCCCCATCCTCACCACGCAGTGCAGAGTCTATCCCCTCCGTGCAGCAGCATTTGAAAAAAGTTTTTTAAAGTTTTTAAAAAGAGATTTAACTTGCCCCAACCCCACCAAGCCCTCAAGCGGGGGGAGGGGGGCTCCAAAGCCCTTCAGGTCCGGGCTCCATGTAAAATATCAACAACAACAACACTTGTAGACAAATCTAGAATATCAGGATCTCAGAAAGAAAGGGAGAGAGGTTATATGTTTAAATAGGGTAATTTCTGATACTGAGGGCAACTTGAAAGGTGGTTCTTCCAGTGAGATGTTTCAGAAAAGTGCTGTTTACATTTACTTTTGATTCTACAAGCAAAGATAAATGGACTAGCCCTTCATTTTGGTTCCCTTGTGACATAGTCTTGGTAGGGGGGATGAACACACTGTGCATAAGCTCCCATGTGCCACCCAGTTCACCCAGTCTGTTTATTGTTCATTGCACATACAATCTGTAAACAAGACATACATACAGTTGTTCATATTAAAAAAAAAGTACATGTGTACAAAAACTCAATAAAGCTAAGAGAGATAGCAGAATGAAGAGATGACAGACATGCAGAGACCTGCAATTCCACTTGTAGGCTTGCAAACTGTCTGTGTACATAGGCAGGGCTATGAGAGAACAAAGCTCTTGAGCCTGTGGAAATCCTCATGGGAGGGCACAATACCTGTGGAAAACTGGAACACACCCTTAAAAATGGCATGGAAATGTGTCTTAAACACATCTACTTGGATTCTCTTGTTTTTATTGGTTTCCCTTTTTTAAAAAAAGTGTGCCGAGAATTGCAATTTTGATTTCAGTGTTGACCATAAGCTTCCTTTTAATATTTAGGAATATATTCCTCTCTCACGATTGTACATATATTTCATGGCAACAAATCATATTATGACTCTTATTAAGCCCAGGTTAAACTCTCTTGAGAGATAACCAGAGGCCCATTAATCTGATTCATTCAATAGTTCAGTTCTGTTTAAACGATACTGTATTTTGTTTTCTTCCACCTCTGTCTTTTCTCAGGTGTGCCTCCCACTTTGTCACACCAATTAAGCAATATAGCGGTCAGACCACACTAAAGAATATATGTTACAGACAGGTCTACATTTTGCCAGGCAAACTGTTTGGGGATTGAGTTCCTTGTCCTGTTTAATAAAACATGCCATTTTTTTCCTGCCAGGAAATAGGAAAATGGCCATTCTGTCACGCGCTGCCCCACAGCCACTTAGCATTCCTCCCAGCATATTCCACTTTTCAGCACGGAGGCAGATAGACCTTGACTCTGAGGTGCTCTGTGAACAAAAATGCTACTGTGTCCCCATAGGGGACAGAGCTTGAGTTTGCAACAGACTCTCTGAAATCCAGGATGGTTTACCTTTCTTCCCTGCAGAGAGTGAGGTTTCTAATTTAAACTGGGCTCAGTGATCCATGCCATGCTTTTGGCTTCCTGAAAAGTGAAGGAGCTCCACAATTTATTTACTCATGTCTAGAAGTTTAGTAATGACAGTAATAATGCTGAGCACTTTAGGCACTGAAAGAGCTGTTCAGCCTTGGCCTGGATTTAAATGCTTCCACAGAACACATCCAGCCTTCCATGGAAACTCTATTGCCTCATTCTAAATGCTTATTCCTAGGCAATAAGGCCACTCCAAGACTAACAAAGACTCTGACCTTGCTGATGTCTTTAACTGCTGGTTTAATCACCAGTTTATTTGTGCCAAATGCCAACTTGACTTTGAAAGCTTCTAGGAGCAGTATCGAGGTAATAACAAATTGTTTCTAACAGAATCCGGGGGGGGGGGGCATGAGGTAGAGTTTAGCAATATCTAGAAAAGATGACAAAAAGTCAAGGGTCAGGGCTGGATTAACCCATAAACTAATTAGACTGTGTGGTGATCAGCCCTCCCCTACCCTAAAGAGTGAACCGGAAGTGAACCCTGTCCTATCTGTCAGGCAGTGACCTCTGGGGGATCAGCCACTCAGCACACAGTGACCGGGACCTAGAGGGCCTGGCGCAAGGAAGTGAAGGCTGTCTTTGTTCTCAGAAGGAGCCAGGAGGGCGATGAGAGAAGATGGGGACAGGCTTTGTGAGCACCAGCAATGAAGTCTTGCTGCCTCATGGCCAACAGCCAGCCTGGAGACTTCTCTCTTGGAAAGACATCTGCAGATCCTTGAGAGACAGGATTGCAGGAAGTTTAAATTCTCTCCTGGAGTTTGAGGTGAATTCATAGAGGAAGGAAGCCAAGGGCTTTTTAGCTTTGGAAAGACTTAGACAGGGAATAGTGTGATAGCTACCCTGTGTTAGACTATTTACTTTCCTTTGCTGCTTTGCAAATCCTTATACCTGGAGACGATTCTCATGATCACCAAAAAGCAAGCTACTAGCCCGCTTTTTGGCAAGCATGAGAACCACCAGGCTTACAGGTGAGACTGGTGTCATCAAAGTGGGTAACTCACTTAACTAGCCCTCCCCTTAGACAAGGTTAGCAGAGCAAGTGCTCCACTAACCTCTTCTTTTTTATTGTGTGTTGCCGCAGTGGGGCTCTGCACCATGACAACACATGGGGAGACCCCCGCTGGGAGGCTGAAACAAGCATCCAGGATGCCCCGTGCACTTGTGCGGGGCATCCTGGAACTTCCAGGGGCCACGCAGCTCCCACCGGCAACATGACAGAGCCAGCAGTCCTGTGGGCAGCTGATCCGGCCACCCAGGGCTGCAGCCTGGATCGTCTGCGGGAAGAGCGGGCTTGGCCCGCTCTCCCCATAGAAATCCCTCCGGCGAGTCTCACCAACTGTGAGATTCACCTCCATGTCTATTGTGTTTTATTTTGTAACATAACCTTCTAAGAAACTCTAGCCTGAGCCATTTCTATCCAACCAGGGGGCTGTAGAAGTCTCTGTACCCTGTAAAGGTGCTTTTAAAGTTTGCTTGCAGCCAGGGGTGCTTTTTGAATTATCTTTGCAACTGGGTAACCACAATTTTTAAAGTGTGCCACTCCAAATACCAGCTGAATTGCTCTTAGAAATTATGCTTGCAAGTACTGAGTGTTTCTGTTACCTGTAACTAAAAGCTGAGTAAGCCTCAGACTGAAGCAGTCTGTAGTATTTTTGAATAAAGTTTTTGTCTTTTTGTTCTTAGTATCTGACCTGCCTCTGAGTGGATTTTTAACTTAGGAAAAGGGGTTTTACTCTGGTGCAAACACATCTCAAGTTTAATTGCTCAGCTGCTCACACTACCAAGTTTGTTCTTCACATGTAGGCTGCACATGCAGGGTTTTCTGTACTTTTCCACTGGTAAAAGAAGGAGAGTTACCCTGGAATTTCCCACTTCAGGGAGGGATTAAACTCTGTTAAAAAGTGGGTATGGTGGGAGCAATTACCAAAGGGACAGTTTTAAGTTTTAAAGGAACAGCCTTTGTTGAACAAGCATGGAGGGAATGATGCAGCATTTTTATTTCCCCTACGTGGGCTTGCTTTGAGACAAAGGCTGGGCTTAAATCCACTATTCGCTACAGACTGTAACCGGCTTAAACTTCCAAATTTTTAGGTCCTAATTTAGGCCCTATTGAATTCTAAAAAGCAGTCTTTTATGTTTTCTTCATTAGACGTTTGTCCCTGTGGGGATCCTTTGGAGTATGTTAGGTGGAGACAGAAAGAAAGGGGGGGGAGGAGAAGGAAAAAATAGAGTTGTTCCTGAATAAAGCTTAGTTAAACAAACATTTGTGGAAATGTACCTTGGATAAAGTTAGAGAGATGGCTTGGAGGGTGGAAAATGCTCTTCACTGTGCAGAATTGCTCTCTTTGGTACCCCCAAACTAACTTCATGAAATACAATGAATACAATGAATTTATACACTGCTTTTCAACAAAAGTTCCCCAAATGGTTTATAAATTGTATTGTATTGTAGTTTTATTTACAGTCATTGAAGTGAAACTCTATTTTAAAGATGTCCATAAATCACGATTCGTGCACCAATTCGAAGGGTCCATTCAGGCACCTTTAAGAACAAGGAAAGCAGGTCTGTCCCTTCTCCTCTGCCACTCACTGCAGCTTCCTGCTGCAGTGTCGCGCTCCCCAGCACCCCTCATACAGTGGCAGTGCAGCAGTGGCATGCACATGGGCTCTGTGCATGCACGGCAGCCATTTGCATGTCCAGCAACCATGCAAACCATGCAAATGCTTATCACACATGCACTGAGGCCATGTGCGTGCCACTGCTACACCGCTGCTGTGCAAGGGGTGCTGGGGAGTGTGACTCTGCAGCAGAAAGCTGTGGCAAGTGGTGGAGGAGTAGTTATGGACCTGTTATCTTCACTCTTAAATGTACCTGAACTGACCCTTTGAATCAGCGCATGAATCATGATTCATGCACATCCCTAATCTATTTGCTTATCCAACTACTCCTCATTCTACTACAGGAAAATCAGCTTTTGAACTACTGAGAGGATGCAAAGCTACCACCAAACTTACCCAATGGCAACCACTGATAGGGCTTTCCATGCCATCTCACCCTGATGATGCAGAGATTCATGACTGGGTGAGGGAGAAGCAACAAAAATATAAATTGTATGTAGATCAGAAACAGGGTACAAAGCAGCAAACATTTCAGGTGGGGTCCTTCTTACGCCGCCTTATAAAGTGAGAAAGGGATGTTCCTGATATTCTGGACCAACGGAAACTGAAATCTGAGAAGATTCTGTAATTACGGATGCTGGAAACAAATGGAACAGTTCAACACTTTCAAACATTCATGCTCTGAGAAAAGAGGGAAGGGAGTCTGATCTCAGGAGAGGAACTGGAGAGAAATTAGATCTTGCCTCCTGTTTTGACTTCACAGATGAGGCTGATGAAAGTGATGGACAATTCTCTGTACCAGAGAACAATACACTAGCAATGCCTGTGCGAGACACCCAAAGAATTAGATGTGTGCTTGACAGGAGACCACCTAAAAGACTTCAAGAGTTTTAAACCAAATTGTAAACAAATTCTATTCTGGTTGTTATAAAGAAGAGGGTTGTGTTGTATTCTATCTAATAATCTTTTATGTTTTGTTAATTAAAGGTTTGTCCCTGTGGGGATCCTGTAGAGTGTGTGTGTGGGGGGGGATGAAGACAGAGGAGGGGGGAGGAGAAGGAGAAGGATAACATGTTGTTTCTGAATCAAGCTTAGTTAAACAAACACAGAGCCCTTTCTCACAACTGGTGAGGGGCTCCAGAGTGGACTGAGGAGAAGCACTCGCTCTCCTAACCTCGTTTTGAAGGGTGGGTTTGCCGCCACGGTGTCGCCAGGATGGGGCCCGATCCCAGCAGTTCACATAGACATGCAGTTTTGAAGCCCAGTTTTGCACACACGTGTGATTAGCCTCATAAGATGGATTTGAGTTTATGAGGGAAGCAGCTATAAAAGGACCTCCATTCTTGCCTTTCTTCTTAGCCTTAGGCCCTTCATATGTGGCCCCTCTAGGGTAAACAACAGTGTAGAGGCTGGAAGGCACAGCCACAAGGTTTGTAAATGGCTTTAGAATGAAGAAAACTAAAAATGCCAATTCAGAAAAAGTTCTTGTGATTTCCAGAATTTCTCTCTTGGCTTGTAATGTTGACACCGGTGCCCTGATAGAGTCATATTATGGCATTTCTCAGTGGAGATTGCGGATTGGTTTTCACCTGCTCACACATAGCTCGGTGTGCATGTGAGAAAGGGGTTTGGATGTCATGTGGGTCATAGTAGTTGGCCACTAGTTCAGCCACTTCTCCCCTAATGAAAAGACAATTCAAGAGAATAAACTCAAATACAGAATATTCTTAAAAGGCTGCTTGTCACTTGATCATAGTGGAGGTCATCGGTTTACAGTAGTTTGCAGCAATTAATGAAAAATTAAATGAGATTACAGGATGGTCAGGACCCACCTGGACACCAACCATGAGGAGGCCCTCTCAAAGCAGGAGGAGCATGCCCCAACCAGGATCCTTGGCCCTGACAAAAAAAACCCTGGATACAACAGACCCTGAGCAGCCAAAGCTTACCTCCCCTCCTGCAGTTCCCCCTTCAGAGGTATCCTGGAACTTTAGAGATCCAGTGTTCTCTAGAAAAACACCTGCCCCATCCCCAGAACCCCAGGAACAGTGTTGATGCCAATCTAGGGCCAAGCTACAGCACTGGAGGCAAAGTGTTCACCTGGCTGCTTGAGGCCTCCCTCCCAATAGGTTTCCCAAGGAGGAAAGGGAGGCCAGATCAGCTCTGGTGCTTATCTCAATAGGGGTCAGATCCTAAGCCCCCTGAAGGGATGGGACTTCTAGCTTGTATATAACCCTCAAAGCCTGCTCTTGCTGGTTCAACCGCTCCCTCGCTGAGTTCTTGGTTTGCACCGCTGGCTTCTCCTTGCCATACCAAATCCAGGCACATGCAGGGGCTGACATTTAAAAAACTTTTGCTCTTGTGCCTCCAAATTAGCTGGCTTTAGGTGTCAAATCAGCTGCTGAATACTGACTGCAGAGACAGACAGACACACATATATATACATAAGGAGAACAAGCAATAGAAGAATTGTGAAAATCAGATGCAGTAGAATAACACACAGGATCCCAAAGAAAAGACAAACACGACTGTTTCTGGATACAAGGCTGAAGTATATCCATCCACTCATGGGGGACAGCGACTCACACATAGCTCTGTGAGCATGTGAGAAAGGGGTCTAGGTGTCAGAGACAACTTGCAATGTTGAAGGACAAACTGGGCTTGGGCTACTTTGGCCAGGGCAATGATTTCAGGTGTCATTGCACATGCAGAGTTCACTACCATAAAGTCTGGATCAGGGCCAAGCTTTTGTCATGAATCCCAATTTTAAATAGTAACATCCTTCACAAATGGATTTTCAAATGGATCTATTTGCCATTAACAGAGCAGTTAAGAGATGCTGTACTCTAAAAGCATGCACAAACATCTGAAGACTAAAGAACAAAATTGGTTACACTTTCTAAAAGTACTGTAAAAACCTTTGGTTTCTAAGTGAACATTAGAAGAAAGCAGGGAGGAAGCAAGGGAAATGTGTGAGCTGGTAGGTTCTTTAGGGTTTTTTTTAAAAAATAGTTTTCAGTTTTTAGCTTTTTATTAATGACTTTTAATTTTAAAAAAATTTTAAAAGTAATTTTAGATGTGATTTTAGCCTGGTCTTTTAACTTGTTTAATTGTATTAATCTTTTATTGTGAGAACCGCTGGGAGGCAGGCGGCTCCTATTGGCATCTTGGCGGCAAACCCATCTAGGAAGCACGCCTCTTAAATGAGGTTAGCTCCATTTAGATGAACGCTGGCTGCTTTCAGCCAGTACTGCAACACTGACGGATTCCCGCCTGTCACTGGGGGGATCCAAACAATGCACCATGCACAATGCACAATGAGTCCTGCCCTCAGAGTGATCCATCCTGCTTCATGGTGCATGGAGCAGGGCTGATCGTGTGGGAGCACTCAGAGTGCACTCCCGTAAGGAAAACAATGGTCATCTGGGGGGAAGGGGAGGCTTGGGAAGCCTCCCCCTGCCTGCTAGGTGTGTGCACAAAACCGGGTTGCCCGGTTCAGTTCAGGTTTGAACTCGTCTCAAACAGAACTGGGCTTGTTCAGTTTTGTGGACTCCCAACCCACCCCTACCCCCCACCCCCGGCTTAGCTCAAATTCAAGCCAGTTCAGGAGTTCTAATATATATATATATATATATATATAGAGAGAGAGAGAGAGAGAGAGAGAGAGAGAGAGAGAGAGAGAGAGAGAGAGAGAGAGAGAGAGAACTCACTGCATCCAGGGGGCACTGCTGTGGCCATTGGGGGGTGTCTCCAGCAGTTCCCCCTCACCCTTCTGGCCTCCCCCCAGTCTTGAAATGGCCCAGTTCAGGCAGTTTCTGGCCCATTCTGGGCCTCTGTGTACTTGTGGCCATTTTGGAGGCTGCCACGCATACGCAATGGCCATCTGCATGGCTGAGTCATGAAGCATAGCTGTTAGGTATAATGCTCTCAAAATGACTGAACACAGACAACAGCTTTTTTAGTGCCTGAAAAGTAGAATGATTGAGTCATTGTGCAACATTCCTAGCAGTTCCATGAATATAAAAAGTTATGTTTGTGCAAGTGGGAAGGGATGGCTTTCACTGATCCCCTTCTTTCTATTGCTCTTGATTCCCCCCCCCCATCTGTTTTTGTGGGACTCCCAGTCCTCAGGGACATATTTCAAATGGCACAATGGGCTGCAGAAGGGCCGCAGAAACACTAATATTTTGACACACAGACCCTTACCGCTCCTTTACTGTGCTAAAGCCATCCAAACTCACTACACTATTAATGTTAGCATACAGATCCACAAAAGGTAACCATCCTAAACTAAATGGATGATAAAAGCACATTCTCCATCTCACTGGGATGCTTCAAGTTCTGCTGAACATTTTAGAAGGGAGACATGTTTTGGTGTTTAAAAATAAGTAATTAAGTTATTTACCATCCCCATGCTTTATTTCCCCCAAAGGGGCATGCAGACAGGTGTACCTTTATTTCATCCACATGTTATGTAAAGGCAATTATGCTTTTATTCAATAGAAGTATGGGCTGATTTATATATAATGCAGCAGTGCCACAGATTCTTTACCCATGGCCTTACCCATGAAGGTCCTTCAGGCACCAGCTGACATGGGGAAAAGGTTCTAACTCTTTGTGCCCACCTATTTACATCACCTGCCTGCCAAGATGGCCACCATCTGGGCCAATGACCATTGGTGTGCAATCACTGCGTACATGCATAATGGATGCATGGGGGTATTAACCTGTTAAATGGGATGTCTACATGTTGCCTGTGGCTAACATTTATTTCAGCCTGTGGCAAATCCCATAGGAGAGGATTTGTAAAGAGACTAATAGCATAGTGTTCCCTAGATTTTTGGCAAGTCATTGCATTTGAAAAGCTTGGTGTGGGTTGTACATCTTGTTCTGCTGCTTCTGAGCTGGGGAGAATGTATTGATTGCTCCTTTATGGCTCATGTTTTAAGTTGAAATGGTCCACAGGGCTCTCCTTCACGCGCCATCCCCATCAATCAAAGAAAATGAAGTAACGAATAAAACTCCAATTAGAGCAATTCCCATTTCATAATTTAGAACCCATCTAAGTGGAGTCTTTGATTTTGCTTAACTTTATTTTTAGCTAGTGTTCCTACATCAGCCTTTTAAAAATATGTAATTTAGAATTTCCTTAACAGAAGACACTTATGTTTTTATAGGGTGTTCTCTATTTTAAAAAATTAATGAAATCATGGTAACATAGAGCTTGGTGTTTATGGATCACACGTCAGAATTTATAAGCAACAGTGTTGTTGTAAACCTCTTTCATTTCTCAAGGCAAAGAATTGCCACATGGCTCTCTTTGCATTTTAGAAAACATTTTACTGAACTGTTTGTTTCAGTATAGAAACAACATCTTTAAAACAAACAAACAGATTTTTGTAGCCAAAAGTACAACCTCTCCATACAGGGGTATAGGAAGGTTAGAAATAACACTGGGGCAAGATTGAGGGATGGCCAGCACCCCCTACCCTTCCTTCTTTCCTCTTCTTTGCCACTGACAGTGATGTAACTTCCAAGAACTGTGAGTTTAAAATGAGCTAAAAGCATTTTAAAATGGTTTTCCAGAGAGGACAGAAGATGGGTTTCCCTCCCACCTCCAGCCGCAATCACTGAGCGGGGAAATGATAGAGCATACTCAAGCCACAGCACTGGCAAGGCCTGATGACATCACCAAGGCAACATGGCCCCAGATGCCAGTGAGAGCAGGCCTCCCTTAAAGGGGCTGCCTGTTCTTGCTGGGATCACAGCACAGCTGGGCTCAGTAGTAGTAGAGAGCTGCTGGCGGAGTGCCCAGTGTGTGTGGGGGGGGGATGTAGGCAAGGCAGTAGTGGTCCCCAGGCAGTGGCAAAGCAGGAGTGGCCCCGGTGCTGCCACATTCCCTGTCCACTAAAATTAAATGGAAAGATACACCAGCAATCTGAACTAGCTGTGCATTTGAACATTGGGCGGAAATTGCACTGTCTTAAGTTTTATCAAGCTTTGTTTCAAACAAGCCTTGGAGTTCTCTTTCCTTTCCTTCTTTTTCCATTTCTTTTTTCCCTTTACCTCAAGATAAGAGATCTTCTAACTATAGAAAAAGATTTATCACCCATGCCAAAACTAAGAAAAGGGGCCATAATTTCTGATGCTTCCCTTCCCAATTGCTTCTCATTGTCTCGCATAAAATTTCTGGACAAGTTTGGTAATGACTTTTGGGGTACTAAGGAAATGGCTCAGGATATTGTGGAGGTAGGATCTAGTCCGATACTATATATTGACAGCTTACACAGCTTATGTGTTGTTGATGTGACCCTGTAATGTAAGTATGCACATTCAGGTATGGTTGTTTAGGGGAATGGGAAAGTGTTATTTTTATCAAACATCTGTGCAAAAAGAAAAAAAAGCCATTTCTGTTTTCAAACTCAAGTTTTATGTGCATTTTTCTTTCTGGGTAACCATCAGATGTATCTTAAAAGCATGGAAATTGAATGTCTCTTGAGAAAGGTAAAACTTTCTATTTTCAAGATCAAAACTGTTCCTTGAATAAAAACCTCAGAGGGTAGGTAAAAAATGAGCTTTTATTAGGACCTACCTATGTTCGCAGTTGTAAGGATAAGATCCAGGGTGCAAAATCCTATGAAAAACCCTAGTGTTTTGAATCCGGTTTAGGGTTAGCCATTGGATTTCAGATTTTACACCACTTCCGACCACACTGAGGCTTTGAGGGGAGAAGAGGGGATGGGTGATGTGATGGCTTTCCCTCCCCTTCTCCCCCCCCCCCACCAATGTATTTGCACAAGAACATTGGGCTCTTGCATAAAAAAAATATTGGCAATTTCCCCCCGGAACCACTGGTACTGTTGTGCAAGAGAATAAAATGGAGCACCAAAGCAAAACACATGAACAAGCTGTCTCCCTAGACCAAAAAAACAGATGGGTCATTTCAGTTACTCACAACAATAATCATAAAACACACAGATGCAGGCACACACACCTCTAAAAGGCACAGAGGGGGAAATACAGCTGTAATCCCATGCATTCTTTCTTGGAAGCCCATTGAATTAAATTGTTTACTTCTGAGTAAACCCAACAAACCTGCAAACTGTTCTCAAAACTTTAAAAAAAGCCAGCCCCTATTTTATCATGCACATACAATGCTTTAAATCTGAAATGTCAAGATAAGATCCAAATACAGACTGTGGCTGTGTGAACAGCACCTTGCTGTTCCTGTATGCGACAGTGTCAAAACCCAGATCATGTGAACACACACCAAACATATATGCAGTGAAGCAATTTTAAATTCCCATCTGGAAAGCACCCAGGATAAGCCAGTACACCCTAAGTCCTTTCATGGCATCTCTCTCTCCCACTACCCACTCAATTTCCCCTTCTTTTTCTTTTACTGCAGTCTAGATAGTCTGCAACAAAAAAAGGCTACTGCAAGGAAAGTTGCGGATGTGTCTGGGAGATGGAGACAGCAGCCTTCAAGGTTACTGGCTTCATTAGCAGGTACAAACTGCTTATCTCCCAGGTGGAAAGGCAGGCAGTAGAGGCCCAGCACAGGAGATGGAACCCAGGACAGGTGTCAATTTTGCCTTTTTGGCCCAGAGATCTGGAGAACACCTTCAAAAGCCTGTCACCCAAAGGCCATTTATAGCTCAAACAAATTGGGGGCAGTAATTGGAAATTAACAGGGGAATATTGCAGTGTTGGTGAGCTCAGGAGGGGAGATGACTGTATCTGCCACAGCTACAGTGGACGTGCACAGATAAGGGAGCACTGCTAATTAATATTGTCTGGAGACATAGAGCCAGGTCTCACAATTGGTGAGAGCCAGCTTAGTGAGCTGAGCTTGCGAGCCTGGTGGCTCCCACAATCAGCCAAAATCGGGCTAGGCTCCCCTAGCCTGATTTTGGCTGATTGTGGGAATAGCCCCATAGAGTTCTAAATAAAGTAGTTTATGTAGGAAATCCATCAGGGAGATAGATAAGACCTACATGAGTGGTTACTAGCTTAATACAGGAAGAGGGAGAAGAAGGAAGTCTCTCTCTCAGGTGAGAAAATGAAACCTGAGACTATCAGTCTAACAAAGGGGAATCAGAGTAGAGAAAGCATGGTCAGAGGAGGAATGCCCTTACTGGCTATCTCTATCCCAATGCCCCTAGTGGTCAACAGGGTTGCCGATATTAAGAGTTACTGCCATCAGAAGCTGCATCCCCAACATGCAGTTTGGTAAAGAAAGCTCCAATTGGTGGGGGGGACTCCAGCTCAGGATGCCTCCTCCTAACAACAACTTTGCTTCACTGTGTAAAACCATCAGCCTATCATGGACCCTGCCGGGGAGTGAAAGGCTGTACCAGAATCTTATCACTAAAATACTTTTTTGGAATTTTTTAAGGGTTCACAATCTTTGGTAGTTGGATCTCTGTTCTAACAAAGGAATTCTAAATTCTCAAAAAAAAGTGACTGAGAACTGAGATCTCAGTCTTTCATTTACCATTATATTAAGATTTTGGATCTGCCTGTCAGTACAAGGCTGTAGTTAAGTGAATATGTTCTCACTTGCTTTCTCCCTCCCCACTTGCTCTTAAGCTCTTTATTGACTTCCTATATTCTTTCTTTCGCCTTCTCTCTCCTTATATTGCTCTCTCTCTCTCTCTCTCTCTCATCTAGAAACAATCTCTCATTCCCTCTCTATTTTTCTCAATCTCTTCCCAGTTCAGGGAGGTTTCAAGCTAAAAGTTTTTTGGGATGGAAAATGTATAGATGTATTGGAAGATCTCCCCTTCTCTGACTATTTTTCAACAGTTTGGGCAGGGGAGAGAATTCCCCAGATTAGCTGAAGGAGAGGTTTTCATTTTGTTCCATTTCAGCCAAAGATAAAAGCCCACTGGCTGTTCTTCTGGGTCATCAGCAGGAACTCAGCATATTGGGCTGCAGTACACAGGATTTATACCCAACCTGGTATCTGGATCCTGGATAGCATATCAGGTTGCAAGTAAATTGATAAAAGGGATAATTTGAGCAATACAAGATCCTGCTTGTATTGGTTTTTCGGGGAGAGATGGTTGATATACTGGGGTTTCTTCTCTCAACAGAATTGCATAAACATTTTGTGGTGTACATCAAAGCAGGTGCATCCAGTGAGGCTGGGGTAGGGGCACAGAATTGGCTGCAGCTGTGCCTCCCCACCGCACTCTTCCCACCTGCTGCTGTTGCTGCTCTTACTGTTATTTATATATCACTTTTTAACAAGAAGTTCACAAAGCAGTTCATGGAAGAAAAATTAATGAAATGACTATGGTATGGTTTCTTGTCCCCAAAGGGCCACAGCTGCCTCTTCTTCTCACTCTTCTCTTCCTAGTTCTAACTTGAGCCATGCAGACTGGTCATTCACCAGGTTGGTTTGCGTGGCTCAATTAAAGCTGGGGCAAGAAAAGACAGAGAAAGAGGCAGACACAGTGGAGAAATAAAGAGGTGCAGCTGCAACCTATTCTGCACCTGCTCGCCCCACCCTCTGCCCCCCAGCCCCATTCTGATTGGCTGCTCCTGCATTGAAATTATTCCCATGTAGGGATCCTAATTTGACTCTAAAGGTTTCACTGCAATCAATTCTCAAACAGCTACACAAAGTGCCCCTGATTTGTCTTCACTGGTACAACTTGAGTATCCCCTCCTTGTGGCCATACTGAAAACCCTAATTGTTCTGTTGATATAATGAGGCAAGTCTCACGATCAGTGGGAAATGGGTTAAGAGAGCTTAGCCCGCTTTCCACAGACCGTGGCAACAAGCCCGGTTTCCCCATAGTGGGTAACCTGCTTAAATACCCCTTCCCACATGGCCCCGGAAGTTCCAGGATGCCCCAAATGAGTGTGCGGGGCATCCTGGAGAGACCCCCAGGGCCGGGAGGCTTGTTTCAGCCTCCCATCAGAGGTCTCCTCATGTGTTGCTGCAGTGTGGAGCCCCACCGCAGAAATACACAATTGAAAAGACTGGGTTAGCGGAGCACTCTCTCCGGTAACCTCATTTAAGGGGAGGTGTAAGTTAGCGGGTTACCCGCTTTGGATAAACTGGGCTTGCCTGTGAGACTGTTGGTTCTCACGTTCTGCCAAAATCAGGCTAGGCTCCCTTAGCTTGATTTTAGCCGATCGTGAGAATAGCCTCAAGATGTCTTAACCTCTCACTTATTTTCCCGATAGGAAATAATGTGCAGCTACTTCTAATGCTAATAACATGTGGACCATTACCTTTTTTATTGTTTGCCATCCTTTCTGGTATCCAGTTTCTCCTTTTTCCTCCTGTACCCCATTACTCTTAATAAACAGTTAAAATTCAGTAGCAAAATTTGATCTCTAGTACCCTCCTTTCACCTGTTTACAGTTATGGTAGCCGTAATCTAAGATTCCTTGTTCTGGAGGGTCTGGGTGCAAATTAGCATTCACTGAGGCATAAATTGGGTAGCCTGGACCTCTGGTAACAGGATCATATGTGAAGGTCACAGAGCTCTTCCTCATGCTGGGTGTCCCAAAAAGGGAATAGATTTTTCTGAGTTAATGCATGGTTTTAAGCCACTATTCAATTTGCTTGCTGACTGTATCCATAATGAAATGGAGGAAGCTCAGAGAGACTTGTTAACATTAAAAATTATCACTTGTGCTAGGGTCACATATTGCACAAAGGCATTCTGGGACAGAGAAGCAATTTAGCAGCCACCATTGAAAATAAATTGTTTATACTTTCATGTAACTTAATGGCTGAATGGTAATTTAGTGGTCTGAAAAATCTAGCTAATAGTTGGCCATGTCACTATCTATCCCTGTTTGGAATTCACAGGCTTCTTGTGTAGAGAACAAAAAGGAAAGAAAAACATGGTAGTTCTTACATTATCAAAGGTGAAGATTACTTTTAGGCAATGCACTAGGTAAAAGTCAATAGACTTTTACCATAAATGCACTTGTGATATTTAGTACCCTTTAGACAAAGTACCAGCTGTCCAGCTGCTGGATGGTCTGGGCATCAAATATATTACTCTCTTCTTCTTCTTCCAGTTCCCTCTCTGATGGCTAAATTTGGTATTGTCCAAAGTATATCAAATGAAGGCAGATGTATTGGTCTGTTAGGAAATCGCTGACAAAATTGTTAAAATATGACTAAATTGTAGGATTGACTCCTTTCCTGACAAAGGCCCGGTGCTGCCGTGCATGACAAGAAAAGTAGTGCCTGTTGAATTTCTCACCATCATGCAGCTGTTAAAGACAGAGGGCCCTGTCAGAACCAGAGATGGTTACCCTGTTAAGCTATGTGTTCTAAGTAACATTTTTCAAATAAACTATGATAGAGTTATATAGCATCCAAAGTCCAAGAATATTTCAAAGAAAGCCCAGGTTCCTTAATGCAGGAAAGATGCACATGGTAACCAAATGTCAATCCAGTTGATGTTTCCCCATCCCACTGCAGAGTATTTCTAAACTGTATCAGTATCCACTGAAGGAAATTCACTACTAGTAAATTCCTTTCCAAGGGGGAATAAATCTGCTTCTACCAGTTCCTTAAATTATATGTTTGGGGTTCAGCATGTCTCACAACTCACATACATAGTCCCCTTTCCTTCTCTTTCTCTTCTTGTTCAATACCCGAGGCAATAAATTAAGGAAAGAGAGAAAATCTTTAAGACCAGAGTGCACATGATAAAAATACTATTCATATGGCCAGTCAGCCAAAAACAGTATTTTAGTTTAGCACCCTATTCCTATTTAACTAGCACATTAGCCATATTAGGGTCAGAGCAGGACAGGTTTTCATAAGCAAAAATGAGCTTCTGAGAATGTTTTATTCATTTATTTGGCTTTATACTGTTTCTTCTCTCAGAGGCTCAGAATGCATAGCAGCATGTTCAATATTCCTGCCTTAAAACACATTACTTGGCATCATGTCCTATTGATCTCAGTGGGGTGTACTTTCTTCAGAAGGAGAGCAGTAAAGAGTGGGGGGCCAAAGAACCTCTGAGCCAGGCAGTCTCCAGTCTGAATCTCACTTGAGTGATAAAGTCACTGACTTACGTTAGGGAAGCCACTATCTTTCAGCTTTGGCTCGTGACTGGCAGCTTAGCAGGGTATATGTCAGTCTTGTCTGGGTTCACTTTAGATCACCCTCATCCTGCCTCCAGTTATGGGCAGACAGTTATGGGCAAAGCACTGGGGCTACAGAACCTTCCCTGAATATGCTAAAAAGGAAAGTCAGAGGAGAATGTTCTCAGCATACTGATGGCACCTTGCCCCAAATTTTCTGCAGACTCTCTCTCAGTGTTTCATATACATATTGAAAAGGAGACAGAATTGAATGGAACCTTGTGGGCCTGCACAATGAAAGTAGCCCCATAAATGCCCCTTGGATCTCCCTGACATGAGCTTATTGGAATCTGATTGATTGATTTTTTGATTTGATTCGATTTGATTTCTATACCGCCCTTCCAAAAATGGCTCAGGGCAGTAGAATCTGGTAGGTTCTTTAGCTTTTTATAATTTTCAGTTTTAATTTGAACCTAATAATTGTGGTTTTTAATCTGACTTTCAAAAAAAAAGTTAATTTTATTACTTTTATTGTATCTGTGTCTATCTTATTGTTGTGAGCCGCCCCGAGCAGTAGTGCACTGGTGGGGCGTGGTATAAATATTTTAAATAAATAATATAATAAATAAATATTGGAATGACTTGAGGTTGCTCCTTTCAGCTTGCATAGTCACAAAACTGGATTCATATGATCAGTATAAAAACCTTTAGAACATTGTGGATCACTGGGACTGAATTTCTACATTAATCTGAAGCACTGAACATATGAAACTGTCTTTCCATCATCAGACCATTGCTCCATTTAGCTCAGTATTGTCTTCACTGACTGGTAGCAACTCTCCAGGGGTTTGGAGAGTAGTCTTTTCCAACCCTGCTTAGAGATGCGAGGGATTGAACCTGGGGACTTCTGGGTGCAAAGCATGTGCTCCAGCCCCTCTCCAGCTCTTAGCAAAATAGAATACAGGAGAACCTCGTTAATCACAGACCTGGCATCCACAGTTTTGCATATCCACAGTCGGGTAATTGCCACCTGACCTCGGTATATGTGATAGAATTAGGCATTTAAAGGGTTAAGACTCTCATATCCGTGGATTGGGAATGGGCGAAAATAACCTCTTTCCACCCACTGTTTTGAAGACAGGAGCCATTCTTGAGGGGAAAAACAAAGCATTTTTTTCTCAGAAAAAAAAATGTGATTTTGTAACTTTGGGGACCATTGCTGGACAGCTGGGGACACACAGCACATGATAGGGCACCCCCCATTTTCCCCACTTTCAGTCCATTTTTCATCCCATTTTTGCTGCCTCTGGAACCTAACCACTCAATTCCCTTTATTTGTGGTTTTTCTATCTGCGGCCCCCTCTGCAGAATGGAACCCCTGCGGATAATGGGATTCTCCTGTAATAATAAATAATAATAATGCGATTTCTATACCGCCCTTCCCAAAATGGCTCAGGGTGGTTTACACAGAAAAATAATAAATGAATAAGATGGATCCCTGTCCCCAAAGGGCTCACAATCTAAAAGAAACATAAGATAGACACCAGCAACAGTGACTGGAGGTCCTGTGCTGGGGGTGGATAGGGCCAGTTACTCTCCCCCTGCTAAATAAAGAGAATCACCACGGTAAAAGGTGCCTCTTTGCCCAGTTAGCAGGGGTAGCGGTTTATTATCCTGTAGCGGTTTATTAAGATTAAACAGATTATCATTCTAGCCCACTCACCCTATGAATAATCAGTAGAGCATATTACCTATTGGTGGAGGAGCCACCGCCGTCACCCCCACCATCTCCGCCACTTCTCCATCATTTCTCTACCACCTCCTCTAAAGGTATGGAGGCTGACTTCTTTAGCTACCACACACACACACACACACACACACACACACACACACACACACACACACACCTGTGCCACCTTTACCATTAGGATTAGGGATGCCACTTATTTGTAAAGGGGAATCCTCAAGGGTTCTTCGAACTGGGGGCTAGCCTAGTTCAAACTCAGACTGGTAATGGGGCTTTGGCTGGTTCAAATTTGGACCGCCTGAACCAAGCCAGCTTAAAGTAAGCCAGCTCACACATCCTTAGAGAGCCTTAGCTACTCTCTGTCACCCAATGCAGCTTCCCGCTGGGTCGGCGCACATCCCAAGTACCTGTGTGCGATACCAGCATGCACATGGCATCCACACATGCATGGCTGCCATTTGCATGGTCAGAAACACCATGCTGACCACACAAATGGTGCCCACATATGTGCAGATGCCATGTGCATGCTGGCAACACATGCGGGTACTTAGAACATGTGCCAACCCAGCAGGAAGCTACATGGGGTAGCAGAGAGCAGGCAAGGACCTGCTCTCCTCTTTCTTAATGCTCTCGCTCACTTCTCCCCTCCTCACAGCGCCGAACATATGCTCAAACCTCAATTTGTGCACACTCTTAGCTGCCACCAAAATGGCAACTGGCAGCTCTCTCTCTCTCTCTCTCTCTCTCTCTCTCGCTCTCTCGCTCTCTCACACACACACCCCTTAATTTTATCATGAGTTTCCCACCCTTCCCAAATGTCAGTGGCTTCCACTGGTGTGGTTGAGGAAAATAATACCTCTTTTTAAAAATGGGACATTTCTTCTGCTTCTTCAGATTAACTACCAAAGACTTTTTAATGCATGAAATAAAACCTGAATTACCACTGTTTCAAGGATGAGCTGATGTGGTTAATCAGTTTCCTTGATGCATGGAAATCTGAATTGTGACCCTCTTGTTATAAATACAGCCCAAGAGGTATTAACTTTGCTTTTTCACCAGCAATGACTGCCCTGTAATTTAGCATGGAATGCAAGTAAGACTGACAGCACTGGGGCTTCTGTTAAATGAATAATCAGCTGTCACTGTGTGACAATCTAATGGCATACATCAAACTGCTTCTGATTTCCAAACCAACAGTTGTGGGGCAGTCCCACTGCAGATAATGGAACTACTCCAACATAAGTGGTGTGAGAACTACAATATCTCTGAACAAAAGATTATCAGTTTCTGCCCAAAATGGCAGGGAAGCTACCAGATGTTGACACAGCAGTTCTCACTACAAAGCCAAGAATCTGTTTTCTAAACACCACTTCTTAAATTTCCCCAAACAATTGCTATTGTAGTATAAAAGCATGTTTGCCTCTCAGCAAGAAATTCATATAAAATAAAACTGGAGCCTTGTCTTTATCGTGATCCATCTTCAAGAACATTAGAATGAGAGCAAAGAGTACTTTTATACCAGAATAGCTGCACATTAAATGATAATTCTGTGTTTCACATATGGACCTGAATATGACAGGATTTTTAAAAAGCCATGATAGAGAAAATCAGGGCCAGTTTCAAGACAAGTGTCAGGGCTGGAGGTGAGCAAATGACTAGCTAGAACGCAAGCAAAATGTTATGACCCACTCCTTCATGAGGATTAGCCCAGAAGCAGATGAGACCTCCTCACAGAAGGGTTGGGAGTCAAGGGGAGACAGTGGATGCAAATAATAATGCCCCACCCCCAACCTCCACCAAGGAAGATGCTGCTGTCGAGGAGGCCACAGATTCAGGGAACATGATGGGCCCTACTCCCCACCTGCCTCCCCACCTGCAGACTCTCCAAAATCACCTCCATGAGCACAGAAATAGAGACTCAGATGAATCTGAGCAGAAGCTGAGTGTCAAAGGTACCATCTTGCAGCACAAGGCACCCCCACGCCTGAGCCCTGCTCAAGTGGAGGAAACACATGCTCTGGACCAGAGATGATTATCCTGCTGATGCTCCAGGAAGTGGTGGGGTTACAGAGGCAGCTATAAAGCTGCTCCAACTGGCCTAGTAGTTGCTGATATAACATCTGCTCCTGTTTAGCTCCCAGTGACACTTAGCCAGACAGTTCCCCTGCTATTTGGAATCCTTGGTTCCTGATGTGCTGGCAAGCTCTCCAGCCTCACCAGAGGACTATGAGCAACACAATGGAGGCAGAACAGGATACAGATACTCAGGGATGGTTAGTCCACAAACAGCTCAGTTCATATCTGAGCAACAAGTTATTCAGCCTGAAGAGCCAGGCCAGAGTCAAAAGCTCTATAGAATCAAGTGGTACCCCATTGCTCCCCAATTTCTCTGAACTGGCAATTCTACCATTCAGCAATGGGTGGTGCTGTAGCACAGCTAAAAGCAGGTCATCAACACCCTCCTCTGGAAAGCTGCCATGAGGGTACATCAGGAAAAGCACCAGGTTCCCCTGTAGAACGGAGACCCCTCACACTGCATGGCAATCTCTGTATGCACCAGGGATGGCCACTGCCTTTGTGCCTGCCTATAGACTTCCCAGAGGCAAATGTCTGGCCATAGCTGAAGAGAATCCTGGATTAAGTAGGCCAAATTTGGACATAATAGGAAACTGGAAGTCCCTGCACTTCCTGTTTCCAAAGCTGTACATCTGAATGTGGGGAACCACAGTTTTTACACACACAAAAATGGACCTGCAGTTTTCCTCCCGAAACTGTGAAATGAACCCTCAGTTTTCACTCGGTTTCACTGCCTCCAACTGCAGTTACACGGTGCCAGCGTTACATCCGCACTCCACATTATGTCTGAAGCATCGATAGACTTGTGGTCTAATCCAGAAAGATACTTCCTTATTTTCTTCTGCTCAAGTTATAGTGGAAATTTCCAAGGACAAAAAAAAGGAAGGGGAGAGAGACTGAACTCTACATTCAGAAGCCTTTCTGCTGCCTCATTTAGTCCAACGCTGATCAATGGGCTCTGTGAAGCTGCCCTAATTCCCTGCAGTCATTATTTTACAGGTGAGTAATTTATGGCTTTGTAAAGGGCTCCGGGATGTTTGATTATGTCAAAGGTGTTATTGAAGTTCAGCCTGTAGTTGTATCCTAAATAGGATGAGATTACCATGGGGGATTTGCATCATTGGTTTTCCTAATTACTTTGCTGTAGGCACATTTGCAGGGAATATGCAGCAGGGGGAGGGAAAAGAAGATTCTGCCTGGATAAACACAAGCCAGTTTAACTAGATCCATCCACGGCACTGACTTTCCTAAAAAAGTAAAGTATCTGAAGTCAAGGCAGGGAAAACACACCCTAAAGAACATTGGTCCCTCTAGAACTATGGTACTGGGGAAGGCCCAATTGCCAGATTATCAGTCATAAAGCTATTCAAGGAGCCACTGTATACAAACAGGTGTACCATACTTGCATTGTCACTGTGGGTGGAGAAGGTAGGGTAATTTTTAGCACCAAGGCACACTGTAAGAGCCAGGGGCTTAGCCTCATGTTTCTTCTTGGCTATTCTTATTTTTCCAACACAGATGAAAAATGTGGATGGCAGTGTGAGTTCCCTTTCTAGCACAGGGACAAAGACCAGGAACTGCCACTTGTATGGGCTTCCTGATTCATTAAAAGAGGCAAAAATGCTGAAAAGGACCTGGATGGGTTCTACCTGATGTATAAAAGGACCCAAAAAGAACCCACCACCATATAACAGCCTAAAAACTTGAGTTTTGAAAATATGTATGGAACATTAAAAACTATCTAATTTATAAATAGTGGAAATATGCAATGCCTCCAAATGCCATGGAGTAAAAAGCTCCAGCTATCCATTAACACATTAACATGGACAATGTATATAAAAACATAAACACATGTAAAAATGAAAAACGTAGAGCAACAAATTTGTAAAATGAGAATTAACAATTAGCCTTGCTGCTGAGATCACCAAAATGAATATGCAAAGAATATCACAACCTGCAAGTCAGTCCTTCATAAGTCAACCTTCTAGGTATCTCTAAGTCCAATAAGAATTGAAGGAGGATCCAGTCGTCCATAAACCAGATGAAAATGTGAATTCCGTATCTTATGGAGGCGTTGACAACAATTGCAAGTCACGTGTAGAGAATGTCCTTCCTTTTTCTATTGTAGCCAAGCACGTTTCAGCCTAAAATGGGCCTTCCTCAGTGGCATTATTGAAAAGGAATTCTTGTATTTCCCCAAGCAGTAGCTATGCTCACACGTGGAGCCAGGTGTTTGGCTTGCAATTAATAAAATTTCAAACTTCCTCTATAAAAGATAATACTCTGTGTGTGTGTGTGTGTGTGTGTGTGTGTGTGTATGTGTATGAATGAAAAGTTCAACTACAACAAAAACATAATCTACCAATATCATCCCACAGTGCAGACAAGTGTAAAGTATGATTACAGTGGTCCCTCGACTTACGTAGTTAATCCGTTCCGAACGGACGTTCGTAAGTCGAAATTTTCGGAGGTCGAAAAGCGCACCCACGGAGGTCTGGAAACATTCGTAAGTCGAGGAAACCGCATCTAAAAATTTGTAAGTCGAGGAAGCCAAATCTAAACCGCCAACTACTTCCGGTCTTTTTTGTCGTTCGTAAGTCGAAAACGTTGGTTGTCGAGTAGTTCGTAGGTCGAGGGACCTCTGTATTTATAACTGCTAGATTTAACACAAATTCATATAGAAATGCCTCCTCGCTCCACAGACTATAACATAATATACAAAATGCTACAAAATATAATACACATAATATTAAAAGAAGACATGCTTTAGTCCATCCATGCATATTGCAATTGTCCTTTTTTCAAAGAAGATACATCAATATGCTAGCTGTTCCATACTTGTATAGATATGTCGAATACCCCCATAACAACTCTCTAAAAATATAGGCATCATGAACTTACCTACTATAGATTTAGATATCTTGCCAGCATGGCCATTTGCTTGTATCCTCTAGTATCAATAGAGTGGTCGGGGCAAAGATCAGGGACAAAGATCAGGAACTTTCACTTGTATGGGCTTCCTGATCCATTATTCATAGTGGAAAAGACACAAATACTACTATTTAAATGTTCTTACAGTACATTTGGAAGGTCATAAAAATCAATGGCCAAAATTTGTGGTTCAAAACAAGAGTTAAATGTGATATGAGGAGAGAGAGAGAGAGAGAGAGAGAGAGAGAGAGAGAGAGAGAGAGAGGCTGTTTCCCTGTGGTGCCACCAGTGAAGTGAAATTAAATGAGCTTGTGGGTAGGGCTAATCAGATGGGTAAGACCATACAATTAATCTTGCCTTGGTAGCTACATAATTCACAAACACTCCCCACTCACACAGAATCACGCCGCAGGGAAGTTACTAGGCCTATGTAAGGTGAAAAATGTCAGATCCGATCTGATCCAATGGAGAAATTGTGGGGAGGGCCAACGTGCCCCCCTCCCCGAGATTTTGGATAAGATTGGACCTGACATTTCTTTGACACTGTGTTGAACCCTTCCCCTCATTCCACTGCCCGCTCCCCATCCCTTGGTAGCAGCTCGAATCAATAAGATGTATTTCTACAGATCTCTTGCAAAGGTTGTTGCTGCAAAGGGTCTTTTTTGGTTGAAATGCATTGGACTTTGAGACATGGTTGCAGCCATTTAAAAAACTACAATTCCCACAATCCGCTACACTGGCTGAGGTCCTAAAAACCTTACAGGAAAAAAATGCACAGTTTAAACCAGAAGCCACTGCAAGAGGCAGAGAGGCCAGCCTCCAGAAGAGGACACTGTGCTACTGGTCTCAGGTTCAGAGGGAGGGGAACAGAGAGAGGGAAGAGGAAGGCAGGAAACAGTGGGGAAGGGCAAGAGAAGGGAGGAGGAAGGGGAGAGGAAAGTGGTGAGGAGTTTTGACAGACTTCTGCAATGACAGGAGGGAATTTTGTCAGAGTTCTGACTGAACTCTCAAAGTTTCTCCAAAATTCTCGGGGGGGGGGGCATATTCTTCACATGTCTAGCTGTTACATTTATATTTGCTTCATATTTTTACTTGTCTCTGAAGAGCTTGAACAAGCCACCTGCCAATTTACTTAGCCATCCTGCTTCAGCATGTCTGGTCCTATTCTGAGGAAATTTCTAAAATGTAAGGCCCTCTGAATGAGGTATGGGTTCGTTCTCATACCACTTCTGGCATAGGATCTGCTCTATGTGTTAACCCATCCAGGAATCAAAAGGCCATTATGTGAAGGCTGAAACAACTTGCAGAACTGTGTTTGGATCAGATTTTTACGTGTAAAACACTCCAAGTGCAGTTTTGTGTGTAATACCAGTCTTCATCAAACCACCTCAGGTTGCAGGAATGCAGCTAGAAATCAAGGGAACTCAAAAGATACCACATCAGAAATGGTCGTACGAATGGGCCCTTATTTCATTCATACAGTCTATTTTTCTGCAGGCTGACAGATTTTATCCAGAAGTTATTTCTTTGCCAATTATAGAAGGAGACAACTGATGCCCAAATTATCAAAGAAGGTTGCATTGTCAGCATGTTAATCAGTGTTTCTTAGCAACTATGTTTTATCTACATGTAACAATACAATAGGCTGACACACTTAATGATAAAGAGTCAGGGCACTGATTTTAGTGGTAGCAGGAATGAGGAAGAAGGAGACATACCCAGGTGTTGAATACCTTTGATACTTGGCAGTTTGCAAAGACAGGAATCATATCTTTTGCGTATGCACAAAATAAAAACATTTTCAACAGGATTTTTACTAGTAAACAAGAACTGTTCTAGTTTGCTTGCACTGGCTGATTCCAAGTACATATCAACCATAGTAAAGCAAGAGAGCTTATTTCAGAGCAGAAAATTCTAGAGAAGTAGATGTGGTTGTATCTCATACAACAAATCATCCTGTGGCACCTTAAATATTATACATTCATTATAGCATAAGCTTTCATGGACCAGATCCCATTAACATAAAGTGGTCAAATAAATTGGTAGATATATCAAAATTGGTACAAGAGGAAATGAAACAAAAATCTACCCCAGTTTTTATTATTATTACTGATGTGTTTATCCTTCCCTTCCTCCAAGGAGCTCAGGACAGTGTCCATAGTGCAGGGCCCAGCGCAAACCAGTCTGTTAACATTTTTCATTCTCTCTCAGCCTAACCTACCACACAAGACTTGTGAGAATAAAGTGAGGCAGGACCATGAACACTGCTGGGAGCTCCTTGAAAGAAGTGCATGTAATGAACAAATATTATTATTAATAATAAGCAGTTAAGTTTCAAAGAGGCTGTTCTCATGCACAGCCAAGACCGGGCTAAGGCAGCCAAGACCGGGCTTGGCTATGCGTGAGAACGCCTCCATGGCAAGCCCACCTACGGAGCCAACCTCTTAAATGAGGGCTCCCTTAGCCCTGTTTATTTGATCATGTGGCAGCGTTGGCTGCTTTCAGCTGACACTGCAGCACTGATGGGCACCCAGCTGCCTCTGGGGGTATCCCCACAATGCACTGCACACTCACAGGGTGCATTGTGAGAGTTCCAGGGGACAGGCCAACGCGTCCCAACCCCCATACCTCCGCGCTGCCAGGGGAAGCAGCAGACCATCTGGGCACGTGCCCTGACACTGACCCCAGTTACAGGTCTTTTTAGAACTTCAGTGCTTCATATTATGGCTGTGTGTGTCTGCACACATATGCATACCAATATCTGTGATAAACCACATTGGAATATCAGTTGACCAACAGAGTGATCATTTTCTCAAACCTTAATCCTTGCTATCTGGATAAACCAGATAGCTTGATTGAAGAAAATAAGGGGTGTGTGTGGGGTGGGGGGGGGGAAGACAACCTTCTGGAAAAAGAATCCCCATAAAGGATCAGACTAGGAAGCAATTTATTTTTATTCTAATTCTTGCCCTTCCTTGGGTTCATAAGAGCTCTACAATAAAAGCATATGTCAAAGACAATAAAAGCATATGTCAATGGTAAACCATTCAAAATCCAACTAAAGCATTCAGGGGTGTAGATAAGGTAGTGGGGGCTCGTGTTCACCCCTCTCCCCAGCAGACCCTTAGAGTGAAGGAGAAAATGAAGGAAATAGGGAGGGATGGAGCAAGGGGCTCCTCAGGAGCTGGGAAACCCAGGTTCTTTGAAACCAACTGCTCAATTATAGCAACATCACTGAAACTATTGACAACAGCAGCATCATAAGAGTCATTTATACAGAAGTAGTCTTCTCTATTTATATAAGCCATCTTGCCTGAAGGTAGAAAGCAAAGGTTTTAAATGAGCCTCTTAAAATCTCAATAGACTATAGAGCCTTGCACACAATCATATGGGGATGGTTTGCAATGGGAAAAAGCTCCTAGCCTGTTTCCCACAGAGAAGCAGATCCTCTTTTGGGTCTGCATATGCAGCACCCAGACCATCATAGCAGCTGCAGTCTCCATTGCTGAAAACAAGAGCTGGAGGGAAAAGGTCCTCCAAGGATTCTCAAAACCTTCCCATCATGTTGTGTGCTGCCAGGAGACTGGCAGCTCTCATTGCATCATCAGCCATCCCCTGATTGACCACATAGAGGCAGGGCTAGCTATCCTGAAGACACTGCTAGTAAAGGATCATAGAATGTGCTGTGGAGAGCACCACATTCATAGATGCAAGCAGCTATAACCACAGCATTCTATTACGAACATAGCAACTTGCTCCCTCAGATCCCCAGAAATGGCAAATGTACCCACACGAGCAACACACCAGGGTAGGGCAGCTCCAATTTTCATCCTACCTTGATAAAGAACAAGGTACAGGATCTGGGCTACCCACATTTGAATGAACTTGGATGGAGGAATTTGTGTGAATTCATATGAGCCTGAAAACCTGGACTGCGTGCCTCCCACCTTCATTTTGATAATTGCGTGAATAGCCCTTTTGTCTACTGGGACTTTTGAATTGAGATTCTAGAGCAGGAGCAGCCTATTTATTACAGTTGGGGATGGTGGGCATTGTAGTCCCACAATAGCTGGATAACCCCAAGTTGGCCATTCCTGCTCTAAAGGATTGACACCACCACTGAGAGTGGCGTTGTATGTCAGCTTCCACAATCCCTTTTATTGTTGAGGACCATGCAGCACTAAATAGCTTACCCAGTGGAGATACTGGAACCTAGCTGGGCTGGGTGCAGAACGTCTGCACCTCTAGTTCACCACCATCGTCGAACACCCTGCCTCCCCCCCGGCCGCCACCACTGCCATCTTCCCACCCGCCTTCCCCTTCCCACCCTGCCTCCCCCCCAGCCGCCACCACTGCCATCTTCCCGCCCACCACTGCCGTCTCCCCGCCCGCCTGCCAGCCACTAATTCCTCCTCCCACCCGCCCATTCGCTGCTGCCACTGTCATCATTTTCTGCCCGCCCGCTGTTCCTCCCTTCTCTTCCCCCTCTGACCGGCTGCCATTTGTCGTCGTTTTGTTTTCCCACCAGCTGAGCAGCTGCCGCCGCCTCCCCCACCATCCTGCCCATCCCCGTTGCTAGCTGCTTGTGAACTCTTGCAAGAGCTGCCACGCATGGGATCAGCGATGGGTATGCATAAGAGAAAAATATATAAAGAAGATTGTGTCTGGAATCTGGTTAGGTTCCACTACTGGTATCTTGGAGAGTCACTCCTAGAAGAGACAGGCTTATAGGGTAGAAAACTGGCTGTGATCTTAAAAACTACTCCAGCTTTGCCCAATAACACCCCTCTTGTGAAGTAACCAAATGAAAAAAAAAAGTTAATCACCATTTCAAAGCACTGACACTGTCGTTGACAATGGCATTAAACGAAGCACAAGAAGCAAACTTCAATGTGGCTTCTTTGATAGACTTAAAAGCTGTAGAAGGCTTTGAAGTCTCTTAAGCATACTGAGTTGTTACAGTCACTTCTTGTTGTAAGAGCCAAATGACTAGCACATTTTTTCATTTTCAAAAACTATCCTCAAAACAAATATATGACTTTTTATGATGTAACAGAGAGTTGTAGTTATTGGTGCTGATGCTGCTTTGAGGTCATGTGAGAACTACAGATCTCCCTCTTTAGTACCACCAAAAGCAAAGGGGAAGGTCTTCAAAGTAACATGCAAATGTTAATGCTAATCTCAACTGGCTTGGACCACAAAGTTGAAACAAATGCTGAACTGAACCTGGTACCTTTTAACAGGAGAATATTTGCATTAGTTAGAATACCAAAAATAAAATCAATTGCTCATTTGAAACACAGTAATCATCTTGATCCTGTTTCAGTAGGAAAGGAGCATCATCTTCAGCCTCAGCTTCCTTTGTAGGAGACACGGGAGGCTTACAGTGCCTTTGCAATAAAATCTGCTTATTTACAAATGTACAGTTGGAAGGCGTGTAGCTAGAACAGGCAGTGTCAGAGTAGCTTTGGAAGCGCTCAAAGAACTGGGAGGCACTCAAAGAAATGAGGAAAAGAAACCTACTTAGGGGGCTTCTGAGCAACAAGCAAAAGGAATATTTTCTGCATCTTCCTCCCTACCTGGGAAGCTGTGTATGCTCTCAGTACACAGGCAGCTCACACAAACAAGTTCATCATGGAAACGAGAGAGGGAGAAATGGGTGTGTTGGTAAAAGGTAGAGATAGAGTTTGTCAGGGCATCTGGGCAAAAGGAGAGGCAGTGGGAACGACACTGAGGTAAAAGGAGGGGATACTGGGCATCATCCAGGCTAGTTAGTAATGAGTGGGCATCACTGAAATCAATGAGCCATTAATTTCAATGACTATTCCATTAATTTCAATGGGACTTAGTGATAAGTAATGTACTTTGGATGCTTCTTGTTACAGAAGAGAAGAAGAAAAGTAGCAAGAGCTATGATAGAGTTTTGGCACCTTAAAGACTAAAACATGTATCGTAGCGTAAACATTTTTTATTCTAACATAAGCTTTCATGGCCTACAGTCTACTTCATCAAATGCATGAAGTGTTATCCACAGTTGGCAGGTTCAGGCTTGAATTGAGACAGGTTTCCTGTCACATTACAACATTAATTAACTTAGGAAAGCTAGAAGGATTTTGTTATCACCAGTTACTACTGCTGAGAATTGTCACTGTGCTTATCTTGTATACACTTAAACTATACATAGAATTGTCAGACAATTGCCCTAAATGCACATTCAATCTATTTATAGTGTACTCACGTTCAGATCTGTATGCACATACATTTATTCACACATTATGTCCAATGCATGTACACTAGTACATTTCTTATCTCTACGCTATATTTTAGGGGTCCTGTACCCAAGTTTACTTTTAAAGTGAATGCATGTGGAGTCATTCACACCAAAACAGCTACATGTAAACAGACGCCTGTACAGACTTACACTGTAATGTCTGAATGGGGTTTATAACTCTTGCATGTCAAGTATTTCATGGCCATTGATCCCCCACAAGTTGCTCCTCCCCTTCATCTACTCTGTGTGTGTGTGTGTGTGTGTGTGTGTGTGTGTGTGTGTGTATCTTCTGTCTGAGAACTTTGCTTCATGAATCTGATGAAGTGGACTGCAGTCTTCTGATACAATCAATTTGATTGTCTTTAAAATGCCACAAGACTCTTTGTTGCTTTAGCTTCAACAGACAACTATCCCTCTGGAAGGGCCTATCATGTCATTCCACAGGTATAAGAGATTTGGTTTTTAAAGGCTTAGGAACTTTGCTTCTTTTGCTGAATTCCAGAGTAAAAAGGTTGAAGTCAAAAAAGGCTGTTATGTTCATCATACTTGATCTCCTGAATAATGTAAGGCATGACACTCTGGTTAGTCAACCAAAGGCGCAGATCTTTTGTTGAATGGAATTCTCTCTGGAGATCTAATAGCAGCCAGCAGCCAAAGTGACGAGCCACTAGCAGATCAAGCAAATTTGCATTAGTGCAGGGCATGTGTTTAAAAAAACCCCCAAAATTCAATCAATCATTCTTATTACAGTCCAAGACCAGCATAAGACAGAACAGTAGAGCATATATTATCCTATATAATAAAAGGCTAAGTGAGTGGCCGTGGCCTTGGAACGTTGGGGATCTGCGTCCCTGCCTCCCTGGGCTGTTCTGGGCCTGCGCAAAGCGCAGGCCCAGAACAGTCCAAGGGAGACAGGACCGCAGACACCAGTGTCCCAAAGCCACGGGCGGCCATTAGCCAGCAAACACCCGACCTCTTGCCGCAGTCCCACGGGCGGCCATTACGGGCCAATCGCTGCCCGCCCGCTTTGCCAACAAACACCCGACCTCTCGCCGCGGCCCCACGGGCACCCATTACAGGCCAATCACTGCCCGCCCGCCCGCCACCACCGTCCCAGACCCACCGGCGGCCATTTTGGCCCAATCCCCAGTCCTCTTTTCAAGCCCCCACGGGCGGCCACTTCAACCCAAATGCTGCCGCTGGCCGCCCGCCCACCCTCCTTCCCGACTCCTGCGTCCCCAGTCCTCCTTTCACAGCCCCACGGGCGGCCATTTCCACCCAAATACTGCCGATGGCCGCCTGCCCTCCCTCCCTCCCGAGTCCTCCTTACCCCGGCTATGTCCGTCGGGCGAAAAACTCTTAAAATTCAGTGAGAGAGAGGAGCTCGCAAGCAGAGCTCCTCTCTTTGCAACGGCTCTGCCCGAACTGACACTATGGCCGTAAAGGACGCAATAGGCGTCCTTTGCGTCCAAACTGACAGTACGGGCAGAAGTAAGGAGGGCTCGGCAGTTGGGAGGGAGGGAGGGCGGGTGGGCGGCCTACGGCAATGTTGGGTGGGAAATGGCCGCCCGTGGGGCCGTGCAAGGAGGACCTGGGATTGGTCCGTTAACTAACTAGCGCCCGTTATTTCAACGGGCTTAACAATACTAGTAATACTATAAAGCTGCTATCCTTAGAAAAGAGGGTAGCTATGAGATTATTAAACAGCTGTATTTAGAAAATTGGTTTTAAATGGTTTTGAGCATTGTGTTTTAAATGGTGTGTGTTTTTGTGTCTTTTTAAACTTGTTGTACACTGCCCACCGATGAGGCTGTTTATAAATGTAATAAATCAATCAATAATAAATCAATAAATCAATAATAAATCAATAAAGCAGCCTTAAAATAAATGAAGGAAGCATAAAGGGAGGCTGAGTTGCTGGAAGAGTATTTTTCAATGAGGTGCTGAAGCACCAGGCATTGATCAGTTGTGGATCTACCCTCCCTAAAGCCAGCTTGCTCCTCTACAAGCAAATTTTCTTGGTCTAGCCAGTCCTTAATTTCCCATGCAGATGTCTAGCATAGAGCTTGCTGATGGTGTTGAGCAAGTTGACAGGCCTATAGCAGGGTCACCATTTCTCCCCTTTTTTAATATGGGGACAATAATCGCTAAACCCCAGTCCTTGGGAATATGAGAGTCAATGTAAATAAAGAGCAAGGCCATGGCTGGAGTCAACCACTCTATATTATTTTTTATATGCTCTGGAGGAATAAGCTCTTCCCCGCTATGGTTTGGGATATGAGAAACTCAATCTCAACCGTAGAGACTGGTGGCCACCTGGACAAAACCACTACATCCAGGGGGGTATCTTTTGCTGTGGGGTTTTTAATACAGCTTCTGAAAGGGCATTTCCCAGATCTCTGATGGGATATGGGTGCCTAATTGAGCCAAGCCATTGCCGGTGGAGTTGGTCGTGATGCTCCAGAACATAGCTGTGTCCTTTGCTCTGACCACCTGGATGAGCTGTGATCAAGTGACTTTTCTTGCCTCTCTTTTCTTGCATGCCGCTAGGTGTTTATATTGCCTTTTAAGGTTGAGAAGGTTTGGGAGGACCATTACAGTGTTGGTTCTTCCACTGGATTTGTGTATCTGATAGGTGGAAATAAGAGCTTTCCTGGTGTCAAGACAGTTCTTGTCAAACCACGGTTTGGATGGGCACACAGGCAGTTTGGTGGGGGGGGTCAGCCTTATGGATTAGGTGCTTATGTAGCTCGTGCCCTAGGGATTTGTAGGTTGCCAGGGGGGCACGTGTGGGATACACTGAAGTTAGGTCTAGCTGATAGCTCTGTTGAGTTTCCTTGCAGGGAGGTGGAAGCTGGTGTTGGGAGAATAGGGTGTAGTCAGCAGGCCCCAGCCTGGTATTGAAGTCGGCCCCCAACACCTCCAGTGCATCAGGATTGGCCAGCACAAGGTAGTCTGTGTAATCTTTGAGTTTAGCCCATGCAGAGCTGATTTCGGGTTTTCGACACTGTGGTTGGGAGGTACATATTGATTATCAGCAACGAGCCGGGCCCCAGGTGAATTAGAATAGCCATAGTAGTTTGTTTAAGTAGGGTGAGGGTTATGCTGTTGCACACAGGGAAGTGGAAATTAATATCCCCAGGTCACCTTTAAGTCTCCCTCAACCTGCCCCAGGAACTGCCCCCATTTTGTATGAGTGGTATCCATTAAGTGTAAGGTCATCCACTGTCCAGATTTCCTGCACCAAGATTAAACCCCTGCTAACTTTGCAAAGAGGCACCTTTTTAACATGGTGATTCTCTTTATTTAGCAGGGGGAGAGTAACTGGCCCTATCCACCCCCAGCACAGTACCTCCAGTGACTGTTGCTGGTGTCTATCTTATGTTTCTTTTTAGAATGTGAGCCCTTTGGGGACAGGGTTCCATCTTATTTATTTATTTATTATTTCCCTGTGTAAACCACCCTGAGCCATTTTTGGAAGGGCGGTATAGGAATCAAATATATTTTTTTAATTATTATTATTATTATCATTATCATTATTATCATTATTATTATTATTATTATCAAACTGGAAGAGGAAGTTGGTGGAGTCTGCATCTCTGAAATGGAACCACCCAGCCACATTCCAGAACAGGTCCTTAATCTTATGCTGGTCTGCAGGATGTCACAGGGTCGGTGTGGTAGTTGAATTTTCGGTGGGAGAATTCCGTATAGGAATCAGAAAATCTCTGGTGGACAAGCTGGGGGCCTGGGGCTCATGCCGAGATGCAGAGGGAGGGGGTCATCTGCTAGTACCTGCCCTTCTGGCCCAGGGGGAGCAATCAATCAATATAAAATTGGGGATTTGCGCTATAGTGCTCTTAAGTAAATGACCTCATTAAAACAAATGAGGTGTACCACTATTACATGATCATTTCATGCTCACAAGCATGCTTTCAGTAGCGTAACACTAGTCTGAAGTGTAACTAGCTAGCGCCATCCTTGGCACTAGTGCAATGTCCTTCCATAAGTGATTCATTGCTCTAGATGTTGGCCACCATATCTAAGCATACATTTACCATTGCCATAGGAAATGACTAACAACAATATGTTCTCCCAATTTCTTTTAAATTTGCATTTTAGGAATATTTATTATTTTCTAAAACATACAATTTTAGCACTGAGTGAGCAGGAACAATGATTGAAAAGCAAGTTCTCTAATCACTGCGTACTTGTCACACTGACAACTAAAGAGCAGGGAAGACACAGAATATCACAGTGAATCTGCATCAATCAATCATACAGTTATGATAAATAGATTAATCAAAAATCACTGGATAGCAACAAGGTCGAGGAGGGTAGAAATTAAGTATCAGGGCATCTGAGAGATCGTCTAACCTTGCTTCTGTTTATGCAAGCTTTACAAATATTAGCAGCCCACATTTACTTCCCCTCTTTGTCTCTGCCAATTACAACAGCCAGATGCCACATTTAATTATTTAGTAGTTGTAGATCACAGCTTTATTTAAAAATGAGCCAGACCCTGCACTCTGGTCATTGTTGTGTTTTGCATCCTACTCTGCTAATTGATCAGTAAACAGGCTTTTCCAGCTTATAATAGCCTTGTCCTTAAAAATGATCTTAATAGGCCACACACAGATGTGACTTTTCATAACAGCTAAGAAAAATACCCTACAGTTCTTGCCGTTAAAATCATACAGAAGATACTAGTAAGGGCAGAACTAGATGTTACAAGAATCATCGTGTTGTTCCCACTACATTTCCCCCCTCCCCCATTCCTGGTGACAAGTATATGTCATATGATATCCTTACATGTGTGGTTCCCCACCCTGCTACAACAGCCAATTATGCAGAGTGGAGGAAGCACACAGCACAATAATGTTCCATAATAAACTGGGTTGTACTACTTATTAGCAGAAACAGGGGAGAAAGTAACACGTTCTGATGTTTTGAGACTATAAGAACAGGCCTGTAAGGAACCTTGGACTCTCATGCTCCCACTTTATCTGCCATCCTCCTTCCTGCCCTTGCACATTTGCAATTATTAGTTACTTCCTGGCTTTTAGCAAATCAAACTGTCAACAGAGGACACGATCTTTGAAAACACCCAGTGTGCATTTCTCTCCTTTAAACTACAGGCTCTGAATTATTGGTGACTTTGGTTTCCTGCTCTATTAAGTTCTTCCCCTGAGTAGAATGGAGTAAACTTACCCAGATCCTGAAGGCATTGTGTTCAATGCTCCACATTTTGGTTGCTTCTGGCAGGAGTAGGGAAAGTGCATCACATCAATATGTCCGGACAAGATCAGTTTTGCTGCATATTATAACATGAGAGACCACTGGGCAAGATCCAGCCTTAGTCAGTTATGATGAAGTTCCAGTGGCCAACACCAAACTAAGTTACGCAAATCAAATCAATTTGTATTACGGTTTTTGACCAGCAAAAAGTAGGTTACAATGTGGCATCTTAAAGATGGCCAAAAAATGGCATTAAAAGGCATAGAAATGATGATGAAAGTCAAAATCCCAAAATCTCTAAATCCTAAAATCTTCAAATCCCAAGATCCTAGAGTCGGTAAAGCTGTGAAACTATAAAATACTGGTTAAAAATGCTATTATAGAAGCTAAAACTAGCTGTAAACCCATAAGCTGTGTCAGGCCTGCTTTGGTCTTGTTGCCTGTCAGGACCTGCTGGATTTTGCATGATGTTGCACAGAACTTGGCAACATTATGCATGGTAGCAGGATTGGAGTCAGAGAGCAGGAGAGAGGCATAGAATTTGCTTGAGCAACCTGGGGACTTGAGTTGTAGCAGGAGGATGAGGGTAGTATGAATGTGTCTGTAGAATGGGCAATGGAGGAGAACATGCACTGTTTCAACTTGCCCAGAGTTGCAGGGGCACAGGCTTCTGAGGGGAGAGTCTTCCTGTATCTGCCTTCTAGCACAGTTGAGGGGAGGGCACCACATCAGGTCAGAGTAAAGGCCCTCCTGTGATTTGGGAATTCCAGCTTTGTTAGGTATATGGTGGGGGATGTAGTGTACCTTTCACTGATGAGGAAGTTCAGGACCCTGCCTAGATCGGCCTAGCATTCTATGTCTGTTATGCACTTTTTAATGAGTGTTTTAGCCTGTTCATAGCCCATGGGAAGTGTGTTGGTGGTGGGGGAAGTCCCAGATATGACATTTTAGTCAGAAGTGTTCATTTCAAATTGGACTGGTAGTTGTCCTGCAGTGTTAGGGGGGCTAGACCCAATGGACTGAGGGACAGTCTTAGCCAGTAGTTGAGTGTGGCCATCCAAACTCTGGCCTCCACTTTCACTATACCTGTCTCCAGACACAGGCTTGCATTATAGACACACAATGGGATTTGGAGAACTGTTCTTAGGAATATTGACTGGAAAGCTCCAATAGGGCAAAACTGGAGAAGGGGCCAAGTTGGGCGCCATAGAGGAGTTGTGCCAACAGGTGGCTTCAAACAGTTTAAAGGATGCAGGTATGTAGTGGCTTCCTCTTGATCGGAAGAATGTTAGGATGGAAGAAATTCTCCTCTGTGCCTTTTGGGCAGTGTGAGAGCTGTGAGCTTTTCTGGTGTTAGGAGCATGGAGAACCACCCCCAGGTATTTGAAGCACGAGAGCTGCTCATTTGTGTGTCCATTTATGCACCAGGATAATGTCTTGGGTTTCTTAGAGAAGGCCATGATTTCGGTTTTATGGTTAATTTAGTTTATTTCTGGCTGGTCTTCCTTGGGAAGGGGTGCAGGGTGGGCGCAGGGTGGGTGGGGGGAGTCCCAGTTAATTTCCAGCTGGTCTTCCTTCAGTAGTATTACTCAAGAGTTACTCTAAAATACTATTTCAACTTCCATCAAGTAATTTAGTCAGGATGTCAGCCATTGAAATTAATGAGACTTAAGCTAGTCATGACTAACTTGCCTCATGTAATTCAATGGTGTTTAATCATGACTAACTTAGGCTGGAGCCTGCCAATTGTTTTTAGATTGAACTCCTTATTTTTGTAATGTATATTTTGCACCCTTACTCTAATTCCAGTCTAGTCTCCAGTGGAGAAGCTAATAAGGACATAGGAAACTGCCTTATATCGAGGAAGACCATTGGTCCATCTAACTCAGTACTGAATACACAGATTGGCAGCAGCTTCTCCAAGCTTGCAGGCAGGGCTGGATTAAGCTAGTGCGGGGCCTATAGCATGTGTTATAAAGGGGCCCTAATTTTTTTTTAAAATGCACATTAATATTAAAACATAAATTATTTACTTGCATAGTAAAGTAATTCAATTTTTTTCATTTGCTATATTTTGGAGTATGGGAGACCAAGCCACAAACTCGCACTTACTACAACAACAGTGAATATTTATATACCGTTTTTCAATCAAAATTCTCAAAGTGGTTTACATAGAAAAATAAAGAGTAGATAGATGATTCTCTGAGGTGGGTCTCACAATCCGTGAGACCCGCTTTTTAAAAAACTGCGGGGAGAGCAGGCTAAGCCTGCTCTCCCCGCAGACGAACGAGCAGGGAGCCCTGCGCAGCCAGATCGGCAGCCCACACGGTTGCCGGCTTCATGACGGAGCCGGCGGGGGCTGGGGAGCTTGGGGGCCATGTGGCCCCCAGAAGCCCCAGTATGCCCTGCACGAGTGCGCAGGGCATACTGAGGAGACCCCCGAGCCGGGAGGCTGCTTTTAAGCTTCCTGGTCGGGGGTCTACTCGTGAGTAGCCGCAGCGCGGCTACTCACAAGCAGATAGCCCGGGTTTGCAGAGTGCTCGCTCCGCAAACCCGGGCTAAGGGGCCGGCTACAGGATCAGGTTAGCCGCTTCAGAACCACTGGGCTCGGCTACGAGGCCAGTGGTTCTGACGTTCCTCAAAAATCGGGCTAGGCTTTCCTAGCCTGATTTTTGTGATCGTCAGAATAGCCCCTCTGTCTCCAAAGGGCTCACACTCTAAAAAGAAAAATGTGATAGGCACCAGCAACAGCCACTGGACAAATGCTTTGCTGGGCCTTCTTTTTAAAAGCACATTTAGCAGGAAAGGGATATATTATCTAACATGGACCAAATAAAACAGGTAAAGTTTTAATTTCAATTCCCAGTTGGAAGCCAGGCGTGCAGGTCCCTCAAAAATGCAGGGCCTGTAGCAAATGCTACATTTTCTACTACGTTAATCCACCATAGCTTGCAGGCAGGAGTCTCTCTCAGCCCTACCTTGGAGATGTCAGGGAGGGAACTTAGAACCTTCTGCATGCAAGCGCTCTTTCCAGAGCAGTCCCATCCCTAAGCAGAATATCTTAGAGTACTCAGACATGCAGCCTCCCATTCAAATGCAAACCAGGGTAGATCCTGCTTCACAAAGGGGATAATCCATGCTTGCTACCAAAGACCAACTATCGTCCCACAAAAATCTCTTTAAGATATTTTTTAAAACCTAGGTTTTAAGATCACATTACAAACAAGTTAAATACAAATAGTGTATATGCAATTAAAAACCTATCTCAAGTTACAAATATCTTTAAAAGGGGGGTTGAAGCTGGAGTTCCAAACTTTAGGTCCCCAATAGCTGTTGGACTACAATTCCCATCATCCCCAGACATATTGACCAAAGATGATGGGGTTGTAGTCCCAACAACACTTGGAAACCCAAGGTTGGGAAGTCCTGTGCTAAATGAAACAAAAAATCAAATTGTACTAAAGAATTAAGAAATAATTAAAGAAAAAAATGGGGATATCATAGCCAGATTTGAAGCAGCCCATTTGAAGTGTGTTTGGTTTATATAAACAGTTCACATATAAACTCTAAGCTATTTTAGAAACTTTTGCTAGTTTGTTTTTGGAGGTTGATTTTGTATTTTGGCAGTTCTTTCAACCTCATTTTCAGCAGGGTTTGAAAGCCCTCTCATTCATATTCTCATGCCATGTTAAACGTGTAATGCTCCAGTAGTTTAGTTTTTCTACAGTGGCTTCCAACAGCCCTCAGCACTGGGCTGAGAGAATGGAGGATAAAAAGTTATTGAGTTTCCTCAACATTCCAATTCTCAGCCTTTCCAAAGTAAAGAGAGGGGTTTTTTAATGCCACTGGTGCCAACTTATGACAAATTGTTCATGGGGAATATTCTGATAAAGTCATCTATCTCCCTGAGAATACTTAGACAGTGGGGAAGCAGTGCATGCTGGAACCAAAATACAGTGACAGGTACAAAAGCATCCTAAAAAGAAAACTGGCAGGACAGGAAGTTTGTCTTCTCTCTCTCTCTCTCTCTCTCTCTCTCTCTTTCTTGATACATAAAATAAGCCCTCTGTTAACAGAATGAGGAAGCATTACTGTGTTCATGTCATTTGGGAAAGGGCCCTTAAAAATTACTATAACACTTCCCTGCCTTTTTTCAGATGAACAAACCAAGATGAGGAACAAATTTCCTCATTGCTTCTAGTTATCAGTACATCTCATATAATATTCACTATCTACACATGTTTATTTATTGAATAACCTATGTTGGATTTGAGAAGACAGATGCAAATCACTTCATCAAGATATCAGAATGCAGGTATTGCACCCTGTAGTGATAGTAAGGACTGGAGGGAGGACTAGACCTCACTTAGAGCAACTGCTGAGAAGGTGGGCCTTTCCTTAAAAAAAGAAAAGAAAAAAGCCCAGGAAGTACTGTGGTAAACTTTTCCATATAGTCACACTGATTCCCCACGTTACCCTAAAAGCCCAATTGGAGTGTTTAGCGAGCACTCTGGAGCAGTTCCATTAACAATACACTATCGTATATAGACATAAGCTATGCAGTTGTCCCTCGCCAACCACAAGGGTTCCGTTCCTGGAAACCCTCACGGTTGGCGAATTCACAGTTGACAAGACATTGAAATAAATAGGAAATGGGGTTAGGGGAATTGTGATTGGGAAAGTACTAAAAATAAAGATCACACCCTGACTCCCAGAAATCACCCCCAGACCCCTGAATCACCACCCAAAACTGCCCCCCTTTTTTTGAAGGCGCCAAACCGCAGATACTCGGGTTGCAGTTGGCAAGGGTGGTGACAATTTCCCAGTCACAGGTACTCATATCCACAATTGGGAAACCCGCGATTGACGAGGGACAACTGTAGTCGCAAATGCTTTTTGCTTAAATGTAGTTCATAGAAGGGATCGAACTGGGCTGTTTTCTGCTGTGATGGTTACCAAAAAAAAAAAGCTATTTGAATTTGCTTCTGTGTTTACATCCTTGGGATTGTAGTGCATGTGGCTGAAAGTAGACATAAAAATGTATGTTATAGACACATATTTTATGGCACATATCCTGTACTTCCCCCACCCCAAGAGTTCAAGATAGTTTACATGTTCTTCCTTCCCACTTTTATCCTCACAATAATCCTGTGAGGCAGATTTGGAGGAGAAAGAGAGTGTCTCACCTAAAGTTCTACAATGAGTTTCATGGCAGAATGGGGAAAGCTAGTCTCCCAACTCTAGTCTTAACACTCCAATAACTACACCACACTGGCTCTCAGCTTTAGGGTATTGATTTCAGGAGAAATCTGATGCAGGAGAAAAATGAAATTCATTTTTAGCAGTGAAACAAACTAATGGGGAGGAGAGTGTTGGATACCTTTAGAGAGCATGAAATTTTGATAGTTATACAATGTGGGGAGGCTTTGGGTCTCAACAAGGCCCTGTGGGCCCAAGCCCTGGATCTTTTAAGTACCTAGCAATACCTCTGTGAGGAATAGAGGAAGATGAGAGAATGGCAGGAAGAGGAGAGAATGGCATCCATGCAAAAGCTGGTATTGGCAGGTTTGTTGTTCAGAATTTCTTCTAAAAATACCCCCCTACTACCACCACCAATAAATCTTTCCCTGAGTGTATTCTGGTGTAAAAAGTAGTGCATTCAGCTAATTTAAGTGACAGTACAAGAGAGAAGGGAAGAAAGGGAATGAGAATGAGGGGAAGGAGAAGAAAGACAGAAGGTTGTGTGAAGTGGGCATCGGGAAACAGAAAGCAACTCAAGACTAGAGGTGTATCAGAATCCAATCCAGCCCACCACCAGATTTGAGTCTGATACCCTTGGCATAGTGCATTGGCAAACGATGTTCCCTCTAACAGAGATTCCCAGATGTTGTTGACTACAACTACCAAAATCCACAGGAAAAAGCTATTGCAGCTGAGGATTCTGGGAGTTGTAATCAACAACATCTGGGGATTCCTGTTAGAGGGAACTGTTGGCAAGAGCAAGAAAATCCAAGCCCCAATATATTTATGTATGGGGAAAAAATATTTTATGAAAAAAAGGTGATTGGTGTTGGAGTCCAGCCATAGCCAGGGACCCAAAGAGAATTAGAATTTTAGTGTCATAAGGTACCAGTCTGTCTGTATAAATCTGAGAATGGCCACACCACAGTCTTTATAGCAGTGGGGGGGAAACCCATGCCCATTATCCTCAATCACTAAACTAACCAGGTGACCTTGTGCCAATCTCATGCTCAGATTAATCAAAAATCAAATTGACTAATTTTAAAAAAATATTTCTTCCATGCCTAAAACCTGTGTTTTCAAGAGAAGGCATGACTCTACCTCCCCTGCTGAGAGACACTAATTACTGATGCTAAACTGATTTGAAAAAAGGTGCAGATTAACATTTCATTTGCAAATGAAGCCACAGCGTGAGAATTATTCGGAGAACATGCTAAGAATAATTAGATGTTCAGCAGGATATTCTTGGAATTCCCCACCTCATGTATTCTGCATGATAATCATTTGAGAATACTTTGTGGCATATTCGTCCCAAGTCTACCCCAGGAACGCATGCATCTACTGTTCACCCACCCACTACTTCGGTGCCCAAACTCTCCCAGAGAATCAGTCTCCAAAAATGGCTCATCACTTTTCTAAGCAGCTTACTGCATGTAGGCATACCAAATTGCCAATCTCGTGCTCAACAACCAGCCCACACTGATCAGGCAGGCAGCGACTGCCAACTTGCTTCCATCCCATTGCTGTGCTGACTGAAAGTAGCCAGGTGGGGCCAGCCTTATAAGGCACCTGTCACCCCCAGCTCCTACTAGGCCACAAGAAGTGGGCCCGATGGGTCAGAGGCCAAGAAGTGTCCCTCCTTTCCAATGGCTGGGCATATCCCCACCTCACAGCTATGCTGGCTGTGGGGGCAGTGGCATTTTTGTTCTTCTTATGTTCAACACATTTGATAAACAGTTGTTGTTGTTGTTGTTCATCAATTTTTATTACGGCCATTGGCCAGCAGAAATAGGAGTAACAAATATACTCAATACAACGATCAATAAACAATGCTAAAACACAATAAAACAGAATACAATCACTCATAAAAATTACTTTAAAACAATAAACAGCTCTCGCAATTAAGCACTTAATAGGGACCTTAACTTGATGGCAATGTAGAAGAATTTAGCTACAATTGTTGTAATCCCGGGGCTTGAATCCACGAGGCAGTAATATGTATAAAAGAGTTCACACCTTCCAGGAAATTTGAGTAACAGAGGGGAAATAATAGGGATGTGTGAAACGTTTCGGATACAAAACGTTTTGTACCCAAAACAGCCTGTTTCGAGTGTTTTGTAGACAAAACAAAACACACATTTTCCAGATCCAAAAGTTTTGTATACAAAACAAAACGTCCCTGTTTCGGCTACAAAAGGTTTTGTTGTTTTGGAACTCCATTTTGTGGTGATCTCTGAGTCAGACTCCATTTTGTGTTTGACATCTCTTTGAATTTCCCACCCTTCCAGCCTTCTGATCAGTGACCTAAATCATGGGCTGACCTGCTGACAATTCCCTCCTTGTTCCCCATTGGCTCTTTTGCTTCTTCCCACTCTTTACTGACCCCACATTGGTCAGGGGAAGGGTTGCTAACCTATGGGGTGCTGGGTTCTGCTGTTTCTGTGGTGTTCTGAGTGTAGATTCTCTGGTAGCATATGAGAGTGGATTCTTGTTTTTCACTGAAAATCTCATATGCTACCAGATAATCTACAGTGAACACCTCAGAAACAACAAAACCCAGTACCCCACAGGCTTGTGGGTGTGGGGGTGCTTGGCACCCTATGTGCACTACACAACCCCTCGCTCTGGGCAACCCCAGTGCCCCCCAAGTGGAATTATGGGGCTCCTGAAACCTCCATTATTCCCCATGGGAGAAATCTTAAAGACACGTAAACGTCAACAAATCACAAAAGATCAGCCCAATTCCTTTGAAATAATTCTGGAAGTTTCCTTGCCCCCATTGGGCACTACCACCCACCACACTCTGCTCTGGGTCATCCCTTTCCCCTTGATTTGAAGTGATACATTTGCTGGAATCCCCATTATTCCCTATGGGAAAATTCTTAAAGATGTGTAAACTTTAAAAAAAATCACAAAAAATCAGCCTTTTGCCTAATTCCTTTGAAATTTGGGTGGTAGCTTCCACCCATTGGACACTACCACCACCACCCACTCTTTTTGCCCTGGGACCCTTTTTAAAAATCCAAATCGATTCGGATTCGGAAAATTCAGCTGCAAAACAAAACAGGGCTGATTCAGATTCAGAAAATTTGGCTACAAAAGAAAACGGGGTTGATTCGGATTCAGAAAATTTGGGTACAAAACAAAACAGGGATGTTTCGATTCGGATGCAAATCGAAACAAGAAAATTCCAAAATGCACACCCCTAGGAAATAAGTTCTTCTCTACCATCCCGATATAAAGAGCAATATAGCAATACATGGGTGACAGTTTCCAGGAGGCCAACGCCACAAGGGCAGAAAACCGCAACAGGATGATCTTTAGCAAACTTCCATTCCAAAAGAGAAGAGGGCAACACATTAAACCGGGCCCGAGCAAATGAAACCCGAAATTTAGAAAAATGCAGCATTGTTAAGTAATTAGCACCATCTCTCTCCCCAAGGTGGCAAAATCCCAAAATATAAAGGGGAGCAAGTCCTATTGGCCGAAGACATAAGTTCTTGCCGTTCAATACCGTGCAACCGGAAAAATAATATTTTCTTCACCTTATTATATTCCTAAGTAAGGAGTTCTGAAGGAGAAAGGCCCAGTTGCATAATTTTATTATTTACGTATGTTAGCCAAGGGTTGGGATAAGAATCCACCCATAAATATTGGAAAAAAGAAAATTCCTGAATCTCTGAACAGAGTTTACTCGAGGAGTTGTTGTTATTTCTAAAGTGGCCATCCTTTTTTCGTATGGGAATACTTCAACTGAACTCACTTACCTCATAGGATTCTAATGTGGACACCGATGTGGTAAGAACAGTAAACAGTACAATACACCATAACTACTACTAATTCATAATAATCAAGGAATACTTCAACTGAACTCACTTACCTCATAGGATTCTAATGTGGTAAGAACAGTAAACAGTACAATACACCCTAACTACTACTAATTCATAATAATCAAGAAGCAACATGTACATCACTGGTTGACCCAAATTAATGGCTTTGCCTCTTAGTATTTTCTTTGTGAGGTGTAGGATTAAATTAAAATCTTTTTCTTTGGCTGCATCACAAGAGCTGAAGTTCCAACCAGATTCTGCCAACAAATATCCTATAATGGTGCTCTCCACACTGTAGAATTATGGAAACATTGTTTTGGCTGAACTCCATAGCAGAGACAATTATGAGGGTCTTAATTTCATTTCCATTTCAGGTCACGGCAGCACAGACTTCCCAATGGGAAATTGTGCATAAACCTCCTACAAGTTTCTACCCCAAAAAAGTTAGTTTGGCAAACCTATACTGTGTCATTTTTGCATAAATCTTAAGAGCTACATAGATCCTTACTTTGCTTTTGGATTGAAGAATGGATTTACAAACTTACAAAATTGACAAAGCTAGCAGATAGATGGAAAAGGCTGTTGCTGACACTTGAAGTTATTTTTCATACCTCCAAAGAGCTGGTGAGTTACTGCCACTCTGACAGTGATATCCTCAGAAGCAAATATGCCTGCCTCCTGGGCAGACCAATTAAATAATAATCCTAGGAATTACAGTGATGGAAGTGAGGGATCTCTAAAGAGAATTCTTAGGGCCAAACTATATTTATTGTTTAATTCTGAAGGGGTTTGTTTTTCTTTAGTCAGTGTTGCCCCCCCCCGGGAAGAAATCCAAATTGGAAATGCAGCATAGGAGAAGGGAGGCCTTAACATTTTGCCCCCTATGGTCTCAAACTGGACCAGACCTCCCTCCATTGGTGCCAAAGAATGCTTCCCTTCTGAGAATAATGGCAGCTTCAGAGGGGCCATTTTCATTAGGACCCCAGCATGAGAAGAAGGCATTAAACCCCTCTGTGTTGCAATCCTGATTCCGATCATGGTTTTCCTGGCAGCTGCTGCTTCAGTTGAGGCAGAGGAGGGGAGCCCAACTGACCCATAAAGTATCCCATCTGTTTTGACTCCAAGATGCACTACAATGGTGAACAGTTCTTTGGAATAAGCCGAATCAATCATAAATACTTATATAGGGAATTGTTATATTGATATTAGACATCTAAAAGCCATGTACTCCACTCCAGGAAGCAAACTGAGCTAGAATGGGGGAAATGGCCTGCCGAATACATTTGCAAAAGGCCCACCCCCCAAATTGGGGTGTGTGTATGTACACACACACACACAGAGTGTGCTGATGCAGTAGTAGCAGCAGCAATTATCTATACCTCTATATATTTGCTGCTGCTACTACTACTGCATCAGCACAGTGTTATATAGGCATTGCAGAGACAGTACACAGCAATACCAACATACAGTCTTGCACATGTTTTTAAATCTGTGATAGGAGATCCATAGGTTGCACAAATAATATGGCCTTTTTTCTTTCTTTCTTTTTAAACATTCCATTAACATCACTTCCCTGAGTCACAGGAAGTTCGTGGAGGCAGCCCTTTACTAGATCACTTTCCTTGCTGAAGACTTCTGGTATTTCTGTAATATTTCTTTTTTCACTAGTATATAGGTTGAACATGGAGCATGAGGCAAGCACTCAGAGCCAATGCTAATCTTTAAAACAGCATAATTTCCCACTAATGCAAAGAGCATGCATTAGCTGCTTTTCCCCTCCCCCCGCCCTGGAAGCATCTTCTAGTCACCTATTCACATGTGTCCAGAGGCGTATCTAGGGAAAATAATGCCTAGGGCAAGCACTGAAATTACACCCCCTGTCCAAACATCTGACACCCATCTTTACCATAATATCTGCTGAAAAATACAAGTCAAGCTTGTTAATCTTTTAGTATTTCAAAAACTATTTAGCAGTGGACATAGTCAGACCAAAAAAAATGCTGGAAAACTACACATTTCAGTATGCTGGGGCTCATGAAATACCCAAATACTACGTGGAGGTGTACTTGGAAAACTAAACAGAAATGCCTGTCTAATTCTCTACTATTTTATTTATTTATTTATTTATTTTTACTATGCACTGTAGCACCACTATTACATAAGTTTTAAAAATAAATGGAGAATTTGGCTTTTCCCAGATACTCTGAAAATAATTAAAGGGTATGCAGAGTAAACTGTGTCACAGCTTGGAATATATTCTAGTATTTCGGAAACACAGTTAAAATGAGAGAAAGAGAGCCAAAAACTCCCAGTGGGCCTTAAATACTAAGGATTTCACACTGATTCAAAGACAAACTCACCATTAATAGCCATATTATTAAGACATCACATTTAACTCACTTATCACAAGAAGCAAAGTAAGAGCAAATGAATACAATCTTAGCTCATAAGCTTCAGCTCAGTATTCACAAGCCCTGATTCTGTGTACATAGTGCCAAACTAAATATGTGGACAGTGACTTATATTATACTAAATTTTTAAAACTTTTTTTTACCTGTAGCCTCTTTGGAGGGCTTCCTAATGGGGATCTGCAAAGGTTCCCCCTCCCCCCGCTAGCATCTAGGGCCTTGCAGGGACCATTTGAGCATGTGTGGTGGCCATTTTTAAAAATACTTTTTTAAAAAAAACACAAAATGGCCACTAAAAACAAAATGGCCACCGTGCATGCTCAAATGGCCTCTGCAAGGCCTGGCCCGGCCTATGGCCTTACAGAGGCCATTTGAGCATGCACGGTGGCCATTTTGTTTTCGGTGGCCATTTTTAAAAAAAAAAATTAAAAATGGCACCCCCCTTCAAGTGGCGCCCGGGGCATGTGCCCTGCCTGCCTCACCCTAGATATGCCCCTGCATGTGCCTCCTGTAATATCCTGCACCCCAAGGGGGAAGTTCCACATCAAAAGGATTAACAGGTGGTTGAGCTTGCATGGGGACACAGCAAAAGAGAGTCACAGAAAACAACATAAATGCTTCACCAACAATGACTAGTTTATTGAGGAACAGCTAGTTCTTCCTTCTCCCTTCTGTCCTTGCTAGGTGTATGCAGAACAAATCGAACTGGCCTGTTTCGACCAAACCAAAGGGGGCCTTTCCGAATTTGAATCAAACTGAGTCTGGTTGGTATCAAACCAATTTGGCCCGGTTTGACCCAGTTCAGGTAGCTATACTGGTAAGGATTCCCCTTTACAAGCAATGGGGATTCCTAACCCTAAGGAGGTTGAAATGGTGGGTGGGGAGGCAGGCGAGAGGGCACCTTACCACCAATGGCACGCCACCAGCAGTGGCTCTTCAGTGGCAGTAGCAGCAGCTCCCCAAGGCCCTGCCAGTGCTCCCCCACAGGCATGAATGGAGACTGGAACTGGGCCACCACTGGCCCGTGCTGTGGGGGGAGGAAAAGTGCCAGTGGGGCCTGGGGCAGCTGCCACCACCAAGGAGTCACCAGCATGTCACTGGTCGTAAGGTCCCCTCTCACCCACCCATATTCCTCTTTACAAGCATAGCCACCCAAACCAGGTCATACCAGGTCGACCCAATTTGACTGCACGAACTGAAGCTGGCCAGTTCTAATTAACCAGTTTGCAGACTGGTGGTTCAGTTCAAATTCGAACCAAACCACTCAAAACAGTTATATTCACACCCCTAGTCCTTCCCCATTCTCTGGTGCAATCATAAGAACATAAGAACAGCCCTGCTGGATCAGGCCCAAGGCCCATCTAGTCCAGCATCCTGTTTCACACAGTGGCCCACCAGACTCCCCTGGGGAGTCCACAGGCAAGAGGTATGTGCATGCCCTCTCTCCCACTGTTGCTCCCATGCAACTGGTACTGAGAGGCATTGTGCCTCTGAGGCTGGAAATGGCCGACAGCCATCAGACTAGTAGCCATCAATAGGCCTGTCCTCCATGAATCTGTCTAAGCCTGTTTTAAAGCCACCCAAGCTGGTGGCCATCACCACATCCCATCGCAAGAAATTCCATAGATTAATTATACGCTGTGCGAAAAGGTACTTCATTTTGTCAGCCCTAAATTTCCCAACCTTCACTTTCATGGGGTGACCCCTGGTTCTAGCGTTGTGAGAGAGGGAGAAAAATTTCTCTCTGTCTACCCTCTCCACTCTTTTGAGAGGTTCTACCCTGTGGTTTCTTCACCCAGGAATGCAGTACCTACCCCCTTCTCCTTGATTCAGGCATCTTCCAGGGTCCCTGTTACATCACAGTGAACATCATCTGTTTCCTCCAGGGATTCCTCCTCTCAGGTCTTCCACTCCTCTTCCTCCTGGTAACTTCTCAGCCTGTGCTCTTCCAGCTGCCTCCTCTGCTTTAGGCTTCTGTGCAAACTGGCAGCTTGCCTTTGGTGCTCTAGAGAGCTGGGCTTCTTCTGCTCTTGAGGTTCCTTTTTATCTTCCTCTTTCCTGCCCTGCCCATCCAAAGTTTGTAAGCAGGCTCCTTTCCCCGCCTAGGCCTGATGTGCTTGATGGGCCTGGGAGGCAACTGTTCTTTTATTTTACTTAGTCATCCACATGTCAGCTGCTTCCAGCCAGATATCCACCTCACACCTCCTTCAGCAAACATATTCCTTTCTAGTCATATGTAGTCAGAGGAAAAACACTGATCTCAGCCTTGGCTCTAGGCTGTGTCCAATCACTAGTAGTCACCAGCCATTAAAGGCCATTAGAAAAACACCTTCACCTAGCTCTAGAAACACTAATTGGCCATCTGTGCCCATTAACAACCATCCAAGTTGTACAAAATGTGGGCATCTCTTTAAGGTGTAAGTATATTTAGGCATGGTCTATTTTCTTTTATGTCCTATACAGTACTAATTTTTTAGGCACTCAACAAGTGATATTTATTTTTATCATCATTGCAGTCATCATAACTTTTTCACTTAACATAACACAATACAGTGGTTCTGTCATCTTGTATCTGTTTCTGAAAAAGCTGTAAATTATATGATCCATATGGATGCATAACTGGAGCACCTGTGAGCAAGAGTGTGATAGCAGCAAATTTGGGGTAGACCTGCAGATATGTCAGTTTCACACACAAAAAACTAACGGGGCCAAAACTAAAAACAAACAAACAAACAAATCCCAATATAACTCAATGGAGTGGAATGTTCATGGACACAAATGGTCCTTAACAGACAACCAAGTGGGAAGAGCTAATGGAACTCAATAGCACAGAGGAGGGCTTGAACAAAAACAGTGGGGAATTTGTCAGCTTGAAGAATACTCCCTCAAGGTTGTCACAACCCCTTCTTCTGAGGGGCAAAGGTGTCAAAAACTATTTAGTTCTAAAGGGTTTGACACATTTAAGCTCCTGGTGTAAGGGAATTAACTGCCCCCATAACATAAAAATGACTGCATGTGTGGGAGGGGCCAGTTGCACACTGAATCTATTACTCTGCTGATCATTGTATTTGCATACACAGAGAGGCTATTCTCACGATCACCAAAAAGCAGGCTAAGGGAGCCTATCCCGCTTTTTGGCGATCGTGTGCTAACCACGGGAGCCATGTGGCTCCCGGCAACAAACTGCCAAAACGACCCCTCCCCTTAGCTGAGGTTAATGGAGCGAGCGTTCCATTAACCTCGTCGTTCTGCTCGTGTGTCGCCACAGAGTGTAAGTACACACGAGTAGACCGGGCTCGGGGATCTCTCCAGGATACCCCACGTGCTTGCGCAGGGCATCTGGAACTTCTGGGGGCCACGCAGCCCTCGATCCCCTGGAGCCAGCAGTCGTGTGGGCAGCTGATCCGGCCACTCAGGGCTGCAGGCTTGCTCGTCTTCAGGGAGAGTGGGTTATGCCCACTCTTTCTGCCTAACCCCATCTGAGGAGTCTTACTGATCGTGAGACTCGCCTCAGAGTATCACACAATAAACTCACAATATTCGCCTTTTTTCACACCAGGGATGTATTGCAACATTTTGTTGCCGGTCCGTACTTGTTAATATTGCTGAAAAGAAATGGCTGTTTTCAACAACTTCTCTCTCCGTACTGTTTCTGTCAAGGGCCTTATTTGAACTGAATGCTAAAGGCCTCTGTTGTCTGAAACCTTTTGGTATACGCTTTACAAAAAGTCTACAGGAATCTTTTATAGTGTAAAGCATAAGTCAACTTAAGCATTGTTCTGACTATCAGCTCCTTGTAGGATAACAATAATAATACATTTCAATTATAAAACAATTAAGTTAAATGTTCATACCTCAGTGTTTAAGGCTAATTTCCACAATTCAAATATAAGGGAAAGTGGTCTGTTGTCATTTTTTTTCCTGAGGGGCTGAGTGTGTGTAACACCCACTGAACCCTATTGAGAGATTGAGAGAACAAAAATGAAAAGAGAGAGGAGAAATAATGGGGGGGGGGGGCGGGCGGGAAATGGTAATAAGGAAAAGTCAGATTTACGCCACATAATTGTTACAGAACAGCACCAAAGTCCCTGCCGTGTAATATTGTATCCACACAATCTATTTGGCCTTTCTTAAAATGTGCTAAATATAGAGTAAATGCAGCAACAAAGGGGAAAATGAATTGATAGGAAAATAAGCACAGCAGTACCTTGAAGAGATTGTAAAAAATAAAACTATCTAAGAGCCCTTGAAAACACATTCCAGGATTCTTCATTCTGAAGCCCAGCTGGGAGCCACTAGCTGGGCCCACCAAGAGGAATAGTGAAGAGGCAGACACAGTGTGAGTTTTCATTGCACAGCAGTGCAGAGAAGGAGAAAATAGCTGTAATTGTGATGAAATGGGGGATGCTGATAAGTTTGGGTGCTAGTCTAAAAAACAGAAGCTCAAGATTTAACCTCACCCTATAACTTTTGCTTTTATCACATAAGGTGATCTCACACGTTCCTATGTGCATGTTAAGTCGAATCACCTCCCATAGAGAATAAGAGTGCTCTATTAACACTAGTAGATACACTGGAAGGACCTATGTCCTCTTCCATTGACTATGGTTGGATTATATGCCACTTGTGCCATGGAGATGCTGCTGAAGAAAGCACTCTTGTGACAAGTTCTTCCCCTCCCTGCCATAATGTGTGGGAATCTGACTTTGTCCACATTCACATGTACAATGAAACCAGAGGTCGCTTCATCTCCAGTTTTGGAAACTGTACACCCAAATGCGGGCAACTGGATTTTTTTTTTAAAGCAAAAAAAAAGCGGGGGGGGGGGGATAGACCCGTGGTTTCCCTCCCCAGACTCCAATTTGTACTTTAGGTTAGCATAAGGTTTCACCACCTTCAACTCCAGTTTGGCAGTGCCAGCATTACATCCAAATGCTGGCACTACAGTTTCCCCCTTCTGCATCCGGAGTTGGGGTAGAAAGCTCCTCCATTGCTCCAGCTGCTGTTGGCTGCCAGATGGTCCTTCATTAAAGAAGGAAGCCCCAGCAGCCAGTTTCCCCTCCTCTCTGCAGTCAGCAAGACTGCAGAGAGGGAGCTCCCTGTTTCATCCAAATGCAGATGGGAGAGCTATTGGTCGCGGGGGGGGGGGGGTATCATGGAACTGTGGGTCCATTGGACCTACAGTTCTGTGTTACGTCCAAAGGCAGCCTTTCTCTCCTCCTCCCATCCCCAATTATATTTCATGGGTTTGTTCTTGTAATATCAAACCATGGTTTGGCATTACATATGCATTGACATATACTTGATTGCCCTCAAAAGCACTATATTTGGCATTATGAATGGCTATATTGTTGTTGTTGTTGTAATTGGCTGACATTCTGATGTCCATGGAAGCCATGCTGCCTAACTGCCCAGAAGCTGCATTAAGTTGTGCTGTAACGCCTTGTCACATAGCCCCATTAAAGCTGCCTTTCATATTGTGTAGCAGCCCCAGTGGGTCCTGAACGCCAACATTCTATATCATGGAATTTCAGCCATTATTATTAATAAGAGTATTGTATTATTATTGTTATATGACCATTATATCTGTGTCATGGTATCTGTGATATCCCATTCTTATTTTCAAGTCATTACATGATATGGCAGTCATCAGGCTTAATCCAAAGGAAGATTCCTTCCAACAGAGGGGGGGAAATCTTTGGATTCAATCCATCAAGCTATGAACATGCATTATGTTATGAGGTGAGCATCCTTACAGATTACAGAAAGAAAGGGAAAGGCTAAACATGGGAATGTCATTGTAGGTATAATCTGCATTATGCCTAAACTGTATAATTCTGGCTTCTGTCTAGCACAACAGTTCATAGATTTAGAAACATTTTAATTATTCATGTTCCTTTAATTATTCATATGTATCAAGGAAACCATCAAACAAACATAGTAATTTGCATATTACGTCAAGTAAAAGAATAATTTGATAGTACAATTGGTTGTTTTGTATAAGCAATGATACAATAGGATCTATCATCTAAACAAAACAGTAACCTACTATTCCTATTTAGTAATCTAATCTGTAGATTAGTAAAATGCAGAATACCTTTTGCTGATCAGTGGGGATAGTGTTGCATAAAAGAATCTACAAAATGTTACTATGTATACAAGTCCATTAATATGACCAATTATAGTCTTTAGGTCTGCTCCATCCAACAACAGTACCAACAAACAAATTAAACTGCTCAAATTGTTTCCCTTGGCTCAAGTAACTTGACATATATGTATGTGCAAAAGACAGCTGATGGTATTTGGCATTGTTCACATCCATTCTGCTGAAATAGCCACAGGAAAGGCTTTATCCTTGATGTTCTTTCTCTTCAATTTCCCAGAACCTAGCCTAACACATTTCTAGACCTTCTATCTATGAATGAATTCAAGGGAGGTCCAAAAGGACACCAGCATGAAGGAAAAAAACTAATAATCCAAAAAGCCAGCTAGTGTAACCCTCTCCTATTGCTCCCAAAGCCCACACTTAAGAACCTAAGACTGAAAAGAATTTAGAGACAAATTTAATAATTACCGTATTTTACGGACTATAAGACGCTACGGACTATAAGACGCACCTTAATTTTAATCCAGTTTTTCAGAGTTTTAACATATTAAACTGTTAAAACATATAAAACGCACCTGAATTTTGGCGGATATTTTTCAAGGAAAAAAGTGAGTCTTATAGTCCATAAAATAAGGTAAATAGCAGACTTCTGTGCTGAGCAGGTGTTGGACTAGAAACTAGGGGTGTGCAATTCGGGTTTTCGGTGATTCGGTTCAGGACCCGAACCGAATAACCCCCGTTCTGTTCTGTGCCCGAACATGGGCTACCCAAATCACCCCTGATTCGGTTCGGATTCGGATTAAATCCGAATCTGAATTTGAATCGATTTGGGTAAAAAATGGGTCCCAGGGGCAAAATATTGGAGTGGGGTGGTAGTGCCCAATGGGTGGAGGGTACCACCCAAATTTCAGGGGAATTGTTCAAAGGGCTGATTTTTGGTGAATTTTTGAAGTTTTAGTGTCTTTGGGGCAGATAGGGGGCATAACGTGGGATATGGGTCAAAAGAGTGGGGTGAGGTGGTAGTGCCTAATGGGTGGAGGGACGGGGAGACAGGAGACAGTTTAGAGCTAGTCCAGCCTATCAGAGTTCCTTTCGTTCCTACAGGTCCTTTGGCCGGATGGGGGCACCTAACTACCGAGGCGGTTTCAGAGATAGAGACAGAGAACGCAGAGGGGCGCAAGGCAGACAGTGGCGTCAGCCTTGGAACTTCAAGCCAAGAGGCTCAGGGAGGAAGCCTGGAGCCTTCGGAAACCAACAAGACCTACGAAACCGTAAGCAATGACTCGTACCCAGTCGGCGGCAGGTTACGAGTTTTTGCACATATATGGGGGGAGACCACTTCGGACCGCTGGGTTTTACAGACGGTTACACACGGCTACCGTATAGACTTGTTCAATGAACCCCCAGATTTTTATTTCAAAACTCCTATGCCGGTGGGCCGGGAAAAACAGTCATTGATGCAGGAAGCCATAAGGCACCTCCTAGATATACGGGCCATAGAACCTGTTCCGGCGTCCCCAAACCCAGGGGGAGTTTTTTCCCGTTTATTCCTTGTGCCAAAAAAGGACGACTCTTGGAGAGCGGTCCTCGACCTAAAAAGGCTGAATCGGTATGTGCGGAAGAAGCCTTTTCGCATGGAGTCCTTCCGGTCTATAAAATCGGCCATTCTACCAGGAGACTGGCTGGCATCGTTAGACTTATCAGAAGCATATCTGCACATACCGATTCACCCGTCATCTCGCCCATTTCTCAGGTTTGCCTATGGTCATCTATGTTTTCAGTACACAGCGCTGCCGTTTGGCCTATCGTCGGCCCCTCGAGTGTTTACGAAAATAATGGTGGCTGCCATAGCTCACATGAGGGTACAGGGAATACATGCCTACCCTTTTCTGGACGACATCTTGATCAGATCAGAGTTGGAGTGGCAAGCAAAAATGAATGTAAAAAAGGCAGTGAAAATTTTAGAAGCACACGGTTTTTTGATCAATTACAACAAGAGCCACCTACAGCTGACACAACGGTTGTTGCACTTGGGAGTGTTGTTCGATACAGAACAGGCTCTGGTGAGCCTACCAAAGGAAAGGAGATTAAAAATTCTAAGGGCAGTCTTTCCTTACTTCAAACGATCAAGGGCCCCTCTGATGCACCTGGCCCACATTCTAGGTCTCATGATCTCATGCTTAGACTGTGTGCCATGGGCTCGATGGCATTTAAGGCCCCTTCAATGGCACCTTCTACCTTATCAGGAACACATCATGGACAAGAAAAAGATATGGGTTCCTCTTCCGGGTGGGGTGAGGAACTCCCTAAATTGGTGGACATCATCAGCAGTCAGGAAGGGACTCCCCCTGTTGGTACCACAGAAGGTCATAGTGACCACAGATGCAAGCCTCTTGGGATGGGGAGCGCACTGCCTCACGACCCAGGCTCAGGGAAAGTGGTCTCAGTCCGACCTACGCCACAATATCAACTGGTTGGAGTTGAAGGCGGTCCGTCTGGCTCTAGAAAGTTTTGTAGGCCTAGTAGCGGGACGACACATTCTGGTTCGGACAGACAACACCACAGTAAAAGCACATATAAATCGACAGGGCGGGACGAAGTCCCGTTCCCTGATGAAGGAAACGAATCTATTATTCACCTGGGCGGAGACTCACCTCCGCTCGATCACAGCAGAACACCTCGCAGGAGTACTCAATGTTCAAGCAGACTGGCTAAGTCGCCAGGAGTTGGACCCTGCAGAGTGGGAACTCCACCCGGAGGTATTCAATCAGATTACACACCTATGGGGCAGACCGACGGTGGACTTGTTCGCTTCGCCCCGAAATCACAAGCTCCCCAGATTCTATTCAAGGTTCCTATGCCCGCAGGCGGAGGGGCAGGACGCACTGATTTCAAAGTGGCCGGGGGGCCTTCTGTACGCTTTTCCACCATTGTCAATCCTAGGGGCAGTGATCAGAAAAATGATTATAGAGGAGGCCAACTTGGTGCTGATAGCTCCCTATTGGCCAAGGAGGCCATGGTTCTCGGATCTGGTGACCCTATCGATCCAAGAACCGTGGCCACTGCCAGTGAGGAGAGACCTCCTGTGTCAAGGTCCGGTGCTGCATCCGGACCCAGCGTGGCTACACCTCCACGTTTGGAGGTTGAACGCTCGGCACTGGTGACCAAAGGGTACTCGGCTAAGGTCCAGGACACTATCCTAGCAGCTAGGCGCCCTTCCACATCTAGGATTTATCAGGCTACTTGGGCTACCTTTTGAGCCTGGGCTAGAAAGAACGGCACAGACCCTCTGCAGGCAGGGGTTCCAGAGGTTCTTGGGTTTTTGCAAGCGGGCATCGACAAGGGGCTTCGACCTAACACAATGAGACGTCAAACTTCCGTTTTGTCGTCCGTTCTGAATATTTCCTCCGAGGACACCACACACCTCCGCCCCGATATCCGCTGTTTTCTAAGGGGGGCCGTCAATTTACATCCTCCGCCTGTTCAGAGGTTCCCAACGTGGAATCTAAACAAGGTTCTGAACGCATTGACCGGTCCTCCGTTCGAACCCCTGCACACAGTGCCCTTACGATTACTATCATTCAAAGTACTTTTCCTCGTCGCTATCACTTCCGCCAGACGTGTGTCAGAATTAGCGGCTCTGTCTATCAGGGATGAATTGTGCATTTTCCAGAGGGACTCTGTAGTCTTAAAATTGGACCCCACCTTTATCCCAAAGGTCAATACTATTTTTCGCAGAGGACAAGAAATTGTTCTGCCTTCATTCTGTCCCAAACCCAAACATAGAAAAGAATGGGTTTGGCACACCTTGGACGTCAGGAGGGCATTGCGCGTTTACATTCAGAGAACGAGCGCATTCAGAAAATCAGATGCCCTTTTTTGTTTCCTTCCTTCCGGCGTCTTTGGGCAAAAAGGTGTCTAAGCATATACTAGCTAGATGGCTAAGATCTACTATCGCCATTGCTTATGAGTCTCTTCACTTGAAGACTCCCTCTAACATTACAGCACACTCCACCAGAAGTGTAGCCACTTCAGCGGCCTTTTCAGCCAGGGTGCCACTGGAAGACATATGCAAAGCAGCAACATGGACTTCCTTGTCTCCTTTCATAAAGCACTATAAGATCCCTTCTTTCTACGAACCACAGGCCGCCGCGGCTCGTACGGTTCTACAGAAGGTGTTATAATTTTGTTCTCATCCGCTCCCACCCTAGATAGTTGGCTTGGGTATGTCCCAGTACGTCATGGATGCCCTCCCCATACACTGGAAAAAGAAACATTGGTAGACTTACCGTGAAGGGTTCTTTTTCAGGTATGGGGAGGGCATCCGGCCCTCCCGCGGATAAAACAGGGGGGTTTGTATTCTATGTGGGTGGTGGAGCAACTCCTAGGGTTTTAGTTTCTACTATCCCCTGTGTATTTCCAATCTGTTATCCTTCAACGTATCCTTTCTGAGGTCCAGCATTGCATAGTGCATTTGTCGCAGTTAATTGCAGGCGTTTTAGTGTTTTGTCTCCCCTGTCGCTCCACGAGACCAGAACTGGGCAAGAAGGGGCGGAACAGACAGAGTACACTGCCTGCTAAAAGCTCATTGGCCCTGTCTTGGAGCATGCAGAACTGAACAACCCAATGGTTACCACCCCAATTGCAGAGGGATTGGGAAAAGGGCTGATTTTTGGTGAATTTCTGAAGTTTACGCTCTTTAAGGTTTTCCCCCATGAAGGGTGTATTGCTTCACGTCGGGGGGAAAGGGGTGTTCTAGTGCCAGGTGGGGTTGATGGTAGTGCCGGGTAGGGGCAAGGAAGCTACCTGAATTTTTTCAAAGGATTTGGGAAGAGGGCTGATTTTTGGTTAATTGTTGAAGTTCACGCGTCTTTAAGGTTTTTACTCATAAGTTATAATGGAGCTTTCAGCAGTCCCTCCAAGGCCCTTCCAACTCTAAAATTCTATGATTCTGTGAACTCACAGTTTTCTTTGACAACCTTGTCTTATCACTAAGTGTGGTGCAATGAGAAAAGAGACCCATCCATACGAGGATGTTGGAGCATGGGTGTAGTATCAATTGAAAAAGCAGGGATGTTTAGTTTAAGGGAGTTTTGTCCCTTAGCCAAGAGGGTCAGGAGGCCCCCAAGCAGACCGCCCTGCCACTGTTGTCCCTGCCCCACCGCAGCTTCTTATCTTGGCCTCCGGTGGGTGGGGGGTGAGCTGAGCAGTGCAGGCCACCCCTGTGGCGGCAGCGGGCGCTGTGGCTGTTGGGCCTTTTTTCCGGGCAGCATGCACAGTTAGCAGAATCTCATACTGCACAGGAGATGACAATGGGAAACCCCTCCTGTATTCTACCAAGGAAAACCACATGGCTCTGTGGTTCCCAGGAGTCGACACCAACTCAACGACACAACCTAGTCCTGGGGGAGTACTTGGATTCTTATCCAAGCTGGTTGTAGGAACCTTCCTCTTTTGAACTTAGCTATATGCAGAGAAGCAATCATACTATTAGCACTGTGAATTTTAGACTCCTTAAGAATCTAATGTTCACAGAATCTGTGTTATTGATTTGATTTTGTGATATCAAAAATAATTTTGTGATATCTAAACAGCCTGGGCCCTGGGTATTTAAGAAAACGTCTTCTTTGTCATTGTAGTGGGTTTAACCCAGCCTTTGTTTCAGAGCAAGCCCGCATGAGGGGAAGAAAAATGCTGAATCATCCCCACGCTTTCTGAACAATGGCTGCTCCCCCAAACTTTCCTGTTCTTAGTAACTTATTCGCTGCTGCTGTTATATGTGTTAACTTTTTCTGTTATTTATATTGTTTTAATTAATGTTTTAACTTTTCTGTTGTCATTTATTTTGCTTTCTTGTAAACCACCCAGAGACACAAGTTTGGGGCAGTATAAAAATATGTTAATTAAATAGATTTAAAAAATAAAATAAAATCCATCTGTAAGTGGATGTAATTGAAATTATTAGAGGCTGCCCTAATTTCACAAAGAAGCAGAGGATAGAAAACGGGTGTGCACAAAACTAGACCTGGCAATTTGGTTTGAGTGCCAGTTCTGTTGAACCAACTGCTGGTCTGGTTCAAATCTGAACCAAGGTCAAAATGGTTCAAATTGGTCCTGCCCTAGGGAATAATGGGAATTTGAACTGGCTCATTATTCTTTATTGGTAGCACCTAGGGACACCAAAACATTTTGAGTGCTTCTTCATGATGGGTGCTACCTACCACCCAACCTGCAAAGCGATTGAAAAATAGGGTAATTGGGGGGGGGGGGGAGTCAGTACGTCAACCCTTGACCTACTGACTGAATTTTAAATCATTAAAAAAAATCATTAAAAATTGCCCAATTGCTTTGAGGGCTGGGTGGTAAGTAGCACCCATCATGACATACCAAGCAACCCATTTTGGTGTCCCTAGGCACTACCCATAGGAATAATATAATAGAGCCATTTGAATTCCCATTATTCCCTATGGGAGAACAACAGCACCAGACAAGTTTTAGAAGTTCACAAACATTGTGAACCCTAATGGTAGACATGATGGAATACAGCTAAAAGAGGCTGCTTAGAATTATTTTTAAAATATCAGTGTGGCAATAGAGAATAGAAAGCAGAGACCAGCTAAAAAAAAATTAATGATATGCCTTTCAGTCTAATCCTCTTTTCATACATGCATCTTTATTGCTTGATGGAACCAAAGTTTTCTTCCTCTGGATTCATATTGATAACAGCCATGAAGTGATGACTTGCGAATATGGATGTGCCATCACAGATACCATGTCACAAACAGAACTGACATATCACCCTCCACCAGCAATGACCCTGCTAACTCAACAAAGAGACACCATTTAAAGAACTGTGGTGTGAGAAATATGTTCAAGTTCTGAAAGCTGATATCAAAAGCCATCATAACTTGCTAAACTTAGACCACTTTGCTCAGTTAGACCCCTGCTAGCTGAGCCAAGAGACACCTTTGAAAGTGGTGATTCTCTTCTATTTAGCTGGGTGAGAACAACTGGCCCCATCCAACCCCAGCACTAGGGATGTGTGAAATGTTTCGAGTACAGAATAATCTGTACCCGAAGCTACCTGTTTCAGGCAATTTGTACACAAAACAAATCACCCCTCTGCAAGCCCGGCAAGATTCGGCTCCAAAACAAATCACCCGAATTTTGGAGCCGAATGTTTTGTTGTTTCGTACCTCCATTTTGTGGTGATCTCTGTGTAGTCTCCATTTTGTGCTTTGACATTGTTTTGAATTTCTCGCCCTTCCAAGCTTCAGATCGGTGAACAAAAGCATGGGCTAATCTGCTGACGATTCCCTCCTGGTTCCAGATTGGCTCTTGCCACTGCTGACTGACCCCACATTGGCCAGGGGAAGGGTCAAAGAAGGGGCAAGGGTGGGGGAGTTCAAGGAGGGATATTCAATTAGATTTAAAGAGGCAGCAGCCACCATTCTGCCTTTCTGCCTCATGGGAGGAGGGAGAGAGAGAGAGAGAGAGAGAGAGAGAGAGAGAGAGAGAGAGAGAGAGAGAGAGAGAGAGAGAGCTTTGCCTTGCCTATTGCCTTGCCAGCCTGAGCCCAGCCTGCCTTGCCACTCAGCCTGCCTGCCCCGCCACTCAGCCTGCCTGCCCCTGCTGTGTGCCAGCCTGGAATGGATTCTCTGCTGCATTGCCTTTTTGTTCCTGTTGCTGATTCAAGAAAAGAAAATTCTTTTTTCACCCCCTTCCTGCTGCTGGAAGAATCACTGCCTGCCTGTGCCTTCTGTCTGTGCCAGGCAGCCACAAGCCCCAGAGCCCCTGTGGCCACCTGGCCAGCCACCCCTTCCCCCTCCCCAGATTTGTCAGGCTTTTGCCCCAGCCCCACTGCCCCAAGACTGAAGAAGGAGAAGAACTGAAGATTGAAGGAGAGAAAGTAGACTCCGAGACCAGTCCGCAGAAATGAACAATTGGGCACACAATTTGGGTGAAGCCCTAGACTGAGTGAGCACCCATTTCACACACACACACACACACACACACACACACACACACACACGCACACACACCACACACACGTCTCTGGAATTGTGTATTCTTGGGGTTTTTTCCTGTTTGGAGGGAGGTTTGGGGTTGCAATTGAATTTTAAAAGTTGTGTGTTGTTTAGTTTAGAAGAAGTTTAAATAGGGGTTCTGTCTGTGGGAGGGATACCCGTTAGCTAGTATCAGTAGGTGGGTTAGAAGGGTAGTGCAGCCTCGTGGTTTTAAAGAACAATTCTGGCTTTTTTTCCCATTCCAAAGATATTTTTTGTTGCATTTTTAAAAAACAGAAGCCTGTCCTCCAGCCCCCCCCCCGTGCCCATAATATAGATCAGTATTAATATTCTCTGCCCAGCAGCCTGCCGGCTCTGAGTGGGCACACTCCACATCTAGCTTACCATCCACCTCCAACTGCAGCCTTAAACGAGGAAAGCCTTCAGCCACCACCCCAGTCCAGCAGAAGCTTATTATTCCCTGCCCAGCAGCCTACAGATTGGGAGCAGAAAAGGGGCAGAAAGGAACATGAAGGCAGTGTGCAGCCCACTGAATTGATGCCGAAATGAGAATTATGACTGTCAATGTAATAATATGATGCTGATGCTGATGCTGATGAAGTGATGATGAGTTGTTCATGCATTTCTGTTGCATAATGTAGCTTTCACTTGTCTCTTTAATATTTGTTGTCAGAGACCTTGCATTGCTTTTTTCCACCCATGGAAGGACTGTGACTGAAGCAGCAGCACATACACACATGCAACCCCCTACCCCCACCCCCTACCGTGGGCAAGGATGAGCTTGCTGCTGGTGCACTCACATGTCTGTCACGCAGACTTAGAGAGCACATAGTATTCAGAGTCTATGTCCAAAATATTAAGCCTAAACTCACTAACCCTTTTGCAGAGCATGCACGCATAGGTATACTATGTTTCCCCCCTACATAATCTCAAGTCTAGCATGTGTGTGTGTGTGTGTGTGTGTGTGTGTGTGTGTGTGTGTGTAGATAGATCGATCGATCGATCGATCGATCGATCTCTGGTAGCAAATGAGAGTGGATTCATGGTTTGTCATTGAAAATGAATCCTCATTTGCTACCAGAGGATCTCTCGGAACACCTCAGAAACAACAAAACCCAGTACCCCATGGACTTGTGGGTATGGGGATTGTTGGCACCCTATGTGCACTACACCACCATTCATTCTGGGCTATCCCGGTGTGCCCCAGGTTGAGTTATGGGGCTGTTGAAATCCCCATTATTCCCTATCGGGGGAAAGCTTAAAGATGCACAAACTTCAAAAATTCTTTAAACATCACTCCTTTCACCAATTTCTTTGAAATATGGATGGTAGCAGGCACCCATTGGGGCACTACTGCCTGACCCACTCTTCTGCCCCCAAAACCCCCTTTCTGCCCCAAATCAATCACAATTCCCTATGGGGGAAAGCTTAAAGATGCATAAACTTCAAAAAATCATTTAAAAATCAGCCCTTTGCCCAATTCCGTTGAAATATGGGTGGTAGCTTCCTTGCACCCATTGGGCACTACTACCCACCATACCCCACTCTGGGTCATTCCTGGTGCCCCCCAAATGGAGCTTTAAGGTTGCTGAAATCCCCATTATTCCCTATATGAAAAAGCTTAAAGATGCATAAACTTCAAAAATTCTTTAAACATCACTTCTTAGCTCAATTTCTTTGAAATTTGAGTGGTAGTTTCCATCCATTTGGCACTTCCACCCACCGCACTCTTTTGGCCCCGGGACCCTTTTTAAAAATTGGAATCTATTCAGATTCAGAAAATTCGGGTACAAACCAAATTTGGGGTGATTTGCGGGAGTCAGATTTGGACCCAAAACAAACCGGGGGTGTTTCAATTCAGGTACAAATTGAAACAAAAAAACCAATCCATGCACACCCCTACCCAGCCCAGCATCCCTCCAGTGGCTGTTAATGGTATCTGCCTTGTGTTTCTTTTTAGATTGTGAGCCCTTTGGGGACAGGGGACCATCTTATTTAAGTATTATTTTTTCTATGTAAACTGCTTTGAGAATTTTGGTTGGAGTAGTATAAATATTTGTTGTAGTAGTGGCAGTACTTGATTTTGTAAAATCAAGGTTGTGTTACTTTGCATTCCCCAAAAATGACTTGGTTCTTGCTCACAAATATTTAATTAGGACAAGTCACAGTGGCAGCCAAAGTCACCCCAGTTTGCAAAGAAATGAGCCAAAATCTTCCAAAGACTAAATCTATAGCCATGATGAACTCCAGATTTGAGGGAGCCATGGGTAAAGTGCCCTCTAGTGCCCCGGCCTTTGTGGGTGGACCATGGAGGGATGCTGGGATCATCGGCAGGCAGCAGCAGCAATGCTTCCATCAGTGTTGGAGGTGGGCCCTGTTGGGGTAACAAATGAGCAGCACGTGATGCTCCTTTCAGTGCTGGCACTGCTGGAGCCACCATTTTTGTTCCTTCACAGTGCCCCCATTTTAACATCTCTCCAGACATTGTGAAGGAATTAAAATACCAATTCCCAGGAATGGGCAGGAGAAGAGAGGAAACAGATTAAAGACTCCAGTGGTGGGGCTGGCATCACAGAGGTGGGCCCTCGGAGGGTACTGGGGCCCTGATATTTGTGTTAGGATTCCACGTTCTGACATTGGTCCTGATGATCAATAAGAGAGGAAGAAAATGGAAAGAGCTTAAAGAACAGCCTGTGAGAAAATTAAGGATCCCCAAAGGGATATATCTCCCTAAACTGAAAAATGTGGTCTGTCTTAAAACATTAAACCTAACTGATTGTCAGTCTCCCACACAACTGGCTCTCAAAAGTACAGGCAAGAGGCTTTTGAATGAATACTCAAGTCTCTACTTCAAAGAGAAAGCAGTTTAGGTCATCTAATGTGCAACTCCGGGTCTGTTAAAGGAAGCTGACTTCAAAGAAGTTGTAAATGTCTTATCTCATAATGGTCAAGACCACGACAACTACAGATAAAGGCCTTTGTACAAAGAGATCAAATGCCAACTTGCTTATATAACCACAGTCCTGCTGCCTCACATCCAGCCTGAGATCTGAGACCAGATTCCCTCTCTCAACTCCTCTCCTTTTCACCGGCTAGAAATCCGCCAAGTCACCGCTATTTGCCCGCTTGAGGCCTGTCACATGATCTTTTCCTCCTTCTATTGCATCAGAACCACACCCCCAATTTCTTCTCCAGCCCCAATTCTTTCCCCATAGATTACCACCACAGTGAGGGCCAGTTTCATTAGCCAGGCTCCAGAGTCCATGTGAGGGGTAGAGTCTGGGACATTTGGCTTAAAAGGACTGAGGCAAGCCAGAGGCAGCAAGGAAGACTGGGCGGGGAGGCAGAGCTAGCTGAGAGCTTGAGGACTCTTTTTCCATCCAAATCTCCCTGGCCTGAGCCAGAAGATTTTCTGAGCTGGCCCTGCCCAGGCCCTTTGGCCTTGACCAGCAGAGAAGACCGGCTGCTGGGATTCCTGCTGCCAGCTTGGGCCATGGTTCTGATTGCCCTAACAAGCTGCAGCTGTGTGGGGGCCAGTTTCATCAGCCAGGCTCCAGAGTCCACGTGAAAGGTGAGGTCTTGGGGAGTTTGGCTTAAAAGGACTAAGGCAAAGCTGAGGTGCAAGCAGCTGCCAAAGGGGGCCGGCCTTTGGTGTGGGACTGAGGTCTGAGGGGAAGTTATGCTTGTGGTCCTCCAGTTTTTGGTTTTGTTTTGTTTTAGTGGTTTGTGCCCGGCTGCTCATAGGGATATGTCAGGGCTCTCTTGCTAAGGATAGATCAGGGGCCACGTTCAATGAGATTGGGGTGGCTATTTCAGCAGTGGTGGAGAATAGGGGATCAGGCTTTGGCAGGCCGGCAGGCCATTACAGGGAAAGGGAATCCAGTAATTTAATTACTGTTTTCCTTTCTGGCTGCCCTGTCAGCTCTTAGGCCTCGGGGAGTAGCTCCAACTCCCCACTGAACCTAACCATGCTCCTTTATAATGCCAGGTTAGTTCAAAATAAGATCAAAATCATCCATTTGATCATAGATGAAGGAGCTGACCTGGCTTGTACAACAGAGACCTGGCTAGGGGAGGATAGTGGTCCTGTATGGGCCCAACGTCTTCCCCCAGGGTACTCTGTAGGTTAGGGGAAGGGGGTGGCAGGGTGGAGTGGCTGTGGTCCATAAGAATAACATCTCCCTTTACAGGATCCCTGTGAGAGAATTGGCTCATACTGAGTGTCTGTACTCGAGACAGACTGGGGATTCTGTTGGTGTATCATCCACCCCACTGCCTAACAGACTCCCTGATTGAACTGACAGAGCTGGTCACTGAGTTGGTGATGAAGTCACCTAGGCTTTTGGTGCTGGGTGACTTCAATGTCCCCTTTGTGACTGGCTTGTCTGGTGCTGCTCAGGAGTTCATAGCAGCCATGACAACTATGGGCCTATACCAATTAGTCCTAGAACTTAAGCATGTTGCTGGTCACACTGGTCTTTTGCTCTGATCTGGAAGGTGTTCCATGGGTGCGATCTCCTGTAATTTCTCCATTGTCATGGATGGACTACTTCCTGATTAGGATTGGTCTCATAGTCACATCTGACACCTGCAGGGGAGTTAGACCTATTAGAATGGTTCACCCAAGAAGGCTGTTGGATCCAGTAGGATTCCAAAGCGCCTTGGAGGTTTCTGGAGCTGGTTCTGCCAGTGATTCTGTTGATGACCCGGTGGATGCCTGAAACAGGGTACTTAGTAGGGCAGTAGACATGATAGTTCCTAAAGGTTAAAGCCTTTCTTAAGAAGCCTGCTCTGGATCCCCTAGTGATGACTAATTATAGACCAGTGTCCACTCTCCCATGGTGGGGTAAGATGATTGAGAGGGTGGTGGCTGACCAGCTCCAAGTGGTCTTGGAGGAAACTGCTTTTCTAGAACCATTACAATCTAGCGTTAGGGTGGGCTATGGGGTTGAGATGGCCTTGGTAGCCTGATAGAGGACCTTCAACAGGGAATTGACAGAAGAAGTGTGACTCTGCTGGTTCTTTTAATCTGGTTCAAATTTTTGTAATTGTTTTATTATGTGTGTGTTTTTTATTTTCATGTAAACTGCCCTGAGCCGATTTATAAATATATAAATTTTATAAATATATATAAATATAGTTAAATTTATAAATATATCAATTGAATAAATTAAATAAATAAATAAACCCTACCAAATTGCCCAGAAGGCTCCCAGAGTCAGCATTAATCTCCTGGAAACTCGTGAAAGCAATATAAGAGGAGCAAAGCCAAGGAGCAACTTTCATTTTAATTTTTTAATTGTTTAACACCCTGCAGCTATTCGCTGAAGTGCCCATGCTCTTCTGCTGGGATTGTGATGTTTCTCAAGAAGAACCAGGCAAGGCTGTTCAACTATTTCTATTTAGGACATTGGAACATAGGGAGCTGCCATATACTGAGTCAGACCATTGGTCTATCTAGCTCAGTACTGCATACACAGACTGACAGTGGCTTCTCCAAGGTTGCAGGCAGGAATCTCTCTCAGCCCTATCTTGGAGATGCCAGGGAGGAAACTTGGAACCTTCCACTCTTCCCAGAGTGGCTCCATCCCCTGAGGGGAATATCTTACAGTGCTCACACCTTTAGTCTCCCATTCATATGCAACCTGGGCAGACCCTGCTTTGCTAAGGGGACAAGTCATGCTTGCTACCACAAGACCAGCTCTCCTCTCCTGACTTATTTATAAATCAGGTTGTTAATCTGTACAGCTCTCTTGTAATTGAGCTTCTTCCACAGAAAGACTTTTACTCCCACCCCACTTTACAATCCAGGATGTTTCCCTCAAATTCTTAAAGTGGTACAAACATAATACAATATCATCACAGGGGTCTCAGGCTTGTGCTTCTCCTGCTAGCCCAATTCATCTCGCTTATCATTGGCTTCTAGTCCTCCTTTCTAAATAAGGCTCAGCAGCCACTACAGTCTCCCTCTTCCTTCCCATGAGACTTCCTGCTTTGGGAATTCAAGTGGAGTCCTCTCTGTTGCCTTGCCAACAGAGATGCTGTTGGCTTTACCCTCTCCTTGCTGTTTGCAGAGCGGCTCTGCTGCCAGCACCAGTCCCACCCCAAACTTCCCATCAACTGAGGGGCTCCGGTTCTCACACAGTCATGCATGAGCATGGCCACTTATTCCTTGAGGAGACCATTCCCTGACACAGCTCCTACATGTTGGTGGGAAGAAAAGGGGAAGAAGAAGTCACCTTTGAATTGTGGATAGTGTGTGCAGCCATATGGAACCTACGCCACGCTTTCTTGTGCTTTCAGGCAGCACATGTTTGGCTGCTGCTCAGCCTTGTCCGGATGACATGCCATCCTCACTCAGTCAGGTCTGAGGAAGAAACTGTGAGTGAATGTAGCAGCTCTGAAGGGTGGGGATTTTGGTTTTTTGGCACGTTCCTAGTTCTTATTACTTAAAAGCTTAGAAACATCAAATCACCTGAGAGGATCAAATTTATTTCTTTTCATCTACCATAATGACAGATGGGAGCTGCTTACTTTCTCACATCATGTTATCATTTATTCCAATTATATGAACAACCCCTTTAAAGAAATCTCAGTGGAACCTTTTCCAAAAGTAAAGTGTGCCATCAAGTCAGTGTCTACTCCTAGTGACCACAGAGCCCTGTGGTTGTCTTTGGTAGAATACAGGAGGGGTTTACCATTGCCATCTCCTGCACAGTATGAGATGATGCCTTTCAGCATCTTCCTATATCACTGCTGCCCGGTATAGGTACCAGCGGGGATTCGAACCTGAAACCTCTGGCTTGCTAATCAAGTCATTTCCCTACTGCGCCATTAGGTGGTAGCCCTCTAAATAAATAAATAAATGTGTGAATAATAGATTTTTCATTTAAATTGACAGCAGTCCAAGTTGGCAACCCTATTTCCCCCCTTACTTGCAACAAAAGAGTCCTCAATGGTGTTCGAATTTTACACTCGCTAAAGTTTAAAACTCAAACACAGTAGTGGACTCTTTTGTAGTTGGTGTTGTCCTCCTCCCAGACGACCACTTAGCTTAAGAATATGCCATTAATTATTATGAATGCACTCATTTGGTACATAATTAAATCTCCTGTTGTATGCAGTAGTGGCCGGTGTAGGAACTGCCAGTGCGGCGGGGGGGGGGGGTCAGCGACAGCGAGAGGCACCCTTAAGCATAAATTAGAAGGTGCTTACCTCCACTCTGGCAGCACCTGCAAGCTGCCCAGCACTCCCTGCAGCGGGGGGATCAGCTCTGCCTGCTGCTGACGGGGGATTGGCTCCGTGGAAGCCAGGTGAGTGGCGGAGCTGATTCCCCCACCACAAGAAGTGCTGGGCAGCATGCTGTAGCTCAGAGCAGTTCGCAGGTGCTGCCGGAGCAGAGGTAAGCGCCTTCTAATTTATGTCTGAAGCTGCCTCTCACTGCTGCCCCAGCAGCGCCCACACTGGCCACTACTGTTTGTATATAAATATGCATGGCCATCTCAGTAACAGCAATGTGCATTCTCCCTCAAACCTTTCTCGCAAATACATGAAAGCAAATGTCCTAACATGCAAAATTCTCCTTCCACTGCACTTTGAAAAACAAATCAATGACTATAACACTTGAAAAGCAATTTGTATATAATCCTATTATTTTCAAGCCCAGCCAGAGCCAAGAGAAATACAGCATGGAATGGTGGATCATTGTGGAAATACATCTCATGCTTAAGACTCACAAAGCACATCTATGAAAATAAACCACAATACCAATAAGGTAAACAAAATATAATGGTGTCATTCAATTATAGCATTATACAACAATTCAATATGTAATCTTTACATGCCATATTAGGTCTGTTTCAAATCATTCTCTCTCTCTCTCTCTCTCTCTCTCTCTCTCTCTCTCCCTCTCTCTCTGTGCACCGTTCAACTTCTGGTATATAAGAATTGGTTTTTCAGTATTCAGTATTTTGCTGTTCAGGGGAAAACGTGTATCATCTTAAAAGATAGGATCTATATTGTATTTCTGAATTTGCCAGGTTATGTGTGGATGCAACATAAAGGGGCTGATTGGGATTGTGCAGTCTTGGTTCAGAGCTTAGATAAAACTGTGTACTCTGTAGATGTGCAGAAGAAAAAAGGCTATGATCCATTCCAGCCTCTGCATGAGGAAATATACAGTACATGCACACTGCTTTGTGTACACTAGAGCTGATCTGAAAATTCTCCTAAAAGCAGTTTTGATAAGTTGCTCCCAAAAGCAATTTTGCTCCATTTGGATCAGCAGTAGTCATGATAAAGGGCCAGCTCAGACTATAGGCCACCATCAGACAATTTGTCTGAGGGAGCCTATGGGAAGAAAATCCCGAGGGGGGCTTCTAGGAAAAAATGGTGGTTGCCAGTGGCCTGAGAAGTCCATTAAAATTTCTCAGACACACACATACACACATCCAAAAATATCAGAAGCTGGGCCCCATTTTCTCTTCCTAATAATTTGGTACAGAAATTGGGAGGGACATTTTGGATCGGGTCTAGACAGTGCACAAACACAGCTCTGTGAATACAGGGCAGAGGATGGCAGAAGAGAATCCTGCATCTGGAGGAACATACACAAGGAAAACAAGGGAAAGATACAATGGGGACCTAAATTATCCCTTCTCAAAGCTTTTGACAAAATCCTTTATCAAAGTCGCCTGAGTAAATTTAGCCGTCTGGAATACAAGGGCAGCTATTCTTAGGAATTGGTAATTAGTTAAACAGAATGCAGAGTGTAGGAATAAATGGACAACTCTCACAATAGATGAAAGTAAGAAGTGAGGCCTCCCAACAATCTATTTTGATATGTTTTAACTTGGTTATAATTCATTTGGAGTTAGCAGAGAGAAGCAAGTTTTTGGATATCAGCAAATATTCACGATGATGGACAAAAGCAGCTGCAAAGAGTTCCAAAGGATCTCTCCAGTTGGGTGAATATTAGGGATGTGCACAAATCGATTTTTTTATTTGATTTGTACCCAAAGCAAATCACCCCTGATTTGTTTTGTATCCAGATCTACCTTCTCTAAATCACCCCAGATTTGATTTGTATTTGCTTTGCTTTGATTTGGATTCAGACCAATTTGGACCACTAAACAAGGTCCTAGGGGCACCAGATTTGGGTGGTGAGTAGGTCCCCATGGGTGCCATCCACCACCCAAATTTCAAGGCAGTAGGACACTTGGTTGATATTTAATGAATTTCTTTAGTTTTTACTGATTTTGAAGATTTTTGCCATAGGAAACAATGGGGATTTGAAGTTGCCACATCCTAACCCTAAAATGGATCCCCAGATTTCATTTTTTAAAAAAGCTAAGCTCTAGCCCTTGTAGAAGTGGAATTATGGAGCAAAATGTGCTGTCATTTTTCAAGTGTTTGGATTCTTTGGTGTATAATAACTTTTCCTCATAATAAATCCCTATGAGGGTTCATTGCACACCTTCATTTCTTCTGTTCATTTTGATTGTCACTTGACAGTGCCAACTGTCAACTGCCATGTGCTAACTGCACCCCACCACCACCACCTGTAGGGCAGTGGGGTACTCATTTTAATTTTTAGGAATATTAATTAATTTTTAGGAATGTTTAGATTCTTTGGTGTCTAATAACTTTTCCTCATAATGAATCCCTATGAGGATTCATTATACGCCTTCATTTCTTCTGTTCATTTTGACTATCATTGGACAGAGCCAATTGTCAACTGCCATGTGTCAACTACACACACACACACACACACACTGGGGTACTCAGTTTATTTTTAGGTATTTTTGGTGTGTTTAGATTCTTTGGTGTCTTCATTACATGCCTTCAATTCTTCTGTTCATTTTGACCCCATTGCTTTGCAGGTGGGGGTGTGGAATTAGTGGCATCCCATGTTCCAACTACCCCACAACCCACAAGCCATTGGGTACTCAGTTTATATTTTAGGATTTTTTGAGGCGTTTAGACTCTTTGATATGTAATGAATCCTCATAGGGATTCATTATGAGGAAAGGTTATTAGACACCAAAGAGCCTAAACATTTGGAAAAAATCCTAGAACATAAACTGTGTAGTACCCCACTGCCTTGTGGGTGGGAGTGGGGTGTAGTTGACACATGGCAGTTGACAATTGGCACTGTTGAAAAGACAGTCAAAATGAATAGAAGAAATGAATGAATGTAATGAATCCTCATAGGGATTCACTGAGGGAAAGTTATTGTACACCAAAAAATCCAAACACTTGAAAAATAGTGACCACACATTTTGCTCCATAATTCCACTTCTACAAGGGCTAGAGCTTAGCTTATTTTTTTAAATCAAAGCTGGGAATCTGGGGGAATTAATGAGAGGGATCCAAATCTCAAATAGATTCAAATCGAATCAGACATGATTCAATTTATACCCGAATCTAGCCAATGGACCACAGAGGTGATTTGTTTTGTCTCCAAATCACTCGAATCATCTAGATTCAGGTAGAAATCAAATTGTACCCGAATCAATTTGCACATCCCTAGTGGATATGCTACATGCTGACAAATGAGATCTAATGTATGTAATGTACATGGACCAAAAATCCTAACAACACATATATACTGATGGGGTTTGAACTGGCAGTGATAAACTTGGAAGGAGATCTTGGGTTGTGAAAGACAGTGAAAACATCAATCCAGCATGTGATTTTAAAAAGCAAAATTCCATGCTAGGGATAAATGAAATGGATTGAAAATAAAATGCCCAAATCATAAGGCCCTTATACCATATAATTCTATAGTATGGCGTGGCCACATTTGGAATAGCATATACAGGGCTGGTCATGCCATCTCAAAAGATACATTCTAGAGCTGGAAATATGCAGGAAAAGGCAACCAAAATTATCACGGGGCTGTGTCAACACAGAAGAAAAAGAACAGCTGCTAGGGCTGGTATGCTTCTATGATTGATATTTATGACATGTTTTAAGTAAAAATTATTTTCACAGAAATTTTTACTAATCTTCTTTGCAGACCAGTTCTGAGGGAAACCTCCAAGCTGAAAGTGTGAAGCATCTTCACTATAAGGAAAGGCTAAAGCATTGGAGGCTTTTTAGTTTAGGAGGGAAAGGTTATTAAAGGATGACAGAGTAGAATTTTATAAAATTATGCATGCTGTAAAGAAAGTGGACAGAAAGAAGTTTTTCTCCCTCTCTCACAGTCCTAGAACTCAGAGTTGTCCAAATGAAATTATGGTAGGAGATGCAGGACAAACAACAGAAAGCACTTCTTCACACAGTGCTTAATGTATGGAATTCATTGCCACAAGTTGTGGAGGTAGCCACTAACCCAGATGGCTTTCAAAGGTAATTAAAGAAATTCATGGAAGATGAATCTAGTGGCTACTAGATATACGGTAGCTATGCAGAACTCTAGGTTAGGGCTGTGTAAACAGGATCAACATCGAATGTCTTCAATGTCGAACCCAACCACCCCTTGTTCAATCCAACCCCAGACTGAAACACACACAGTCCAGCCCATTTGGGGGGTTCGCAAGTTCCTTCCCGCCCCTAATTTGTTTTGTTAAAAAAAAACTTGCCTCCTCTTAGGCGGCAGTGGGGGGGGGCGTGTTTACAGACATTTCCCCTCCCTCCACCTGGCATGACCCAGGCCACGCAGAGGCCCATTGCATAGGTGTGGCATTCTCCAAAATGGCTACCATGCTGGGGGGAAATCCAAATAGGTTGGTTTGGGACAGAAGGGAGGTAAGTGGGGGGAGGGGGAACCTCCACAGACACAGCTGCTGCCTCAGAGAACACCCCTGAATTTATTTATTTTTTAAGTTCATGGAACCCCACCCCCCGGACTGGACCAGGGGGGTTCAAGGGGGTGCCGGACTGAAGTGGCCTGGTCCGGTTCGGGTCCAGTTTGGACTCGAACAGAATCAACCGGTTCCGTGCACACCGACTCCAGGTTCACATAGCAGTTTCAGGGAAGCAATGGTAATTGCCTTCATGTTGGATTCCCAGAAGAATCTGGTTGGTCATTATGAAGATGCTGGAATGCTGTACTTGCTGGATCTTTGGTCTTCTCCAGCAAGGCTCTTATGGGAGAAAATAAAATGGTGTGATTGGACACATTAAGCAGAAGCAATGCATGCTCCAGCCCAAGAGTGTTCCAAGGTATTGCATTGCCTGAGACAAGGTGCCAAGCGGTGCCTTCCCCCATGACCCTGGTGGAGGGCAACCCCCTTTCCAAAGCTGCCTTTGCAAATGTAGCACAGGGTATGGATAGGATCAGTTGCCTCTTCATTCCTTGTGCTTATTACAAGCTTTTCAAAGAGTGTGAAGAGAGGCACTCCTTGTAAAATGTGCAAGGCTCAGATTGATCCCAAAGAGCTGCTCTGATGATCCCAAAGAGCTGTTCTGATGGTGACAGCAGAGGACATCTTGCTGCAGTGCTGGCATCCCAAAATTATGCTGCCTGAAGCAACTGCCTCATCCCATCTCATCTTATGAAAGGGCTTCCCCTGCTCCAGCCTTAGTGACCACTTTTCCTTTTTAATATCTTTGTTACTAGAACACAAGGAGAATGTATGCATGTGTTTGTGTATGTGTTCCCTGCTCTTCAACACTTCTTTTTTCCGTAGATAAAAGAATACACCCAGTGGCTTCAGATATTCTCCTCCTGCACTGGAACAGGACATGCATGCTCCCTGCACTTTCCTTCCCTCTGCAGCAACATTGTGCCTGTAATACTGCCTTGGTGTCTCCCCAGCCTGGGAGATGCACGACCCCTGGATGTGGAGACAGCTTGTGCATCCTCCAAAGAGGAGAGATGCTAAGGCAGTATGAGGAAATGATGAGGAAAAAGAGGGGAAGGGCAGGTGGTTTATTTATACAGCTTTCTGCAGTGCTCACAATCAGCAGCAGGGTAAAATATAGATATTTCAGAAACAAAATGTGCAGTTTGTTGATGAGAAGGGGCACAAACCACCAGGCAGGGTTAATGCAAGTACCCTCCACTACTTTCAAAAAGACTGCTAAATTTTAAAAAATTAATAATTAACTATGCATAAGTATTTAACTAGAGTTATTTTTCTAGACAGGGGGGCACATTTGCACTTAGGGTTTGTTTTTTGTGCCTGGAGCCTGTCTTCCAGGCACATTTGAACTCCAGGTTCACTCTTTTAGAAATTAAGCATGGAATATAACTAGGACAAAAGGAGTCAAAAGCAAACAAAAAAGGATGTTAAATGTCAGGAAACTCTTCACAACAGCAAAAGCTATTAGAGTGTGTCATAGTTTTCCCAACAGGAATTAGAAATGCTCCATTACCTCCAGCATTAGAAAGCTACACTGGACAAAACAATGTGCTTTAGGGGACCATTTTAAAGAGGCAAAGGGGGTAATGTATGTCTCAGTTATGGATAAGGAAAATAGGGCAGAATAAGGAAAATCTGTAATATCGAGGGGGAAATGGGGAAATAATTTTACCAATTAAAAAAGGAGAGAGAGCCAGCCATAAACTATTCAGATGGAGCCATGTTACAAGCAAAAGCACAAGCAGGCAAAATGGAGAAGGCTAAACTATCAAAGAAGTAAATGACTAGAATTGTGAATTTGTAATTTGATTCTGCAATATTTACATTTGCTATTTGGTTATTCAGTATCTAGTAGTATATACAATTGGTGTATGTTCTGATGCAGTACAGTTCCAGTCTGGTGACCTCCACTTTGAGCCACAGTACCTTTCCATAGCAGCTTTGGGCAGCTGATTGTTACTGTGGCCATGTCAGGAAAAGTGGTAAATAGCCCTTCCCCATACATGGTTGTCCTGATCTTGATTGTCTTTCCCCATCACTAGTATTTAATTTTTAAAAGGGCATACTGTATAGCATTTAACATAACATACTGCACCTTTTACTGTTGGCATATGCCAATATATGATGCTGACCTCAAACAAAATGGAACCCCAGATGAAGTACTCCCTCATTTGTTCAATATTTGAATACCCCTTCTATTGCATTTGTATCATCATTCCACAATCATTGCACGATTTATCCCTATATAGGACAATAAATGTGCAGTCATGAATGTGTAAATCTGTATTTATTCATGCCATATATAAGCAAATGCCCCCCCAAATTAAAAATGTTTCCTCTACTCATATAGAAACCGTTTTTAAATATGAAGAACTGGAATGCCCAGCACTTGGTACCCAGTGACTGCCTGCGCTACTTGTCCCTAAATCGAGTCTGCAACTTTGGTATTATACGAAACACATGGCAGGTCTATGAGATGTACAAACAGCTCTATATATTGTCCAACTGTCCAAATAGCTGTATATTTTGTAAACAATATACAGAACAAGACATATGTAAACAAATGTGGTGCCGTCGTTGGGATACTAAGAAAAGTAACCACGGCAGGCAAAGAAATCAAATATTTGTTTCCACAGGAAGAAGAAATGATGGTGGAGAAAAGGGGGAGAGAATGACATCTGACTGTACTTCTTTTCTCATTATTTTAGGTCTTGATATACAGTACATTGTATTCAGCCATGTATTTATTATTTGTAACATTTACAGCCTTTCTTCAGAAAGCTCAAAGCAACTTATGTGGGACTCCCAGACAATCACCACGCAGACACTGACCATAGTGGAGTCTGCTTAGGTTTAATAAGATAACAGTATAATTTGCCATCGGATAATTTATTTGCAGCACAATATATGATGAGTTCACAGAGAATCTATCAATACTGTTGTCTGTGGGTACACGTGGAAAATCTCAGGTTCCATTAACAGCAACTCTAGTTTAAATGGCTCTCAGGACTGGTTAAACACTTGGCCTGAGAACCATGAGAACTGCTGCTAGTCAGAACAGAAGAATACTAGGCTGGTGAGCAAATCATAGCACCTCTTATACTTAACATTGGCATATAACATATTCTTGATGTAATCTATAGGATTACTGAGTAGAGATGTGCAAAAGGTTCAATTCCAAACCTGATTGACATCAAACTTTGGTTTGATGGCTTGATATCAGACCAACACCCCCACCCCCCATTCAGTTCGATATCGAACAAAAAAAACCCCTGGCCTGTTCAGGGGGTGCTAGGGTTTTTAAAAAATGGAAAAAACAGAGAAGCCCCACTTCTCTGGAACTCTCTTCCCCTTCAGATTCGTCTAGCCCCTTCCTTACTGATCTTCAAATCTCTACTGAAGTCTTCTTTTTCACCAGGCTTTTGCCCTGTAGTTTACTTTATTTGTTTTCCATTAGCTACTTTAGTTTTAATTTAGAATGCAATCTTTAATGTTGCCTTTTTAACATGTTTTTGTACACCGCCCAGAGTGGTGTATTAAATGTTTCAAACAAACAAACAAACAAACAAACCTCCCTAGGATGTGAGCTCTGTGCCACAAGCCATGCCCATGTGTCTTTCACTCAGTCCATGTATCTTTCTCCATGTGGATATCCTGTGGTTTTAGACAAGAGAGCAGTATGAGCAACAGGAGAGCCCTTTATGAGTTAGTTTATATCTGTCTGTGCCTGCTCTAACATTCTTGCATTCATTTGTTCAGTAGGAGGTTTATTTGGTGGCATTTGTTCCAGATGCTAAACTTGCAGAGGCAGGTTTGACATTTCGATAGCCAGTCACCTGCAAATATCACTTATTTCAGATATTTCTCATCTCTATTTTCTTTTCTATTAGAATAATTACTTTTAAAATGTTTAGCATGTATTTTGAAGGTCTTCACACCAAAAATAAATAAATAAATAATAAGCGGTAGAAATGATCCTCAGTGACAGGCAATTCACTGGCTATCTGCTTCTCGAAGTCGTATGTTCTGCTTGATAACATTCATTCCCAATACTTGGCAAACAGCATGTCTGCTTTTTAGGAGGAAATGCTGGAGACTAAAGACAGGGGGCTTTCCACTTCATTATGATATTGTAACTCAGCTACAACCAAGCAGTTAAACTAATAAATAGCTTTGAAAATCCAAGCAATTGGGAGTTATTCTATTGGTGTGTAACTTAATGTTGCACAACAAAGTAGCTTTTTTTTTCCACCCTGCATTGCTTCTGCATGTTGTAACAATGGGAAGTTGAAGGGGAACTGCTTCTCAACTTGTTGCAGATCTTGTTCCTTAATGCAACATAGAAAGAGGCTGGTAGCATTGTTTGTTATAACAAAAAAAGAAGTGACCAATGTTCCTCTTTTACTTTTAAAAGGAGAAAGAAAACAAGGAGGCAAACATAGGCAAACAAAAGGGGTGTGATAGAACTTGAAAAAGGTCAAAAAGCATCTAGGCTAGGGTTAGATCCAGACATTCATCTGAGAAAATTCCTGGACACTTCCATTGGAGAAGGGGGCAATTTCATTTTAACTGGCATAGGAAAGAATGCTCAACAGGGGAGCTTGGTGGTTATTTTGTGCACTTTCCCTTACAGTGTTCTTGCATAGGAGAAGATTAAGAGCATTTCACATCAATAAACACAAACAAATATGTGAAATAAACCACCTAGAGCCTTTGGAGTGAGGCAGTATATTACTCAATCCATTAATTAATTAATTAATAATTTATTAATAATAAATATAACGACAGTAACACAATTGCAGGGGAGAAATGGAAGAAACCTGTATTAAGTGTGTACTTTGTTTAGTAACATTTTATTAAATGACTGTTGTTCAAATAGGGAGTAAGGGGTACCTTCAGGGAGTCAGGAGTAGTGATTACAGTAGTGGTTGGGAATAGAAGATTTGGCATTGGCAGGATGGCAGGCCATTACAGGGGAAGGGAGATCAGAACATTAAGAGCTAGCTCTGCTTTCAGCTGTCCTGTCAGCTCCCAGGCTTCAGTGAGTAGTTACACTGCCTACAGAACCTGACCATGCTTCTTTCTAATGCCAGGTCAGTTCAAAATAAGACCAAAATCATTCCCAATCTGATTGTGGATGAGGGAGCCGACGTGGTTTGTATACCAGGCCTGGCTGGAGGAGACTAGTGATCTGGTCTGGGTTTAGCTTCTCCCTGCTAGATACTCAGTTGTGCAGCAGTTTGAGGGAAGTGGGCCATGGCGTGGAGTGGCTGTGATCTATAGGCATAATATCCTCCTATAATTCTGTGAGAGAAGTGGCCTTTATTGAGTGTGTATAACTTGGCCTGGGGACTAGGGATAGGTTGGGGATTCTGTTGGTGTACCAAACCCCCTGCTGCTCAACAGAATCTGTAACTGAGCTGATGGAGCTGGTTGCAGAGCGGATGCTGGAGTCGCCCAGGCTTTTGGAGTGGGATGACTTCAATGTTCACTTTGGGAATAGCTTGTCTGGTGTAGCTCAGGAGTTCTTAGCAGCCATGAAAACTATGGGCCTACCCCATGTGGTTGGGATAGGGACATCTAGGGGCCTAATGGAACAGGTGCATCATTTGCAGCGGTGTCGCTATAATTGAGCGGATGGGTTCAAAGAACCTGGGACCCCAGGTTCTGAGGGCCACCCAGAACCACCCCTCCCTATTTTCTTCATTATCTCCCTCAGTCTGAGGGACCACCGGGGAGAGGGGTGAAAACAGGCCCCCTCTCTCCTAGCTACACCCCTGATGGTTTGGGAGTGCATCTGGACCCAGGCCTCACGAGAGTGTCTCAGACTGAGACTGTGGCCAGGAGCACTTTCTATCAACTTAACCTGATATGACACCTGTGTCCGTTCCTTGAAGGTAATGATCTCAAAACTGTAGTTTACTCACTGGTGATCTCTAGGCTTGACTACTGCAATGTGCTCTACATGGGGCTGCCTTTGTTGTTTGGAAACTTCAGTTCGTTCACAATGCAGCAGTCAGAATGATCTCTGGGATTTCTTGGAGAGACCATATAATACCTATTTTAAAATAGTTGCACTGGCTGCCAATATGTTTCCAGGCAAAATACAAAGTGCTGGTAATTACCTTCAAAGCTCTAGGCAGCCTAGGACAGGGTGACCTGGGAGGGCAGCTGCTTCAGCATGATCCACACTGCACAGCAAAGTCATCAAGAGAGGGCCATCTCTGGCTGATGCCTGCTCGCCTGGCAGTGACTTGGGATTAGGACTTCTTTGTTGTTGGTTGGTTAGTTTAACATATTTGTATACCACCTACTACCAAAGTCTCTAGGTGGTTTACAGCAATAAAATAAACCAAGAAAATTTAAAACAAAACTTAAAAAGTTCAAATTAAAATAATGCAAAACTACCAAATAGCTAAAAAACTTGGCTGAAAAGATATGTCCTAAGTTGTTTCCTAAAAACCAACAGGGATGGAGCAGCTCTAATCTCAGCAGGAAGGTGCTTTGGACTATGCACCCTACAGCTATTAGAAGCTTAAGATCCTTACCAGCCTTTTAAAGAGCCCTAAAAACACATATTTTTGCCTGGCCTTGAGCAATTTTTAAATGGTTTTGAATTTTAAAAAATTGATCACATCCTTAAAAAAAATTTCCTGCTCAAATTGCTAGATATCTGGTATACAAGAAGATATTTTTCCTACATACTGGAAAGGACATCTGATTTTCCTACATACTTGACAGGTTAATCCTGGACATGGAGCAACCCTACATCCAGATTTTGCACTATAGACCTGCAGGTAGCACTTCTTTATTTATTATTTATTTATTGCATTTATAAACTGCCCCATCCGAAGGCTCTGGGTGGTGTACAACAAGTTTAAAAAAAAACACAAGAATACACACCATTTAAAACACAGTGCTCAAAACAATACAAAAACAATTCAAAACCATTTAAAACCAATTAAAATACGTTTTAAAACAATTTAAAAACCTTGGAAGGCCAGGCCAAACAAGTATGTTTTTAGGGCTCTCTTAAAGGCCAACAGTGAAACTAAACTGTGGATATCTGCCAGGAGTGCATTCCATAGGCCAGGAGCAGCTACGAAAAGGCCTGGTTCTGAGTTGCCAGGAGACATACTGGAGGTAACTGGAGTCGGACCTCTCCAGATCACCCCAATGTGCTATGGGGAACATACAGAAGAACATACAGATGAAGGTGCTCTCTAAGGTAGCCCAGACCCAAGGCATTCAGGGCTTTAAAGGTAATAACCAACACTTTGCATTTTTCCCAGAAACATATCAGCAACCAGTGCAACTGTTTTAAGACAGGCATAAAATCGTCTCTCTGGGTTACCCCAGAGACCAGTCTGGCTGCCGTATTTTGAACTAACTGAAATTTCCGGACTATGTACAAAGGCAGCCCCACATAGAGTGCATTGCAATAGTCCTTGCACTTGTCCTGGACCTGCTGTGAATACTTATGGTGTAGCTTCTTCTTCTTCTTTTTTTGCCTAGGGACCAAAACATATGTTGCATAGAATTCCATGACTGGATTCTCCAATAACCCACCACCCACCCACCCCACACCCTTTTTAAAAAAAAGTTTAAAAGCAGCAGTGAGGATTCTTATTTCAACTGGAGCAACAATGGTGGGGGATGGATTATTTTGCCTCTTAATAGGGAGATAATGTCGCTTAGTGTTAGAGCACTTCCTTTACCTGCAGAGGCAATGCAGAGGCCCAGATCCTGTCCCTGGCATCTCCAACTAGAGCTGGGAAAGACGCCAGTCTGCAAGTATTATCTGCCATTGAGTAGTGCTGCAGGCATGGAGCAGGCATGATCCTGGGCAGGTCTGTGCCACCACCTCTATGATTGCAGTTTCAAAAACAAAATAAACCCATGGTTATGGCGGTGTCTGGGTTTGAACATAACACTTTAGTGGCCAAACCGGAGGTCTTGGCAGTGAGCCTTACTGCAAACTGAAGGTTCAAATTAGAGTTTGGCAAGCCAAACTGCAGGTCACTTTTGTCATGAAACCGCGGTTGCACACTTTCAGACTCAACAGAATCCCAACTTCTGCCCCGTTTAATTCCTGTTTCGGGTTACATTTGAATTCAGCACCAATGTGAGATGCAATTTGCCATAGATACTTCAACACAAATATGAAGGGGGTGGGAGTGGGGGAAACATGTCAAGAAGACCAGTATAGAACTGGCAGAGCTGTACAGAGTATACAAAATCATAGACTTCAGGAGCTGCAAATACAGTGTCCTTCAAAAAGTGTTATGAAGAGACCAACTGAACCCTGTCAGCAAGCTTTATAAGTAGTAAGTATCTGGTTTCACCTTCCCTCTAGAAAGTCTGGCTTCATGCATCAGTGTTTTCCCCCCTAGAAAACTCACATGCCAAACTCAGGAGTATAATTTCTGCACAGAGAACTCCACTGAAAATTCCAATGATGTTCAATGTCCATACATGCCACCTCAGCAAACGTTGACAAAATCCTAATGTAACAGTGAGTAATGCCCCTCCCCACAAACAGGCAGATGATTAGCTTAGGGTCTAATTGCAAAGATTATTGAGTAACTGTAGAACTTTCAACAAAATTACTAGCCCAATATGCACCGATCTTGATGCACCTCCAGCATTCTGCATCCACACCAGCAAACTGATGATATCACCTTGTATATGTGATAGAGCTATCAGTGCACTGTTTTTAAGGAGATTTCTCTTATCACTGCTGAAATTGATGTAAGGGGTTGTTTAGTCCAAACAGTGGCCCACTGGGCCTCCATTATGGGAGGTCCTGAATCAGTTTCCCTTTTTTATTATAATCCCTGTGGTGCACATGTGCTGAAGATAAACAACCAAACCTGGCTTTGTAACTTGAGTACATGTAGTGAAAAGGATTTGTGTGCAACTATCACATGTAACAACTTCCACACATTTTACTGAAATGCAAATGTGGCCCTCTGTCAGGCTTAACTCATTAGCTGAACAGTTACCCCTGCTACAGTACAGCAAAGATAGGCGCCATAATTTAAAATTAAGGAAGTCATCCTGTCAACTTTCACCTCAGCCTTTTCACCTTCTAAGTTGTGGAAGCAAGCAAGCATAATTGAGCAAGTACTTTGCCTCAGTCCTGCTTTCTAGTTTTAATATAACCCTCCAACTCCACCCCCACCCCCGTTCAATTGACCATCACAGAAGCAGACAGAGGATGCCTTAATGAACCACAATTTTTGCTCAGATCATTAGCTGCCCCAGAAAGAAAGTTAATGAACCCTGTATATATAAAGACAAAAATCAGGTTTTCCTTTAATAGCCTCCATACCAAGAGCATAATTTTCGGTTAGTCTAATCCCTGGATGATTTACTTTTTCAGTCCCCTAATTTTTTCCCGGAGTTGGAGGAACAGAGTGGTGGAGAACATCTGTTCATTAAGTGTACACGAACAGTGTTGGGAGACAGTGTGGAGGGATTGATGGCAAAAGCCTGCAGATAGAACATAAGCCATCTATTTAAAAAAAAAAAAGACTGAAGGAAAGAGAAGTGGATTTAGATTCATTACATGAATGAGAAGGGGATACCTGTATCTGAACATGTTGTGCCCCTTGGAACAAGCTAGATAACGAAAACTGAATTCCAGCAGTAGTAGTCTGTAGTGAGTAACAAGCATAACTTTGCCCGGTGACAGGACAGTTGCATCCTGGTCAATTGCTTCCCAGTCATTGGCATCCCTGGACATTTGTGCCCTTTTGTTGTTGTTGTTGTTGTTTTGCATCCCAGACATTTGCGTCCCTAACCCACAGTATAACTAATATTTCCATATCAGATTTTATAAAAAGCTCTCAGTATGAACTCTTGCTTTGCAGGATCGTACCACACATCTCCAGTAAGTTTTTGTGCCCGCAGCATTTTTCTTATGATTGTGATAGCTATAATTTCCATCATCCACAAGTATCTTTCCACCTATGCTTGATTTCAAGAGCTGTGACATAGCATAGTTTCTTTAAAAAATTACACAATAGGGAATGTTTCACATATAGAAATCTTGACTGATCAGAACAGTGCTGAACTCACAAGGAGAATGAAGTTGGTCGGCCGAGACAGTCCCCACCCTTTTTTTCTAATCATACCAAACACATGTGGGGATTTGTTTATAAGTAGCTCAGTCACAAACGAGGCGCCCCTCATGTGCGAACAATTACACTAATTGATTAGGCGGGATAAGAGGCTTAACATATATAACATGGGGTTTACTTATATTTGGGTTAGGTACGCAAATGTCTGGGACACAAAAAAACCCAGACGCAAACGTCCAGGGATGCCAATGACCTGGACGCAATTGACCAGGATGCAAATGCCCTAGTACCCTTTGCCAATGTCTGTACATTCACCAGAATACTAAAATAGTATGGTGCAGCAGCAACCCAAGCCCCTTCCCACCGTCACACAGATAGTCTCTCCAGTGTGAGCTCAGCCTCCAAGAGAATACCAGACCACGTGTGCTCAGATCAAATTGAGGCCCTGTTTGTTCCATTTCTCCCGTGCCATTCTTTTAGGAAGATAAATTGTACAAACATTGCCTTCATGCAATCAGGTTTTGGTGAGGAGGTCCTACATCACACAAGTCACCTTTTAGACAGCTGAAAGGAGTTGATCCTTCACTACACTATTTCAGTGCTTACGCACATCATGTTCCACCAAAACAATATCCCAGCATTGGCTCCTGGGACTTTTACACACAACAGGCTTTACCATGAGTTTACGGGGAAGTTTTACTGTGAACTCGAAGTTGTCCCCCCAAAACTGACACAAATAGTGGATTTTTTTTACCCCGGATATAAATCGGGACACTCTAACAAACTATGAAAAACCCAAATTGTGTGTGAACTGCTCCCCAATAACTTGCAGGGACATCGGGGTAAATCTGGCCGATATGTGAACGCACTCCTCCATTCCGAAGGAGATGCAAGTTAAAGGGCTTTAAAAGCTCTGTGCGAAAAACTTCTGGTAAATGTGGGAACCGGTGCAGGTAAGAGCTTGAAGGAACAGGAAGCATTAAATGTGATACAGAACACTATTTCGTTCAAATTCAAAGCTAATTTCAACTTTTAGGATACAGCCAGTATCAGACTCGGCTCCTGACAAGTTGAAAGAGCAAAGAGCCCACACAAGGGCCATGGGGACATAGGAGATGCCAGAGGTGCAACAGTGGGCAAATGCCCACCCATAAAACTACTGCCCTGCATAGCTCTTTCCCCCTCCCGACCCCCAACTGGAAGTGGTTGCTTTCAGAGTCAGTTCCCAGCCTTACACAGGAGCCAGTAGTGGGGTGGAGCAGTGATCATGGGAAAATACAAACCTGCTGTACTAACCCCTTAAACGGTTGGTCTCTGCATGTGTGCAGAGACTAACTGAGCAGCGGGGGCCGGGCAGCCTGCCCACACGGTGCTGGCTCGGGTGCCTCTGCCCTGTACAGCATTTTGGGTACAAGCAGCAAGTAAATTTGCCACTCCTTGAAGTGGTATTCTCCTGCCTTCAGCACCCACCCATCCCTTGCTGCGATGCGTACCAGGAAGCGAGGATTTTGGTACATAGATGATCACAAAAAGCCTGCTGGGAGTGCAGACTGCGCTCCCAGATAATCTGTGCTGTGTCCTGCCGCTCGGTGCTCTGGAGGTCAGGACAATGTGTCCCAGCCTCCAGAGATCACACAATGCAGAACACTACAAGTGCAGTGAATTGATGGGATTCCCCCATCAGACAGGTGCTGTAGGTGCCCATCTCTGTGTCTCCTCAGGCTGCATGGAGCCCAAGGAGACACACGAGCCCAGCAGCCAAGTTAAGGGAACATTTCCTCCCTTAACCTCAGCTTAGGGCCGGGCTAGGAAGTGGGGTGAGGCTCGGTTGGAGTGTCAGGATCCACGTGGCACTCCACACAAGCAGCCTAGCCCAGGGTCAGGCTGCTTGTAAGAACAGCCCCATAGTATCAACCAGCCCAGTTCATGGCCAGGAATGAAGCTAAAGGGTTGGTCTGGCTCCTGGGAGGCTAGAGGAGTCTCCTACCTACCTGGTTGCACTGGCTTATTTTGCTTGTACTGGTGTAGAGGAGTGAGTGAATGAAGCTTCTTTAAACAGAGGCCTAATCAAACAAACAAACAAACAAACAAATTATAATATACTATGAATGTATTGCCTGACTCTTTGTTGTAAAGTTCTAGTCTACTCGATGGAGGAGCAGGAAATATTTGTGGGGTGGAGCACCCACTAACCCTTGGAGCCATCCATGACCTTGCAGCTTGTCTTGGGTGCTGACTGGCTGGGATTCAGGACTCAAGCATAATATACTAGTGTATGAGCAAGTAGCTCACCCCCTTCATTAACTAATTTGGTACATTCCAGTTCCATTCTGTCAAAATGGCTTCCTGCAAGCACTGCCAGGATTTATATTCTGCCTGAAGAGAGAGGGAGAGGGAAAAGGTGTAGATGAGTTTGCAGCAAATGAGAAAAAAGATGGAAGGCTGCTTCCAGTTATAGTACTCCAAACAGGGATATCCAGGAACTATCTCCTCCATTTCAGCTGCAGTTTCAGATTTCCTCTTGTGATTTCAGAGTCCTAGCATGCCTTTGGAGGTGATGTTATTTTTTAGCCCTAGTTCTCCATAACAGTTCAGGATCTCCAATGGTCTGAACACAGAAAAAGCTGAGAGGTGAATAATCAGTATCCTGAGTACTTATCTTTCCCCTCTAATTTGTATTGGAGCCTTATGAAAATATAGAAATGGGGTGGGAGTTGATGAGTAATGCTTGAGGATCTGGGGGTCCAATCATACAGAAAAATAAATAAATAAGAAACCCTGCCCTAGATGGCTTCATAGTAAACGAAGCCATACCTTTGACCAGAGCTTGGTGATAGTGCACAGGTTTAATCTCCTCTTCTCCGCCTGACATCCCTCAGGTTGTAGACCCACCATAGGCTTATATGTGACATGTATCAAAATAAGAAATTGCAAAGAGATGGCTCCATTACTCTTAGCCAAGAAGTAAATTAAGACAAGAAAATAGCTGATGTGGAAATAAATAACCACTAAGAGAAGTCTGTGGCCTGAAAAAAAATGAATCCAGAGGAATGGAAATATCTATTATATTAGCCAAATTTGCCTCAACTAGACATTATTAAATCTGATCAGCAGAAGCGATGATGACAGACACCATGTTGTTACTTTCCAGCAATGCAACAGCATGATAAACACATGGGAAGTAATTGAATATTTTTCACCTTGTTAAACTACTTAACAAGCTAGTTGATTGCATATTGTACCTTTAAAAGACAGAAATTCAGGAGCAAGTTCCAAGAGAGAAATTTCTGTGAGATGAGAAGATGGAGGCTATGGGAAGATAAACAAAGCTGGCAGCTTTGTAAGCTTTCAAAAGTGATTATTTTCCCATACCCTTCAGTATGTTAAATAGAATTTGGTACCAATTTTTTTCAGGAATCAAAAACCCTAACCTGGATTGTTTATGCAACAGATCCAATCTAGTTTTTTAAAGTGCATTATGCTACCTATTTCCCATATCTAAATATCAGTTGGAGATGGCATCTTCAATATCAGTTGGAGATGGCATCTTGTCCCAGTCAATTTGGCAGTATCAGATTCAGCGAATTCCTCTAACTGCTGGAAGGAATGTGGTAGTAAAGGAAAACATTTCCACCAATAGTGGACATACCCATTTGATTCTAAATTTTGGCTCATGATTCATAAACATATTGTTGCAATTATTAACTGCAATATTCCACTTGATCCTATAACTATCTACTTGATTTACCCCTTTGAGATAAACTTAACATTTTGTACAACTCTTTAGCCTATTAACAGTTGCTGCATGACTTACAATTGGACCTATTTGGAGAAAAAGAGATCACATCTCTATAAGGGACTGGTTTGTAAAAATTTGGAATATAATGATAACGAATAAAATACCCTCAACTTTAAAACCATCAAAATCAAGACACCCTTTATAATAAGAGGTGGGAACCCTAATAGAACTATATAGAAAGGGGCAAAGATCCAGTCCACTCATGCTCATCACTTACTTATATCTATTGCTGGTGAGTTTTCTACTTCTTAATTGGTAATTGGCAAAGACTGATGTTAGTTCAAGGGGTTAAGTTTAGTATTCTATGTTTGAGTTATATATGACATGATACTATTGTAACTGTGTGTATTGTCAAAATAAATTTTAAAAAAATTAAATCAGTTGGCCTTGGATATGGCCAACTGACCATCCTTATGCATACTTTACAGCAAAATGAGATGACTTCAGGCTAGTGGAATCTACTTTTCATTTTTATCGAGAACCCCATCAACCAGAGCCCGGTGAAAAACAGTGTTTCAGGGGCAGAGCCCATGACTTCTGCACCCCATGAGTCACACCAGGATGCCCTGCATATATTTATTACTTATTTGTTTCAAGCACTTACATTCTGCCTTTCAAATAAAAGGTGTCCCCATCCAGTTTACAATTTAAAACACAACATAATCACAATTACAAAATAGTCACTGCAATAAAACCCAGCTAACTAAATGCTAGAACACATAAAAGGCCTGAGAGAATTTTAAAAGGTGACATTGCATCTGGGACTGAGGAGATAACAGCATTGGAGCAAGGCAGGCATCTTTGAGGAGGGAGTTCCATTCAGGGCACCACAACTGAAAAGGTCCCTTCTGGTGACTCAGACACAAGCGATATCTGAAGACACTCTCTGAAGATGATTGCAGCACTTTAGAATTGTCTTTTCTAACCAAGTCACAGGATCATAGGAACATAGGAAGCTGCCATATACCAAGTCAGACCATTGGTCTATCTAGCTCAGTATTGTCTACACAGACTGGCAGCGGCTTCTCCAAGGTTGCAGGCAGGAATCTCTCTCAGCCCTATCTTGGAGATGCCAGGGAAGGAACTTGGAGCCTAGATGCCCTTCCCAGAGCAGCTCCATCCCCTAAGGGGAATATCTTACAGTGCTCACACTTCTAGTCTCCCTTTCATAAGCAACCAGGGTGGATCCTGCTTAGCTTAAGGGGACAAGTCATGCCTGCTACTACAAGACCAGCTCTCTTCCCAAGTCCAGGTGCAACTACTCCCCAAATCTCTTTTGGGGTGGGGGGAGACTCTCTCTCCAGACCACACAAAAATTTGATCCTGTTGTTTGAATAGGGGTGAACTAAATGCTCATGGCTTGAAAACTATTAGGTAAGAGAATTGCTGACAGAATGTACCTTGATTCACATCCTGACCGAGGCATTCCTACCATTAGCCCCTTGTGTTGTAATGTCTTGAGTTTATAAATCACTTCTCCCTGTGCAGGCTCACTCAAACAATTGTGAGTCTGATGGTTAGAAAATTTGATCTGTTTTTTCCACACATTTTCTTGGGGTTTTCTGGTGCACATCTCATCCACTCCCCTTGTGGTCCTTTTAAGTGTTTATTGTGTAAAGAGCAACTGATTGCCTGCAGTCTTCTTCTGTGTTTTGTTCCTTGATGCCATCTTCTGCCGGCTGCAATCTTCCTTCCCTTTGCAGATGTTTCTCACCCTTAACTGAGCAGAAGTGGTTAGGTTATGCTTCTGTTGATAATATATTGTAATTTCAGCCTAGGTTAATCCCCCTTGTCCTTGCCCTTGAACGCCAGAGCTCTGGCCACTGGTGAAAAACTTGCTTCTGTAGCCCTAACCGCTTGACTCTGACACCCTTCAGCAGGAATCCTTCAAAAAAAAATGAGACTCAACCTGGCTGAAATGAAGTTATGCCAGAGAGGGCACGGAGCACAGTGTAACCTCCATCAACAGAATCTGCCATCAAGCAGTTCAGCCATATCAAATTATAAAAGCAGATTTAAAGCTAGAATATAAATATTCTTTAAAACTGGTACAGCTGAAGATATGGTTTCCTTAGCAATAAACAAACCACTGTGTTTGTTTATGGGAGGAATTTTTCTGAGATTCTTGTCACCTACTTAATGGTGTGAGTCACTTCATTATGTACCAACTGAGAAAAAGGGATGGTACTTTTCATTTCACGAAGAGCTTGAACACAGTTTTAAACACAGTGGTTTAATTACTTAAAGTAAGGGGGCTGGACTGGCCACTTTTGAGGCATCTGGGAAGTTACAAGTGGTATGGGAAGGGTGGGGTTCAGAGCGGAAAAATCAGTTTGGTTCACTTCTCTAGTTTTCTGCTTGCCTACCTGCATTAATTATTTTTTGTAAAAAAAAAAATTCCCCATGCTTGCCTTGTGCATACATGCATACTGGGCAGGGGGAAGTTGTTGAAAACTTCCAAAAGGTGTATGCACCCATAAGCCTATGCATGGAAACTTGAAAAGAGGCACCTTTCCCCTGTACGCAAAGGTGAGCAGCAGGTGGCTCAGTTGCTCTACCACTCACTCCCAGGGCCATATGGACCCACTGGTCCATCTAGGGCACTATTGCCTACACGGACTGGGATCAAGAGTGTCCTGGCCAAGAATTGTCTTCGCCCCCCTCCCATGGTTCGTTTCACTATTGCCAAGTTGTGTGGTTTGTGCCAGCTCAGGCCAGAGCCCCGTTCAGTTCGGTGCCCTGGACAACTGCCGAGTTCGCTCATGCCTAAGGCTGCTCCTGACTGACTGACAGCCATTTTCTAGGGTTTCAGGCAGGGGTCTTTCTCAGCCCTATCTGAACATGCTAGAGACTGAATTTGGGACTTTCTGTGTGCAAAGCATGTGCTCTACCACTGAGCTATAATCCTGGGCTGTACTGAGGTCACACAGCCATCAGGGTACATATTTATGAAAGCAGGAAGGTGTTTGGCAGCAAAGGGAGAGGTGAGAAAATTTCTCGCCTCCCCCTCTGCACTCATTTGGCTGCACAAGAAGCCTTCAGTTTGGGAGTGCTGAAGGCTCTTTGCAGACATGCAGCCCTTCTCTCACTGACTTAGTGCTGTGTATAATGTCTGCCATTGTTTTTAAATCTGTGCTCTGCTACGAACTTTTTATGAATATTGTGTATTCATTTTATGAACATTGGTGCATTTTTTTTTACAAATATAGGATATTGTGATACCCTATACCCTCTCAAGCATACACACTTTCTCATCCTTCTCCCCCTCTCTCCATGCACAGAGATAGAAGCTTCCACTTTTAAGTAGCCAGAAACCAGTATGTCTGAATGTGGCGAACTGTGAGCCGGGTCTCACGATCAGTGAGACCCGGTTTAGCAGGGTGTGCGGGGAGAGCGGACTAAGCCCGTTCTCCCCACACATGAGCAGAGAGGATGCCCTGGGTGGCCAGATTGGCTGCCCACATGATTGCCGGCTCCGTGATGGAGCCGGCGGGGGCTGGGGGGAGCGGGTGCCAATTGGCCCCCAGAAGCTCCAGCATGCCCCGCATGAGTGTGCAGGGCATGCTGGCGAGACCCCGGAGCCGGGAGGCAGCTTTTCACCTCCCCTCTGGGGGTCTCCTCAAGAGTAGGCGTGGCGCGGAGCCACGCCACAGCTACTCACGATCTTCAAAACCAGGTTTGTGGAGCACTTGCTCTGCAAACCTGGTTTTAGGGCAGGGGTTCTTGAGCGGGTTACCGGCTGCGAGCCCGGTGGTTCTCACGATTGCAGAAAATTGAGCTAGCGTAGGCTAGCCCAATTTTCTGCGATCGTGAGAGTAGCCCCTGTGTGTTGCTCAAACCATAGTTTGCCTTCAAATCAGGATGGTACAGTTCAAACCATCAAATTATGGTTTGGGTCCCTGGTTTGTGGAAACACTACATTTTGTTTGCTGTACAAGTAATCTCTTCTACAAGTTTAAAGTTCCAAAACGCTTCATGAAGAAAAAACCAACCTTATAGGTTTGAGATGTACAAGCTCCAATAACAAGAACAGCTTGTGCATATGAGCCTCAGGTTAGGAACATAGGAAGCTATCATATACTGAGTCGGACCATAGGCCTATATCTAGCTCATTATTGTCTACCCAGACTGGCAGTGGCTTTTCCAAAGTTGCAGACAGGAATGTCTCTCAGCCTTATCTTGGAGATGCCAGGGAAGGAACTTGGAACCTAGATGCTCTTCCCAGAACAGTTCCATCCCCTAAAGGGAATACTTTTACAGTGTTCACACTTCTAGTCTCCCTTTCATTTGCAACCAGGGCAGGCCCTGCTTAGCTAAGGGGACAAGTCATGCTTGCTACCACAAGACCAGCTCTCTTTCTTTTCATATGTAGAACCACAATTAGAGGAAGCACAATTCTCTTCTGCTTCCTCTCTTCTTACTTCAGTTTAAGGTGTAAACCTGCCTTTCCAACTGCAGAGGAAAACCGCAAGGAGCAAAACCAGATGAAATACATCAGTATACTCGTGCAATATCCATATAGTGGATTAACTCCTCCACTTTGCTAATTCAGCAGGTGGTTATTCATGGAACACCTCTCTCTCTCTCTCTCTCTCTCTCTCTCTCTCTCTCACACACACACACACACACACACACACACACACACACACACGGTTACTCATCTATTGTGAATGATTTGGATCCAGGTCATCTATCTGACCAACCAATGATTTTTACACTCACCTGAAATATGAAGCATATCTTATCCCTCTAATAACTGAATGGAAGTGATTGGAGTGGCTAGCAGAGCCTAATCCGCACCAGGCATGGTCTGTCAGTCTCGGATAACTCTAGGACATAGCATGCTATACCATCAACCAGGTTCTGAGACTTTAAAGCTTCTGGTGTGAGGACCCCAAATCCATCATTAATCTGGGAGATGTCATTTAATTTCCAGATGTTCAGCGAACATCCAGATAATTAACCACATTTCCTGGATTCATTACAAATCAGATGGGGAGGAGTTCCTTCATCCCTAAGAAAAATCCACTGGAAGCAACTAAAAAGGAGTGGGAACAAAGAACGGAGCAGAATCATGAGATGTTCTTCTATTTTTCAGATGCAGTTATGTATACTGGAGCACTGAGCACAACACTAGGTAGCAATACAACATGGAAATACTTGATAAGGCAGTCTAGAGTGAGAATTTGTATTACACCAGTGTCTTTGTCATTATAATAGCAAAAAATCTTATGTGTATGAGCACAATACACTGCATGTTGTGAATGTATTACACTGGTCACTAATCTGTTGAGTAGGTCATGTACACATTTTCTATGAGCTTTTATTACTGCTTTCTGTATTGTATTGATAACCTAGTTTCTGACCCAGTCTCCCACTTCTCCATTCTTTCAGAACAGTAATTGAGGGTTAGTTTTTATAATCAAATCCTTGTCTTAATGCCAATGAGAAGGGTTTTATTTTTCCTTACGCCTAAGCAGGGTGATTTATTAGAAAGTATTCCCACCCCCTGTCTCTTGTTGTCAGCTCAGGTACTGAAGCATGCTTGTATCATTTCCAGGGCTTTTAATAATGGTTTGCAAAGTTAAAAAATAGAACTCATCACTGTGCATTATAATTGTACAACTGGCAGCAGGAGGCACCCAATGGGGAAAAATAACTTGATGCTTGGACCGCATGATCAACTTTAATTTAGAAAGCTGTCTGAAATTAAAGGCACAGTCCTGACCCACATTTCTTAGCTCAGAATGATTTACCGTTTCCTTTCCTATTATCAGTACTTCTGGTTATGCTTCAGAGACACATCATATATATGAAACAATAATATATTTTTGTCATACTTGTGTTCTGCAAGTTTGCAGACCCTCTGACAACTCATGGTAGCGTCCACTGAATTATCTGGGAGGTGGAGAGACAGTGAAGCGGTTCTCACGACCACCAAAAAGCAGGCTAAGGGAGCCTAGCCCACTTTTTGGCGGTTGTGTGCTACCACGGGAGCTGAGCGGCTCCTAGAAGCAAGCCACCCTAAGTACCCCCTACCCTTAGCCCAGGTTAGCGGAACAAGCACTCCGCTAACTGGGGTTAACAGATCGTGTGCTGCTGCAGCACAGCTCCGTGCCGTGGCAACTCACGAGGAGACCCCTGACTAGGAGGTTAAAAAGCAGCTTGGGGTTCTCTCCAGCATGCTCTGCGCTCTTGCGCAGAGCATGCTGGAACTTCTGGGGGCCACACGGATCCTGAACTCCCAAGCCCCCGCCAGCTCCGTAACAGAACAGGCAGTCATGTGGGCAGCTGATCTGGCTGCCTAGGGCACACTGGAGGATCGTCTGTGGGGAAAGTGGGCTAAGCCCACTCTCCCCACATAACCCTATCTGGCAGGTCCCACTGATGTGTTCTCAGGATACACCCAGGGTGAGTGTATAGAGAGGAGACCTGTGCACATCCAGTCGGATGTCCACAGAGAGGCTATTCACATGAGCAGCCCAACCCAGACTAGGGCAGCCTTGCCTAGGTTGGGCTCCAAGTTCCCTCTAACAGGGAGTCCCAGATGTCATGAATGATTCCCAGATGTCATGAACTCCCAGCATCCCCTGCTGCAATAGCCTTTGGCTGGAGGTTATGGGAGTTGTAATCAACAACATCTGGGAATTCTTTTTAGAGGGAACACTGGTTGGGCTGCTTGTGTGGAGCACTGAGATCGCTTCCGATCCCAGTGCTTCCAGCCCCACTAGCCTGACTTTCTGACCTGGCCCTTAATCGTGGTTGTTGTTGTTGTTATTGTTGTTGTTGATTTGATTTCTATACTGCCCTTCCAAAAATGGTGCAGGGCGGTTTACACAGAGACATAATAAATAAATAAGATGGCTCCCTGTCCCCAAAGGGCTCACATTCTAAAAAAAACATAAGATAGACACCAGCAACAGTCACTGGAGGTACTGTGCTGGGGGTGGATAGGGCCAGTTACTCTCCCCCTGCTAAATAAAGAGAATCACCACATTAACAGGTGCCTCTTTGCCCAGTTAGCAGGGGTTGGAGGGCACAAATGCACCCTCAACCCTAGGTCCAGGGTTGTGTATCTGCTAGGGCTGCAGACAGCCCAAGCACAGAGTCGGGTGCCTAGAGCACCCGATTCATGGGGGAACTCCACAATGTCCCACAATGCTCGCATGATGTATTCTATGATTCCTGGAGACTAGGACTCATTTTCCTGGCTGCCAGTGATCTGTGCTGCAAGGGGAGATGGGTGATCATCTGGGGGGAAGGTAGATTCAACCCTGCTTTTCCCTCACCTGCCCTCTCTGCTACTGTACCAGTCATGTGCATGACCTCAGAGACTACATTCATACAGCTGTATACACATTGGGCTGTCTCCCTGCAACTGGATCCCAGGACAAGTAATCACATGAGCCCTATTCAAACTGTTATTTTTGAAAAGGTTATGTCAGTACAACCATCCCAAAGCATCCTGGAAATCCTGCTCCAGCATGTCACACATGGACACGTGCACTCTCTCACTCTCTCTCTCTCTCACTCTCTCTCTCTCCTCATGGTTAGAGCAACAGTTGTCTGAAGAGACAAATGCTGTAACCGTGATGGCTGGCATTTCCATGATTGGTGAGGATCACAGGTGGGGAATTGAATGACGTGCTGGGGAGGGACTTCTGGCATGCTTTGAGGTGGCTGTACTTGCATGCAGTCTTTCTCAAAAAATAATGTCCAAATGTGTCTATGGAGAGAACCTGTGTGTGTACAGGTCTACATCATGTGTAGATTCCATGCATAAATCAAACTGAAAGTACATGGGTTGGGGTTTGCAGCTGTAGTTCTGCTCCTCCTGCATCATTCACCTGAATATATTGTGAGAAGTGAACAGGACTGGTGACTTTCCCAGTGACAACCTGTGAGCTACATGGCTAATTAGGAGCTTGAGCCTATATTTTCCATATCCATACCCAAGACTCTAGCCACCATACAACACCTAGCAATACCCCCCATCAGACACTACTTAGGAGCTCAATCACTATCATATGGTCTGGTCCATGTGGACTTGGTCTTGGAATATTTTCAGCAAAGAAGACATGCAAGTAGTCCAACTCAAAACACCTCCAGGATGTTTTTCAAAAAGGCTTTCAGCCACCTAGGACAGATTGACTCTTCAGTTATCACACAGTTCTGGCAATTAGCCCAACATTCTTTTACACACAAGTCTTTACCAAGAAGTTTCTTTTTTTAAAAAAAATGACTGGGCAGCTTTTTCTCATCAGTTGGCCACATTAGACTCAAATCTCATATGTATGAGAATGCCAGCAAGAAAAGCAGCTTTGTGAGTCAGCCCTTAGTGAACTAACTTTTTAGAGATGACAAAGAGGAAAGGAGAGGAAAGGCTCCTATTGGCCAGGAATGAGGCCCTTGATGACTATCCTGTAGAAAAAGAAGGGAACGATCAGTCACATATGCATTGAAATGGAGAGACTCACTCCATGTGATACTCTGCATTCTCTTAATTATATTTTAACACATACAAGCCAGGATGAATATTCTGACCTCTCATTCTCAAAGGACTGCCTGTATTCATTATAGGCCTCTGCACACTTGGGGGTGGGGGGAGTCTTTATTTCCACAGGACAACTTTGCACTTCATCATTCTGTATAACAGGAATTGCAATTGGCATACTGGAAATTCATTGAAATGACCTCAGATTTCAGTATAAATTGAGTTCCCTTCTTCCTACTATCTCTTTATGGAGAAGGAGCTCCTTATTTGCCCTTTAGCATATTATGCTTTCTGTGTTGATTTTAGCACATGAAATGCAAACCAGAAGTAATATGTTAAAGGATATACCATTGAAACTCAGTGGGAAGCATAGATAATGCACTCTGTGAAAGAAAGCAGATTATAGAATGCATTTAATATCTATGTTCTGCAAAAATTCTTGCTGAATTCATTGTTCTACTTAGAGCATGCATTCATTATGGGTTTTACAACAGGTGAGTGCTGAGCTGAAGTTAATCTGCAGTGCTATGCCACAAAAATGTGGAACTCAGGACAGATTTTAGCTGCCATCCTGCACACATTTAATTTGTCATTGTTAGTCCTATTCAGATAATAAGCTTGTTCACATGATAATTTTGAGGTGGGTATGAATCCAGGTAAGATGTTACCCTGTATGCAAAGCATGAGCATCACCTTAGCTGAGCTCTGCAAACCCAGCAAGCAAACAGTCACCAGTGCTGCAGTTGTCAGTTGCAAGCCCCACCCCTCCATGAAATGCGCTCTAAGGGGCCCATATGTCTTCCCAGCATGCTTTGTGCAGCCAGCAGATTGGAAGAGCTTCATGACATCAGCAGCTGTCCTCCCATTGGCCACAAAGGAGCAGGAGGTGGACACAATTCTGCTGAAGTGGGTTCGCCTTTAGGAGCATAAAGTATGCTTTGAAGGCTAGTGCATCATGTGGCAATGGCCACTCTGGTGTGTATGATTGTTGTGGAGGTGTGGCACATGCAGATAGCCCAGGTAGAAGCAGTGGGTGGGTTCTCACAGTAAAACAATCAGAGTAGGAGGGCTTTCCTCACCTCCACCCTTGGTAAAAAGCTGGGTACAAAAGCTGGGTAGCCCAGCCATAATCAACTAGACTGGAGAGAAATGTGTGAGTTCTGATGATCATGCAAATGTGGATAACCCACCTATCCTGATTTTAACAGTAATCTGAACCACCTATAGAGGCGGTTCCCACAATCAGTGGAAGCCGCCTGGAGAGGGTTAGCTGGGCTTAGCCCGCTTTCCCCGCAGACGACCAAGCAGTCTGCTCTGGGCAGCCGAACCAGCCATCCACATGACTGCTGGCTCCGTTACGGAGCAGGGGATCAGGGAGTGTGCAACCCCCGGAAACTCCAGCATGCTCTGCATGAGCACGCAGGGCATGCTGGAGAGACCCCAGAGACGGGAGGCTGCTTTTAAGCCTCTCAGTCGGGGGTCTACTTGTGAGTTGCCGCAGCGTGGAGTTGCACCGCAGCAACTTACGATTGTAGAGCACAGGTTAGCGGAGCGCTCGCTCCACTAACCTGGGCTAAGGGGAGGGTTATTTAAACGGGTTAACCCTAGCCAGGTTTTGCCTGATCGTGAGAATAGCCTCACTGTGTTGCATTCTGATGTCTACACACTCATACATTTTTAATGTGAGTTACTGTACCTGTGTTCATTTTAAAAGTGAACCTAGATACAGGTCCCTCAAGTGCATAGTACAGATAGTAAGTGTTTTGCTGTACCTGAGTTCAACATAACATGTGTATTAACTGTATCCGTGTACACTGCATACAGATTGTATGAGTGTTGAACATGACTTGTGAACAGTACTAGTATTTATTTCATCCAGGATGTTTTATATGCTTGACCTCAGACTCTATTACTGTATCTAATGTCAGGCACTAGAATTTGAGCAGATACAGAACCCATATCCAGAGAGAGCCAATTCTATCTCATATGTTTAAGTCTCAGTGACATACGATGTGGCGGCCAGCTGGTCCTGTAGAATATGGAGATTCTACAAAGCAATCATGATTAATTGTTAGTGATAGGCCTATCTTTTATAGAATTGTATAACCCTCTTTTAAAGCCATCAAAGCTAATGGCCATCATTACATTCCATGACAGCAAATTCTGTAAATGAATTATGTGTTGTTTCAGTGGATGACCCTGATTCTAGTGTTATAGGAAAGGAAGAAAAAGTTTTCTCTATGCACTTTCTCCCCACCAATAGTGGTTCCCCACTGTTTTCTATGCAATGGACTATATAAATCCTGCTGCACTATAAAGGAAATATATGTATTGGTCATTAGGCCTGGCTATATAAAAGATAACTTTTTTTAACTAAAGTTCATTGTAGGGCAAAACAAAATTCCTGCTAATGTTGAGGATATTGCTTTAGAAGGATTTCATGTAGTGTGTAACCATGCCACCTTGAACAAGAAAGGGGGTAGGGAGAAAGGTGGTCTGTCTGTTATGGTGGCTACTAGGGATGTGCAAAACGTTTCTGGCACAGATCGATCTGTGTCCGAAATGAGCAATTTCGGGTGATTCGGGGCCGAGCCGAATCACCCCCGAAACCCCCCAATATTTTTCATGCCCGAGCCAAATCACCCCTGATTCGTGCCCGAAAAATTCGGGTGATTAAGGATGACGTCTCTTTGAATTTCCCGCCTTTTTGCATCCATTGATTTCAATGCAAAAAGGTCTGATGTGATGTCTGCTCAAATTTCGAGTCCCAGGGCCAAAATAGTTGGGTGTGGTGGTAGTGCCTAATGGGTGGAGGCTACCACCCCAATTGCAGGGGAATTGGGCAAAGGGCTGATTTTGGGGGAATTTTTGAAGTTTTAGTGTCTTTGGGGCAGATCGAGGGCATAGCGTGGGATCTGGGCAAAAATAGTGGGGTGGGGTGGTAGTACCTAATGGGAGGAGGCTACAACCCCAATTTCAGAGTGATTGGGCAGAGGGCTGATTTTTGGGGAATTGTTGAAGTTTACGCATCTTTAAGGTTTTTCTCCATAAAGAAGCATGGAGGTGTCAGCAAATGTATAGCTTCACGTCAGGGGCAAAGGGGTGGCCTAGAGCGGTGTGGGGTTGGTGTTAGTGCCAGGTAGGGGCAAGGAAGCTACCTGAATTTTTTCAAAGGGTTTGGGCAGAGGGCTGATTTTTGGTAAATTGTTGAAGTTTACACGCCTTTAAGGTTTTTCCTCATAAGGTATACATGGAGCTTTCAGCAGCCCCATAAGTGCACTTGGGGGGTGCTGGGGTGGCCCAGAGCGAGTGGTGGTGTTGTGCACATAGGGTGCCAACCACCCCCATGGGTTTCTAACCCATGGGGTACAGGGTTCTGTTGTTTCTGAGGTATTCTGAGTGTGGATTCTGTGATAGCAAATTAGAGTGGATTCATGGTGTCTCATTGAAAATCTCATTTGCTATCATAGAATCCACACTCAGAATCCACACTCGAGCAAACAAACATTGATAAATGGCTGCTTTTTTTGACACAACAGCTTCATGAAAATTCAAATATTAGAATAAGACCTCGTCCTAAAGGAGCTTTATCTCAGCCAATTTCTATTTGTAAAGGAGCCAGACAAGGGTGCATTTTAGCTCCTACGCTATTTAATATTTTTATTAATGATCTTGCCCTTTGTTTACAGGACTCTGGTTTTCACTCCCCATGCAGGAGTAAGCATGCCTCTACTACTATATGCAGATGATGATGCTATTATGGCTAGATCACCAGTTGGCCTCAGAAGAGCATTAAGACATCTGGCTCTCTATTGTAGAACTAACCAGCTCTCCATTAACTATCAGAAATCAAAGGTTATGGTATTTGTGAGAAGGTCTAAACTATTACAATGGTCGATAGATAGATAATCATCAGCTTGAGCAGGTTTATACATATAAATATCTGGGAGTGGTTTTGCATGCCAGAGGGACCTGGAAGGCTCACATAGAATATGTTACACTGATGGCTCAGAGAAGTTCTCAAGCTATATGGAGGTTTTTTTATACTGGAGAAGGGGAGATCATACCAGCAGCTCTCAAATGTTTGCTGCCAAAGCTAGGAGTCAGTTGCTATATGGTGCACAGTTGGGCCCCTATCCTTCTTATAAACCCCTGGAAGCTGTGCAAAATAATTTTTTTAGGGAAATATTAAGAGCACCAAGATGTGCTCATTCTGTGACGTTGAGATTTGATCTGGGTGTTCTGAGAATTGAGGCTAGAGCCTGGATGTTGATCCTAGCATTTTGGCTTAGGATAAACTTCTTTCTTCAAGGATGGATGTTGGTGATTTTGGCTGATAGTTTTCTATCTTCTTGGGCCCAGGCAATCCATGCTAAAATACTTTCATTGGGATTCTCCATGGGTTATCTGGTTTTGTTGAGCCATAATCAAGCTCTACAGGCTCTGAAGCAGAGAATCCTGGATATTGAAAATCAACAAAAGTTTTCTATGATCCCAGAATGTTTGAGAAGGAGGCTGGGTTTATGCACTGCTGTCAGGGGTCCCACTACTATATACCCTAGAGAACCGTGCTATCTGAAGGCTTTCTTTAGATCAAGGTATGACCTGTTCCCGTTAGCTGTGCTGGCAGGGGGAATAAAGAGTATACCTAGGGAAGATAGAATCTGCCCTTGTGGTTATAGGGAGATTGAAACCATCCAACATGTATTGCTCCGTTGTCTGTTTTACAGAGAGTTAAGATGCTCCCTGATATCTCCCTGTCTGGCACCCTTTCCAGGATGCTGAGAAGATTTTTGTGTCTCTTATCTTTTGGCAGATCAATCTCCATCCATTACATATAAGGTGGCGAAGTTTTGCTCTAATGCTATTTGGTAACGTCAGTTTTTTATTTCATGCGTATGTTCTTCCTGAATTTTTGTTTATATTTATATTTATTGTTGGCAATTGCTAGTTAAGTCTTTGATTGGTACTGTATGTGACTGTTTTATTATTCTCTAGCAACTGTTAACCTTTTGTAGGATTTCTTTATTCTACCATTTTTAATAGTTTTCTACGCTGACCATGGGTCCTAAATAAAAATATCTCTCTATCTCTGTATTAGTCATTAGGCCTGGCTAAACAAAAGATAACTTTTTAACTAAAGTTCATTGTAGGGCAAAACAAAATTCCTGCTAATGTTTTCCAGGTCAGCCTGGTCATATTCCACCTGCAGTGACTTCTTTTGCTGTTGCTCTAGCCACAAATCATCCAGAAACAATTCAGAAGGACAGAGCCTTCAGGAACTAGCTTATCACTGTTGGCAGTGGAAAGATTATCATAATCCCCCAAGAAACCACTGGGAGAGAGGTTAAGTGGCTAAACAGCTTTCACGTTACACTCTCAGCAAACCCTACTCCCCCCCCCCAAATATATACATCTCCGGGGGGGACCCCTAAAAGGGAGTGTGGAGCATCACTAGCCATTAGCTTCAAAATGACTGATTTGGTGACACATGAGTTTCTTTGTAGAATAGCTCAGTGAGCTCTAGCACTCCATCCAAAGTTTAGCTAATGACTGGAAACAGCCCAATGATGAGCTTTCGGCAGAAACAATCATACAAAATTCAGCATTTGATTATTGCTTATGAAAGAACCACAGTTCCATATTCTAAAGGAATACATATGCAAGAAGTAGCATGCAGTTCTTTAATGAAAGCTTAGCAGGAATGGCCTTCAGCACTGCCTAGAAAGAAAGCAGGTGTTAGCTGCTCTAAGCTCTTTGGGCACAAATTTGGTAACAAATGCCAAGATAGGAGAGGCTGTGTGGTATGATTGTAAGTGTGCTGGACTTAGACCAGAAAGATCCGCAGGGGTGATCTTTCCGTGAGGTGAGGTGAGGCAGTCCCCTCAGGCAGCAGATGATGGGGGACATCTATAGGATGGTAAGATACCACACACACACACACACACTCCTGCTATCAGAGCAGCTCTTTGGTCTCAATCTGAGACTTAGAAACTTTACAAAGAGCTCCTCTCCTCAGCACATTCCTTGCAATCTTGCAAGAAGCACAAGGAGAAAAGAGGAGGCTACTGGTAACTTTCCCTCCCCTCCCCTCCCCACCACTTCCTACTGCTCCCATGCTACTTTCAAAACTTGCAAAGGTCAGTTTTTAAAGGGGGCTGGGCCCCATTAGGGTCATGGAGCAAAGCAGCATTTGGTGCCCTGCCCAGCCCTGCCCTGCCTCAGGTGCCACAATATCTTGAGACATGCCTAGAAATCTGGGTTCAAATCCCTGCGTGGCCATGAAATCCACTGGGTGACCACGGGCCAGTCGCTTTCTATCAAGCTAACCTACCAAACAGGGTTATTGTGAAGATAAAATTGAGGACAGCGTGTACATCACCCTAAGCTCCTTGGAGAAAGGGAGGTGGTAAATCAACAAAATATTATGAAGCTGTTCTCACAACCAGCCAAACCCAGCCTGGGGCAGCCCAGCCAGGGTTAAGCTGGTTGTGAGAAGCAGCAGGATCCTTGTGGATCCCTCTGTTCCCCACCCGCCTAACCCTCTTAAGAAACCCAGCTGTTAGCTGAGGCTAAGGATGTGCTTGCACACTTACCCTGGCTACCAGGTATCACCTGTCTACTCGGGCTGAGTTCAGCCTGAGGAGACACAGAGATGGGCGTATAGAGCGCCTGTCTGACAGGGGAATCTCCAATGCAATGCATGCACCACGTATTGCATTGTGGGATACCCAGAGGCCAGAACAACGTTCTGGCCCCAGATCCCTCCACCTTGCTCCATGCCTCATGACATGAAGGGGGAAGCAGCAGTTACAATACAGCAAATTACACTGATCTGTAACCAAGTATTGTGCAGTGTTGTGGAACCTCCCCTAAATGCATTCACTTGGAGCTGATATTCATTGTGAAACTTACTGCTATGTAAGTATGATTAGAACTGAACCCTCACACCCCAATGCTAAAAATGTTTCATAGAAGTTATGTTATTTACATAATAAATAACATCACCGTTTTTAGAAAGCTTGTTAAATCTTGGCTTTTTATCCAGGCCTTTACATGATTGTTTTATTGCTGATTCTGTGTGTTTTTATCTGTGTACAGTTTTTGTGTTTGTATTTTGTATATTTTAAATCAGATTTATTGTCATATTTTTAGCTCCATACTTTTAACTGTCATTTTTATTATGTGTTTTTTAACTTTTGTAAACCGCCTTGGGATTGTTTTTAATGAAAGGCGGTATATAAATTTAAGAAAATTAATAAACAAACAAACAAACAAACAAATTTATTGTTATTGTATACCGCCCATACCGAAGTCTCTAGGCAATTTACGGCAATAAAACAAAGAAATTTTAACCATTGAACCATATAAAAATATCAATTAAAATGCCCATAAAAACTATCAAATGTTCCCTTTATTTCAGTGAAACTCAGGGCCAAACAGACATGACCGAAATCACATCATTGACCCTAGCCTGGTTCCTTTTTTTCTGTGAATAGCATGGGGAGCTGATCGAGATTGGAATCATGAAAGGTAGTCTTTGGTCAAGAAGGTATGATTTTGAGTGAATCAAGAGAATGGTGTTTTTTTGGTTTGCTTATGATCCTAGTAGAATTATTAGCCATTATGGACTTTGATAATGAGTAGCTTTCATGACCTCCCCCCCCCCCAATCCAGCTAAGTGGGTAAAAGAAAATAGCTTAAACATGAATAATAAGCAACAGTGACCTTATGGTGGCCAAACAACTTTACTAATCCTTTACTAATAACCTCTATCTGAAGTAACAGTCTGACAACTAAAAATGAAAGAGAACATTTCCCATGCCAATATTAATTATTTTATTAGTATTTTGATAGGATTAATCTACAGAAAACACTCAAAACCCACACTATTTCTGTAGCAATTCAGAGGGGACAGAAAAGTTATCAAGTAAAGTTCTTTTAGCTAACCATCAAAGTCATCAAGGCTCTCCAAACAAGCAGCATGGAGAGCCATGAGGAGGTTTGCCAGGAGAGCAGGCTTGGCCCACTCTCCCCTCATACAAGCAATCAACTCATCCTATGCAGCCAGATCGGCCACCTGCACAATTTCTGGTTCTGTCACGGAGCTGGTTGGGGCGGTGGGATCAGGGGCCTCTTGGCCCCTGGAAATACCAGAACGCCCTGTGCGAGTGCGTGGGGCATTCTGGGGAGCCCAATGACGCTGGGAGGCTTTCTGTAGCCTCCTGGTTGGGGGTCTCCTCATGAGTCACCGTGGTGCAGAGCCACGCCGAAGCAACACATGATCCAATAAATGGGCTTAGCGGAGTGTGTGCTCCGCTAACCTCATTTAAGGGGAGGGTTGTTCCTGCTGGGAGCTGCACGGCTCGTGTTGCAGCACACAGCCAGGCGAAACTGAGCTAGCCCCCCTTAGCTGGTTTTGCCTGGTCGTGAGAATAGCCTCATTGTCATCATCTGCCTGTTTCAAAGTCATCCTCATCTTTGTCAGCTTGGTTGTCACATTGCTGTTCATGGCATATTGCCATGCAAACCATTCTTCATCCAACCACATGAGAGCACAGCACAAGACTGTTTGCACCTGCGGGACAAATGTTCAAGAGCTGAATCATGAGCTGGTTTCCCAGCCATCCAGTGAATAGTAAGTAAGTCTTATTGTTTTTCCATCCTGTCCGGTCAGGGGATTTCTGGAAACTGGATCAGGCAGTTTTTCAAAAATAAAAATAAAACAAACCCTTGCTGATTTTCACAGCAAATGTGCTGTTGCAGCACACTTGGAGTCATGACAAGGTGGTAGTTGGTGCAATTCTACTACACCAGAGTAAGCAACCTTAGGGTAGGCAACCTCCAGCAGTTGTAGAACTGTTGTTGTGGCTGAGGATGATGGGAGTTCTAATTCCACAACAGCTGTAGAGCCAAAGTTGCCTACCTGTGCTACACCCTACCCTACCTGTTGCCTACCCTGGTGTAGTAGAATCGCATCAACCACCGCCTTGTCGTGACTCCAAGTATGCTGCAACATCACATTTGCTGTGCTAATTAGCAAGGGTTTGTTGTTGTTGTTTTTGGGGAAACTGCCTGATCCAGTTTCCAGAAATTCCCAATCCAGACCGCTATGGATGGAAAAACAGCAAGAGGTACTTACTATTCACTGGATGACTGGGAAACCAACTCCTGATTCAGCTCTTGAACTGGTTGTCCAGCTACACGTCCCTGTCTCCTTTACCCAGCCTGGCTAGGCTTATCAGAACCAGCCTCAGAATAGAGCAGGGACACGGAGGGGATTGAGCATCACCCTGTGAGAGCCTAGCCCAATTTTGGCTGAACATGTAAACCACCGGGCTCTCAGGCAAGCGCTTAGCCTGCTTTTTTAGCCCTCCCCTTAGCTCAGGTTTGCAAAGCAAGCGCTCTGCAAACCCGGGCTTTCCAATCATGAGTAACTGCAGCACAGCTCTACGCCATGGCTACTCATGAGGAGACCCCTGGAGGGGAGGCGAAAAGCCACCTCCCAGCTCTGGGGGTCTCCCCAGTATGCCCTGCGCACTCACACAGGGCATACTGGAGTGTCCAGGGCCGTGCAGCCCCCGAGCTCCCCAGCCCCCGCCGGCTCCATCACGGAACCGGCAATTGTGTGGGCGCCCAATCCAGCTGCCCAGGGCTCCTGCCAGGATTGTGTGCGGGGAGAGTGGGCTTAGCCCGCTCTCCCCACAAAAGCGAGTCTCACTGATCGTGAGACCCTCCTCTCCCTTTCATATGCAACCAGGGTGGACCCTGCTTAGCTTAAGGGACAAGTCATGCTTGCTACCACAATACCAGCTCTCCTGATCTAGATTGGTCTGCTGCATCTGTTATTGAAAGAAAACAAAAGCAAATACACCAGGACCAATGATGTGATTAAGCTCAAATCTACTTTGGTCCTCAGTTCCATATAAGATTCAGAGTACCTATTGCTAAAGGAGAATTCCATCATGTGTTATGCTAGTACAGGTGGACCTCATTATCCAAGGGGGTTCCATTCCCTCAGATTACCACGGGTAACAAAACATGGATACTGAATAATTGAGTCTATGGGAACGCTGAGGTTAGGTTTCCAGACTAAAACCCCCAAACCCCCACCAAAATCAGCAAAAGTGCCCTACCATGCTCCGTGGGTCTCTTGGCATCCAGCAATGCCCTCGAAATGCCTCCCCCCCAAAGTCCAAAATTGTCCCCCAAATCACAGATTTTTTTTCCCATTTTTTTGCTGAAATGAACTACAAAATGCCTCCCGTGGGGGAAAAAATGGCAGCTGGAAGTGATCTCCGCAGTCACTTCTAGCCCTCTAGGAACCATGGAAATGTGGGTTTTAACCTTTTCATATCCGTCGATATTGAAATCGGGTGTCAATTAGACACCTGCGAATATGTGAAACCATGGATATAGAATCAGCGTATAACAAGGTTCTCCTGTATGGTCCCAACGCATTTGTATAGCACTAATATAGTTGCAGTGGCATGGTCATCACAGGGTTGCCAGTAAAATAATCAATTTGCGAATTGCCTTTGGGGGAGAGAAGAAGAAGAAAACCAAGAGGGAGATCATTAGGCTCCTTCATGGAAGTCAGGAATAGTATGAGTTTTCTTGATAGTGGGCTTTTCTCAGCAAACCATGCTTTGAAAACTCTGAAGAGGATATTGTCTGCATGAGCAAGTACAGAACAGCTACCTACTGCAGAGATACGATGACAGTCCAAAGAAGTTGCACAAAAGGGAAAAAAGATTTTTTCCTCCTTGCTCACTCAGTCTAGAATAAGAGACATCTTCAACGTATATGCTGGTTGTATGTGAAAATGAAGTCATCTAGCAACCAGACCTCCTCTGTAGATGAATTTTTAGTCTCCACTGCAGCATTTAGTCTCTTTCTTTATATAGCATTTATTCAGAAGTTTGAACTCTGTCTGGATTAATTTAACCTGGAGTAGCTAACAAACCATTAATTCTGTACTCACAGGACGGGCCTTCTCCACTGCTGCCCCGAGGCTTTGGAATGTGCTCCCTAGTGTAATAAGAGCCTCTCCCCATCTCTGACAGCTTTAAAAAAGTCTTTAAAGATGCACCTGTTCAACCAGGCTTTTAATTAATATTGTTTTAATGCGTTTTCATGTTGTAACCTGGTTTTCAGTGTTTTTAAATTGTTCTGATTGTTTAATTGCTATTTTATGATGTTTTAATTGTTAACTATTGTTGTTCTACACTGTTTTATAATCTCTATTTTAACTGTTAATTGATTTTAATGGTTTTGTTTTAATGTAAACCGCTCTGAGCATTTTTGGAAGGGTGGTATAAAAATCAAATTTTAAATAAATAAATAAATAATCACAAACACAGATTAGAAATCCCTCACTGTTTTGAATCAAATCACTGAATTAATCAAATGAATTTTAAATCAATTAATTGATTAATTGTGATTTCATTTGCATAAATTCGCATACTACCACATCAGTAGTTCTGGAGAGAAAAAAGGCATTAAGGCTATTCACATGACCGGAGGGCCGGGGAGGGTGGGTGGGTGTGGGGAAGCTGCACAGAATATACCTCCTCCCAGACGATCCAGGAAGAGCTGCTGGGAGCATGGACCACACTCCCAGATGATCCGCGCTGCTACATGCAGAGTGGATCTCCAGAGGCCATGATGATGCATCCCAGCCTCCATGTATCCCACAATGCACTGTATGATGAGTGCAGTGCATGAGAGGGTGCAAGCAGCCTGATCACCCACATGACCCCGGCACCAGGGTTGGGCACGCTCGCACCCTTAACCTTGGCTAAAGGCCGGGGTTAAAAGCAGGGTTAGGCCGACAGGCAGCGCCGGGATCTGCATGGATCCTGGCACTGCACATGAGCAGTCTAGCCCAGGCTGGCTGCCGTAGCCTGAGCGAGGTTGCTCGCGTGAATAGCCTTATTGTGTTATTTGATTTCAGGATTACACATGTATTGCAGCAGGAGCCATCTTAGAAAAGTGTTGCCTCCTGTGTGAGAATGAAGAGGACATTGCTCTTCTAATATAGTGCCTGCCACCTGCAGCTTTTACGTATAAGTACTTACATTGAAAATAATTAACCTTTTAAAAAAAAAAGTGTAACTGATTGACCTGGGATGCCTTTTAATCAATTTAAATACATTATTTAATCAATTAATTTAAGAAATTAAAAGTTGCAGTCCTAATTGAAATGGATTAAACCAGAGCAGGGGAACAAAACCAATTGTTCACCACTCTTTAGCAGCCTGACTGTGAGAACAACAAAGGGACTAAACTTTATTAAGTGATATCTATGCTGTGTTAAGTGATCTTAGAAAGTAATATTAGATGTCTGAAGGGCATGTTTCTATGTGTATAAGCAGCACCTGAATGCTGTAAATTTCATCTTCTGTGTCAATTCCTTTTTGTTCTTCATATTTACCTAAATTAAAGGATTTTTTTGTGAATCACTTGTGTGTCACATGGAGTGTACTTGGAAACACAGTGTGCATTTGCATTCTGCAGTTCTGTTTCTGCACTAACTTGATGGATCAACTTTCCCTTTTTGCACCATACATAAGCAGTTGAGGCTGAAGTTAGGATGAGAACCTTAAGAGCAAAGACCTTGTCAGAGACATGTTCACCCTCCTTTTTCTCCCCCCCCTCCACTCTCTCTCTCCCTCCTTCCCTCTCTCTGTTCTTGACAAGATTTTAACAGCAGAGAGAGAAAAAGAGTTTCCTTGCCAGGTGGGCTTTTGCAAGCTATAGAGCAGTACCAATTCTTATATGCCTAAAAGGAAGTGATAAGCCCTTCTATATTGAATGTGAGCACTCTGCAGACAGAAGGATAGAAGCTTGAGAAGTGAAATCCCTGCAGTGAGGGATTGAGGGATTTGGCAGAAAATCTGCATCACAATAGTGTGCTCTTTCTCCCAGGGAGGAAGCCCACAGAACCTCCCTGAAGAAAGACCCTGTCTCCTGCCAACGCCACTTTGCCAGTGACACGGCAGAGACAAAACCAAGTGCCTGTCACAAATAAGTATCTCCTTACTCTGTCTGCCTCAGCACAGGAAAGGTATGAGCACAGGTTTTATATGCCAAGATCCTGCAGCTTGGAGTCTTATGCTGTATTATGCTGTATACATTCCAAAGGCATGAAGCCTTTCAAATTTCTATGCACCATAAGACTACAAGCTGCAAGATCTTGAGGGAAACCCACAGGGTGAAGGCTTGATAGTTTTCAAATGTTTCCGTTGTGCTTGCCAAGCTCTGCAGCATGCTTTGCATCTGAGGAGGCAAAAAGATGCAAATGTGCACCAGTGTGTTCATTAAGGAAGTAGCAGATTAATAAACCAGTCCATAAAATCATGTCAGTTGGCATAACATTGAGAAGCCCAATGGAGATCACAGGAGAACAGAGTGAGATGGAACCAAAAGGTCCCATCACCCTGCCAAGCCACAGGACTATCCAGCTCGTAAGCCCCTAATCAGAGAGCAACTAATGCAGAGTTGGATGAAAATATGAACCTCCCGGTGTATTCCCCACACCATCTTTGCCAGTTGCCTTTTTTTACTGGTATTATTATATGGCCTCATGGATGGAAATGTCAGCATGCATTCTTGCCACATAACATTGAGGTTACCCCTCATTAAGGTGGGTTTAGAGGAGACACAGCTACAACAAGCAGGACTGAAAGCTTTATAATCAGATTACGCAAAAGCTCAAGAAGGGCTGTCAGCACCTGGCAGTTCCTTGCAGAAAAGGCTGGCTGCATTCCCTTAGCAGCTGCAGAGATTCAGAACATACAGCTTCCCCACCCACTGCTTTGAATCTGGAGACAGCTCCCCTTAGGAACCCTCATTGAACAGAAGTAGCAAAGAAATACAGTTACTCCATCAGCCTTTAAATTGAGGACTCCACATCTTACCCTGATGTGTACCTTTAAATTCCCCTCTTCTACATATTGCCTGTCCAGTAGTGTTGTCCTCACCCTCCCTTCACTTTCTATAACAAGCTGATCTCTAGGTGAGGGAGGGAAAAGGTGACAGATGCAGAGAGGGACTGTCTGGTGGAAGGCTTAGCTATCTTCTCTCCTACTGCACCAGGAGAGTTAAAGGTACATGTCTAGGATGTGAGGTGGACAACAGCAATCTTATTTTTAATTGGAGATGCTCCTCAGGAAGAAGAGGACAGTGCCGAATGAGGAGTCACTGTGGTAGATTATCTTCTACTATCAGCAATGTGTGGAAGAGCCAAATCCTAAGTTTTACTGCACAACAGTAGCAGAGTGTAGGATAACGAGACATTCAACTTTTCATGCTAGTGCACATCTTGTCCCTTTGGGCCAAAGCTGGCTCCACCCATTCCTACATGAGGAGAATAACTGATATATTGTTAGGTGGCCTATAAGTGAGAGAGAGAGAGAGAGAGAGAGAGAGAGAGCTCTGCATGGATCCCAATTCACAAACAAGCAACGGCAGAAAGAATCAGTGGTGCATAAGAAGCTTATTTGAAGGTGAGGAAGAAGACAGAGCAGAACCATCTGAAACATCTTACAGCTCTTCCTAAGAGCAACCTGACTTTCATCCAATATCATGTCTTCAAAAAGCAGTAAGAAAGAATGCTTAGTGGATTTGGGACAAGTGAAGAAGCAATGGACAGTTCCGACCTACTTGCCATCTCTGTCTCATACTTGGTTACGAACTACTCAGTTCTCCATTCCAGTCAAACACCCCACACACTACACTGCATTGGTTCTCAGATTTGCTTGTTCTATGGCCGCTAAAGCAAAAGGCAGAATTGGGCTGCAAAATCATTTGCCTCAAATGATTTTTTAAAATGTTTGCTGTATCTTTATTCTATTTTATTTTCATTAAATGCCTTTAATCTTCTTTATATTCTTCCTTACAGAGGAACTGTAACATTTATATTTGTTGATCAATAGCTATTCCAAAAGCAAGGCAATGAGCTTAGTGAAACTTGATGTTCACTAAAGCAATAACAACAACATAGTGACATATCCAAAATCCTAGATAAATTTAGAGACATACCTGAATTGACTGGACTTTGGTCTTGAATCAAATCTCCTTTCGTATTGGTTTTGCCCAATAAAAAGCCGCAATGCTTCAAGAATGAATTGCACCAACCACCTATTGATGTTACCGCTGAGATCTTTAAAAGAAAACAGTGTCTGAAGTTGCAGCTCTCTGTATCATTTGTGCAAGTCTTGATTTGATACAGGAGTGAATGCACAGAGGTAATGATCTCTCAAATGAAGGGATGTGCATGAATCAATTTTTTAAATTTGATTTCAGCTCGAATTGAATCAGCAAGTTTCATTTCAAGCCCAAATCTCTCTCTCTCTCTCTCTCTCTCTCTCTCACACACACACACCACCCTGATTTGATTTTGCTCCAAAGTAATCTGAATCAATTTGGAGGGGGGAATGGGGTTCTAGGGACAGCAGAGTAGGTTGGGTGGTAGTGCCCAATGAGTGGCAACTACCACCCAAATTTCAAAGAAATTGGCCAAAGGGGTGATTTTTTTACAAATTTTTGAAGTTTGTGCATTTTAATTTTTTTCATAGGGAATAATAGGGATTTCAGTGGCCCCATAATTCCACATAGGTGGTGCCAAGGTGGCCCAAAGTGGGTTGCAGTGTAGTGCACATGGGATGACAACCACCCCCCCAAACCACCAGCCCATGGGGTACTGCGGCAGCCAGGCTGGTCTCTGGGTCATCTCTGAGAGACCATATAACTCCTGTATTGAAGGAGCTACACTGGCTGCCGATATGTTTCCAGGCAGAATACAAGGTGCTGGATATAACCTATAAAGCCCTAAACAGTTTGGGCCCTGAGTACTTAAGGGAACGCCTTCTTCAGCATGAATCCCACCGCCCACTGAGATCTGCTGGAGAGGTCCGTCTGCAGCTGCCACCGGCTCATCTGGTGGCCACTCAGGGACGGGCCTTTTCTGTTGCTGCCCCGAGGCTTTGGAATATGCTCCCTAGTGAAATAAGAGCCTCCCCATCTCTGACAGCTTTTAAAAAGTATTTAAAAACACATCTCTTCACCCAGGCTTTTAATTAATGTTGTTTTAATTGGTTTTAATGCTGTTTTAAAATATTTTAAAAAATTTTTAAATTGTTGTCATGTGTGTGTCCCCCCCCCTTTTTTGTCTTAACAGATGTTTTATTTTGTCTTTATTTTGTTGCAAACCACCTAGAGACGTAAGTTTTGGGCAGTAAAATAAATACTGGGTTCTGTTCTTATTTTCAATTTTTGTGGTGTTCTGAGTGGATTCTTTAGTAGAAAATGATTCTGAGTGGATTCTTTGGTCATTCATAATTCAGTTTGCACCAAAGACAAATAAAAAAGCACAAACTTCCAAAAAATATATTAAAAAGTCACCCCTTTGGATAATTTCTTTGGAATTTGTGTGATAGCTGCTACCCATTGGCCACTACCACCCAAACCACCGTGGCACTCCTAGGAGGCACCCACAGGCACGCCCCACCCCTTGCCAAACACAGGATAACAGCAGCAGCCAGCAAGCAAGTGGAATAGCACAGACTTCTAGGACCAACACCAAACGCCCTCCCTCCTCTAAGCATTTCATCAACAAGAACAGACCACCACTACACATATGCAAAGCTGAGCCCTGTATGTGCTGCTTTGGCACCCAGCCTTAAGCAGATGAAGCAAAAACAGGGCTGGCAGTGGCACAGCAAAGTTACTCTCCCCTCCTCCCACCCACACAAGTATAAGAGAGTGATGAGACAACAACAGCACTCATTTCAACAAAAAAATTCTGCAACGGAAAAGAACTTATTGTAATGCAAACAATCTAGTTTGAATAAAATGATGATGCTTCTTGAACACAAGTCGCAATATGACCCAATCTTCATTGCAGAGATCTCACACACAAAGGACCTGTGCCCATCCATGAGGTTACCAAAATACAGCTACAGGCACAACAACGAACCAAGAGTCTTGAATTAAGTACACACATATACTGCTAGTGATTATTAGTGATGGAGAAAAAAATAACATATACCTGTGCATGCTGTACAAAAGGGTTTGGGTTTGGGTTATGTTTTGCCATGGCCTCAGAATGCTATGTCCTCTGCATGAGAGACAGGCTGACACATGTGAGGGCGCCAACACCAAGTTCATACTTAGCCACGGCTGGGGGTGGGTGAGGGGTGAGGGTGTGTGTGTGTGTGTGCGGGCCGCTTCAGTCACAGTCCTTCCATGTGGGGGAGATAGCAAACCAAAGTCGTATACAAATACAAATATTAAAGAAACAAGTGCAAAGCCATCTTATAAATTCAAACTAAGAAATCAAATTATTATTATTATTTCTTGTTTACACAGTCAGACAGGTGTTATTGACTGGTTTGTTTTATCCAGACATCGAGTCCTTCCCAAGGACCTGGGATGGCTGAATTTTATTGTCAGTGTTGTTGCTGCTGTTATAGATATTGTCGCAGAATATAGGCTGTTCCCAGTAAAGCTGCTTTTTGTAATTGGCTGGTGGTGATTGCTGTGGCCCCTATGGTGTTGAGGTGCTCTTCAAGGTCTTTTGGAACTGCACCTACGGTGCCAATTCCAACTGGGATTATTTTGGTCATTTTCTGCCACAGCCTTTCAATTTCAATTTGTAGATCTTCGTATTTTGTGATTTTTTCTATTTCTATTTCTTCTATTCTGCTATGCCCTGGTATTGTTATGTTGATTATTTTGACTTGTTTTTCTTTCTTCTCAACTACAGTTATATCTGGTGTATTGTGTGGCAGATGTTTGTCTGTTTGTAGTCAGAAGTCCCATAATATTTTTACATCTTCATTTTCGAAAGCTTTTTCAATTGTATGGTCCCACCAATTCTTGACTACAGGTAGCTTGTATTTTTTGCAGATGTTCCAGTGTATCATCCTTGCTACCTTGTCATGCCTTTGTTTGTAGTCAGTCTGTGCGATCTTTTTACAACAGCTGATCAGGTGGTCCACTGTTTCATTTGCTTCTTTACAAAGGCGGCACTTGCTGTTTGTTGTTGATTTTTCGACTTTGGCTCTTATTGCATTTGTTCTTCGTGCCTGTTCTTGTGCAGCCAGTATTAAACCCTCTGTTTCTTTCTTCAAGTTGCCATTCTTAAGCCATTGCCAGGTCTTGGTGATGTCTGATTTTCCACTTATATTGTGCAAATATTAACCATGCATTGGCTTATTTTTCCATTTTTCTGCTCGGTTCTTGACTTGTTCTTCCTTGTAGGCCTGCTTTGTTTCATTGGTGTTGAATAGTTTCTCATTATTGACCATTTGAAGTGCATCTTCTTCACTGTCCTTGATATATTCTTCAAGGCCTTTTTTCTCCTCCTCTACTGTTTGATGGACTTGCAGCATTCCTCTTCCACCTGAGCTGCGAGGGAGGTATAGCCTATCTACATCATTGTGGGGGTGCAGGGCAATGATTGATGGTCATTATTTTCCTGGTCTTACAATCTAGCTCCTCTAGCTCTGCCTGGGTCCAGTCTATTATTCCTGCAGTGTATCTGATAACAGGTATAGCCCAGGTGTTTTTGGCGTGTATGGTGTTCCCGCCATTGAGTTTGGACTTTACGGTTTTTCTAACTCTCCTGATGTATTCACTTCCAATTTTTCTTTTAACTTCAGTGTGTGCAATGTTATCAGCCTGGAGAATGCCCAAGTATTTGTAATGTTCTTTCTCTTCCAGGTTCTTGATGTTGCTTCCATTGGGCAGTTCTATTCCTTCTGCTTTTCTTATTTTTCCTCTGTTCATTATTATTGCAGCACACTTGTCTAGTCCAAACTCCATTGCTGTATCGCTACTGAATATACGGACAGTGTTTAGCAGTGATTTGATTTCTGACTGGGACTTTCCATACAACTTCAGATCGTCCATGTACAGCAGATGGTTGATTTTACTTGATGTTTTAGATGTTTGGTATCCGAGGCCTGTTTTGTTTAGTATTTGTGAAAGTGGGGTCATGGTGATTACAAACAACAGAGGGGATAGTGAGTCCCCTTGGAAAATGCCTCTTCTAATGCTAACCTGTCCAAGTGCCTCGCCATTTATTGTTAACTGTGTACTGCTGATTGCTTTTTAAATAAATATCTGAATGTTTTTGCTGACACCAGTTGTTTCTAAACATTTTAGTATCCATGTGTGAGACAATGAATCAAAGGCTTTCTTGTAGTCAATCCATGCAACACTTATATTTGTTTTCCTTCTCTTGCAATTTTCTAAAATCCTTTTGTCAATCAGCAGCTGGTCTTTTGTGCCTCTGGTGTTCGGCCAATTTCCTTTCTGTTCAACTGGAAGTTGTTTGTTAGTTAATAAGTGTTGCATCACTTCATATCCTATTATCCCAGTTAATAATTTGAACATGGTTTGCAGGCAGGTTATCGGTCTATAATTACTTGGAACTGCACCTTTTGCTGGGTCTTTCATGATGAGATGAGTTTTCTCAATTGTTAGCCATTGTTCAATATCACCTCCTTGCAAAATGTGATTGAACTGTTTTGATAGTTGTTTATGAAGGCTTGTTAGGTGTTTAAGCCAAAAGCCATGCAGTTCATCGTCGCCTGGTGCAGTGCAATTTTTAATTTTCTTTGCTCTTTCACTTATTAATTCTGGTGTTATTATTAGATCTTGCATTTGTTGGTTACATTTTTTTACCTCTTTCATCCAGCCTGCTTTTTTATTATAATCTATTGGATTGTCCCATAATTTCCCCCAGAATTGCACTGTTTATTTGGTGTTTCTATGTTTCTTGCAGTTTCTCCTTCTATGCTTTGGTAGAAACGTCTCTGATTCGACTGGAATTGGAGATTCTGCCTGTGTTGTGTAATTCTGGCTTCGTATCTCCTAATCTTCTTTGACACTGCTGTTATTTGCTGCTTTATTATTTCCAGGACTTCTCTAATTTTCCTTGAATCTAGGTGGTATTTTTGGATCAGATACTGTTTGGTGTTTTCATTCTTCAGCTTCTTGTCTTTCATATCTTTCAATTTACTAGCATCTGATCTAAGTCTGGAGATTTAATTTTCTAATCAAATCTTCCATTTAGGTGATGTACTACTTTCTTTTTTTACAGGTCCACTGACCTTATATCCGAGCTCTTGTTTTGTTATTGTTGCTGCACTGTACATTAGTTGGTTTGTTTCTTGCAATTTATTGTTTGTTATTTCTGCAAGTGCAGCATTGACATCTTTTAATGCCTGATCGAGTTGTTTTTTGGCAACTGTTTTTAGAGCGGGAAGTCGAACCCTGGTGGTTGTTTGGTTCATGTGCTCAGTTATTTTTTGCTTTAGTTCTTGTTGCTTTTCTGTTAAACAGCATTTGGGGTTTTGAGGTGAAGGCAAAGGGGAGGTTGCCTGGTTTTGATTTTGAAACATTTCAGCAACAGTGGCATCCTCGATTTCCAACACCTCCTCCACCTGCGCCTGAGCAGCTTCTTCAGTTGGTGGTAATTCTTCTTCCATATCTTGAGCCTGTGTTGCTCTTTGCAGTTCTTCCAGCTCAACTTCTGTGAATACTTTCTTTCTTATTATGAATCTTCTCTGGTCTGCTAGCCTTTGTTCTGTTATTTCTGTATCTGGATGCATCTCTTTCCAAATTTGGTACATTCTTTTTAAATAACCTCTTCTAGTTGGACTAGTAATAGCAGATCATTATTTCCTTGTTGGCATTTTTCGTATATTTTTTTCAGTTAAGCGATGTTTCTTCAAATAACCTTGCAGTCTCCAGCCCTGGTTGCTCAACTGAAGATCCTGAGTCCTGTAGCCCACTTGCCACCAGATGTCTAGGGACTCCAGCACCTGGCACGGTCCTTGTTGACCCGGGCGACGACCGATCCAGTATAGATTTATTAAAGTTACATCTCACCATATTGTTGATGGGAGAGGCACTCTTTGTCTGGCTCCTCTGGTGAGACCTGTCCAGTATGGTTGGACCTCTGGCATAGCTATCACCTTCCTCAGAGCACGCAAGCCCCACAACCACGCCAAGATAGTGCCTCACTGGGGGTCTATTATTTATTATTATTATTATTATTATTATTGTACACAGTCAGATAGGTGTTATTGACTGGTTTGTTTTATCCAGACATCGAGTCCTTCCCAAGGACCTGGGATGGCTGAATTTTATCATCAATATTATTGGTTATTACAGATATCGTCACAAAATATAGGCTGTTCCCAGTAATGTTGCTTTTTGTAATTGGCTGATGGTGATTTCTGTGGCCCCTATGGTGCTGAGGTGCTCTTCAAAGTCTTTTGGAATTGCACCTAGGGTGCCAATTCCAACTGGGATTATTTTGGCCTCTTTGCCAAGTTGGCAGTGGTTACCATCAGTCATCAATCATATTCATCATTCATATCAGCATCAATTAATCAATGAAATCAATTCATATCAGCATGCAAGTACTTCCCAGCCCCCCCCCAAAAAAACCCCACCCTCCTGCCTGCCTGACCATCTCACCACACCACAGTCTCTGATGGATGGGTGGTGCTGCTTGGCCATGGTGGCACCAGTCCACCACCCATTTGAAAATCCCTCCATCTGCCTCCCAGCCAATGCTAGCACAGTTACCCCTGGCAACACAAGATTTGAATGGAAACAAGCCAATCTGGAACCAAGGGGGATTCACCAGCCAATCATGTACATCACCAATCTCAAACTTTGAGGGTGGGGTTTTTTAAAAAATGTTTGCAGGTAAACACAATGGAGAGCAAGAGAGATCGCCACTAAATGGAGGTCTGAATCTCCGAACTTTTTCGGGTCCAAATCTGGACAATTTGTTTTGGATCTGAATCTGGGCAATTGAGCACAGGGGTGATTTGTTCTGTCTACAAATTGCCCCAAATGGCTAGATTCGGGTACAAATCATTTTGTACATGAATGGATTCGCACATCACTACTCAAATGTCTTTTTTGATAGAGACAATGGCTATGATCCAGTCCAAACAATATTTTTTGGAAGCATGTCCCATTGTAGTTGACAGGGCTTATTTCTGAACAAATGCATTTAGAATTAGGGTCCGTGTTGAGTTCTCTTTTTCAAACCCCGTGAATGGCACCTGAGGGCCTTCCTGTAATAGTAATCTTCCTGTTGCTTGGGTGACTGTCATTTAAACAGACATCACTCTTTTGTTTTGAAAAATCTTTTCTCATTATAGTTTTTCTGAGTTCTGTTGTCTTATTGTTCTCACCCTCCTAACACTTGGTGTGTGGCCAGGGAACAGAGCCAACTGCTGGACAGTGTGGGACATTTGAGAGGTGACTTTATGGCAGTCTCTTCTTCTATACTGCATTTTCTAAAGTATCATTAGTTCTTTAAGGCTACATTCCAAAGCTAGCCTTTAAAACCTCTGTACAACTATGAATTCCTTCTGTACCCCCTCACATTTCCATCTGACTCATTGATATTAATATCTTTCTGAAATAATTTGTAAACTCTGCATGATTCATCCATGGGAATTATTACATCCTACTAATGTGGGCAGAATGCCTCCTTTTTAGCTCAGTATGACATAGTAATGTGACATTTCTAAACATTCCACATCAGTGGATTTCAAGTATAGACTCTAAACTTTGTTAGAACCATTGTGTTGATCGTTATCCAATTTCTCTCCACAGGATAACTATGAAGCAGACAAAAAAAAGTTAGGTTCCGTTTCTCTTGGTTCCCCTGGCAAAAGCTGGTTGTGATGGTGATGTAACCATGCTGAGTAATACAGTGCAAACATGTTGAAATTAAATCTCAGGAAGTAAATTCTAGAACTTTATTATTTTATTGTTTGGCTCAATGAAAATCTTTTCTTGTTCCAATGGTAAGATTCCTTGCTTGGTTTTTGCCTCTAGAATATTCCTATAACAAATGAGAGACTACTGCACTAAAGCAGAAAGAAAGGGGTGGGTGGGGGGAATCTGATTATCTTCTCAACATACTGGCCTGGAGGTCTTCCATGTTCCTAAAGTGAGCACTACCCTCTTGGGAGCATGAATCATACACTATTGCTGTTCTGGATGCTCATTTTTCTTTGGGGCTATATTTTTGATACTCAACACATTCTCCCTTAGTTTGCTAGAGATGCTGCTGAAAAACAAGGAGCATGTAACACTATGAAAATATCTCCAAGGCACTTGTCTGAAATCTCAATAATCCACTTTTGGTACTTCCTGAAAATCAGAAGAGTTCAGTGGAGTTCAGTGGAAAGCAGAAGACCTTTGGTATTACTCCATAATAACAGAATGACAGCAACTATGATGGAAATAGCAAAAGGTGATTTAAATGTAATTCCCTGCTCCATGCAACAAGTCATCTCTGTGTATTGAGCATACATACTATGCATACAGAAATCAATACAGACACCAATATGTGGACAAAGGAATCTCTAAGAGATTCGACTTGCTACAGCTAAAAGAAATGCAGCTTGATCTACACTACTTAGCATCCAGTCCTGCCAGTGCATTGCAGACACCAGGGAATAAAGAGACAAGACACAAGCTTTGGAATAAATGGATCATAGCAATATTTACTATTTAATTGGACCTTCAAAAAGCGGTACTTCCTGCCTAACCTAAATTACAGTGCGTGTAGCCCTACAGAAGGGATCAAAGAAGAGGCATCTGCTTCTCCACATCCCTCTTCCCGCCATCTTCGGGCCAGATCTCCCTGGTCCCGAACGGAAAGCAGATAAGTATTGATCCCATGTCATCAGAGCCTGGGCGAATGAATCAGGCATTTCCCAAGGGTTGCTAAGACATCTGCATGGACCATGCTAGCTGACACAAGTCCATGAAGACCATTCACCACATTTGCCACCCCTTGCTGTCCATGCACCTGAGTGTGCTGCCATCAGGCACTTTGCCCTATGCTGCCCCAGTGCACCCAATGAGCTCCACACTTGAGCTCCCCGGAGAGAAGGCATATTCAAGTAGCTATGGCAAACACTTTTTCTTTACTCTCACGCTCGGGTCTCTATCCCAGTACAAGATTCACCACTTTTTCCCATTCCCTGTACACACACACACACCCCCCCCCGTTATCCCACAATAAAACAACTATTTGTTTTCAAAGTCATTTCTCCATTCTCTTTCTTTCCTCCTAGTGCATCCATGCCACGGCCACAGTCCCACTGGACTGTGAGTATTTTCTCGCTATTGTTGGTCTGCATCCATTTGACGCTAATTTCCCCCACTTTGAGCAAAGCATAGCCACAGACCGTGCTAGTTGACACAAGTCAATGCAAACCTCTCAATAGGTTCCTGTCCCATTTCCCGAACCTGAGATCTCTGAGATGCTGACCAGAAGAAGCCCCTTCAACTTCACTGGATGCCTCAGGACACTCCTTTAAGTGATCCCTTTATCCGCAATAGCGCTATCCAGACATTATGTTGTATGAGTGTACAGATGTTGATACAATTGTACATATTTTTGTGTGAATGACTGTACCTGCATTCATTTTAAAGTAAACCCGTTACAAGTCCCTCAAATGCATGGGGCAGATTGGAAATGTACTGCTGCATCTGTATAATAACTATACCTGTATACAGATCTGTATCTCTGTATGCTCATATGAGTGTTGAACATAATGTGTGAATAAGGCTAATGTCCCTGCCATTGCCATGTTCTTAAGGGGGCTTATTTAACCCCACCCATACTGGCCTGTGCCTCTTTCCAGAACAGTTATGAAAACTGAGATGGCAAAACAATGCTCACTCCCAGGCAACTGTGGACTGTGTGTTGGAGGCTGGGGGATGGGATTCCTGCTTGGTCCACAAGTGACCAACCAATCCTGCACTGCGTACTAGGGAGTTGGGTGGGTGCTGAGCTGCATGCCAACTGTGCATGAGAGGCAAGCTTCTCAGCGTATATGCCAGACGGGACTGCCACCCATTGACCACAGTGGCTGCCAACATACAGCTAGCCATTCGGGGCTCTCTCATCTCCACCCTGCCTGCCTGTAAACTTGGTCTCACAGCCAGGAACTGTACAATGGCCGAAGGCAGAAGCACCATTATTGTGTTGAGGAATTAGATGTGTGTTCTATAAGCCACTTTGACAAAATCTGCACCCAGTTCCCGCAGCTTTGTTTGCCTGGAGCTGCAATCATTTTGTGCCCAAAGGTGAGAATTGAATTTCAGATACCTTACATGGAGGGGCTTTGCGTATGAAACTGAAAGTCTTCAGTGTCATACCATTTAGCAAAAGCCCAGCGTAAGCGTTGGAAGCAAGCTCAGTTTGGCCTTCAAGCACTATCATTTTACCTGACTGGCAATCATTTTAGATCGTTTAAATGAACCAACCATCTGCTCAGCATTTTTGACAGATGAATGGTTACTGCTCAGATAATTTTCTCCGACACATACGTTTTTGGATTTTTTTAAAAAACCATTCATTCTTTGGGGCTCATTCTGATGTATCATTTCATGTTTTTGCAATTAATTTTGAAAGTCACCCTGTGAATATCCACACGTGGAAAATGTTTGTGTTATCTTTCTTAAAATTTCTCAAACTCTCCTAAACTCAAGACTACACTGTACCACGTGCAAATAACAGAAGTGTGTAATGTCATCACAGCAGAAATGGTATGTGTGTGGGGGAGGGGGTGACTTGAACTGTGTCATAGTAAATCTATGGCAGATGGCCTACACGTATTGGCAAATTCTGCCCCTACCATGCCCACTCACACTTACACACAGACACAGACACACCCTTAAAGGGCCACAACTATTTTTTAACTAAGGTTGCCAACTGGCCTGAGAAAAAACAAGGGATCCCCACAAATGTGAGAGCTCCAGTACATATGGGTTAGCGGCGGGCACTGGTTGGATTACACTTCCAAAGAGATTTAAAGCTAAGCTACACATGATTTTACACCCAAAAATCAGTAACAGGCTTAACAAAGAAATTGTTAATTGGTTGGTTTGTTTGTTTGTTTGTTAACATCAAAACATCTGAAGCAGCGTAACTCAATCCAACCCTGGGTTGTGGAGTGTGGAGATGAGGGATTCAATACTTTCTCCCTGCCCCATTTTGATTCTGAAAACCACCATCCCCAAAAGAGGCTGTCAAATAAATGTTTTGCGAGGGAGGGGCTATTTTCAGCATGAAAAAAGTATAAGACCTGCCTCACCACACACCACACTCCTAGGTCACATTTATAAGCAAAGGACTGCTTTTGATCCACTTCTTCATTAAACACATCACTAATTGATGGGATTCACATCATGTGTTATTTGGCCATTAGTGGCACCTCAGGGAAGCCAACCATGATAATGAACGTCATACAAATCAGACCAGGATTTCTGTGATTTCCTGTGTTGCTGAATGTCTAAAATCCAAGTCTCTAAGACACTAGTCAAACCTAATTGCTAGTTTTTAAATGGCGGAACCAGAAAGGAATTAGAACTGAAAATGTCAGAAGCATGTGCAAAAAGCTCTGCACCACATTCCCAAACCAGTTAATTAAAATTAAAAGAATATAACAGCTACTGCCCTAGTGAATTAAATATTCACATGCAGGTAACATATTAACTGTTCCAGCAAGCAACATTAAATAATCATGTATGGTGAGAAATTAAGTCAGCTATCGAGCAGCATTAAATAACCATATAGGGTGACAAATGAATTGTTCTAGCTAATAAATTTGAACCAGCTGAAAATCCAAGAATATCCCCAGGAAAAACTCCTCATCTGCATACCAAAAAAAAAAAAAAGGCACAGCATTGAATACAAGTATGATTGGTTTATATTTGAACAATCTGAAACAGTAGCTTGGAAATCTGTAATATCAATAAGACAACTGGATAGACTGAAAGAATTGCAAACTACATTCCAGGCACCTTCTTGCACTGATTTTCTTGGACAACTTTCCCCAGTGCCATGTGGACAATCCTTTTTTAAACTGAAGGAAGTTACAAATAAAGCCAGTTTGGGGGCTCCCCGGAGCACCCCTTTACCTAGTTTTGGGGCTGCGGGACTGCAGTGCCCACCAGTGTTGCTCCAGAAGACCTCATGGGACCATGAGATCTCCATTTTTAATTTGCTTCTAGCTAACCTATAGGGCATATCGCTTGGTTTGCTGCCTAAGATCATTGCTCTGAGGTTAAGGTTCTACTTTAGGACTGCAAAGAGAGTATCTTAGTGCACATCTCCAATGTATTGTAGCTGAGGATGGTGGGAGCTGTCGTTCAAAAATAGCTGGAGTGCCATGGTTGCCTATTCCTGATATATTCTTTCAGAAATCTAACATATGGAATTTGCCCCCAGAAATGCACTTTATCCCATTTGTGTCTCACCGCTCATATTTTTCCCTGGTGCCAATCATTGGTCTGTGATCTAGAAAGGTGATCTGCTGTCCAAAGGGGCAAAGCAAAACAGTTCCACAGTGTGTGACAACAGTTGCTCTGTGGCTGCACAGTTAAACTGTAAGACTCCTTTCAAGTCACACAGGATTACTGTCCATTATCTGCACACAGAATTTGGGGGGAAATCCCCCCCAATTCCCAAAAGATTCTGAGGATTTTTATGGCAAAAAAAGAAAAAAAGACAAACCTCCAGTTCATTCTTAAAAGCTCAACTTAGAAGGCCTTCTCCTTATTTTTAATGGCAAATTTCATTCACACACACATATGAACACACTTTTACAATATTTATAATCAAGTTGCACATTAAAGCACTCTGTGAAGATGCATTGAATAAAGCTAGACGTGGAAAAGCAGGGGTCATGCTAATCTCTTTGATTTTATTTTTAAATGCCTGTTAAAGGAACATTAAGACACTCCAAATATATGGGCATGCATGGTCATGTCATTATATTGGGTCTTGCTAAGAAAGTAATTTGCATTTTAGCTGCCCTAAATACCTTCATTCATCTGCCTGATCCTACATTTCCTTTCCAGTTTAGGTACTGTTCACAAACCCTGCTAACTGGGCAAAGAGGTAACTTTTTTAAAGGTGGTTTATATTTAACAGGAAAGGAAGCAATTGTTCTAATTCAGCCCAGCATAGCATATCTCCAGTGGTTGTTGTGCAGTGTCCAACATCTGCAGTCACAGATATCTGCAGTGTGGTTCTTTGATTAAGATCAGTTGCACATTGCATACCCTCAGCCCACCTAAGGTGTGGCATAGTGGCAATAGCTTTTACAACAGGCCACATCCAAAATTTCTTTGCTCACAGATTTGTACAAGTGCAGACATAAGACTAGCACTCCACACTTTTCCAACTGCCCTTCATAGAAGTAAGCTGGGTTGTTGCACTGGGATATTTGCTTCTTGAGAGGGCCATAGAAATCTTACTCTCTGTGAGTTTTATCCTAGTAGCTGGCCTTTCCATTCATGATACTGGAAATACGTACTTGGGTGTTTTAGTATTCACAGACAAATTTTAGTATTCCATAGCTTCATGGTCCTGGGAAATTTGACCACAAACTGAAATGTGGGCATAGGAGTGTTGTTCCTACACATACCCCATTGCTTGAAGTAATGTGGGCTGCTCCTTTGGGGCTTTTGCATACATTTTTCCCTTCCCATGAGAGACAGCTTCCCCATTCACTTCAACGGAGGGGGCAATTCCTCTCTCTCTCTTTCACACACACACACACACACACACACACACCCCTACCTTTGCACACACATCCTGCACTCCTTGAGTTCCTGCACTCATAAAATCATTGGGTCAAGGTGCTTCTGCTTTTGCAGGATTATTGTAAATAACTATATAGGCACCCCATTATAGTTGCCATCTTTCCCCATATTGCATTGGATGCAAACTGACATTAAAGTAAAGTAAAGTTGTGCTGTCAAGTCAGTGTCGACTCCTGGCAATCAAAGAGTCATGTGGTTGTCTTTGGTAGAATACAGGAGGGGTTTACCATTGCCATCTCCCGTGCAGTATGAGATGATGCCTTTCAGCATCTTCCTATATCACTGCTGCCCAATATAGGGGTTTCCAATAGTAGCCTGGGAAACCTACCAGTGGGGATTCTAACTGGCAACCCCTTGCTCCCTAGGCAAGTTACTTCCCCACTGTGCCATTAGATGGCTACACTGACATTACCACCAACTAACTGGGCCACGGCAGGCATGAAAGGCATACCGACTTTCTCCGGCATCAGGAATGTGCACACTTCCCCACTACCCACCCCACTCTCTCTCTCTAGCAAATTCTCCCCCCTACCCTAACCACAGTTAAGAAAACATTCACCACAAACATAAGCATGCTTTATGCTAACCAAGGTTACCATCTGGCCAGCATCTGATGTCACATCCTGCTTTAAGAGGAACCCTGGTTAGTGTTAACGACCTTGGTAAAGGTAAAGTGTGCTGTCAAGATGATTTTGACTCCTGGCACCCATAGATCCCTGTGGTTTTCTTTGGTAGAATACAGGAGGGGTTTACCATTGCCACCTCCCACACAGTATGAGGTGATGCCTTTCATCATCTTCCTATATTGCTGCCGTCCAATATAGGTATTTCCCATAGTCTGGGAAACATACCAGCAGGGATTCGAACTGGCAACCTTCTGCTTGTTAGTCAAGCATTCCCCCACTGCGCCACTTAAGGTGTGCAACCACCTTAGTACCAGTGTTTTTCATATCTGTGGTTAAGGCGGGAGGTAGAATTTGCTCTGGAATGGTGAATAGGGAGGGCACATCCCCAAGACTGCCTCCTAGCTCCTTAACCATAGGCTTCTTCCTGACCCAGCCCATTCTCACGTAGCTCTACTTTCTCGACACATCACTTAATTACAATAGATGGACTTGCAGCAACCTAGAGAGAAACACAGGCACAGCAGTTACTAATTGAAACAGCGACAGAGAGACAAGATGCACGGCTCCCCCAAGTGCCTTGGATGATTGTGTTTGGCAAGAGCAGATGAGGTGTCCACATGATTTCTGGCATGCTACTAATGAAGGCCACTTTGTTGAGTGGCAATGCCAATAAATAATCATTGTGGCTGCAGTCCGAAAGCCACTTACACTGGAGTGCTCCCACCTGTGTGCTCCAGAGTGAGTGGTTTCAGCAACCCAGTTTATGACTGTCATTTATATTGATTTCAGGGAAGCAGGAAGAAGTATGAAGCCAGCCACTCGTACCAAGGCTGCGGGTGGCTGCAAAGGCAGGGGGGAAACGTGACAGATGGACTCAAAATGGTCAAAACAAATGTGGATTTAGGCTACTAAATAATATAGTCCTCAGTCAGATACAGGTACATTAGAGCTATGCAAGTTTTACTTAATCAAGCACAATAGGAAGGAGACATAAAGAGACTTTTTTTTATTGTTGCTGTTAGGTTCTCAGTGGGGTTGCATCCATGCTGTGTTTCTTTTCTGTTTCCCGGCCACCATCTCCCTCTCTCTCAAAATTCACATTTCATAAATATGTTTGCCATATTTGATATTAAGGCTTCTTTATAAATAGTTTATCAGTGGCTAATGAATGATTAATAAACTCCATGAGCATATTACTGTACGCAGTGCAGATTCTTTAAAATCATTTGAGAAAAGTGACTTTTGCAGGGCTGTCCACAGGACACTATGCTCATAGGTAAAACAAAGCAGCAGATGTTGCCCCCATAATACTCTGATGTCAATGCTTAGGAATAGAGAGACTGGAGAGGGAAAAGAAATCTAATAGAACTGTCTTATACATTCACAAAGAAAATCGTTTACCTATTGACAGTCTTCCCTTTTCCTTGGAAGATCAGATGATCCAGAGCAAAGTAAGTTCCTAATAGGGACATAGCTGCCTTATACCATTGATCCATTTAGCTCAATATTGTCTACTCTGACTGGCAGCAGCTTGCCAAGGCTTTTGCAGCCCTGCCTGGCATTGCAAGGGAATGAAACCAGGACCTTCTGCATGCAAAGCAACAGCTCTTCCAACAGCTCCATTTCCAATATTGTGTTATATTCGATTATGAGTCAGAGGACATGTCTGCCATTATTAGTGTATAGTATCGACACATCCTAAAAGTAATATATAATACTGATACGTACTAAAATATTAGCTACTGGATTCTCTCTTTTAAAGTAACCACATTGCTTGCCTAGAAGAACAGATCCTTAGTCATTCTTAGAAAGCAGCCAGGAAAGTGAATAGAAAACGGCTGCAAATGTTCATCTTTATAACGTGCCAGGTAATGCCATGACTTTGGACCAGACTAGATGTCACCCTGATCAAACCATTGGCCCTTATATGTGTATATGTTCTAGCAGAAATAGCAGTAGTGGCAGCTTCCAAGGCATGGCCGATAGGGCCATTTTATTCAAGGCTGGAAAGCAGGGATAAAGGATTAAAAGCTCTCTCCTTCAATAAGCTCGAGACCCCGATCTCCCCTTGCAGCTTCTGTTTCCACTTGATCAAACATACCTATGATTTGGTCCTTTCTTGGCAAGGATTGAAACAGTCTACATCATTGTCTATGAGCCGCAGTTCATTCAAGGCCTTAGTTGCATTCTGTTTCTTCTTTAGTTTTCTTACTGGTTAAAACTGGCATAGTGATTGATTGATTGAGTAAGTGCCATCAAGTCGGTGTCGACTCTTATTGACCACATAGATAGATTCTCTCCAGGATGATCTGTCTTCAACTTGGCCTTTCAGATCTTTCAGTGGTGCATTCATTGCTGTTGTAATCGAATCCATCCAACTTGCTGCTTGTCATCCTCTTCTTCTCTTTCCTTCCACTTTTCCCAGCATTATGGACTTCTTGAGGGAGCAGGATCTTTGCATAATGTGTCTGAAGTATGATAGCTTGAGCCTGGTCATTGGTGCCTCGAGTGAAAATTCTGGATTGATTTGTTCTATGTTCCATTTGTTTGTTTTCCTGGCTGTTCATGGTATCTTCAAAAGTCTTCTCCAGCACTGAAGTTCAGAAGTGTCAATGCTTTTTCTATCTGGCTTGAAGTCCAGCTTTCGCATCCATAGAGTGTCATGGGAAAAACCATGGTCCAAACAATTCTAATCTTTGTAGGTGTAGACACATCACGGCATCTAAATATCCTTTCCAACGCCTTCATTGCAACCCTAGTTAGTTAGTTAGTTAGTTAGTTAGTTAGTTAGTTAGTTAATTCGATTTCTATACTGCCCTTCCAAAAATGGCTCAGGGCAGTTTACACTGAGAAATAATAAATAAATAAGATGGATCCCTGTCCCCAAAGGGCTCACATTCTTAAAAGAAACATAAGAGATACACCAGCAGCAGTCACTGGAGATACTGTGCAGGGGGTGGATAGGGCTAGCTACTCTCCCCCCACCAAACAAAGAGAATCACCACGTTAAAAGGTGCCTCTTTGCCAAGTTAGCAGGGGTTGCCCTATCAAGTGCTAGTCTGTGGCATATTTCTTGACTGCTGGATCCTTTACTGTTGACAGTTGATCCTAAAAGAGCCAGCATGGTGTAGCGGTTAGAGTGCTGGACTAGGACCGGGGAAACCCGAGTTCAAATCCCCATTCAGCCATGAAACTAGCTGGGTGACTCTGGGCCAGTCACTTCTCTCTCAGCCTAACTTACTTCACAGGGTTGTTGTGAAAGGGAAACTCAAGTATGTAGTACACAGATAACCCGCTACCCTTGGCCAGCTAAATTCAGAAACTGCAGCTAGTACAAAATGCAGCAGCTAGGATTTTATCTGGAGCTGCCCACTGGGATCACATCACACCCATTTTGAAAGACCTGCTCTGGCTGCCAGTTTGTTTCTGGGTCCAATTCAAGGTGCTGGTTTTGACCTTTAAAGCCCTTAATGGTTTGGGCCCTGGATACGGGGGATCCCTGGATACGGGCGATCCCTGGAGGGACCGCCTGCTCCCAAAGGTTGCTGCCCACTTGACAAGGTCCTCTGGTGTGGGGGGGTGTTCTGCTCCAGGTGCCAACAATGAGGGAGGCTCAACTGTTGTGCACGGGGAACAGGGCCAACTCCAGAATGCTCTCCCAATGGCCTCAACCTCCATCACAGTTTTTAGATAGCATGTGTAAATCTTGGCTTTCCCCCCAGGCTTTTATATGATTGTTCCTATTGCCGCTGTTTTGTATCATTTATGGTTATGTTGTGCTTGTTTTTTAATCTTTTATTTCAGATCTGTATTTTTATATTCTACCTGATATTTTAATTGTATAATTTTTGTAGTCTTATTTTAACTTTTGTGTGAACCGCCTTGAGATTGTTTTAATGAAAGGCAGTATATAAATTTAACAAATTAATAATAATAATAACAACAACAACAACAACAAATTGCCAGCAAGCAAGAATTGGTGGAATCATCTGACTGAGAAGGTCACAGAAAATGAAGAGGCAAAAATCCTTTGGGATTTTCGAATAAAAAATGATAGGCATTTAGCGCACAACACGCCTGATCTGACAGTCATTGAGAAGAATCGGTTTCTAATCATTGATATTGCAATCCCCAGGAATAGACGAGTCAATGAAAAACAGCTGGAGAAAATAACTAAATACAAGGACCATCAGATTGAAATTGAGTGGCTCTGGAAAAAGAAAACAATAGTGGTGCAAATAGTTGTTGGTGCCCTTGGTGCAGTACTAAAAGAACTTGAACACCATATTGACACCTTGGCCATCAGTAAAATTACAACACATCCAACTACAGAAGGCCACACTTCTCCAGACAGCACAAATACTACAACAATATCTTTAGTTTTAATTTAGTTATCCTAGACCCTTGGAAAGGGCCTGATACTTAAAGTACCAAATCTAGTCAATAACATCTGGTAGACTGTGTATAAATTGAAGAATAATAAGAATTCTTGCTAAGGCTCCTTCTAGTGCTTCTTGATCACGCCAACTAGAACCAATTTTATGTGATTAACATAACTTAAAGGGACAGCTTAGCTCCCAATGAAGTATGAAGTAGTGAATGGAGGTCAGTCATCTGCCTGTCTATCTCTGGAGGAAGATTGTCCATCCCAGCAAATAAAACTCTCTGAATTCAATAACTAGGTCAGAAGCCAGACTGAAGGGAATCAAGAAAAGATGTGGCAACTAGGAAACCCTGGGGTTGCTCTGCCACCATACATTCATTCAGTGTTGTATGAGAGCAGCCCCCTTTCACAAGCTGCAGCTGGATCTTTCTGCTACCTGCCTGTGGCACACTATATATTACAAGGAGCAGCTTAATCTTTTAGGAAAGTTCCAGTGTGGATGATCCTGCCTCAGTACAAGAATCTATAATAAGTTTCTTTCAGATGTCTTCCAGCTCTAGACCTCTCACATTTTATTAGTCTACAAACAGTTTCTAGCAAACCATTTCTTTTTAAAATGCAGTTAATTAATCTTTTTATAAAATATTTTCAAAGAAGGAGACTGCACAGGGAAGAAAGACAAGAAGTTTCCCATAGCTGAAATGGCAGTTCAGAATTACAGCCTGCATTCCAAAATAATTCGGAAGTACAGTATACATCCTATAATCCAAATCTTAGGGCAATTCAGATGACTATTTGTAAAGATCCCCCGCCTCACACTACTGGCACTACTGCCAAAACAGCACCAGAGTTACTTCAGGGAGAGACCTGCAACAAAAAAGAGACTCAGGAAAAATTGTCACAACTCTTCTAGACTATGGAAATGGCTTAGGTCTGTGGATGCTGATAGAAGTTCCTGGAACAAAAATGCACATTATGTGGAGGTCCATTAAATTATGGCGCACATTGTGGGTAGTGTCAGGAAGAGGTCACATTATGAGGGTAAATGCTAGTTAGCCCATGGCAACATATACTGTATATTGCTAGTTAGCCCATGGCAACAAGAAGTAAAAATATATGGCAGCTACTACCTCAGCATTGAGCCACCTAATGGCACAGCAAGGAAATGGCTTGATTAGCAAGTCAGAGGTTGCCAGTTTAAATCCCTGCTGGTATGCTTCCAAGACTATGGGAAACACCTATATTGGGCAGCAGCAAAATAGGAAGATGCTGAAAGGCATCATCTCAAACTGTGTGGGAGGAGGCAATGGTAAACTCCTCTGGTATTCTACCAAAGACAACCACAGGGCTCTGTAGTCACCAGGAGTCAACACCGACTCGACGGCATACTTTACCTTTACCTCAGAACTGAAGTTTTTGGAACTTTTCCTTTCACAGCTTCTGCCCTCTCAACCAGTTCATGTAAAAGAGACCCCCATGTGTACCCCTCTAACTCCAACAGGACGACACTCTCTTTTTTCAATGTAGCAAACCAGTCATACATTGATACATATCTGAGTGATGCCTCAGGTAAAATTGGGCAAATGAGTTTGCAGCAAAATGTCTGGTATAAAAATGAGAGCATTTTATATTGATTATGAAAAATATTAACTTGGAAGACACAAAAACTGCAGTATCCTTCCAGTATGACCACAGCAAAAATGGCATCTAGGAAACTCAGCTGCTGTACAAACATACTTCTGCACAAGATTATGAAAGTCGCCTATTCACCTAAGAGTGTAACACACTTTTCATACACATTTAATTGGTCTTCTTAGAGCAGTCCAAAAGGTGGTGTGCTAATTAGCATTAGTGGTGCTTAAGGGCTTTTCTATGAATACCCACCTGCCATCGGTAGTCCAGGTTTATTATGTGGATGACAGACATACCACTTATTAATTGGCGTTAAAAAAATTCTTGCACACAGAACCCCATGTCGTTCTGTCAACTTGCAAGCAGTTAACTCCTGACTCAACTAGAGCAATTTGCCCCTGGAATAAATTGCAAAGCAGTCCTCCTCATAATGGGAACACTGGAACATATAATTGGACTAAAAATGCTCCTGACTTGTTATATTTTATTCCTCACATAGTTAAAGATGTTACTTGCTTCAGCAGCTTTCCTGCCTAGTTTGCGGAGAGTTGAAGAGACTGCTGCCTCAGCAGTACCTAGGGTCAGTCTCAAAGTGCTCTTAAACTGTCTGGGTCAGTAGCAAACAATCTGAGCAACAAACGTTCTGTTTCAGTTTCAACTCAAGTTTCTCAGCTGTCTATAAACACAAGGACATGTGCACCATGGTTCAAAGATTTCATTCAGATAAATCACTTACAAAAGTACTCACATTCCTACTACTAAACTATTTACACTCCTGCTACTTCTCCTGCATCCTTCCAGTATGACCACAGCAAAAATGGCATCTAGGATGCCATTGAGAAGGATACCTGAGACCTAGGACCTAGGATACCTAGGATACCTGAGAAGTGTGGGCCCCAAAATACCTCAGGGTATTTTGTTGTTGTTGATTTTTTGGATTAGAAACAACAACCTAGACAGCATCAGCATGCAAAGTAATATTTGTTTGTTTGTTTGTTTGTTTTAAAAAATTGTATATATCACCTCCTCCAAAGACTCTAGGTGGTGAACAACAATAATACCAATAACAATTAATTTTTTTTTAAAATGCCTGGCAAAACAGGTGTGTCTTAAGAAGGGCCTTAAAAACAGCTAGGGAGGGGGCTGAACGAATCTGGGGTGGGGAGAGTGTTCCAAAGAAGAGGGGTGGCCACAGAGAAGGCCCTCCTACGGGCCCAGGCACCATGCACTACACCAAGGCCCAGGACACTAAGGAGGGCCAGCTAAGAAAACCTCACAGGTAGGGATACAACCGGCCGAGAGACACGATTTTATGATTTTATTGAATGTTAATTACTTTCCTTTATATGCAGCCTGAATCTAATAATGTCTACTCAGAGTAAATCCCACTGAGTTCCATTAGTCTTACTACCAAGTAAGGGAGCACAGGAGTGTAACCTTGATTTTCAACACACACACACACACACACACACACACACACACACACACACAAACTTATTTGTAAATATGCAACTTGTAACTTTTGTAACTTCGTAACAGCTACCGTATTTTACGGACTATAAGACGCTACGGACTATAAGACGCATCTTAATTTTAATCCAGTTTTTCAGAGTTTTAACATATTAAACTGTTAAAACATATAAGACGCACCTGAATTTTGGCGGATATTTTTCGACGAAAAAAGTGAGTCTTATAGTCCATAAAATACGGTAAATGTATACCTGCATGACTTTATTTTTATATCTTCTAGTTTTCATGAAAGTCCTTTTTTACTTGTGCTGTGTGTTTTATTTGTGTATAGATTTATTTGTCTTTCTGTATGTTTCTTTTTTAAAATGTACAGGTGCTGAAAATCCTTAATTAAAAGGTTTAAAAGGAAAGAAATGTGGACATTGCCTCGGAAAATCACAGAAATTAGAGGTATGGCAGGGGAGCGGAGGAGCTGATCACAATATCTAGGATCCAGGGCTCCAATACTATACTTGGTTATCTATCTGCTCAACATGACTGGAAGAATAAAAGATTTACTTGAAGGTCAAATACTAGTAGTAGAAGCTATGCAAGAAAGACCAGGACCTTATTTATTTTCAGGAATATTTGACACTACCTAAAAGTAGCAGTCAGAATGTAACAATATATTAGGGATGCGCACGAATCATTTCGGGCAGCCGCAGGGGACTGGAGAGCGGTAGCTTTAAGAATGAGGCACGCAGCTCCTTGCTTGATCCTCCACCACCCCGCCACTGTTCCGGTCATGGCTCTGTCCTTCCCCAAAGGCCACACGCAGCTGTATTGCAGTGGCAGCCATGTGCGTGCCACCACTGCGACACAGCTGTGCGTAGCCTTTTAGGAAGGAACAGCGGTGAGACAGTGGAGAAGCAGGTAAGAACCTGTGTGCCTCATTCTTAAAGTTACCACGCTCCCCCTGCCAAAACATTTCAGATGCAGACGCCTGAATCACTTCGCCATCTCACTAATGAGGTGCTGAAACAATTTGGGCACATCCCTACAATATCTTACTACAATAGGAGTCAATATTTGACAAGTGACATGTTTGCAGTACCCCAAGAAATCTTGTATCAGAAGATGTCTTTTTTTCAGAGAACTGTTTCCTTGATCCAGAGGAAGAACATCTTCCTTCTTCCAGAGTCCCTCCTCCAGAGGAAGGAAAACTTAGGATATAATCCAGTATTTCTCAGTATTTCCTATACAATAGTGAACGCCTGTCAATATATAATATAACCCCATGCTAACTTGGCAAAGAGGCACCTTTTAACATGGTGATTCTCTTTATTTAGCAGGGGGAGAGTAACTGGCCCTATCCACCCCCAGCACAGTACCTCTAGTGACTGTTGCTGGTGTCTATCTTGTGTTTCCTTTTAGATTGTGAGCCCTTTGGGGACAGGGAGCCATCTTATATGTATTTATTATTTCTCTATGTAAACCACCCTGAGCCATTTTTGGAAGGGCGGTACAGAAATCGAAATAATAATAATAATAATAATAATAATAATAATAATAATAATAAATATAAAGTTAACATGTAGTTATCCATTTTTGATGGTATTTAGCAGTACATGTAGCAGTCAATGAGGCGAGTCTCACGATCAGTGAGACTCGCCATTACGGGGGTAGCGGGGAGAGCGGGCTGAGCCTGCTTTCCCCGCAGATGAGCGGAAGGTAGCCCTGCACACGACTGCAGGCTCCTTCATGGAGCCGGAGGGGGCTGCAGGGATCGGGGGGCCACATAGCCCCCAGAAGTTCCAGGATGCCCTGCCCTCCTCGTATGTTACTGCAGCGCGGAGCCACACAGTGGCAATACACGACCAAAATACCTGGGTTAGCGGAGCAAGTACTCTGCTAACCTGGGCTAAGGGGAGGGGTAGTTAAGTGGGTGACCCACTTTGGGGAAACCGGGCTCACCTGTGAGCCCAGTGTTTCCCACGATCTGTAGAAAGTGGGCTAAGTTCATAAGAATACCCTCAGTATTTGACAATAATTGACATTGATCATGCAATATTTGGGCAATATTTGGGCAATATTTTCCCTTGTTATTTGCCCAATCTTCATTCTCTCTCAGAGTGTGTGTGTGTGTGTGTGTGTGTGTGTGTGTGTGTGTGTGAGAGAGAGAGAGAGAGAGAGAGAGAGAGAGAGAGAGAGAGAGAGAGAGAGAGAGAGAGAGAGAGCTCAGAGTCTCCAAGAAAGAAAGCAAATTGTGTGTATATTCCAATGCTCAGTCATCCACCTCTCAAATTACTGCTTATGTGTAGTGGTGCGGATCAGGTCCTGAGGTCTTGAGCCATGTTCCTCCATGTGTAGCCAATTACAGACCCTCAACAATGTCTGAACCAGCCTCTAGTATTATTCCGAAGCTAAATATTTACAAACTGGGTTTTTTTCCAGCTTTCCCAGAGGTTTTAATTGACCTTAAGCTGAACCAAATTTAAATTTGCTGTTATTAATATGAATGTATGCAAATGAGCAATGGGATGGATCTCCACTCCCTTTGATAAGCAATACTCTTTTGCCTTCTCAGTAGGACATTACACAGTTCCTTCTTCAGGTCTACAGATATACCAACCTTGACATTTTAAACAAGACTGAGCTAGTCAAGCGCAAAATAGCTGAACCAATTTTCTTAACAGCTGAAAAATACTTGGCTAAGTAGAAAATAGCTGAACCAATTTTCTTCAAACTTTTCAGAGCAACACACCCCTGGGCTAACAGCAAAAGAGCAAAACTTGAATACCAGATATAAATTTCTTCTTTAAATGTTATTAACTTTATTTATGCATTTATTTATGAACCACTTTTCTGTTCCAAATGCATAAACTGATGTACAACATCAAATATAAATAAAATGAAGATTTAAAAAACAGAAATGTAGATTTAAAAGCTAAAATTATTTAAATTTAACAAAATAAATACACCACAGCTCAGTTTCAGTATCAGCCATGAAGATAAAGCCAGTTAATCAACCCCAGGAAAGCTCTCTCAAAAAGCCACATTTAATCATATGGCAAACATAATTCAAAGATGGTATGAGTTCCAAAGAGCGCTCCGCAAACCTGGTTTTAAAAATCGTGAGTAGCTGCGGCGCAGCACCATGGCGCAACTACTCATGAGGAGACCCCCGGAGGGGAGGCGAAAAGCCGCCTCCTGGCTCCGGGGGTCTTGACAGCATGCCCTGTAGGAGGGGGTGGGTTTTTGGCATTCTTTTTCAAATATAATAATGGGTGGTATTATGGGGTGCTGTTGATAACTTCAGAGTTCTCTAAGCACAGCATGAGGCTATTCTCACAGTCATACAAAATCGGGCTAAGGGAGCCTAGCCCAATTTTGTATGACTGTGAGAATCACCGGGCTCACAGCCAACCCGGTCTCACCAAAGCGGGTAACCTGCTGGAATGTCCCTCCCCTTAGCCGAGGTTAATAAAGCAAGCACTCTGTTAACCCGTGCTTTTCGAACATGTGTTGTTGCGGCATGAGTCTGCACCACGACAACTCATGAGTAGACCCCTGACCGGGAGGCTTAAAAGCAGCCTCCTGGCTTGGAGTTCTCTCCAGCATGCCCTGCACGCTTGCGCAGGGCATGCTGGAGCTTCCGGGGGCTATGCGGTCCCCGATCCCCCCTGCCCCCGCCGGCTCCGTAACAGAGCCAGCAGTCATGTGGGCGGCCAATCCGGCAGTCATGTGGGTGGCCGATCCATCCGCCCAGGGCTGCCTCCCTGCTCCCCAGGAGAGCGGGCTAAGCCCGCTCTCCCCGCTAACCCTCTTGAGGCGGGTCTCACTGATCGTGACACCTGCCTCCAGGTCTGCTGGCAAGTTACAGGGATTGTACCATTATTCTTCCCAGTCTTAAGTTGTTTTTCCATCATTTATCCCATGTTTACATCCTTGTGATTCTTCTTCATGCAAAATTGGTTCTTCTCTATGCTATATGTATGCTGTTCTGGGAAAATAGGTGAAAAGCGTTATTAATATGAACATTAGCCTTAATAATGCTTTCCACCAATGTACTTAAAGCAGATGTTATGCTGACTGGCCTATCATTTCCTGGATGGGAATTGTCTGGTTAGAAGATACTATCCAGGGTCTTCCCTGGGTCCCTTCTTAAAAACTGATGCTGCCTTCCCAGCCTTTTCGTATTTGAGGGCCATTCTAGGGATGTTACATGGTTTTTATCTATCTATTTATTTATTTATTTTATTTAACACATTTGTATACTGCCCAGTATGCAAGTCTCTGGGCAGTTTACAACTATACAATAAAAACAATAAAAACAACAAATAAAAAGGTTAAAACATTACCACACTTTAAAATTTAAAACATTAAAACTATTAAAAACCATCTATTAAACTATTAAAACTGTATCTAATAAAAGCCTGGGTGAACAAATGTGTCTTGACTGCCTTTTTAAAAGTTGTAAGAGATGGGGAGGCTCTTATTTCAGCAGGGAGCGTGTTCCAAAGCCTCGGAGCAGCAACGGAAAAGGCCTGTCCCTGAGTAGTCACCAGACGAGCTGGTGGCAACTGCAGATGAACCTCTCTTGATGATCTCAATGGGCAGTGTGATTTATAGCCTGTGTTGTTATTCACCCACAGGCTTTTAATATTTACTCCTTTATAACCATAGTTTTATTTTGAATTTTACTTCTATATTTGGTCTCTTATAGATTTGTATCTTGTATTTAGAAAGATCCAATAGGTTTGTATCTTGTATTTACTCATTTGTCCACAGGCCTTTAATATTTGTTCTTTTATGTAATCAGCCCTTTTACTTTATCCTGGTCTAAGACAGTAATAAAGATTGGTTGGTTGGTTGGTTGGTTGGTTGGTTGGTTGGTTGGTCTATTTAAAAGGACTAGAAAAAGAAAGAGAGGTAGGTTACCTTTGGCTGAACATACATTGCCAGCAATTGAAATCAACTTCTGGTGGTTAGTGTTCAAATTGCTGTTTCTCAATCAGTCATTTCTCAACAGATCCAAACAAAATTTGGTGAGCTGGTGCTACATGCAACACAGTTGCTCCCTGCCAAATTTCCAGCAGTTGTGGTGGACAATTTGGATTTTAGGACTGATACAATGTTCAGAGCTTAAAATGGCAGAATGCAGTTTTTACACCTCACCTTAACGAGACTGGCACTACCGTGCCTAAATAATAATGGGGCTGTTCACAGGACCCCACCCACATGTGGGCAGGAGCAGGGAAGCAGGGTTCACCTACCTTCCCCCAGACAACCACTCACAGCCTGGGCAGTGTGCAAGCTACATGCCCAGATGACCAGTCCTGCTGAGAGCAGCATGGATGAATCTGTTGTCCAGGCCTCCATGAATCCCGCAATGCACTGCACAGCATGTGCAATGCATTGGGGAATTCCTCCAAAAGACAGGAGCTCTAGGCACCCATCTCTATGTGGTGCCAGGCTAGTAGTAGCCTGGCTCACACACAAGCCCAGAGCCCAGGTTAAGGGAGCGCTTGCTCCCATAACCTTGGCTAACAGCCTGCCTAAGAAGTGGGGCTATCCAAGCAGTTCTCACACACAGCCTAACCCCTAGGCATCCCTAGCCTGGGTTAGGCTGTGTGTGAGAACAGCGTCAATATGTTTCTCTTTCACAGACTTCCTCTATTGTTCTGTATTACATTTCTTAAAAAATTCTAGCCTTCATGGTCTTGCCCTTTCTTATCTGACTTTATTGCTGTCTCTCTACTCCTACTCAGTCCTTCTCTTTATCAAATACTAGTCTTCTTTCTAAACATCCACTCTCTTGGGCTATTTCTCATCTCTGTGCTTTCTGTTTCACAGCCACTGATTCATGGCATCTTTTGTCTGGTGTTCTCTTTGCCCTGCTTTTAAGAAATTATTAAAAACTCATCTCTTTGCTCTTGTGCCTCCTTCTTGATGTTCTGTTTGATTTCTTTGATTCGCTTCCTATTGTTAGGCTATCATTGTATAGGTTTTTTTTTTTTAACTCTTTGCTTCCATTTGGTTTCACTCAGTAAGCAGTTTCGCCTTTCCTCCAAGTCCCCTCGTTACATGACAATTTTGAAAATCTATTCTGAGCCTGTAGGCAGGAATATGGTCATGCACCATTGCATTTTAGGTACTTTTATAAATTGACAATGATGATGACCAGTTGTATCAAATGTTGCTTAGAGATCAAGAAGAGGCAACAGGGTCACTCTCCCCAAGCCATCTCCCGGCATGGATTGCAGAACAGGGATACACACACAGGGGTGATTCTCACGACCAACAAAAATCAGGCTAGGAGAGCCTAGCCCAATTTTTGTTGGTCGTAAGAACCGCCGGGCTTGCAGCCGAGCCCGGTGGTTCTTGAGGGGGTAACCCGCTTGAGAACCCCTGCTAAAAAGCAGGTTTGCGGAGCGAGCGCTCCAGCAAACCTGCTTTTTAGGATCGTGAGTAGCCGCGGCACAGCTTCGCGCTGTGCCTACTCATGAGTAGACCCCTGGCAGGGAGGCAAAAAGCCACCTCCCGGCTCGGGGGTCTCACCAGTATGCCCTGCGTACTCGCTCAGGGCATACTAGGGCTTCCGGGGGCCACGTGGCCCCTGAGCTCTCCACTCCCCGCCGGCTCTGTCTCAGAGCTGGCCATCGTGTGGGCAGCTGATCCAGCCACTCAGGGCTCCCTGCCCGCTCGTGAGCGGGGAGAGCGGGCTTAGCCTGCTCTTCCTGCTCACCAGGAGAAACCGGGTCTCACTGATCGTGAGACCTGGTCCACAGTCTCTATCAAAAGTAAACCAGGGATACAAACCAAGTCCCTGCCAAAAGTCTAATTTGAATCCTGACTGACATTGGTCAAGAGAATCAACCTCCTCCAAGACCATGTGTAGCTATCTGGCCTATAGTTATTGACAGTAGCCCAATCCAATGCTAAATTTTTTTAAAAGAGTATCAGGTATTGCCTTGTTTTAGTTAGGGGCAAAACTCCCTGAGAAGCTTTACCTCTTGAATACAAATTTGAATCTTGCTTTGAAAATTCCCTGATGTTTTGTCTCGGAAAGATCTCTGAAATTCACACTGAATTTCACTTTGCGTAGAATTTCTGTGCCAATATAGAAGACTTCACACTCTCTATAAAAGAGTACTTAATAATACAGTAGGTGTTAATAGCAGGCTAATCCTTCTATGTCATTCTACTGCAGGTATTGTGGTCACTTTCTATGTGGCAATGGCATTTATTTCAAACCTAATTATTTGTTATCTTTATTTATGGACATAAGAACTATAAGTTATAATCAAGAGATGTGTTGGAATTGTCAGAACTTCCGCTCAGTCACCTACCCGCCACCATGTATTCCTTATAATGGAAAGACTCTAGTCCATTAGAAATTGATACAAAGTTAAACATAACTATTAAAGGTAAAAGTAAAGTGTGCCGTCAAGTCAGTTTTTACTCCTGGCACCCACAGAGCCCTGTGGCTGTCTGGTAGAATACAGGAGGGGTTTGCCATTGCCTCCTTCCACACAGTGTGAGATGATGCCTTTCAGCATCTTCCTATATCCCTGCTGCCCGATATAGATGTATTCCATAGTCTGGGAAACATATGAGCGGGGATTCAAACCAGCAACCTCTGGCTTGATAATCAAGTCATTTCCCCGCTGATACCGTTTTCACAACAATGGGGAAAGCTGCATCCGGGCTGCCTTAGAAGTCCACAGCAGCCCCAGGGCACAGAGTTACAATTCTATAAGAATGGACAACATGTGGGCTAATTAATAATAATAATAATAATAATAATAATAATAATAATAATAATAATAAAAAACTACAGGAAGTAAGACAGGACTGTTGAAAATAAAGGAATCAAAGGATGAATACAAAAAACAGCAGATGATGAATCAATGAGAAAAATGGCACAACAAACCATTGCACAGTCAGTTCTTTAATGACATACAATCGCAAGTCAACAATAGCACAACATGGCAGTGGTTAAAGAAGGGGACATTGAAGAAAGAAATAGAAGGTCTCATTTTTGTAGCCCAGGAACAATCACTATGAACAAATGTTATAAAAGCAAAAATTGATAAGACTCAGAAAGATAGTGACGTGATTCTCACGATCGCCCAAAAGCGGGCTAAGGGAGCCTAGCCCACTTTGGGGTGGTCATGTGCTACAATGGGAGCTGTGCGGCTACCAGCAGCTAGCCCTCAAATATACCCCTCCCTTAAGATGAGGTTAACAGAGCGAGCACTCCATTAACTACCGTATATACTCGAGTATAAGCCGATCCAAATATAAGCCGAGGTACCTAATTTTACCTAAGAAACCAAAAAACTGATTGACTCGAGTATAAGCCTAGGGTGGGAAATGCAGCAGCTACTGGTGAGTTTCAATAATCAAAATAAATGCCAATAAAATTACATTAATTGAGACATCAGTGGGGTATATTGTGACCAGTATGTATGGTACTTTATTACAGGGGGACATTTTAGCACGGGCAGATAGATGACTCGAATATAAGCCGAGACTGATTTTTTCAGCACATTTTGGGTGCTGAAAAATTCAGCTTATACTTGAGTATATATACAGTACGGTATGTCTTTTTGCTCCTGTGTTGCCGTGGTACATGACGACACACAAATAGACCCCTGACCGGGAGGCTGCAAACAGCCTCGGGGGTCTCTCCAGGATGCCGTGTGTGCTTGTGCAGAGCATCCTGGAACTTCTGGGGGCCACGCGGCCCCCAATCCCCGCAGCCCCCACCAGCTCCATGCTGGAGCCGGCAGTCATGTGGGCCACTGATCCGGTTGCCCAGGGCTGCCTTCTGATCATCTTTAATTCTTCTTTAGTTCTCCTAGTCCCTTGGAAAGGGCCCAATAATTAAAGTACCAAATCCAGTCAATAACATCTGGTAGACTGTGTGTAAATTGCATAATAATATAGTAATGATGCATCTTGCATATGCAACTTATTCTTTATTTTGATTCAAATCTATGTTGTATATGCAAAATGCATCATTAGTGCATATTACATATAGATTATGAATAGGGTGTTTAGGAATTTTAGATTGTGAGCCCTTTAGGAACAGGGAGCCATTTTATTTATGTATTTATATCTATGTAAAACGCTTTGGGAACATTTGTTGAAAAGTGGTATATAAATATTTGTCATATCCTTATCATATGAGTACCCAGAATGTTGGGGGGCAATATGTTAAATCATTGTAAACCGCTTAGAGAGCTTCCAGCTATAGAGCGGTATATAAATGTAAGTGCTATTGCTAGTGCTATTTCTAGTGCTATTGCTATATTGGTATCCATGTGTCTCTGTGCATCAATAGGGCATCTGTGATGCTCTGTGTTTTATTCTGCTTCTGGAAAGATGATAGTCATTTAAAAAAAAAAAGATTCTATGTTCCCCTCCAGCCTTCTTTTGTGAAATGTACTTTCTTAAAAGAGTAGGAAATAAGGTTGTGTCTTACAGACATTTATGTCTCTTTCATATTCACTGACTTTGTTATGTGCATTCATCCACTTTTCCCCATGAGAAAAGAGCTCAGATTTATTAAATGAATTTACACAGTTTTCTCCCTCATTCTCCAGAGTACTTCTTCTCCAGAAAATGAGATTTAAGCATGAAATGCAAAGCTCCAAAACTGTGGCAATATAAAAGGAAGGAAGAGTTTTCCCACAAGGCCACTCTGGTTGTACACATATGCCTCCATGCAGAAAACTTAAGCACAACAGAGGAATGTGCACCCACCGCTTCAGTCATGGACCTAATGCCCATCCAAATGTTAATACAAACACCTAGTGCAGTCCTTCACATGACCTTACTATATTTAGAAATGCACAGAGAACTGCTTCTTTGAAACTATTCCTATCTCAAAGGTGCAACACTAACAAAGGCTAGAAGGCTTTCTTCTAACATACAAGTTTTCATTTCCATTCTGGAGTTTGTACAGTCTCCTAAGAATCGTAGCATGTACCTCCATCAATATTTTAATTAGTTCTCCTTACTCGCACATCATATATATAGAATCAGGATGTAAGACAGGTCAAAAAATGAACTGCTCTGAGGAATTCCTTAACATGATCAGATGATAATTCACCATGACTCAAAAAAATTTCAGAAGATTGGTTGAATCAAGATATGTGATGAAATGTTCTCAAAAGAAATGCAACACTGCAAACTCTACTGAAGACTGATTTCAGTATGGAGAAATGGTCATGTGTGCAGAGTTTATGGGAACGTGGAGTGTATTGGCAAACAGATCTTATATGATGATAAGTCAATCAGTGTTAAATTCATTATAGGGTTGAGAAGATTTGAAATAGCTAGTGCTTCTGGGGAAAGCAAAAAGAATGGGGAAAGGAAATGAATGATTCAGTGTATTATCTCTTTGGGATCTAATATACAGAGCTGCCAGTTTCATCTTTACAAGCACTTTAATTTCAAGAGACAAAGGTCTCATTTCTAATATTAGTATTCTATTCATTGGAAATTACATTTTAACCTAGTGAGCCCTGCATGCCAACTGGTGTCAGCAGCAACCAATTTACACCTGGAAAAGAAATATCAGGAGTGCACAATTTGCTGTACTGGGTCAGCCCAGTGGTCCATCTGAAATCAGCATGGTTTCCTGGTGTTGGGTAATAATTAATGCTTGATATGAAGGCTGAACCAATTAGACACATAGTGCAATAGATTCTAATTTCAATAACATCTATTCTGTGTGTGCTCTACTATCCACACATTAATGGATCCTGATATACATTTTGCAGATTTGCCCAATATTGTATCCATCTGAAATCAGCATGGTTTCCTGGTGATGGGTAATAATTAATGCTTGATATGAAGGCTGAACCGATTAGACACATAGTGCAATAGCTTCTAATTTCAGTAACATCTATTCTATGTATGCTCTACTATCCACACATTAATGGATCCAGATATACATTTTGCAGATTTGCCCAATATTGGGTTCAAAAATTTATCTGCTGTTGTGCTTCAACAAAAGCATCTGTTCTGATGCCAGGGCTTAGTTACTTCCTTTAAAAGAACAAATAAACCTCATTTTCTGCCCTCTCATTACTTCACAACAATCCAAGATGCCTGACTGGGTGGTATGAGTGAACTCCATAAAAGTCTTGCATTAAAACAAATAATGCTGCATAAAACCTTCACAGGGTTTTTATCCTAGCTGAATTATAGAATGCCATGTTTACATTTGATGCATTTGTGATAACGTGACTGAGCATAGCACAAGCAAAATGAGCTGACTGAGGGCAGCAGATTCATATTCAAGATGTCTGAATTATTTATAACAAATAGCCTGGTGATATACACTAGCAATATGTATTCAAATCTCTCTGGGCGATGGTTTCTTCATGCTGGAGGTTGATTTGAACATCTCTTCCCAAATTCTGACAGTAACTGCAAGATGACATTGGTGTACACTGTACAACAGGATCCAACTACCCAATGTCGGCTTCTGCATGCACACCAGGAGGTTCTCAGGTCTCCTCTTCTTCTGAAGCTGCAGAACATTCTGGAATGAATAGCCAAAGCTGCCCATTTCCAGCTCAAGCCTTTCATCTGTCTCACACAGTATTATCTATTCCCATTGGCAACAGCTCTCCAAGGAATCAGGCAAAGGTTTTTCCAAACCTGGCTGTCTGGAATTCTTTCAACTGAAGAGGGCAGAGACAGTACTTGGGACCTCCTGCACACAAAGCAGGGGTGCGCACGAAACAAATTTGGCATTTCATTTCAAGCTCGAAACAAAACATAGAATACTCTAAATGTTTCATCAAAACAGTGACCAAGCCGGCTGTCTCAATGAAACAAACTCAAAACTTTTAGATTGTTTAGGCCATAGGGAAAGTAGCATGCAATGGGGAACTCAAAATACCCCATTATTCCCTTTAGAACATAGCCCCAGAGACATAATGGGTGCTACCTACCACTCAACCCACAAAATAAATGGGCAAGCAGGCAATTTTAAACAAATTTTTGACCTTTCCCCCAAATCCCCATAGCATCCTATGGGGAAAGGTTAAAACTATGTTATGTATAAGTACGCCTAGGGCTGCAAGCTAAAGATCGAACAAAATATCACTCTAAGCACATCATGGGGCTAGCATGCTTGCTTTTTATTCAGAACGTACAAAATGTTTTGTGCCCAAAAATAGCAATTTCGGAGGTTTTGTAACCAAAACAAAATCAAGAATTAAAAAACAGAGATTTTTGTTTCCAAATCAAAATGACTGTGTTTAGGACCGAATGCTTTGTTCTTCAGGAAAGCATTGCAATTGAAATTGACTTCTCTGACTCTCTCCACTCCAGCTGAGGCACTGAGTGATTAGCAGAAGATAAGAAATGCAAAAAGCTGTTGAGCATGAATGGTTTAGTTAAGTATGTGTGATTGAAATGCAAACTGATGGAAAATGAAATGTTCAGTGTGATTGAAATGCAAACTGACCTTGCAAAGGGATTTGGAAGACAGCATTTTGAGACAGAAATACCCAAATATCTTTGGGAGTTCAATGCAAAGCTCTTGCCAAAAGCCATAGTATAAATTGTGTGGAGAAGCTTTTCGAGAAGCTGGTTAGGAAAGTTCTGAAATGACACAGGTTTTTCTTTCCAAAGGCTTAGAAAGAATCTCTTGACTTGTTCAGGGATCTTTTGAAGAGCTATTTTGTTTTTCTTCTGATTTTTATGAGTTATAGTGGTGTCTAAGTTTTGTTGCCCAAATTGAGCAGTCTAATGTAATTTAGGCCACAATGCAATTTGGTGGGACATGATGTCTAAGCCAGTGGTTCACAACTTTTGCCATTGCCATGGGTCATCCACATGGGACTACAGAAGACAAAAAGAGGGGGGTAGGGAATACCCCTGTCAATCTATTGACATCCCCAGGAATCTTAGTTGCTTCTCTCTTTCTTGTAACCATGATCCATGGTTTTGCATTTTCTTTAATGCAGTGATGATAAATCTCAACAATTCTGAACAGCAGGCTGATTTGTTTGGGCTACGGCTCATTCCACTTCAGTTAAATGAACATTTGAAGCTGTTCCATACTACCAAGACAATTTTATTTTATTATTATTATTAATTTTTTACATTTTATATCCCTCTCTTCCTCCAAGGAGCCCAGAGCAGTGTACTGCATACTTAGGTTTCTCCTCACAACAACCCTGTGAAGTAGGTTAGGCTGAGAGAAGTGACTGGCCCAGAGTCACCCAGCTAGTATCATGGCTGAATGGGGATTTGAACTTGAGTCTCCCCGGGCTTGGTCCAGCACTGTATCCACTACACCACGCCAGCTCATTGGTCTATCTTGCTATCTCAAATGACCTGTGGTCACTGTTCCATGGGGAGGGGGTGTTTTTATTAAAATATTGCTTGAATCCACAAATGGGTTGTGCTGCTGTGCTAGTGCCACAGGGACAGGCTCACACCTGCTGCAAAATTCTCAAATAACTGTGCCAAAAAATTAAGTGTCGTTGCTGTTCATCATTCTCTTCACTCTTTCAACTTGTTTATGTAGGGCTTCAGGGGCAAAACAGTGGGTTGGGTGGCAGTGCCCCAAGCGTGGTGCACCCAGATTCCAAATAGGGCAAAGGGCTGATTTCTTAGGAATTTTTGAGGTTTACGCGTCTTTGATTTCCCCCCCATAGGGAATAATGGAGGTTTCAGCAACCCCATAATTCCACCTGGGGGGCACTGGGATGGCCCAAAGCGTGTGGTGGTGTAGTGCAGCCAACCACCCCCCTTGATTGCTAACCCATTGAGGTACTGGGCTTTGTTGTTTCTGAGGTGTTGATTTTAGATTATCTGGTAGCAAATGAAATTTTTAAGGAAAAACCATGAATCCACTCGCATATGCTACTAGCTGTCACGCCCTCGGTCTCAGACAGCAAGGAGGAAGGGGAAGCTATCAACTTTTCAGCCAATGCCGGGGTGTCTGAGGGGCAGAGCTCGGCTGCCAGTTTCCAAGAAACGACTGAGGCAGATCCAGCTGATGATTTAGAGCAGGCACAACAACCTGAGACAGCAGAAACCATGACGGACCAATCAGAAGAGGAGCTATGCAAGCAACCCCCACTGACTCCACAACAGAGGCGTATTGCAAGGCGCAGAAATCAGCTTGAAACTATCAGGAGGAGTAAACGCCTCTTGCAGGGGGCTGATAAGCCTTGAATTCCTGCCAGCTGGGAGCTCTTGTACTATAAATTACGTCACCAGCTTTCTATTCACTGCTGGAAAGCAACGTTCGTCAACTTTTGTGTCGACAGCTTGCAGCCAAGCCCGATAGGGAAGAACTGTGTCCAAGCCTTATCTTGTTTCTGCAGCTCTGTTTAATACCATGAACTTCCCTGCCAGGTGTCCAGATACTGACACTAGAGAATCTACTCTCAGAACACCTCTAGAACAACAAAACCCTGTACTTCATGGGTTTGCAACCCATGTGGGTGGTTGGCACCCTATGTGCACTACACCGCCACTTGCTCTGGGCCACCCCAGTGCCCCTCAAGTGGAGTTACGGGACTACAGATACCTCCATTATACCCTATGAGGAAAATCAGAAAGACACCTTTGCCAAATTGTGGTAGCTTCCTTGTACCAACTGGGCACTACCACCAACCACACTCCACTCTGGGCCACCCCTCACCCCACCCCTTGCGTGAAGCTATACTTTTCCTGAAACCTCCATTATACCCTATGGCAAAAATCTGAAAGACGCACAAACTTCAAAAATTCACCAAAAATCAGCAGTTTGCCCAATGCCTTTGAAATTTTTGTGGTAGCTTCCACTCATTGGGCACTATAACCCCAACTCACTCTTTTGCCCATGTGATCCATTTTTAATGTGTATTAATTTGGATTCAGATTCAGATTAATTTGGATACAAAACAAAACTGGGGTGATCCCGAAGGCTTCATTTTGGACAAAATACAAATGGGGTTGATTCAGATTTGGTCCAAATCAAAACAGAAAAAATACAAAACGTTCTACCCTATAGAATGCTAGGTTGCTCCAACCCTGTGGAATGGGCCCCTGCGGATCAGTATGATGGTGGGGTGTGTGTGTGTGGGGGGGGTAGTTTTACCTTCTGCCTTATCCTAGGTCCTGATTGCAAAGGCTCCCCTTGATACATAGTATCATAGTAGCTTAGGAACACAGGAAGCTGCCTTAAACCAAGTCAGACCAGTGGTCCATCTTAGTTCAGTACTGTCTACACTTACTGGTTCTCCAAGGTTTCAGGTAGGAGACTTTCTCAGCCCTACTTGCACATGCCAGGGACTGAAACGGGGACCTGCAAGCAGATGCTCTGCCACTGAGCTACAGTTGTCCTCATGGCACAGCCATTAAAGGATAAAATAGGCTGTATGCACAAGCTCTGAGGCCATAACCACTTGCATGCCTCTGGTAAATTCTGTGTGACCAGGTACCTCTACTCTTTAGGCAGCCATTCCAGGTGGTGGAGAACTTTCTCTTGCTCCAGTGCCTGCAGGAGCAAGAGGTGGCCACGCACGGCTGGTGGTCCACAGATCCACAGGGAAGAGCACACTGGTGCCAGGTACTGCTGCACAGCAGCCCCAGCACAGCCTCCTTGCACAACCAGTAGAGAGAAGGCACCACCCACCTGCTAAAGGTGGGGCATAAGGGGATCTTATAGTCAGGAGCAAGCAGTAGGAGCAGCAGGTGGGAGCCAGTGTTCTCCACCACCTGGAAAGGCTGTCTAAAGTGCAGACGATGTTCTGTATAGACAATACTGAACTAACTAATTCAGCGTAGACAATACTGATCTAAGATGGACCAATGGTCTGACTTGGTAAAAGGCAGCTTCCTATGTTCCTAAGCTACTATGATACTGTGTATCAAGGGGAGCTTTTCCTGCCCCCAGGGTAATTAGTAACTAACTATGTCATATATATGGTGATCAGGACCTTGGATAGGGCAGAAGGTAAAACTACCCCCCACAAAAGCATCATACTGATCCTCAGGGGCCCAATCCACAGGGTGGGAGCAACCTAACAATCTAGCAAAAGATCTGTATACTGAATAAAAAGCAAGCATGCTAGTCCCATGATGTGCTTAAAGTGATATCTTGTTTGATCCTTAGCTTACAGTCCTATGCATACTTATATACTTATAATAAGCTGCACACTGAACATGCTGGGAATGACTTCTGAGTAAATGTGCATACGATTCTATGGCACTACAGGTAAGTATGATTCTAACAGAATGTCATCTCAAGCTTGAATACAATCATGTAGGGGCAGCTGACTATTACATTAGCAAACATATAATGTGTACAGAAGTCTTCATACCATAAATTCTACAGGACATTCATTATATGTCCTTTAATACAGAGCTTAGAACAGTGGAAATGAATTTTCAAAGAGAAATCATAGCCCTGCTAAATTAGGTGAAGGTTTTCATTGACTTCTGGCAGAGGTATTTTATATTAGGCTCCTTTGATGAAAAAGCAGCTCAGTTTGATTTCCAAGTCTTCATGCATGTTTTCATAAATGCACTTGTTTTACTAAATGGTTAAGTAGTTGGTTGTTTTATTCCTTATTCATCATTTTCTAAAAAACATTAACACAACCTTGCAATCAACTGATATCAATACCAATTTGCAATTTATCTAAACAACATTTCAAGTCAAGTTCAAACAGCACAATAAGATGAAAAATCTCTCATTTACAATCCCCAATTTTACAAAAACAAATAATCCTTTGATCACGAAATTCACCAATTCCAATTGAGCTGTTTTTATAGTGGGCTCAATAGCTCATCTCAACTGAACCAAAAGTGGCATACTCTCAATTGAGGTGTGGGAATATATGGTTTTATTATTTTTTGAAATATGTTGAAGGAGGAATCTCAGCATTTTGTTGTGCTGGTTTAAGTCATTCTTATATTGAAATACTACTAAAACTACTAATACTGTCAATATTTATATATTGTGTTATGGCAAAAGTTCTCAAAGCAGTTTGCATGGAAAAATCAATATTAAATAAATAACATGGTTCCCTGTCCCAAAGTGCTCTCAGTCTGAAAAGAAGCATATGGTAGACACCAGCAACAATCACTGGAGGAATGCTGTGCTGGAACTGGATAGGGATAGGAAGTTTTTCACATGAGGCTTCTAAAGCCCTTAACTTGCATGTCCTTCAGAATGGAGGGGTACATTCACATATGGCCCAGATGTACCCCAAAGTCCCCGAAAGTTTTCGGGGAGGGGTTCATGCACAATTCGGGTTTTTCACTGAGCTTTAGAATGCAGCAATATCCAGGGTAAAAAAATCCATTATTCACGTAAGGTTTTGGGATCAACTTTGAGTTCACTGTAAAGCCTCCCAGTAAACTCGCTGTAAAGTCTGATGTGTATAAAGGTCCCAGTTCCACTACCCCCCACTAAATACAAAAGATGAGCTTCTAAAGGTGCGTCTTTGTTAGGGATGTGTGAAACGTTTCGGATACAAAACGTTTTGTACCCAAAACAGCCTGTTTCGGGTGTTTTGTAGACAAAACAAAACACCTATTTTCCAGATCCAAAAGTTTTGTATACAAAACAAAACGTCCCTGTTTCGGCTACAAAACGTTTTGTTGTTTCGGACCTCCATTTTGTGGTGATCGCTGAGTCAGTCTCCATTTTGTGTTTGACATCTCTTTGAATTTCCCACCCTTCCAGCCTTCTGATCGGTGACCTAAATCATGGGCTGACCTACTGAAAATTCCCTCCTTGTTCCGCATTGGCTCTTTTGCTTCTTGCCACTCTTTACTGACCCCACATTGGCCAGGGGAAGGGTTGCTAACCCATGGGGTGCTGGGTTCTGCTGTTTCTGTGGTGTTCTGAGTGTAGATTCTCTGGTAGCATATGAGAGTGGATTCTTGTTTTTCACTGAAAATCTCATATACTACCAGAGAATCTACAATGAACACCTCAGAAACACAAAACCCAGTACCCCAAGGGCTTGTGGGTATGGAGGTGGTTGGCACCCTATGTGCACTACACAACCTCTCGTTCTGGGAAACCCCAGTGCCCCCCAAGTGGAATTATGGGGCTGCTGAAACCTCCATTATTCGCTAGGGGAGAAATCTTAAAAGACACGTAAACTTCAACAGTTCACAAAAGATCAGCCCTTTGCCCAATGGAGAGGAGAACTGGTCTTGTGGCTGAGCATGACTTGTCTCCATAGCTAAGCAGGATCTGCCCTGGTTGCATATGAATGGGAGACTTGATGTGTGAGCACTGCAAGATATTCCCCTCAGGGGATGAAGCCGCTCTGGGAAGAGCAGAAGGTTTCAAGTTCCCTCCCTGGCTTCTCCAAGATAGGGCTGAGAGAGATTCCTGCCTGCAACTTTGGAGAAGCCGCTGCCAGTCTGTGAAGACAATACTGAGCTAGATAGACCAATGGTCTGACTCCGTATATGGCAGTTTCCTATGTTCCTAATTCTTTTGAGATAATCCTGGAAGTTTCCTTGCCCCCATTGGGCACTACCACCCACCACACTCCGCTCTGGGTCATCCCTTTCCCCTTGATTTGAAGCCACACATTTGCTGGAATCCCCATTATTCCCTATGGGGAAATTCTTAAAGATGTGTAAACTTAAAAAATCCACCAAAAATTAGCCCTTTGCCTAATTCCTTTGAAATTTGGGTGGTAGCTTCCACCCATTGGACACTACCACCACCACCCACTCTTTTTGCCCTGGGACCCTTTTTAAAAATCCAAATAGATTCAGATTCAGAAAATTCGGCTACAAAACAAAACAGGGCTGATTCGGATTCAGAAAATTTGGGTACAAAACAAAACGGAGGTGTTTCGATTCGGATACAAATTGAAACAAGAAAATTCCAAAATGCACACCCCTAGTCTTTGTGACTGAGCAAAACATACATATTTTCTTACTTAATCAGTTGTTATCCATCTTATGTGCCAAAATGATAATAATAAGCCACCATATAGCACTTTTAAATGTTCAAAGGACTTCACAGGTATTGGGCTGGATCCTAACTTAGTGCTCCATGAACAGAAGCGCCTTCTGTGAATGGGAAAAGCTTCCATTCATGGAGCAATCACTTAGGATCCAACCCAATGTCTTGTAAACTTTACAACAACCCTGTAACAAAGGTCAGTATTATTATCCCCATGTTGCAGCTGGAGAGCTGAAATTGAAAGAATAGGGACTTGCCTAAGGCCACCTAGCAAGTGCATAACTGAGATTTGAATTACATGCTTCCCGGTTGACATCTCAGTCTCCTAGCAGCCACACTACACTAACTCTTATTATTATTTCTTTATTTGTAAGTCACCTTGAATGCCATATGGCACAAAGGCAGCCTAGAAAATCTAAACATAAATAAATAACAAATACCTGAAATTAAAGCTTAAGCTCTTACAAGCAGCTCATTGTTCTGACAGAAACAATGGGAAGGAAAGCTCAACATTCTCCACTTCTTCAGCTGAAGCTGATGTCATTCTGTTAGTCCAGTCAACTATTTCTATTCAATTACTGAATTGTCAATAATACCAAAATTTGGGCAATGCAGAGCTGACCTTACTATGGAGCAAAAAGAGGCCACTGCATAGGGGCAGCAATTCCCACATGGGATATTGTTTTCCTGCCTCCAGGCTTCATCTCTCTGTTTCATTTTAACAAATTACCTCCCATGTAGAACAAAGGACATAATAATCTTGCCATCCTCCTTCAGTTAGATCACCTCTAGAGCCCTGTGTCCAAATAGCAATCCAGTGACAAATGTGATGGATCTTAGCCCCATTCAAATGTTGAAAAAGTGCCGCTCTGCAAGCATGTACAGCAACACAACTGGGTTGGAAGACCCGCTCTGACCCATCAGTCATCAGCACTCCCCACTGCTCATGCTTAGAGTGGGATTTGTCTTCCTAGGGAAGCAGCCTATCTCTAATGGTGGGCATTTCCATGATGGCGGGGTTGGGGCAATCTGGCCTCATGATCACACAAGCACCCACCATTACAGATAGGACGCTTCACTATTCAGATAAATCTCACTGTGTGAACAGCATAGAGCACTGGTTATGGACAGGGTGGGACTTCCATTTGTTCCAATGTACACAATTACAGTGGCACATTTTTGAATGTCTGAATGGGGTCATTGAGCTATCTAAGGCAAACCTGTTGCCATGTTAACTATCCAAACTCATACTTTCTGTTTAGGAGCAATTGAGAATCAGCCCTGATCTCCATAGAGGTAACCCACAGTTCAGTAGAAAAATATTCAGTCTTCATTACATTCATTAAAACATAACAGTTATCATCATTGTTGTTTTTGCTGACAGGCTCTTTATTCTCTTTGGTCTATAATTTCATCTTCCAGAGAAGACACACTGGAAAGAATAAACTGGGTCTTTTCATCGTGTCAGTGACAAAAGGCATTGAGTGACAGTGACAGAAGTCACGGTATCTGTAACTTCCCCCTCTTCCTTACTTCAGTCAAGAAGATTAATGCACTCTTGAGTGGGGTAAAAGGTTAGTTGCTACTGCAGCAGCTATCACTGTCAAACTGGTTTTTATACTCAGTGGGGCTTTGAAGGCAATTTGCTCTTAAAGAGTAGAAGCTGCTGCAGCAAAAGCCCCCCAAAACCTCCTAGGTGCATGTGCTATCCTTTGTCTATTTTTAAAAATATTATATTATTATTAAATTTCATATATATATATATATATATGCTGTTTTCGTAGCAATTATTATTATTTGATTGTTTATACTTATTTGCAGTGGATTCAAGCATGTGGAGGGCCAATCAACCGAGAGGAATCATATTCAGTCTGTTTAGTAACGTAAATAATTCTTTAGACATAAGCCACAACATGAAACATGGGCACAAGCTAATGAAAGCTAAGTCTTTAACTCTTCAATGGGATTTAAATATTCTTAATTTGGCTGGATTGTGCTCATTGTTTTAATGTGTTAATATTGTGTGACCCTTTGCAATGGCAATCATTTGTTACTCAGCGTCACTCGTTTCTGACAATATAAAATAATTTGTTGAGCATTCTCTTAGTCACTTGGTATCTCTTCAGTTGCAAAAATGATCATTATCCTGGTACTGCTGCCCTTTAAATTAGTATGACAACTGATGGTCACTACCTAGTTTCCAACTATGAGGACAAATTGAAATACCTGGTGGTATTTATCATCGCAGTGTAGCTGGCCTGTCATCTGGGAGGCCAGCAGGGGCGTGGAAGAAGCCTTCACATCAGTCTCTGTTGGGCCTACCACCAAAGCTGATGCACTGCCATCCCGTGCCCGAGTCCAAGTCACTGCATCACTTGGGAGGCCAAGGGGGTGGAAGGAGGCCAGGGAGGTGGAAGGAGGCTCTGCCGTCGCCTCCGCCAACCCCATCTCCACGGCAGCCATAGCTTGGTTTTTTAAAGGTAAATGCAAGGCTTTCCCTTGCCCCCTGCCCTACATTTAACCTTTTACTTGTAAAGGGGAATCCTTGCTGGGATAAAAGTATCCCCATCGAGCCAACTTGCGAAGCGGACGCTAGGCTCGACTCTGCCCCCGCCCCCCCCGGACTGGCTCCCCACAGTCCAGCTTGAGGGTGAGCCTTTGAGCTGAGCCAACAAGAGTGCAAGCCAGCTTGATTTCAAGCCGGTTCGCACATCCCTAGTAAGATGGCCAAACAAGCCCCAAACAAGCACATCCCTAGTAAGATGGCCAAACAAGCCCCATGTGTCCATGCTGCTTAATTTCATCTTCAGTGTATTATGTGAAACTTATTTTACTCTGCAAGATGTACAGTTTTAGCATTGAAACATGTTTGCTCAAGTTTATAAGATCTTGGTTTTATTTGTTTTTTAACTTACACACACATTAAAAGAGGTCTTTAAAACCTTGTCAAGAGTAAGGGAGAATGCATATATCATTGCCACGATATCGTCTTGTTTTATCTACAGCATTATTACATAACACTATGCCACTTTCAATGAAAGTAAACAATTATTCTGTAATAGTGGAATCAGCAGCTCTTCTGACTATCAAGACAATACATGTTTCTCATATCACCTATGGGATCTGTGAAAGAATTCATTGCTGGTTCTATAGATTTAATTATACTGTCAAGGTCTTTTCTGCCATTTTGCTTTGATAAGATGCCAGCTCTGTCTGTACTAACATCAGTTTCCATTGAAAGGCTGCCATTTCTAGCACAGAACTAACAATTAATCCATGAGACGCATGTGTCACCATCCATCTCTTGCATGCCATAACACCCTAAAGGAATGCATGAATGCTTCCCTGTCTTGATGCTGCAACAATAGGTCAGTTCTAGAGGTAAGTCAGAATGAAAGCATGAAAGAGGCACCTTTTTAAAGTGGTTGTTCTCTTTATTTAACAGGGAGAGAGGAATTGGACCTATCCATCCCCCGCACAGCATCCCTCCAGTGCTGCAGCTGGTGTGTCTATCTTATGTTTCTTTTTTCAATTGTGAGCCCTTTAGGGACAGGGAGCCTTTTAAATATATATTTAATGATTTTTATCTATTTATCTATTTATATGTCTATCTATCTATCTATCTATCTATCTATCTATCTATCTATCTAAACCACTATCGGAACTTTTGTTAAAAAGCAGTGTATAAATATTTGTCGTATTAATTGTAAAGCAAGAGAAATCTGTTGCAGTTAATTGATAACGCTTTTCATAATAGGTTTTCCTCAGCAAACTATTGGACACCATTGGGAAGATAGTGCCTATTTAGCAAATTCAAGTAATATATTCAAAGTAGTCCACTTAGCATAATGTGGAAGCTGGAATCTACCCAGGAACCTTCCTTCCATCTGTGGGGCCTCAGAAAAAGAGAGGAGGAGCTAGGAGGTTATGCCACTTGAATCTCTGTCTTCCTCCAGGAGCCTCATCTTCTTAGTCTCTGGTTCCTGTCTTAAAGGAAGGAAAGAGAGGGAGAAGAAGAGACCTCTTCCCTGAATCCATGTCCTCAGAAACTTTCCTCTGCATCATTCTTGGCCTTGAATGTTTCCTGGCAGCTGTTACAAATCTCATAGGATCAGAGAGAGGGCCAGAAATGGACCTTTGTGGTCTTCAGGTTCAACCCTCGAACCAGGAAAATTCTATAACATCTGAGAGATGGCTGTCTAGCCTCTCTCTGATGAGCTCTACCAAAGGAGAGTCTACAACTGCACGAGGCAGACCTTTACACCACTAAACAGTTCTTACCATCATATTGAAGAATGTACACTTGCCTAACAGTTGAGGCCGGCAACAGCTCGAACACTATGCAGTTAAAGCTGTTGATGAGGACCTTTTGGCCTAAACATATTTCGTATATGCCCACTGAAGTTTGTTCATTTGTTTCCAGAGATAACAAAATATTGGAATGTCTTGTGTCTGTTCGCTGAATTTTGTATTCTTCAGTTATTTTAATAAACCATTGTTAATTTTTTTAATTGTGTAATCTACAACCTGAATCTTTGTTGCCTATGTGTATTTCTGAGACCAAGGAATACCTTTCTTTTACTGCACGTTCCTGAGAGCGCCTCATTGCCAGAGATTTTCAGTAGGAATGGGTATTTTGGAAATGTACATCTTTAAAAGATTGTAATTCAAAAATTAGCATCAAACTAACTCCAGTTTGGCCAACAGATTGGAAGAGGTCTGTCTACATACCCATAACAAAGAAAGAAGACTTAACAGATTGCACAAACCATCGCACAATATCCTTAATTTCACATACTAGCAAAATAATGCTCAGTTTCATCCAACGCAAATTAGACCCCTACGTGAAAAGGGAAATGCCGAATGTTCAGGCTGGTTGTTTCAGAAAAGGCCGAGGAACAAGAGACATCATTGCTGTTGCACGCTGGATAATTGAGAAAGCCATACCAAAAAGAAACCAGCATGTGCTTCATTGACTACATTAAAGCCTTCAATTCTGTTGACCATGTCAAGTTGAGGAATATCCTTCGGAAAATGGGCATCCCAGAACATTTTGTTGTTCTCATGAGAAACCTATACCGAGGACAGGAAGCCACTGTCCAGATAGAACATGGTGAAACAAACTGGTTCCAGATGGGCAAAGGAGTAAGACAAGGCTGTCTACTTTCTCCTTCTTTATTCAATTTATATGGTGAACATATACTGAGAGAATCTGGATTGGAAGAAGAAGAGCGTGGTTTTAAAGTTGGAGGAAGAAACATCAATAACCAGCGCTATGCTGATGACACCACTCAGCTGAGAATGCAGATGATCTGCAAGCTCTAGTAATGAAAGTCAAAGAGCACAGTGAAAAAATGGGACTATGACTAAATGTCAAGAAGACTAAACTAATGACAACAGGTACAGCAACCATTCTCAAAACTGACAATGAAGACATTGAAATGGTGGATAGCTTCTGCCTTTTAGAATCAGCCATTAACAGTAAAGGATCCAGCAGTCAAGAAATATGCCACAGACTAGCACTTGGTAGGGTTGCACTGAAGGCCTTGGAAAGGATATTTCGATGTCATGACGTGTCTATACCTACAAAGATTAGAATCGTTCAGACAATGGTTTTTCCTGTGACACTCTATGGATGCGAAAGCTGGACTTTGAAGAAACAAGATAGAAAAAGTATTGACGCTTTTGAATTTTGGTGCTAGAGAAAACCTTTGAGGATACCATGGACAGCTAGGAAAACAAACAAATAGATCATAGAACAAATAGATCATAGAACAAATCAATCCAGAATTTCCACTTGAGGCACAAATGATCAGGCTCAAACTATCATACGTTGGACACATTATGCAAAAACTCAGCTCCCTTGAGAAATCCATAATGCTGGGGAAAGTTAAAGGAAAGAGAAGAAGAGGACAGCCAGCAGCAAGGTGGATGGACTCAATTACGACAGCAATGAATGCACCACTGAGAGACCTTAAAGGCCAAGTTGAAGACAGATCATCCTGGAGACAATCTATCTATGTGGTTGCTAGGAGTTGACACTGACTTGACACCGTTTAATCAATCAATCAATCAATCAATTGTAGTAATATGTCAATTGTAGTAATAAGTAATTGTAGTAAAATCAAACTGTGATAATCATGCTGCTTGCCGCCCTGATGGGTGGCGCGGCCAGTTTGCCACAACCCGCTACAAGAGCCATGAGGCCTCAGGGCTTCCCATTGGCCGGCTGGCCCATGTGGGGGTGGAGCTCTTGCCACCTGGCTTGTTCCGACACCGATGGCTTCAATTTTCTCTGAAAAGGCACCCACCCGCCCTCCCTAAGGTACAGTCTAGGCTTGAGCTGGTCTCCTTTTGGGGCCGGGCAGGAATTTTTGGGGTGCTCAACTGATTGGCTTTGGGTGCACGTCCTTTTTCACCAGCTCTGGACTGTACTGACCTTAGTTAGAGAGTTAGTTTTAATCTTTTCACAATCACAATATGGAAGGTTCAGTGTGGTTGGTAATAACATTTGAGGCCAGTCAGCACCTCCAGGTAAGCGTTTGGCTACAGGTTGGACAGGGCAGCTCTCTAGAGACTGCACAGCTCAGGGAGATCTGCCCTGGATGATCTACTTGGTCAGGCTAAGCTCCCCGGAATCGCTGAACGGCTACCGGGGGTGCTGCTATGTCTGAGGCCTGGCATTAGACCAGCTACGACAGGCAGCCTCTGCTATAGAGCATCGGGGCTGCTTGGAGCTGAGGTGTGTCGCCCTGTGTCATAGGACAGGCAAGCCCTGGTGGCGCATGCCTAGGGATACTGCACTGGATGGGGTGGAGAGCCATTTCCTGCTCTTTAATAGTTAATTACAAGTTAAATAAAATTGTGGCCCTTGTTTATACCAACACTCTGTGTCTCGTGTCTTCTTGGGTGCTGGGGCAATATCCATTACTACAGAAAGCTTGATGATAAAACTGGATTTAAAATTTGACTCCATACTTCAGTAAATCACCATGTAGACGTTTGTATTTCTTCACCAAGAACACAGAAGAAATGCCTTCCATGTTTCTCTGGGGTTGCTCTTTCAAATCTCATGAACCAGAGAAACGGTCATTTCCAGCAAATAAATTAGCCCCAGCTCTTGGAATAAATGAGTTCTAGGTACAGGACACAGCAATGGGGAAGGGGGTGAGTTGGTTAAGCAAGCAGAAGACTTTAAGGGAGCTGAAAGTGATAGAAATGGAAGAGTAGTGGTCAGAGGTTAGAATGTACCAGCAACATAAAGGCAGAAGAATGGGGCACAGCAGTTGAGACCTTTAAAGGTAAAGGTGGACATTTTGTTCTGGGCATGGAAGGACTTTGAAATCATTATAAGGATTTGAAGATGTGTGTCACACAGTCTGAGCAACTGAAGAAGTCAACTATTTTGATGGCAGACTTTTGGCTACAGAAGACAGAGGTGTAATCAAGAAGCATCAAAGAGAAAGAAGTTGCAGTCAGGCAGAAAATGAACCTCAGCTTTGATTAAGGGGGCAGTGAGAAACAGACAAATTGTGCACTGCTGTTGTACAGGCAGAAGCAGCATGATTTGATAATATCCTCAGCAGTGCAGCTAGATAATTTTGGACCCTGGACCTAATGAGCTTACAGGGGCCCCCTACAAAATAAGCATCCTCTGCATATATATATATATATATATATATATATATATATATATATATATACACACTAGTAATTTTAAGACTGTTAGATTAATGGGCGCTAGTACACCGCCCCCGCCCCCCGCAACCGCCAGCGGGCCCAGTCCTTCCGCCGCGGCCCCCGCCGCCAGCGGGCCCAGTTTCCCTGGCGTGGCGGCCACCGCCATCGGGCCCAGTCTCCTTGCTGTGGCGGCCGCCGCCATCAGGGCCAGTCGCCACGCCATGGCCACTGCTGCCTCTCCCGCACTCCCACCGTGGCGGCCGCCGCCATCGGGGCCAGTCGCCCCGCCGCGGCCACCGCCACCTCTTGCCGAGGCCGTGGCTCCGCCGCCGCCTCGCCCGCACTCCTGCTGCGGCGGCGGCCGCCTCTCCCGCACTCCCGCGGCCGCCGCCGCTGCCATCAGGGCCAGTCGTCCTGCTGCGGCCACTGCCGCCTCACCCGCACTCTCCTCCCTGCGTTGGCAGCGGCCGCTTCTCCTCAGCCCGCCGCTTGTCCTCCTGCCGGCCCCAACATGGCCGCCATGTCTCTGCGGCCATATCTTTCTTGGATGTTCTGGGCATGCGCTCCGCGCATGCCCAGAACAGCTGAGAAAGACACGGGCAGGGAGACACGGGATTACACTGTGGCTCTTTATTATAGAGGATTTCACCACAAACCCACAGGACTGGGCCAGAGAGAATTTAGAGGAAGAGGAGGAGAAAAGACTTATCTGCATGTGGATCCAAACATTAGTTCCACTTTCACTAGGTGTGAAGTACTCTATGGGTAGAGATAAATCTTTCTGGCAGCTTTACTGAAGCAGGGAAAATTCATTTTTAAAAATCACAGGACTGACCAATTTCTTTTAAATAAAAATACACAGATTCCTGCCATCCTGGTGTGCCCAATTTCAGAACTCTAAACCCAGCCATTCTGGATATCTAAAGGTTTGGGCAAAGGTGGGGGGATATTGCACTTTTTTTATGAAGGCAAAGGGCAGAATGAAATGGGGTTGTAATGATGATGCGGGGTCAGTTTCAGAGGTTTTTGTAATTTTCTTCCATAAAATAAGCCACTTATAGGTCTTTTTGGACATTTTTTTTAAAAAATTAAAAATGTTACAAATCATTGCCTTGACCAGTCCACTTCAAAATCAATACACAGAGTCCTGCTAACCTGTCCCAAATCTTTCACAACTCTAGGTTAAGCCATTCTGGAAATATCAAAGGGAGTGAAAGGTGGGGTGATGTTTACCCCTTTTTATGAAGACAATAGGCAGATTCCTCCACATAGGGGTGGAATGATGGTTCAAGGGGGGTCTTCAGTTCCAGAAGTTTTTGTAATTTTTCTGCCATGAAATAAACCACTTTGGGGGAAGCGTTTTCTAAATTCAAAAAAATCATTAAAATCAATCGATTGACCAATCTGCTTAAAAATCAAAACACAGAGTCCTGCTAATCTGTCCTACATATATGCCAAATTTCAGAACTCTAGGCCAAGCCATTCTGAAAATATAGGAGAAGGAACTCTTTTCCCTTGGGGAAAATCATGGGGCTCTCTAGGAGAGTGGGCACACAGACCTGGGCCCCAGGTACTTGCCTAATGGCACCCTTGGATATTATATGAATATTAGGAAAAAGGAAAAGTGAGGATTTATTTTTTTAAAGCTGTTGGCCCGACAGGGAGGATTCTGATGTCAGTGAAAACTGAGAGTGACTGAGGAGAAGATTGCTTAGAGGGGGGAAATGAGTAGCTTAGTCTCGGCCATCTTAAGTTGACAGAAATATAATATTTTATTATATTTTATTATTATTATTGCTTGTTTACACAGTCAGACAGGTGTTATTGACTGGTTTGTTTTATCCAGACATCGAGTCCTTCCCAAGGACCTTGGATGGCTGAATTTTATTGTCCGTTGTTATAGATATCGTTGCAGAATATAGGCTGTTCCCAGTAAAGCTGCTTTTTGTAATTGGCTGATAGTGATTTCTGTGGCCCCTATGGTGTTGAGGTGCTCTTCAAGGTCTTTTGGAACTGCACCCAGGGCGCCAATGACCACTGGGATTATTTTGGTCTTTTTCTGCCACAGCCTTTCAATTTCAATTTGTAGATCTTCGTATTTTGTGATTTTTTCTATTTCTTTTTCTTCTATTCTGCTATCCCCTGGTATTGCTATGTCGATTATTTTGACTTGTTTTTCTTTCTTCTTGACTACAGTTATATCTGCTGTATTGTGTGGCAGATGTTTGTCTGTTTGGAGTCGGAAGTCCCATAATATTTTTACATCTTCATTTTCTACCACTTTTTCAATTTTATGGTCCCACCAATGTTTGGCTACAGGTAGCTTGTATTTTTTGCAGATGTTCCAGTGTATCATCCTTGCTACCTTGTCATGCCTTTGTTTGTAGTCAGTCTGTGCGATCTTTTTACAACAGCTGATTAGGTGGTCCACTGTTTCATCTGCTTCTTTACAAAGGCGGCACTTGCTGTTTGTTGTTGACTTTTCGACTTTTGCTCTTATTGCATTTGTTCTTAGTGCCTGTTCTTGTGCAGCCAGTATTAAATCCTCTGTTTCTTTCTTCAAGTTGCCATTCTTAAGCCATTGCCAGGTCTTGGTGATGTCTGATTTTCCAGTTATATTGTGCAAATATTGACCATGCAGGGGGCTTATTTTTCCATTTTTCTGCTCGGTTCTTGACTTGTTCTTTCTTGTTGGCCTGCTTTGTTTCATTGGTGTTGAATAGTTTCGCATTATTGACCATTTGAAGTGCATCTTCTTCACTGTCCTTGATATATTCTTCAATTATTGATGAATATATTCTTCAATTATTATTATTTCTTGTTTACTCAGTCAGACAGGTGTTATTGACTGGTTTTATCCAGACATCAAGTCCTTCCCAAGGACCTGGGATGGCTGAATTTTATCATCAGTACTTTTGGTTATTATAGATATTGTCGCAAAATATAGGCTGTTCCCAGTAAAGCTGCTTTTTGTAATTGGCTGATGGTGATTTCTGTGGCCCCTATTGTTTTGAGGTGCTCTTCAAGGTCTTTTGGAACTGCACCCAGGGCACCAATTACCACTGGGATTATTTTGGTCTTTTTCTGCCACAGCCTTTCAATTTTATTATTATTATTAATTTGATTTCTGTTCCACCCTTCCAAAAATGGCTCAGGGTTGTTTACACAGAGAAATAATAAATGAATAAGATGGATCCCTGTCCCCAAAGGGCTCACAATCTAAAAGGCAACATCAGATAGACACCAGCAACAGTCTCTGGAGGTACTGTGATGGTGGTGGATACGGCCAGTTACTCTCCCTCTGCTAAATAAAGAGAATCACCACAAAAGATCCCTCTTTGCCAAGTTAGTAGGGGTTATCTAGGTGTGTTGTTTCTATGCTACTGAGTGTATATGTGACATGATTGAACTACCCAGAGTTCTCAGGGAATAATATACATTTTGAAATAAACAAATGAATACGTAATGACAGTTCCTTCTGAATCATAGCCATTATCCAAAAGGAACATATATATCATACAAATTTGCATTGTAGGTTTATGCCAATGTGAGAACATAAACATTTTAGGCTGTTTTTTTTCCTTTTCTGTTTTGCAGAATTCCATTTTCTGTCATTCATTTGTAAAAATACAAGCTTCCAAAGAATGTAGAGTATAATCCAGGAAATTTGCCAATTAGTGAGTCAGATGTGTCTGATGTGGTACACTTATGTTTATGTGTGGTACATTTGAAAGGCAACATACTGATTTCTTTCTTTGTATTCAATGCATATAGTATGTTTCCTGGCACCATTAGCAGTTTGCTTCTGTAGCACATAATTCCTACCAATGAACCTTTTTATGTCCATTGACAACCTCACCACGTTGACTGCCAACATCACTATCTTCCCTGCTGAGCAGATATGCAGACTTGGTTTTATTGTTGACTCCTCCCTTTCTTAGCTCCTCATATTCAGTCTGTTGCCATGTCATGCACATGTGCCTTGGATTTCAGGAAACCTGATTTTTAAAAAACTCAGAAAAGTTCTGGGTGGGATTCCATGGTTATATAAACTAACTGGGAGTCCAAGATGGATGGGAATTCCTAAAGGAGAAACTAAAGGTGCACTCACAAAGACTTCTATTTAGAAAGAAGAACTGAATTCATCTTTTTTTAAAGGCCAGTGTGGATGTACAGAAAACATTGTGATGAACTGAAAATAAAAAAGACACATAAAAGAAAAGGAAGGAAGGAAGGAAGGAAGGAAGGAAGGAAGGAAGGAAGGAAGGAAGGAAGGAAGGAAGGATTAAGTGCCATCAAGTCAGTGTCGACTCTTAGAAACCACATAGATAGATTCTCTCCAGGATGATCTGTCTTCAACTTGGCCTTTAAGTGCTCACAGTGGTGCATTCATTGCTGTCATAACTGAGTCCATCCACCTTGATGCTGATAGGGACAGTGTCAGGAAAGCTAAAGCTCAGAACAAGCTGAAACTGGAGACTGGTGGTAAGAGCAACAAAAAGGGCTTTTTCACCTGTGCTCAAAGAAAGAGGAAAGACAAGGCAGGAGCGCTACATGGTAAAGATGATGAAATGTTAACAGGTGACAGAGAGATGACGTTACTCAAATCCTGTTTTGCCTCCATTTTCTCCAAAAAGAGGAACATTGTAAACCTCACAAAAACAGCATGAATGGTAAGAGGTTAACATTAGGGATGTCACAAACCTGTTTGGAGGCCCTTTTACGGGCCTCCGAACAAGTTCAAACACTGGCCAGTTTGAACGTTCGGTGGGGGTGGGGTGGGACTTTAAGGGCGAGGGAGGGTTCACTTACTGTAGTTAACATTACAGTTAAAGATTCATAAAGAGTTGTTCTGAAAACATCTGTCTACCTTAAATTAGTTTAAGTCTTCCGGGCCAGATGAATTGAATCTAGGGTATTAGACAAACTTGAATATAGACTCTCAGAACCTCTGCCTGACAAGGGGCCAGGATGTCTCTTTGTCTCAAGGAGGCAATAGTTAGACTGCTTCTGAAGAAGCCTGCCTTGGATCCCTCAGTTAAGCAACTACAGGCCTGTCTCCAACCATCCTTGGCTGGGCAAGATGATTGAGAGAGTGGTGGCCTCCCAGCTCCAGGCGATCTTGGAGGAAACTGATTATCTAGACCCATTTCAAACTGACTTTCAGGAAGGCTATGGGGTGGAGAGTGGCTTGGTTAGCCTGCTGGATTATCTCCAATTGGGAATTGACAGAGGGTGTGTGACTCTGTTGGTCCTTTTGGATCACTCAGCAGCTTTCAATACTATTGACCATAGTATCTTTCTGGAACGTCTGAAAGAATTGGAGTGGGAAGCACTGCCTTGCAGTAGCTTTGCTCCTACCTCATGGGCAGATTCCAGATGGTGTCTCTTGGAGACTGTTGTTCTTCAAAATCTGAACTTTCACATGGTGTCCCTCAGGGCTCCATATTGTCTCTGATGTTGTTTAACATCTACATAAAACTACTGGGAGAGATCATCAGGAGATTTGGTGCAAGGTGTTATCAGTATGCTGATGACACCCAAATCTATTTCTCCACATCACTCTCATCAGGAGAAGGCATAGCCTCCCTAAATGCCTGCCTGGAGGCAGTGATAGGCTAGATGAGGGATAACAAACTGAGTTTGAATCCAGATAAGACGGAGGTACTTATTTTGCAGGGTCAGAGCTTGGGAGACCATTTTGATCTGCCAGCTCTGGATGGGGTAACACTCCCCCAGAAGGAACAGGTATGTAATCTTGGGTTGCTTCTGGATCCAAACCTCTCCCTGATGTCCCAGGTTGAGGAAGTGGCCAGAGGGGCTTTCTATCAGCTTCAACTGATATGCCAGCTGCGTCTATTTCTTGAGATGAATGACCTCAGAACAGTTGTACATATTCTGGTAACGTCCAGACTGGACTACAGTAATGTGTTCTATGTGGAGCTGCCTTTGTACATAGTCCGGAAACTGTGGTTGGTACAGAATGCGGTAGTCTGGTTGGTCTCTGGGTCATCTAGGGGAGACTATATTACTCCTGTGTTGAAAGAGCTATACTGGCTGCCGATACGTTTCCTGACAAAATACAAGGTGCTAGTTATTGCCTATCAAGTCCTAAACAGCTTAGACCCTGGGTTTTTAAGAGAACATCTTCTTCGGTTCTCAAGTTTGTCTATGGCTGCCACCAGCTCATCTGGTGGCTACTCAGGGATGAGCCTTCTCCATTGCTGTCCCTGGGCTTCTGAATGCACTCCCTGCTAAGATGAGCCTCCCCATTTCTTGCAACATTTTAAAAGGCACTGAAGACATATTTGTTCACCCAGGCTTGTAATTATATTTATAGTTTTAATACTTCCATGTTGGGTTTTAAATTATTTTAATGTTAATGACTTTAAAGTTTAAATAATTTTAATGATAAACAACCTGGAGATGCAAGTTTTGGGCGGTATAGAAATATGGTAAACAAACAAAATATTTGAGAAATCCTAGAGCAGGCATGCCTGTCCTAGATAATAGGTGTGGTGCCACAACACAAGACTGAAGAGAGGCTAATGTCTCAATCTTCAAACATGGGAATGAGAAGAATCTGGGAAACTACAGGCCAGTGAGCCTGACTTTGATGCCTTGGAAAATGCTAGAACAGGTTATAAAGCGGTCCATCTGTAAGTTTCTTGATAACAATGAAATGTATTTGTCAAAAACAATTTTTGCCAGATTCTCTCTTTCTCTCTCTGGATTGTGGGAATACTGTGAATGATTTATCTTGATTTCTGCAAAGCATTAAACAAAGTTTCTCACGAGATTTTGGTTAGCAATCTGGTCGAATAAAGAGTAGATAATATCTTCAGGTGGTTTCACAGCTGGTTGGAAATCTATACTCAAAATGCTCATTAATTGGTCCTTGTTAAGCTGGAGGGAGGTTTCAAGCAGGGTACTACAGGGCTCTGTTCTAGATGGGTTGGATGGAATCCTCATGAAATCTGCAGATGACACAAAACTGTTAGGGCAGCTAATACCTCAGAAGACAGGAATAAAATTCAAAATGACTTTGATAGAATGGAAAACTGGGTTGAATAACAAAATGAAATTCTGTTGGACTGAACAGAAACAAATGCAAAGCCCTATATATAAAATCATCTGTACAAATATAGAGCCCTTTCTCACAAGCAGAGAAAGGGCTCCAACAGGGTGAAAGAGGGAAGCTGAGAAAAGCTTAACTCCGTCCCCCCATACACCGTAGATTAGCAGGTCCTTGTCACTGGGCAGGTGGATCGCTCGCCCAGAAGATCACCGGCTGCTGCCAGTTGCTCGGAGGGTCTGGATGTTGGGATGTGTCACCTTGCGTCACCCTGCTCCCCAGAGCTCCAATAATGCACTGCATGAGTGCATGGTGTATTATGGCGATCCCCCTCCCCAAGTCTGCTTGCAGCCATGGCTGACAGACAATTGGTAAAATGAGGTTAAGGGAGCTCTTCTTCTCTTAACTTCATTTCAAAGGGAGGCTTCGTAGGCATGTTTGCTGCGGTAGTGCCACCGGGATCAGCCTGATCCCAGAGGTTCACACATGCATGCAAAACCGGGCTAAGGGAGCCCAGCCTGGTTTTGCTCGAGCATGTGTGAATAGCCTCATAGGATGAGCTTGTTTGTTTGTTTGTTTGTTTGAAATATTTCTATACCGCCCAAAACTTGCATCTTTGGGCGGTTTACAATTAAAATCATTTAAAACATTAAATCAATTAACAATTGAAAACATTTAAAAGATTAAAAACATTTAAAACCCATTTAAAACATTTAAAACCCAAGCTTGACTGCAAAACACATGAAAACGGTCTTGGGACTGCGTCTGATCACAAGCTAAAGTCAGCAAGCTAATGCCCTTTTAAACTGTATCAATAGAAACATCATTTCCTAGTCATAAGAAATAATTGTGTTTTTTTCCACTTTAGTCAGATCTCATCTGGAGTACTTTGCCCACTTCTGAGTAGCCCACTTTAAGAACTATGTAGAGTAATCTGAACTGGTTCACAGAAGGGTAACAAAGATGGTCAGGGGTCTGGAAAAATCACCTTATAAGGAAAGGTTGAAGCAATTGATTGATTGATTGATTGATTGATAAACTGGGTATGTTTAGCCTGACAAAAATGAGACTGAGTGGGGAGATGATAGCACTTTTCAAATACCCGAAGTTTCTGACAAATAGAAGAGGGCAGAGATGTGTTCTCTGCTGCCTCAGTGGATAGGACTAGAGCTAAGGGTAGATTTGGACTGAATATTGAGAAACCTTTTAATGGTAAGCGGGGTCTTTAATGGTACCCATGTTCCCTCTAACAGGGATTCACAGATGTTATTTACAATGGCTGCAATGGCTTTTGCTTGGGGATTCTGGGAGTTGTAGTCAACAGCATCTGCAAATCCCTGTTAGAGGGAACACTGATGGTACCTAAGGGGTTCTCCCTCACTGGAGGTCTTTAAGAAGAGGCTAGACAGCCATCTGTTGGGGATCTCTGGCTCTGGACTGTCCTCTATCTATGAGCAGAGGGTTGCATTAGATGGCCTACAAGACTCCCTCCAACTCTATGGCTGCCTTCGCATGTAACACCAATGGACCCACACTTCTGTATCCTCCACCCCCACCTGCTCTCCCATCCACATTCGGATGTACTAGAGAGTGTCCTCTCTGCAGTCAGCAAGACTGCAACAAGGGTGGGGGAGCTGGTTGTGTGGGCTTCATTCTTTCATGAAGGACAGCCTGCATATCCAATAGCAGCCAGAGCAAGGGAGGAGCTTGCCCCTTCCACTCCAGCTTGGGAGAAGGGTAACAGTGGTGCCAATGTTTGGACGTAACTCTGGAACCACCAAACCAGAGGTGTAAGCCACAAAACTTAGAGATAACTGAAGGTGACAAATAGAATTTGGGGAGGGAAACCACAGGTCCATTTTTTGCTGTAACTGTGGTTGCCCACATTCAGACATACGGTTAGCAAATCCAGAGGTGAAGGGACCTCCAGTTCCATGTTATGTGCAAATGCAACCCCTGATTTATTTTTGAGTCTACCTATAGTTAATTTATTTATTTATTTATTTATTTTTGCATTTATATACCGCCTTTCATTAAAAAGATAACCCCAAGGCGGTTTACAAAAGTTAAAAACATACAATAAAAACACAATAAAAACATCATATTAAAAGTACAAAAACATATAAAAACAGGCATAAAAACAACACAACAAATACAACAAATAGAAACACAGAGAAGCCGCAGTAGAAAACAATCATGTAAAAGCCTGGGTAAAAAGCCAAGTCTTTAAAAGCTTTCTAAAAGCCGTGATGGAGTCCGAGGAACGAATGGCCGCTGGGAGAGCATTCCAGAGTCTGGGGGCAGCAACAGAGAAGGCCCTGTCCCGAGTGCACGACAACCGGGCCTCCCTCATTGTCGGCACCCGGAGCAGGGCCCCCTCAGATGTCCTCGTCCAGCGGGCAGCAACCCTTGGGAGCAGGCGGTCCCTCAAATACCCTGGGCCCAAACCGTTTAGGGCTTTAAAGGTCAAAACCAGCACCTTGAATTGGACCCGGAAACGAACCGGCAGCCAGTGCAGCTCTTTCAAAATGGGAGTGACATGTTCCCAACGGGCAGCTCTGGATAAAACCCTCGCTGCCGCGTTTTGCACTAGCTGCAGTTTCCGGATATTCTTCAAGGGCAGCCCCACGTAGAGCGCGTTACAGTAATCCAGCCGCGACGTGACTAAGGCGTGGGTAACCGTGGCCAGATCTGCCTTCTCGAGAAAGGGACGCAGCTGGCGCACCAGCCGAAGCCGTGCAAAGGCACCCCTGGCCACCGCCTCCACCTGAGCCTCCAAAAGCAGAGCCGGGTCCAGTAGTACCCCCAAGCTGCGTACTTGCTCCTTCAAGGGGAGTGCAACCCCATCCAGAACCGGTAAAATCTCCTCATCCCGATTGGCTCTCCTACTGACCAACAGTACCTCCGTCTTATCCGGATTCAGTTTCAGTTTGTTAGCCCACATCCAACCCATCACGGCCTCCAACCCCCGATTCAGGACATCCACCGCCTCCCTAGGATCAGATGACAAGGAGAGATAGAGCTGAGTGTCATCCGCATATTGCTGACAACTCAGTCCAAATCTCCGGATGACCTCTCCCAGCGGCTTCATGTAGATGTTAAACAGCATGGGGGACAAGACCGATCCCTGCGGGACCCCACAGGCCAACGGCCAGGGGGCCGAGCAGTAGTCCCCCAGCACCACCTTCTGAACCCTCCCCTCAAGAAAGGACCGGAACCACTGCAACACAGTGCCTCCGATTCCCATACTCGAGAGGCGGCCCAGAAGGATACCATGGTCGATGGTATCGAACGCCGCCGAGAGGTCCAGCAGAACCAACAGGGACGCACTCCCCCTGTCTAGTTCCCGGCGTAGGTCATCCACTAGAGCGACCAAGGCAGTCTCAGTCCCATACCCGGGGCGGAAGCCAGATTGAAAAGGGTCCAGATAATCCGTATCATCCAAGACCCTCTGCAGCTGGGACGCCACCACACGCTCCATCACCTTGCCCAAAAAGGGGAGGTTAGACACAGGTCTATAGTTGTCCAGGTTGGAGGGATCAAGGGAGGGCTTTTTTAATAGAGGTCTTACCACCGCCTCCTTGAGGCACGATGGCATCCTGCCCTCCCTTAACGAAGCATTAACGATCACCTCCAGCCATCTACCTGTCCCCTCCCTGGCAGCTTTTATTAGCCATGAAGGGCAAGGGTCAAGAGCGCACGAAGTCGCCCGCACACTGCCCAGGATCTTGTCCACATCCTCAGGCCGCACCAACTGAAAAGAATCCAACACAACGGGACCAGATGGTACCAGAGGCACGTCTGCCGGAACTGCCAAAACTCTGGAGTCCAGGTCAGCACGGATGCAAGCGACTTTATCTGCAAAGCGACAGGCAAACCGATCACAAAGAGCCGTAGATGACTCCTCCCCCATTGTCCGGGGGGATGTGTGGAGCAATGTTTTCACCACACGAAACAGCTCTGTTTGCCTGCACTGAGCAGACGCAATGGAGGCGGAGAAAAAACATTTCTTCGCCGCCCCCACCACCACGGCATAGTCCCTAAAATGGGCTCTAGCCCGTGTTCGATCGGATTCGTGACGACTCTTCCTCCACCGTCGCTCCAGCCGTCGTCCGAGTTGCTTCATCGCCCTAAGCTCCGAGGAAAACCAAGGAGCAGAACGGGCTCCACCAAGCCGGAGAGGGCGCTTGGGGGCAACCGTGTCAACAGCCCTGGCCATCTCTCCATTCCAGAGATCAACCAAGGCCTCGACAGGGTCACCAGCTCTGGACACTGGAAACTCCCCGAGGGCCGTCTGAAATCCAAGCGGATCCATAAGCCTCCGGGGGCGGACCATCTTAATCGGCCCACCACCCCTGCAGAGGGCAGACGGAGCAGTCAAACTAAACCCCACCAGGTGATGATCTGTCCATGACAAGGGAGTGATCTCAAATTCCCCCACCTCCAGATCATTTATTTCCCGATCGGCAAAAACCAGATCCAGAGTGTGTCCCGCCACGTGGGTAGGGCCCGATACCAACTGAGACAGGCCCATGGTTGCCATGGAGGCCATGAAATCCTGAGCCGCACCCACTAAGGGGACCTCAGCGTGGACATTGAAGTCCCCCAAGACAATAAGCCTGGGGGAACCCAAGGCCACCTCTGAGACCACCCCCGCCAGCTCAGGTAGGGAGACTGAAGTGCAGCGGGGTGGTCGGTACACCAGCAGAATCCCCAGCCTATCTCGGAGGCCCACCCTCAAGGACAAACACTCAAAATTCTGAGATTGCCTGACCGGGCACCTGGAAACGGGGAGGGTCTCTCGAAAGATGACTGCAACGCCTCCTCCCCGACCCTCGAGGCGGGGCTGCTGCACGATCTGGAAACCTGGAGGACAAAGCTGAGAGAGACCAACCCCGCCCAGCGCATCCAACCAGGTCTCCGTCACGCATACCAGGTCAGCACGCTCATCCACAATCAAATCGTGGATGAGAGATGTTTTTGCGTTAACTGACCTGGCATTTAGCAGCAGCACCCTAATCCTCGAAGGAGTGTTCACAGAGCTCCCTAGGGTCAGAGGGTTGGGGGAAGGGCCGGAAAAAGGAACAGGCCTCAATTGCCTGGACCGTTTTCCCCTGTAACGGCCTGCCCAACTCCCACCGCCATACCTCCCTCTGCCCGCTACCCGTGATATTGCCGCCCCCACTCCAGACCCACTTTTTTGCTCTCCCAGACACATCTCCCCAGACTATTCCACCACGGCTACTTGGCTTAATTTAAAACCAAGACCAGACTCATACAGTCCCTGCTGACTTCTTGCTTGGTGGAAGATGGATCGTCAAGGCAGGAGGAGAAGATCTTCAGGGCTCCAGGCAGCTCGCCCCACGGCTGAGAGCCCTTATGCTCTCGCCCTTCGGCTCACGCCAAGAGGCTCACGCCCCTGGCCCAGCCCCAGCTTTAAAGCCACAGAGGCTGAGGGTAGATGGCACACACCTGGAGAAAGAGGTGGGGCAGAAGCCCAAACACAGTCACTGCCCTGCCAAGATGTTCCCTCTTCCCTTCCTCAGTCCCTGGCCCAGCCCCAGCTTTAAAGCCACAGAGGCTGAGGGTAGATGGCACACACCTGGAGAAAGAGGTGGGGCAGAAGCCCAAACACAGTCACTGCCCTGCCAAGATGTTCCCTCTTCCCTTCCTCAGTCCCTGGCCCAGCCCCAGCTTTAAAGCCACAGAGGCTGAGGGTAGATGGCACACACCTGGAGAAAGAGGTGGGGCAGAAGCCCAAACACAGTCACTGCCCTGCCAAGATGTTCCCTCTTCCCTTCCTCAGTCCCTGGCCCAGCCCCAGCTTTAAAGCCACAGAGGCTGAGGGTAGATGGCACACACCTGGAGAAAGAGGTGGGGCAGAAGCCCAAACACAGTCACTGCCCTGCCAAGATGTTCCCTCTTCCCTTCCCAATAACTGATTGATCCATGAATCTCCACCTTCATTAGTCCTGATATTAGTCATATATACTTTGTATATTGTTTGTTTTTAACATAAACTGCCCTAAGAAAGCTGAAGGTCAGGCAATATTATTTACTTCATCAATTACAGTCTCTATAATTGAATATTATTATACTATAATTCTTCAATTAGGGACAAAGAAGATGCTAAAGTGTTGACTTCATATAATGACCATGGGTTTATCAGGGTCATTTGGCTGGACACTATTGGAAAAAGGAAACCAGACTACATGGACCTTTCAAGAAAGTTGTTTTTATGTCCCTACAAAATACTAATATAAAAAAGCTAATACTACTCTGCTTTTCTGTCCTCAATTTCCAGAATTCTTAGATGGGGAGAGGTGAGCAGAGGCACATCCTCCAACATCATCTTTTTGTCAGGTTCTTTCTACACCGAGTCTGTTACTAGCATCCAGAAATGTTGTGTATCACTTATTATGCCACCTGGAGAACCTTTCACTTGTTCATTTGTGATGAAAGTGAGAAATGTTCTTATCCAGCCCTGCCACATTGAAGGATAGATCCTGCAGCAGTCTGTAGTGATGTCACATGTTTTCTTACTGTCAGGGATGATGTGTTGAGAAGGTAGGGGATTTGTTATATATTTCTCCCACTGAATTAGTAATATGGCAGATTATAAAGGCGTTATGTCTGAGTGTATGCCTGGGCAGTGTGCCTAGCAATCCATTAAGCATTCAGACCTTTGGCAGGAACTCATCTTGCAGGAAAAATGGCCTTCACCCAGACTGTATTTTGGCAGGCGTTATGCCAGTGACAAAGCCTACCTGTTTTTATTTACATTTTTTTGTATTCTAATAACTAGTTTGATTTATTCTTTAGGCAGAAACCTAAGTGAGTCATTGTTTTCATGCTGCATTTTTGGGCATGCTCCATTCCATGCAGTTCCTAATGTATATACTTACTAGAAATAATTCCAAATGCAGTGTGTTCTGAGATACCCCCATTTAGCACTTATTCTAAGCATTTTATTATTGTGGACAAAGCCCCTTGACCCAGCAAACAAGCCAAAGCAGGGAAAGCAGGGAACCATTCTTGAACAAACAATATCCTATTGAGATATACTCCCCAGAAAGACATTTGTAAACACAGACTTGCAAAAGGGGTGAAGCATTAAAAACAGACCATCAGGAGACGTGTTTGCACATTCATCCATGTTGCAGTGAACACATGGAAGAGGGAGAGAGGGTGTGTAAACTGGCCCATGTTCGCCTGCCAGAGATGGAACAAAAATTCTCCACAATGGAATTCAAAGAGTATTTCATGATTCTTCCCAAGGAATTCCTCCCCAGAGATTTTCAAAGACTGCTTCTCCACATCCCTTATGGTTCTTTGGCTTTACTGCCATATGTAAATATGAATAGGAACCAAAAGAAAAAATTGCAGGATCACAGAAAGACCATTCCAAATATATCAATTCATATCCAGGAACTTACTCATTTAATGAAGAAACAGTCTAGTCTTATACCATGTAATAACTTTCCCAGCTCTTTCTGGTCCAATCTGCTTTTTGCATATTGACTGGGCTAAACTTGAGAGTAGGTTCTCCACCTAAAGAATGCGATAAGAAATCTTATGTTTTTTCAGCTTGGGATACAATAGACCAAAAAGATTGCTGCCTTTATCAAGCATTTTTCTTGAGTGTGTGACACCTGCTTCAATGGACTCCAGTGGGATCATATATGTGGATATTCAGTCTCCTATACATGAAGCAGAATCCTTGTGAGCAAGAATAATATTTGATATGGAGCAGCAGGCCATCCCCTCTTTGGAGTTTGGAAAGATATTGCATGTTCTAAGACTGGACTGTTTCTTCAGTATATGATTAAAGTCTTAGCTGTACATGAAATTCATTCTATAGGTTTTTGCCACCTGTAAATATTTACGTGTGGTGTTTTCTGTATGTGTTTTCTGTTGTCATTTTTCTATATACATCAAAGACATTAAGGTCGTTCACACCACCAAGTCTACCCAGGTTAGCACAGCCCTTCCCAGGTAGACCTGGTTGTGTAGAGCGCTGAATTTTGACCCAGGCTAAAAGACCCCCACTTGCAGCCCAAGCATCTATAGGGCCAGGTGGAAGGAACACCCATCAGCGGGGGAACCCTGAGGCACCATGCTCCTCATGCAGTGCATTGTGGGATTCCAGATGACTGCCTGACTGCCTCCTCCAGAAGATAGCTTTGCTGCTTGCCACCCCAGGACATGTGTGGGTGTGTGAGTGGCAGAGTAAGGTGCTCTTCCCTGCTCACCTGCAGGGAGGCAGGTAGAAGCCTGCCTCCCTGCCAGCCCTCCCCAGCACGAGTTCCGATGGTCGTGTGAAAAACCTTATTGTTAAAATACATTTTGAACGTTGTTGTTGTCGTTTGACTGTGCTTACAAACAGACTGTTAGTTAGTTAGTTCTGCTCCCTCCAGAATATCTTACAACCAAGAAAGCTTATAAAAAATGTGTGAGGTCCGCCAAGTCCCAGACACAGGAAAATATCTGGAGGAGATTATTTTGGCTACTCACAATAAGGACAGTGGTGCCTTTTGGCACATTATTTCAGGTTCTACAAACAGACTGGCAACAAAAGGTTCCTTAAGGATTCCTTGAAGTCTGTGTGGAAGCAAGGTCTGATGATGACAACAAAGTCCAAAATATCCAGAGCATTCCATGGAAACTGGACATCCAACTAAAAGTCTGGATTCTACTCTATAACCTGAGAGTATCAACTTCAGTGAAACCATCGGATTCTCCCTCTCATTTCTGAGAAAACCTCAACCATTCCAGTCTTCAAAGTGAAGCTTTTATTGACACTACAGAGCTAGCACTAGTGCAGTGTTCCAAAATATCTGTGCACTCTTCATTCAAATCTGTGAAATAGAGATAAAATAACATATGTAAATTGACCAGATAATGTGCCAAAACCTAATTCTATATTAGACAATCTTATCTAGAAAAGTAAAGGACCCCAAACGTCTAAATCCATATAGTAGAACCAGCATGCACTCTCTCACTCTCACTCTCTGGCTATTCACACAACCACATGGGTGGGTGAGCAGGCAGGTGGGACAGGGTTCAATCTACCTTCCCCCAATCAATCTTTGTTTCTTTGGTGCACCGTGCACCCACATGACCAACACTGCTCCTAGCAGTATGGATCAACAGAGGCCGGGACTTGTTTTCGAGGCCAGATATCCCACAAGGCACCGCACAATGACTGCTGTTCCTGGGGGGATTCCGTCATCAGAGGGCAGGGGCACTATTTTAGAGGCACACAACTTCATTTTGTTGTTGTTATTACAATAATTAAAAAATGGGTGGGGGTGGTGGTAGTTGCCAATAGGTGGAAGCTACCTCCCACATTTCAAAGAAATTGGGCAAGGGGTTGATTTTTTGTGAATTTCTAAAGTTTACACATCTTTAAGAATTTTCCCATAGGGAATAATGGGGATTCCAGCAAATGTATCACTTCACGTCGAGGGGAAATGGGTGGCCCAGAGTGGAATGTGGTGGGTGCTAGTGCCTAATGGGGGAAAGGAAGCTACCAGAATTATTTCTAAGGAATTGGGCAAAGGGCTGATTTTTTGTGATTTGTTGAAGTTTACGAATCTTAAAGATTTCTCCCATAGGGAATAATGGAGGTTTCAGCAGCTGCATAACTCCACTTGGGGGGCACCGGGGTGGCCCAGGGCGAGTGGTGGTGTAGTGCACATAGGGTGCCAACCACCCACAAGCCAGTGGGGTACTGGGTTTTGTTGTTTCTGAGGTGTTCAGTGTAGATTCTCTGGTAGCATGTGAGATTTTCAGTGAAAAACAAGAATCCACTCTCATATGCTACCAGAGAATCTACACTCAGAACACCTCAGAAACAACAGAACCCAGCATCCCATGGGTTAGCAACTCATGGGGGTGGTTGGCATCCTATGTGCACTACACTACCACTCACCCTCGGCCACCCCAGTGCCCCCCAAGTGGAGTTATGGGGCTGATGAAACCTCCATTATTCCCTATGGGAAAAACCTTAAAGATGTGTAAACTTCAGAAATTCACCAAAAACCAGCCCTTTGCTCAATTCCTTTGAAATAATTCTGGTAGCTTCCTTACCCCCATTGGGCACTACCACCCACCACACTCTGCTCTGGGCCACCCCTTTCCTCCAACATGAAGTGATACATTTGCTGAAACCTCCATTATTCCCTATGGGGGAAAACCTCAAAGATGCGTAAACTTCAACAAATCACAAATTATCAGCCCTTTGTCCAATTCCTTTTGAATCTGGGTGGTGGCAGCCTGGCAGGTACCCATTGAAGCCAACCCACTCTTCTGCCCATGAATCCATTCCCAGGCTGGCATGCAGTAGCCATGGCAGGCTGGGCTCAGGCTGGCAACAAGGCAGGCATAGGCAATGGCATGGCATGGCATCATGGCAACTTGAGGCATGTAATGCTCCAAACTAGTTCTCTCCCCCCCCCCCATGAGGCAGAAAGGCAGAATGGTGCGACTACTAACTTGCTGAATGAATTGAAAACTCCTCCTTGAACTCCCTCCCACCCTTTCCTTTTTTTCAATCCTTCCCCTGGACAATGTGGGGTCAGTAAAGAGTGGCAAGAGGCAAAAGAGCCAATGGGGAACAAGGAGGGAATTGTCAGCAGGTCAGCCCATGCTTTAGGTCACCAATCAGAAGGCTGGAAGGGTGGGAAATTCAAAGAGATGTCAAACACAAAATGGAGACTGACTCAGAGATTGCGAAATGGAGGTCCAAAACAACAAAACATTTTGTAGCCGAAACAGGGGTGTTTTGTTTTGTATACAAAACTTTCAGATCTGGAAAATGGGTGTTTCGTTTTGTCTACAAAACACCTGAAACAGGCTGTTTCAGTACAAAACGTTTTGTATCCAAAACATTTCGCACATCCCTACTTTTTTCTACAAAGCAAAGCACCATACACAATCTGCAACCCTTGTACTTCAACTTAAGATAATGTTTAATTGTGATTCCTTGTGTCCTGCTTTGCATATGTAGTAACAGAGGATGCTGGTATCTTGTGTTTTAAATCTAGCATCTTTAGGGCACAATAGCTCACAACAGAAATGGAAAGTCAATAATAGCTTTGTAAATACTTCAGGAAGAAGATGGAATGCTTGAATCAACAAAGCACCTGCCATATGAACAATTTTTTAAGTACATAAGTAATCAGTAGGACTATATACATAACTGTGTTCCTATGCTGCAGCCAGAGTGACTGGCATTAGGTCAACTTCACTCTGTATTCTTCAGAGAGTTCTAAACGTAAAGGTAATTTAAGGCCTCAGGGCAAGTTGACCATTTTTACCTCACCAAGGCACTATTAACAAACAGTTTCCCCTCAGGAAAATAGCCCAGGGTGGCTATTAGTGGTTTGAATTTTTACAAATGAACATATTTATAAAGAATGGTTATAATAAACAAAGCTGTGATTTCATTGAAGCTGAGGTGACATGACCACAGCTATTTTCTTTCTTTTTTCTCCTTTGTGTGAATAAAGCAAAAGGCAGAAATTAACAGCTTGGAAGCTGAAGAAATGTTTTCACCCAAGTACAACAAAGGCACCCCAAGGTAGGTGTGTGTGTGTGTGTGTTTACCCCAAAGAAAAGGAAGAAGCAAAAGCTCCACACCAGTCTACTCTTTTTTTAACAAGAGCTCTCCCTGTTTCCTGCAGAAAACCTGCCGGGAAGGCAGACATTTTACACCCATAGGCTATGCTTGCAAAGAGGCTTTTTCCCTGTTATGTGATTCCTTCCTATACTGCAGTCCAATTCAGGCACTAATGTGTATGTGTGTTCAGGTTTCTGTAAACAAGTGCATGTGTTTAAAAACATGCACATGTTTTTATGTGAATGATTGCACATGTATTCATTTTGAAAGTGACCCCTTCAAATGCAGGGTACAGAAAGAAAGTGTACTATTATTATGTATGTTGAACATGTGTGAATAACTGTATGTGCATACAGATCTTTACGTGCATACACTGGAAATCGTATTTCCCCCGCCACCCGCCTGATACACTGTCTCACTGCCATCTAATAGCCCTCGGGTGGTTCATTTGAACTGTCTCTAAATGCATAAATGAGTTATTACAATAATGTAGTGTCTACTTTGTGCATTTAGGGGCAGTCCAGATGAACCACCCCTGCACAATTAAATGGCACTGGAACAGAGTGGAAGGGAAACATGAATGCCAGTGCTCCTCCCTCACACATTTAGAGTGGGTTGGCATAAGTTATCATCTAAATTAGCCCTATATGTTCTGTTTTCTTAAAATTTCTGACTCAGCTGGAAATTGCACATATAAACTTGCATTCAGCCTTCTTGTTTCTAATGAAGGGCTTGGAGTCTTCTGGTTCAAGGTATAGGGGAAGAATGGCAGTTGATTCCCCAAATAGCAAAGCAAAACCAGTTTAGTGAGAAAGCAGCAAAGCAAGAGGTCTTGAGACTATTCTATTGAGTATTGAAGAACTATAAGGATTTATTTAAAGAAAAGGTTACCAAGAAATGTGAAAAAGCCTGCAGCTTAATTTCAGCTGTAGCTCATGGCTGAAGAGAGAGACCAAAACAACCATCTCTGGAGAGACAAAATGGAGACTAACCCTGGAAGAACAAAGAGGGGAGGAGTCCAGCACTTTTATCCATGACCATACCCTGCCCCCAGAAATCACGATGAGACATTGCAACTGAGAGCTGACGCTGCCAGGGTCCTAGCTCCAACAGAAGGATTAACTGGAAGTCATTTCTGTACTATTTATAGTAATACAATAATAGATGGAAACACAACCTTTGAAGAACCTGTGGAGCAATACACGCCTACATCTATCTTCCACAAAATGAGTATTAAGAAACTACATGTCTACTTAAAACTGTAATTGATAGATGGGATAAAATCTCCTATAAATAAGGAGATTCTTTCCACTGGAACAACTGGAATCCTCTAAATACACTGTATTCATCTCTTTAGCCAAATGTATTAAGGGCTTGAACTTCTGACAACTGAAACATCAGATGTAGGAGGAGGCATCACACATATACAGATATTTCTTGATTTTATTTTCAATCAGAAACAAATCACACAAAGTTCCAAACAGCTGGTAAAAGAGTATCAAGGAGAAGGCACACTTTTTTTTCCCAGCTAGAGGTTCATAATATAGTCAAGGGAGTTTTATTTTAATATGCCCAGAAAATTATTCATACTTTCCACTTTAGCAGCCATTCCACCTTATCTGTTTGCAATCTTCTGCCACCACTGGTATAAGCCAGACTTCCAATTAAACTCTTGTTACAGTTCTGTTAAGCAATCTAGTTAAACATAATGAAAGCCATCAATCTGCAAGTGTCAAGATGTATCTTATTTCCATTTATAAGTAGTATTATACCAGGTATAATATTACTGACCCACACTGATGGTAAAATGATCAAACATTATACTAATATGTAAATCAAACAAGACGTGGGCTGTAGATTAAAGTCATGGAGTGACAATTCCAGCTAAATAAAGGAGGACTGCCAATTCTCTAATTCTGGCACTAAGGTTTTCTGTTGCTGCTTAAACTTTTTATGTATGGTAACAAATCTGTGCAGTGTATAAGTTAAATCTTTCAATCTTACTATCATTTTGCTAAAATTAAATCATGTCAGTTTAGCATTATTCATTTTCAGAACCAATAGAAACTGAGCTGAGTGGGGCCCATTCAGTTCACTTCCCATTTGTTCTTAACCAAATGTGATGTGTAAAAACAGGAGATTTTTTTTTAGCTCCATAACCATTTTAAAAGCACAAGTTTTTGCATTAAAAAAATCGATCTTCAAACAATGAAAGTGAATGTGGTAACTAAATAGAAAAAAATGCACAGCTCAATTTATCATAAAATAGTTGACATGCTACAATATGTCATTAGAGAGGGTTTTTTTAAAAAAAAAAAAAATCAAAGTACATATTAGGGCTGTGCAGTCACCACATCGGTCCAACAGACAAGTCCAACCAATGTACCCTGTGTCAAGCATTGTCAAAGGGAGTTCCACTCTGACAGCAGGGAGCCTCTCAATAGTTGGGAATATTAGAAGGAGTTCCCCCTGCTGTTGTGGTGGAACTCTGTGGACATCTAACATGTCTGCCAGGCCCCTAACCACCCTGCTCTCTCCTCCTCCCCTTCCTTTACCTGGGACCAGTGAGGGGGCAGGATACAGACTGAATCATGTCCTCTTCACTCTCGACAGATGCTCTCTCATGGCTCTTGCCACTCATGGCTTCCATGTAAAAGGCACTCCCCGCCCCCTGTCCTACTTACACATTCCTTTTTAGGTCCCTGAGTGGTACGTGTGGTTCTGGGTTTCATAGCCTTTTTTTTGAGGCTACACCTTGGCATAGCCTCCAGTTAGCCAGAAGACTGACTATTAATTCTAAATATGTATTCAATGATGTCATATACAAAGCACTACGAGTAAGTTCTATGGGAATCAGGGATAATATAGACATAATATAAACATATGAGCCTGTCCATATGTCCATATAATCTTCCAAAGCTGTTCTCTGAGGGCCCCCACTTTCAGTAGGTAAATGGGTGGCAACTGGGAAAAGATCTTGGTGACTGGGAGACCCTCCTCAGGGAGGCTTGCCTAGCACCAACGCTTGTGTTTCAGAATGCTGTGTGTTTTTATATCTGCTTCCTGGTTGTTATTGTGGAGTAATGATGGTGATCCATTGTTTTAATCCTTTTGGGAATTGTTTTCTACCCAAGGAGCACTTGTGTTGAAGGGCAGGAGAAAAACTGTCTAAATAATAATAAATGGAACAAATGAACTCACAAAAGATCCCTGAGCTGCCATATGAACTTGGCTTCCTTCCAGATTCACAAAGTTGTGTACTAGCAAACTATATGTAATCTCAGCCCTCTCCTTAAAGCTTCATGATCATGGAGAGCTGAGTGATGTCCTATCTTCCAATCAAAATGTCTACAAATTCAAAATTTGGAAATGCTAGATCAGTAATGTAAATTATTTTGGTTTTGAATGTTAATTGAGAACTAGAGAAGAAGAGGGAAAACCACCAAACTGACACTTTTCAGTGAAAAGTGCTTTAGCAGTATCCCTGAAAGCAGACTAGCCTCTTTCTGTTATACATATACTCAGTGTGTGAAAGTGCCCAATATTGATCTTCAGCATATGAAAGTGACTAACATTGATTTCAGGAGGTGGGGTTAATTACAAATTATAATTAACTTTAGCGAGGGGGGGTGGGAGGTGGCAGACAAGAAGTGCTTCCTTAGGAAACAAAGCTATGCAGTGCAACCACTTGATTTTTCCAGGCCTAGCAGTCAGAAGATGGTTACTCGTTACCATCTCCCATATATCCTGGGCTTGGGCACAGTGCAATTGGGAACTAGAACTAATTTTATGAAATGCAAAAATTCTGAAAGTTCTATTAAAAAGTGTGGGGCTAAGTTTTATAACTGCTTCCCTTGTAAACAAGGAGATATACGCTGGTTTAACTAAGGCTTTATTCTGAAGCAACTCCATTTTTCCCCTCCTCCTTTTCCTCCTTGTCCTTTCTGACTCCACACACACACACACTGTCTACAGCAGGCTTCCCCAACCTGTGGCCCTCCAGATGTTGCTGAACTACAACTCCCAGCACCCCTAGCTATAATGGCTGGGGATGCTGGGAGTTGTAGTTTGGCAACATCTGGAGGGCCGCAGGTTGGAGAAGCCAGCTATACAGGATGCCTACTGGGACAAAAGTCCAAACAACAAAAGACAAAAGATAGATAGAATACAACACTAAGGATATCATAGGTTAATAATTCTAAGGAAGATTATATTTAAATTAAATATGGTCCAAGCATTACAAATATCAGCAAGGTCAGTTTAAAACAAAAACAAAAACCTTGCCAGATAGTAATCTTACTTCCTATCATCCATCCTTACCATTTCCTGTCAAATTGAATTTTGCAACAGTTAAATGGCACTGGAACAGAGTGGAACTAGAGAGGAGAGCTGGTCTTGTGGTAGCAAGCATGACTTGTCCCCATAGCTAAGCAGGGTCTGCCCTGGTTGCATCTGAATGGGAGACTTGATGTGTGAGCACTGCAAGATATTCCCCTCAGGGGATGGAGCCGCTCTGGGAAGAGCAGAAGGTTCCAAGTTCCCTCCCTGGCTTCTCCAAGACACGGCTGAGAGAGACTCCTGCCTGCAACTTTGGAGAAGCCGCTGCCAGTCTGTGCAGACAACACTGAGCTAGATGGACCGATGGTCTGACTCAGTATATGGCAGCTTCCTATGTTCTTAGAATATCTTTCATCTCTGGATCCATACCAATTACCATGTTAGGCCTTGGCCAAGCTGCAATTATGGGGGGCAGCTTGCAAGCTGAAGGGGTTACAAGCCTTCCCTGTGCTATAGTGCCACCCTAATGTTGATCAGATGTGATACTACTGTTGTTCATCATCCCAGCTGGACCAAATGATCTGAAGAACAGGGCCTGGTTTCTCGGCAACTTGTCTGAGTAGCAACACAGATGCCCTTGCCTGCTACCTGCCTGTCCTTGACTACATCTTTTTAGAAGTTTTTGAATGTCAGTTTAAGTATTATAAATGGTTTTTGGTAACCCCTTCTGAAGGCATCATGCTGTAACATTTCAAGCAAAGAGATGAAGGGGGATTTTGTTAAAACTAACAACAAAGTAAGCTGAAACACATAGTAAAAAAGCCCATTTTGCAGATGATAAAATGGATACACCTGTAATAACCAATTCTTATACCAAGCATGACTGCCCAAGTTCCCCACCCACTATTAAATACTGATTTACCTACCTGCTGTATGCTACCTGCTGTATGCTATGCACTGCACAGTGCCTTAATGTGGTGCACCCATTTACTATTAGAATTAGATAGAATTAGAATTAGATACTATTAGAATTAGAATTAGAATTAGATACTATTAGAATTAGAATTAGAGACATGATGCATCCACCTATGTACCTGAAGATTTAATTTCTAAAGGATCTGGGGGGAAATAATTCGGCAAACATTTAGCCACACAAGCACACTAACCACTGCTGCTGCCGCCATCTCTAAATTTAATGGAAGGCTTACTAGGCAACAGCCATGTCAACTTGTTCATGTGCTGCTATGGTGGCTGCATAGTAAGCTTACCAGGCCAGGAATCCTCAGCAGCAGGACAGCACCACTTGGGGCTCCATAGACGACACAGAAACCTGTTGCTACCTTACCTGGAAGATGTACCTTAGATGGAAGAAGTGGGGGTCATTAGGGACCTTGTTTTCCTACACTGCAGTGCCCAGATGGTTCCATCACAAGTATAACACTGAGGGATATTCTAGCATAGGTCTTCTCAAAACTGCAGTGACAGAGTGAAAACCATGCAGAATCTCCTTCTTCACATTTCAACAGGATATTTTCACAAATTTCATTGTTTGGTGCATTCGCTGCAATAAGGAATACGATATCAGACATAAATTTATTTAATTGTGTATATATTTGGTTTATATATCGCCCTTCCAAAAATGGCTCAGGGCGATTTGATAAATAACTACAGTTTGGGAAGTGATGCCCTAAGAGAACAATCAAAATTATTTGTCTGAAGATATCTAAATGCTAAAGGATTTGAAATGCCATTCTCTCCAGAGCTACAGAAAGTACTACACCTATCCACCCACCGACCCTTTATACAAAATGAAAAGAAGGCCTTTGTTCTTGCAGATGATTTTTGAATGTTTTCGAAAACAATTTAGCTTTGTTGTGATTTAACATCTGTTGACATTAGGTTTTCCAGAATCCAGTTCTTCAGACAGAGAAAACAAGTAATTCCTCCTTAACTGTCTTCCCAAAAGGGATTTCATTTTTGCCTTCAGATACATCATCAGTGAGGCGATTCTCACGATCGCCAAAGAGTGGGCTAAGGGAGCCTAGCCTGCTTTTTGGTGATCATGTGCTGCAACGGGAGCCCCATGGCTACCGGCAGCAAACCGCCCAAAGTACCCCCTCCTCTTAGCCAAGGTTAACATAGCGAGCGCTCCATTAACCTCAGCGTTTTGATTGTGAATTGCCATGGCGCAACTCTGCGCTGCAGCAACACACGAGGAGACCCCCAACCGGGAGGCTGAAAGCAGCCTCCCAAGCTCGGGGGTTTCTCTAGGATGCCCTGCATGCCCACGCAGGTCATCCTGGAACTTCCAGGGGCCGCACAGCCCCCGCTGGCTCCATGATGGAGCCGGCAGTCGTGTGGGTGGCTGATCCGGCCGCCCGAGGCTGTCTGGAGATCGTCTGTGGGGAGTGCGGGCTAAGCCCGCTTTCTCCGCAAACCCCCTTACAGCGAGTCTCACTGATCGTAAGACTCGCCTCAGTGTCTCTCTGAATGCCCAGTATTCAAACTGCAGAACGGGCAGAAGGAGGCTACTCTTTCGACCTTTTCCTCTTTCAGCCCTGTCAGCCTGCCATGTGTAATAATTTAATTATTTTAGCAGCCCTATTCAGGTGTTACAAACTTGGGTACATTGCACCGAGGTATAGAGAAAATGGGAAGGGAGGAGGAGAGGGGAGTGGTCGTGTGGAAGTTGTGTAGCACGGATATTCATCCACCCTCGATAAAAGGCAGGGGACAGAATGTGGTCTGGCCATGCCTGTCCAACTCGAATTCCAGCTCCCACATGATCACTTTCACCTCCTCCTACCTTGATCTTTGTAAACACACAACCACCGATTGGGAGCATGCACGAAGCCACCTAATGATGCAGCAGGGAAACAAATGACTTGACTAGCAAGCCAGAGATTGCTGGTTCGAATTCCCGCTGGTATGTTTCCCAGACTATGTTTCCCAGACTATGGGAAACACCTATATCGGGCAGCAGCAATATAAGAAGCAGCTGGAAGGCGTCATCTCATAATGCGTGGGAGGAGGCAATGGGAAACCCCTCCTGTATTCTACCAAAGACAGCCACAGGGCTCTGTGGTCACCAGGAGTCCACACTGACTTGACGGCACACTTGACCTTTACTATTTCTGCTAAATCACAAAAAAAAGTTGGTAGGGAGCTATATAATGTTTCCTGCTGATTCAGTTTCTCCTCAATTAGCAATATAGCTGCTTCCTGGGGGATATGGGTGTATAAGGATGTCATATCTATAGTCACCAAAAGGATGTCCATTCAGACTGGATGTCCAGTCTGAATCCCTCATCTGATACTGCGCAGGATGAGGCAATGGTAAACCTCTCCTCTATACTACCAAAGACAACCACAGGGCTCTGTTGTTGCCAAGAGTCAACACCTCTTGATGGCACACTTTACTTTACTTTACAACTGTCCTATCCTGGCTGGACACTCCTCTGACCCTGTTTAGGGTTATGAGAACAGGCCTATATAGGGCTACTATGACACCTTAAGTCCATAGGTCCATTTCGGTTGACTATCCCATTTCTGAGAATTGGCAACTCTAGATGCTACACAAAAATGTAAACACACAGGGCATGAGCAGTCCCTGTAGAACCTTCCTAGCTTCCTGCAGTCTAATGCTTAAGAGCACATTCAAAAAGGCAATGTATGCCCAACAGCCTTAGTTAATTGTCATAAACATTGATGCATAAGCTATGTTTTTCCCCATGATTTGTGTAAGCTAAGAATTCCTGTGTGCAAAACACATTAGTCATCTTTGTTAATTAGTCTTCACAATATCCCAGTGAAGAAAACTCAAAATTAAAATTCTATTTGTAAAGAAAAGGAGCTTGGTTAGTGACAGAAAGTGCCACCATTCCACTTCTCCTATCTCCATTCTAAAAGCTCCAGTTTCTGAGCTTGGCTATACTAACATTCATATTTAAAGATATATTTTCAATTCTTTAACACAAAATTGCTATAACTTGCTTAGGTTCTAGCTTTCCCTCCCCCCCCCCCCCCGGTTTTAGGATGTTTTAGAACTGTTTTCTGTTTTAGACCTGCCCAACAGTGGTGGCCCCCAGTATATTGCTATTCAATGCAAGGTTAACAGTAAATTAAATGCTAGTATCCAATGATCCTTGAGCAGCACCTCAGCGAGCTGCAGAGCTGAGAGCTGGAGGGGGAAGTCCTCCAGCATCCCACAATGCACCATGCCAGGATTGTGGTGTATTGGGCGATTTCCACACTGCCAGCTTTTTGAATGCTCGGGCTCTAAGCAGCCTGAGCATGCACATGACCAGAGAGTGGGGTGGAAGGGTGTGCTTGCACCCTTCTACCCCACTCTAAGCCTGGGTTAAAAAAAACCTGGGCTACCCGGTCATGGGACCAATCCCGGCACTTGTCATGACCGGCTCTGCAAGTCTCTAGGCGGTTTACAACAAAACAATAAAAGCAACCAATAAAAAGGTCAAAACATTACAATAATTTGAGATTTAAAACAATGTTAAAACTATTAAAACCCACCAAACTATTAAAACAGTGAGCCAGGTCTCACAATCAGTGAGACCCGGTTTCAGGAGCTGCGCGGGAAGAGAGGGCTAAGCCCGCTCTCCCCACAGACAAGCAGGGAGGGAGCCCTGGGCAGCCAGATTGGCCGCTCACATGATTGCTGGCTCCATGATGGAGCCGGCGGGGACTGGGGAGCTCGGGGGCTGAGTGGCCCCCGGAAGCTCCAGTATGCCCTGCATGAGCACGCAGGGCATACTGGGGAGACCCCCGGAGCTAGGAAGCGGCTTTTCGCCTCCCCTCCGGGGGTCTCCTCATGAGTAGCTGCGCCGCGGAGCTGCGCCATGGCTACTCACGATCGGAAAGCCCGGGTTTGCAGAGCGCTCACTCCGCAAACCCGGGCTTTGGGGAGGGCTAAAAAAGCAGGCTAGCCGCTTGTAAGCCACCGAGCCCGGTGGTTCACACAATCAACCAAAATCGGGCTAAGCTCTCCTAGCCCCATATTTGCTGATCATGAGAATAGCCCCAGTATCTAATTAAAAGCCTGGATGGACAAATGCCTCTCGATTACCTTTTTAAAAGTTGTAAGAGATGAGGAGGCTCTTGTTTCAGCAGGGAGTACGTTCCAACGCCTCAGGGCAAGCAGCCATGGCTAGCCGACTTGGGGAGGGGGGGTCCCCACAATGCACTGCGCACTCGCACAGCGCATTATTGGAGCTCTGGGGAATGGGTGACGTGGGGCAATGTATGCCAGCACCCCAACCCTCAGAGCGGCCGGCAGTAGCTGGTGCTCATCCAGGCAGCCGATCCGCCCACCAGGGAAGACAGAATGATTGTCTGCAGGGAGTTAAGCTCCTTAGGGCTTCCTTCTCACAACCCTGTGGCCCTTTCTCACTGCTTGTGAGAAAGGACTCATTAAATCCTGGTGCTAAGCCGGTAATTGCAGGTAATAATTAGCAGCTAATCATATGTAAAATAAGACAGATTTAACCTTTCACAGAGCCATCACTGTGCCCTGAATCAATAGGATCTTATGAATTTGAATGCTGGCTGGCTTTGAGAATATCCATGCTTGAGAATTTACTGATGCAGTTTTATTCTTTTAGTAGTGCTTTTCTGCTGCAGGTGCGGAATATTCAGGCGCCAATCGAACTGTAGAATATTCTTTTCCAAGCCTAATTCAAACCTACCTCTGCCTTGTACTCATTTTGTGGCCTTAGGCAAGTCCTTCTCTCTCAGCACCATTTGTTCGTCTTCTGCAAAATGAATATTGCAGAAAAACTAATAAAGTCAAAGGGGTATTTGAGGGCTCAGACCCCATATCTGCTTTCTATGCAGTTTGTGGCCATCTAGTTCAGAAATGGGTATCCAGCAATGGTCAGCCAAACAAATCAGAGAAGCTCACAAGCAGTGAGTGTCTTTCACAACTACCACCTTATGCAGTCAGGCAAGGGCTGGTCGGGGGAGAAAAATGTGATGGTGAAGAAAGAAGAGCTGCGATTTTGGCACTGAATTAAACACCACCTATTTCCTTTGATTACCTGAGGATAGTGTCTTTCCTCTGACTTAGCCAATGTGAGTGTTGAAGGGAGCAGGTCTTTGTGGACTTATTTAAGCCCCTGGACTTGATTCTTTCCTGCTCTTACTATATCACTTTGGCTGTTATGCTTTAACTCCTACCTTGCCCTTTTGGCTCGTAGTGCAGTAGTGTGCCTGGTTTTCCCTTCTACACATTCACATGTGATGTCTGCTATGTTGTGAGAGGATTTGGGGGCTTTCTGACATGCTGCTGCTCTTCACTAGACATTATGGTGTGCCATTTTATTTACTTGATACTGTCATTTGGGGTTTCCCTATTCAATTTCCCCTGCATGTTTCTATGTAGACGTCTCCTGCCCCTGCTTAGAGTTCTACCTCTTTCTCCACAATCCTTCTGCTTTCTTCAGCCTTTTGCCTCTGCTCCATGCCTTTCTAGGAAACCTTCTTTCCTGCCTAAATGTTCTTAAAGAGCTTTTCTCCATTATACCATAAGTTGGCTTCTTCTATTATTTATTTTATTATTTATTGATTGATTTGATTTGTATACCGCCCTTCCAAAATGGCTCAGGGCCATTTCTAGAGTTATTTCTCCACCTCTTCAACTTGATGTGTGTGCTGAATCCATGCAGTGTATCAACTATACATTATCCCATTAGATACAGCCTACCCTCCAAACTCCTTCTTTAGCCAGAGAGAAATCTACAGTAGATATTCACTACAGAGCTCTGTCATGTGTTTTAGAAAACCCTCTTAATTACCAGTAATGTAAGTTAACATCACCTGTGTGGCATCAGAGTTCCCAAGTCAACAATATACTTCTTGTTTTCCCAGATTTTATTCCTTTGCCTCTTTTTTAGCCCTGTGTGTATTAAGAAAATTTGGATTTGGATTTGACCTGATACAAATTTGACAATATTGGATTTGGATTTTATGGGCTCTGGCAATGTCGGATGTCAAAGTTGATTCAGAATTCAAATCAGAATTCAGACTTAAATTTGGTTTTTCCCCCATGGAGAAATAACAACAACAAAAAAAAATAACTGTTTGGTCCTAGAGCCTTGAACCTTGCTGCACATGTGGGTAAGAGAGTCACAGTCCCCTGTAGATAATTTGAAGAGAACTGGTCAATCCACTGAGCTTTGGTGAATTTTTTTTTTTAAAGTAAAAATGCCCTTTACCTTCATGAAAAGGGGTAACAGATGCCTCTTTTGCTTCCCCTTTTATTACTCCTGAATGGATGGGCATACAGATATGAAATCTGGCACACATGAAATCTACATTGGAAGGTCTCTGTGTAATTCCCTCCCGCCCTTCATGTGTGCCAGATTTCATTATTGTATTCCCATCCATTACATACATATAAACGGGGGCAAAGGGGGCATGCAGTCACCCATTTTCATGAAAGCAAAGGTCTGATTCTTCCATATGCCGGTAGAATGATGGTCCAAGGATGGTATTCAGTTTCAGAAGTTCTTGTAAAATTGAAACAAGCCAGATTTCACATTTTTTAGCCATTTTTTACCCCAAAAATAAAAAAAATCACCATTTCATATTAGTCTACTAATATGAGTCTACTCATAGTCTACTACAGGCCGTTTATGAAGTATTGCTTCATTAGTCAAAACAACCTAATGCAAATGAAACAGGGTCCAGTGCAGACCACTGAATTGCATTCAACTGGTTGCATGCAATTCAGATTTTAACATGACAGTAAGGTGATTCTCACAGTTGGCAAAAAGCGGACAAAAGGAGCCGAGCCCGCTTTGTGCCGATCATGTGCTGCAACAGGAGCTGCACGACTCCCAGCCGCAAACCTCGGTAATTCCCCCTCCCCTTAACTGAGGTTAATGGAGCAAGCGCTCCGCTAACCTTGGCGTTTTGATCATGTATTGCCACGGTGCGGCTCCGTGCCACAGCAACACACGAGGAGACCCCCGACCAGGAGGCTGTAAGCAGCTGCCCAGGCTTGGGAGGTCTCTCCAGGATGACCCACGCACTTGCTCCGTGACGGAGCCGGCAGTCATGTGGGCAGCCGATCCAGCTGCCCAGGACTTTCTGGGGATCATCTGTGGGGAGAGCAGGCTAAACCCGCTCTCCCCGTAAACCCTCTTAAGGTGGGTCTCACTGATCGTGAGACTCGCCTCAGTGTATTGCAAGTCTTTAACATTTCAATTTTCATCATGCCATACAACACTGCTTCAAGTGGTGAGATGCAGAAGGCTGCTGTTTCATAATGAAGTCCCTCAAAAATGCATTCGAGCCATATGAAATTCTATCTCTGAAAGCCAAAAAACTGTGCAATTGTCTATAAATGTTTCCTGATCTTCAGATAATCCCCAGCTACAAGTCTAATCAGCCTGACAGTTTCACCTATTTGATTTTCTTCAACAGAAAATCAACATTTCTTCAACATTAGAAGGCATAAACATGAAATTACTCCTGGGGGATTTCCCCCCTCTCCTTCTCAAGGGTGCCTTTATGTGTGAACCATGCTTATGCCTATGGAAAATCCTAGAAGTAGCTTTGTACACTTTTTATGGCTGAGGCTTGTTTATGAATTCTAAATAGCTTGGTTTATTATTCCAACAAGACTGAACTTTACTTCCCTCCCCCACCCCACTACACAGCCTCTCCAAATATACACATATCCATACAAGTTTGACTATAGTTAAGATTGTGCCTTTTTGCATCCAATGCTCTTCTGCTGTTCATTTCATTAAAATTCAGTATTCAGACTTTCATGCACTGTATTTTTCCTGACTTTTATTTACAACTCCTCAGAAGTGCACACACACACAAATAGAATTTCACTGCCAGATGCTTAATGTTAATATTTGGTCTTTTTTGTTTCATATTAATATGAAAGGGGGAACTCAAGAATTTGCAGCACATTGTGCTAAAACAAACATTTATTATTTTGACAAATCATGCAAGAAAACCAACTAATAATAAAAAAGTGGCATTTAAATAGAGCCTTTCATCCAATGTTCCCAGGACATTTGACAAACTTTACATGCAGATTCTATTTCTCCCTGAGCTTTTGTGGAAAATTTCCCTTCACTGCGGTGGGAGTTCTACATATGGTAGACTGGAATCAAAATTAAAATGTGTACAGCTGTCTTCACTTATGGATATGCAGACACCACCTATACTCCAGCTGTCCCTATTTATCAGGGAAAGACCAAAATTTTCTGTCCTTGTAAATCACTGTCCTTGGTAAATCACTGTCCCTGTTTTTGTCTTTGGGGAATGCTTTGTTAAAATGCTGTTAGTACAAGGGCAAAGATATGTGTTACATTTATGTAGTTTGGCCCTCCAGGTTGTTGTTTTGAAGTTGAATAACCATGGAGGGGCCTTGTATTCTATCTAGCAACCTTTCATGTTTTGTTAATAAGAAGTTTGTCCCTGTGGGGATCCTGTAGAGAGTGTGGGGGTGGAGAAAAGAGAGGGAAAGGAGAAGAAGAAGAAGGAGAAAAACGGAGCTGTTTCTGAATAAAGCTTAGTTAAACAAACATAAGATTCCTTTATGTTTACAAAGGAAGCAGCTATAAAAGGGCCCAATCCGGACTGCAACCAGAGCATACTGGGAGGGGTTATTACAATCCTTATTAAAATGACCCAAAGCTTCAGTTTTACAGCTGCTTCCCTCATAGACACAAAATCATCTTATGTGTAGGTTTAACAACGGGTTTATTCAGAAACAACTCCATGTTCTCCTTCTACTTTCCCTTCCTTTTTCCAGAGTTCATGCAGTTTGGAGCTGTTTGTTTTCATAACAATCTGGTCCCTGATCATTTCATCAGTAAAGCTGGCAAACTCACAGGTTATTCTTAAGGCACACCATGCTATACCACAAATACGACAAATATTTAAATACCTCTTTTCAACAAAAGTTCCCAAAATGGTTTGCATAGAGATAAATAAATAAATAAATAATGACCCGGATTGCAAAAACCGGGTTTGTGGAGTGCTCGCTCCACAAACCTGGTTTAAGCACCAGGCTACTTAAGTGGGTGACCCGCTTAAGAACCACCGGGCTTGCAGTCGAGCCCGGTGGTTCTCACAATGGTAGAGAATCGGGCTAGCGGGGGCTAGCCCGATTTTCTACCATCATGTGAATAGCCTCATTCTCTGGCCTTCAGGGCCCAGGCAGTGAAGCAATATAGCCTTCTGCTTTGCTGGAGTAAAATCTGGGGTCTGCTTGGCAAGGAGGAAATTGCAGAAATAGGACCTCCACTGTTTCCAGGGAAGAGCAGGTTCTCCTGGGGTGAGCAAGAGAAATGGTGGTGGTGGGATCTGAGCCATGTTGCAGTGGGCATCTAGTGAACAACAGAGTCCAGGATTGAGAAGGGGAAAGTACTTCCAGGGGTCCTGCAGCTCAGGAAGCTGAAGAAACGATCAGCAGCAGTGATAGTAGAAAGCAGTTTAGGAATGTAGGCCCAGGAATGCAATACATTGAGGTTGCAGGGACATGCATAGGCTTTGCAGGCTCACATGCTTAGCTGGTTCAAAATCTCATCCCCAAATGTTTTATAGCTGCTTCCCTCAAAAACACAAAGTAATCTTATACAGATTTAACTAACGGTTTATTCAGAAACAACTCCGTTTTCTCCTTCTCCTTTCCCTTCCTTTTCCTCTCTCTCTCTCTCTCTCTCTCTCCAGCAAAGCTGCTCAACTTCGGCCCTCCTGTGATGTTGTCCTACAGCTCCTATAATCCCTGATTATTGGCCACTGTGGCCGGGGATTTTGGGAGTTGTCATCCAAAAACAGCTGGGGGGGGGCTAAATTGAGTAGGCCTGCTCTACAGAATCTCCACTGGGACAAACTTAACAACAAAAAATAAAGTATTACTAGATAGAATAAACAGCTTCTATAAGTCCCAGGGGGGAAATGTCCATTGTTGCTACGTGCTAGTTACATGGAAGTTTCCCTCCTGCAGCTAATTGCAGCTTTGAGGGTGTGTTTTTCCTCGGGACTATGCCACAGCAGAAAATGGTTAAATAAATAAATACCATGGTCTTGATATTCACGGGGATACACACACCCTGCCGCCAGGGATGGTCCTTTCATGAGGTGAGGCGGTCATTTCAGGCAACAGATTATTGAAGAGCCAGCTGGGTAGCAAGATGCCTTTCCATCTGCTACTACAGCTGCTCTTTGGGACTGATCTGACCATTGCAAAGCTTGCAAGAAGCTTGAGGAAAGAAGAGGAGGATGCTGGTAACATTCCCTCCTCTCTACCTCCTTTGTGAGGGCTAGTTTTGCCAGGGGGCTGGGCCCCATCAGGGTTGTGGGGCCAGCAGCCTTGCCTCAGAGAGCAGTTGTTCTCGGGTTCCACCTCCCCCAGGCTCCAGCAGTTAAAGCTCTGATTAGCAGAGGCATCTTTTGCCCCTTTCATATTAATTTGAAACAAATATGTGTACACCTGACTCAGCATAGACTACCTATGACCTTTCGTCTAACAATGATTCCCTACTAGGCCTGACTACATGCCACACTGATTACATGCCAACACTCCAGGGATGGCCTGGTGTCTTAAGAAATCATCTGAATAAATCTCCATGTGGCTATTGAAATCACTCCTGGATACTTTAATGGCTTGATATTGTGAAAAATATTGGAAGAAATATTAGCGGCGGGGTGGAAATCTTCAGGAATAGCTTCAGGCAAAGTAGGCAATACTACATGCTGTCCCTTTTTACATCATAGAAGGTAAGTAATTTACAATTTTGCCCTTCCTTAATAAGGAACAGTTTAGCAAACACAAAACCATTTATTTCTTGCCATTTCCCACTTCTTTATGGTTATATAGATGGCCTCATAAATTTTACTAATTAATTCTTAATTCTTAATTTGCTTCTTATTTAAGTTGCAAAATATCAGGTGGGCTTGACTTCATTCTTTCTTTTGCTGAAGGAATTTGGCTAAACATTTGGGGGCCTGAAAGTCAAAGTCACAAGAGGTGGAAGCCTGAGGTTAGCAAAGAAAGAAATAAGCCCATTCAAGTTAGCAAATCAGTTTGGAGTCAATGTCTTTGAATTCATAGTCAAACAAGAAAGCAAGAATTTCTCTTGGCAGCTGTGACAAAAATCAGACCAGATGTTTTGCTTCTGTGCTGTAGCACAGGTTAAACAAAATCCAAGTTAGACACCTGGCAACCCAACCTCCCCACCACCACCCCTATATTATAAATGTCAAGAGATGAGTCACAACTGAGCTGGAACTGGACAATAGTTTTTGAAAAAGCTGCAGGTGAAATGAAAGATATATAATCCCTTTTTTTAATTCCACTATTGCTTCCGATAAGACAGATTTTGCACAGCTCCACAAAAACCAACTACATCAACTTTACAAGCTGCACTCAGGGATGATAGCATGGAATGACTGTGTACACTATAGAATATGATCATAGAAAGCTGCCTTCAGTTGGATCAGACCTTTAGTCCATCTTGCTCAGCACTGTTCACATGCAGCATTTTCCAAGGTTTCTGGCAGTATTTTCCAGCCCAACCTGGAGATGCCAGGGATTGAATCTAGGACATTCTACATGCAAAGTATGAACCCTACCTCTGAGCTGCAGCCCTCCTCTGGTCATGGAGTCTTCACTTCTTTGGTTTAAAAAAAAAAGATCTATCTCCCCCATTTTAAAAATTGCATGTTAACAAATATTGAATTCAGAGTTCAACAAGTAATTCCACAAAAACAAATGGAGACCACTTTCTGCTTCTTTTAATATGGTGACTCTTATCTAGGACCCATTCACATGTGCTATGAATTTGATTTGTATTCAAACATCAGTATATGGATTACAAAGGGGTGTTGCCTATACTGTGAGTAACCTCCATCTTGATCCAACATGGCAGGTCCTCTAGTACCTCATGTGCTGTGAATTTGGTTTATATCAGACTGTGAGCATATAAGCTATAAGCGGCTGTTACCTATACTTTGAGTGGCTGCCATCTTGCAGCAAGATAGAAGATTGGCCATAAAAACCACCCTCATCAAGATCCCCTAGCAGCCCCTCCTATGTCCTGTGAATTTGGTTTGTATTGGACTGTAAATGCAAAAGTCATTCGAGGGACACCCATATGGACACAGACACACAGAGAGACATGATGATCTCAAGTCCTTTTTCTCTTTGGAAAATAAGCTAAAAACACATAGGGTGCAATTCACACCCCACTGAATAGGCGCGGAGCCTGACCACCAGCGGCCCGTGTGTGGCTGCTGACCCTGCCTCCCGCGTCTGATGGGCACGTGGTCTGGCTCCCGAATGGAACCTTGAGGCTCCATTTGGGAGTTGGAGTCCAACTCCCGAAGGGGCTTAGAGGCCCCTGCTCGGGAGCTAAACCAGCACCCCTATGTCTGATGTCAGACGTGGGGGGGCATGTTGGGGCCGTGAGGCGTGGCCCCTGATAGGGCACAGCCCGGGTTCTTTGAACCAGGTGGGTCCGCCCCTGCCACTGAAGTCAACAGCAACATTCTCATTGATTTTAATAGTTCTAGATAGGACCAGCCTTACCATGAAGCAATCAGTTCAGGTGGCAGATTCCAGAGAGAAACCTCTTCTCCTATCTCCAACCTCCACCTGTGTGTACCATCCTTTCAAATAGTCAGTGAAGGAGATGCCTTTTTAGCTCAAACACAAAACATACTTAAGGCTCTGACCTGATTGCACTTGTTATTGAGCTGTATTGTTAAAATGTAAAATATCTGTGGTGTCTAAGAAGCCAAAATCCAAGCCGTATACTGTACATTCATGCAAATTCAAATTAATGCTTATCAGCTCTATATGACTGATTACACTGAAAAGTGCAAAAGCAGTACCAAAATCCAGATGCCCCAAGGAACTCCTGAAACCCACACAACATATAGTAGAGGCCTCAAAACACCCTAGTTATGCTTAATATTGAATCATTATCCCGGTGTATTTTTGCCATCACATTTAGAACCATGTTGAACATAAAGGGCCACTTAATGAAGAGGAGGCTGGGAAAATACACTTAGAGCTAATGCACAGCATGATGAGCAAGAAGAAGGGACACCTGGCCAAATGGGATGACAGGGCTCAGCTTGTGATGCAATAATAGGCCCAATTACTGCACTAAGTAGCACTATAATAAAGGCCTCTCTGGAAGTATTAATCCATCATTTCACCAGCCCAGAAGGCCTCACCCAAAAGCAATCTAAAATGGTTCTATCTCAACCAGAAGATTGCAGTCTTTCCCCCACTGTTCTTATTTTCTTGTTGGAAGCTTCGGTTCAATGACCAATTGCAGTCAAGTATTGTCAGGCTAGACAAAATTTACAAAAATTCAAGACAAAGGCTGATCAAGCCTTTTCGGAATGGTCTGCCCACCTTTGACATGGAAAGGGCATTAAAATCCCTTCTAATGTCATGCCATGCCATGCCATGCCAGTGCTTCTTCTCACAGCAATTGCACTGCCGCCATCCTAAGAGCCCTGAAACAAAACTGTCTCGCACGTGCATGATTGCTTGGAGCAGGGTATTGGAAGGATACTATTCTCTTGTTACTCAGGACATGGAGGGGAACATGATGACTTCCTAGGATGGGATTTGTATATGAGGAAGGGCAAAGGATCCGGGGCAGGGGGAGGGGTCTGGCCAACTGTGACCAAGCATGCTCTTCTGAGGGCTCACCCTGGAAAACCAGTCCATGCAGTCCAAACCACACTCTGGCTCCCCTTGCGGCATTTTGCAAGTGGACTAACACTCTCATGAGAGGGCCAGTTTACTGGGGAGGACCTTGGGGTCAAATACTCACAGTCTCCTGTTGGACTGCGTGCTCATGAGTTGAGCAAACCCATCAAAGGGGGCCCCACTTGCATGCGGCCTCCACTCTCTCTGGTTAATGACAGAACGTTTGTACTGCAACCCCCTCCTTCCCTGGGAAGCCTTGCACGGACCCAAAGGAGATTTTGATGATCCATGTGTCAGAGCCCTGCCACATGTGCAGACAGGGAAAATACCAGGTGCAAGGATGTATATTTACTCTCATTCAGAATTCCCAGGTTCAGACCGGCATTATGCCTTATGCAGATCTGCCACCATGGAGAACTGTGGGAGAGGGGCTCCACCATTCCCAGTGAACCCATTAGAGCGAGGTTGCTGCTTCAGGGCACAAGCAAGGGTGGACATGTCCAAATGAGTGGACGGGCTGGCAAAGAACTGTTGACAGGGTACCCATCCCCACTGCTAATTTATATAGAGCAACCTGGCTGGGTGGCATCTGCCATTCCAGCCCCCCCCCCCCAGGACTGACACTCGTGTAAGAGAGTGGTCCGTGAGAGAAGGGGATATCGTTGCACATTATTAGCAATTCAGTTCAATACTCCTGTCCCCACAGATGTTTATTCTCATGAGTTGTAAACTCCCATGGCTTTACATTCTGAGTGAGCAGTCCACTCAGGAACAGCATCCATCATTATCACAGATGAGGAATCCCTCCTCTCAGTGCTGGCAGTGCTGATCCTGCTACCTGGCCCTTCTCATGTGTAAGTCTAGGGACCACACAGATACCCCCATGGGGAAGGGCTGGGTCACCCTTCCCCCACATCATTGTACAAAAAATAGACTGTGGCCATTTAAGAATCCTTAGTTGGGGCTGCCTTTTAAGCCCGACCGTGGGTCTGCCATATGTTTCCATCCTTGTGTGGGGTGCCCTGCTTATGTAACCACCCAGAGTGCTTGTGAACATACATCATTGTCACTTCATTTTCAGGGAGCAAGGCACGTAGTGCCTCTGCTGTCATCCCATTCCCTTTCTCTCCTGGTTGCCAGGAGGGGGCAGCAAGGGACAGAGTAGGAAAAGGGAATGCCCATGTGTGACTTTGCCATTTGACAGGCTAACAGGTTAGGGCTTGGACATGGCAGCGTCCCTGTTGCTGGGCAACTGCTTTGTTGGATCAGAGACAGTAGGGGTGGGGCAAGTGCTCGAGAGTCGGCCAGCAAGAAGCAAGCATGGAGAGGGAGTAATCCCAGGTGAGTCTGCACTGCCATCTCTATGATTGAGGTTCCAGAAACTGCACATAACTGCAGTTATGGTGCTGTCCACATTCAGATGTAACACTGTGATGGCCAAACCTCAGGTTTTGGCGTCAAACCTTCTGCAAACTGAAGTTTCAAACTTGAGTTTGGTGAGGCAAGCCACAAGTCATTGTCAACTTGAAACTGCAGTTGCACATATTAGGATATAAGAGTTCTGACCTCTGTCCTGTTCTACTCCAGTTCTGCATTATATCCAAATGCAGCCAGAGTGATGCTTGATAAAGAGGCCTGAAAGCATCTAGGAATGGTGCCAAGAAAAGAAGGCCATGCACATGGCCAACATACCTGACAGTGAAGAGAGCTGGCAGAGGGATGTGCCTGCCTCCCCGCACACAGTCGCATTGTGCTCAGAGGCTCTGCTGCTCACTGCCAGAGCAGGGAACCAGAGGAGGAAGTCTTCCAGCATCCTTTTTTTAAAAAGAGAGCACCTTCTTTGTCATGAACCCTGCCTCCTGTTGCAATCTTGTGGAAAGATCTGGTTACAGTTGCCGCCAGCTCATCTGGTGGTGACCCGGGACCGGGATTTCTCTGTGGCTGCCCAGAGGCTTTGGAATATGCTCCCTGCTGAAATAAGAGCATCTCCTTCTCTGCTTGTTTTCAAGAAGACCCTCAAGACTCACCTGTTCTCACAGGCTTTTAATAAGAATTCATTTTAATAGTTTGTTTTAATAACAGTTTTATGTGGTTGTTTTTATTGGGTTTCATGGATTTTAATCAGTGTTTTTCATATTGTTTTAAACTTTGTACACAGCCTAGAGATATACATATATAAAAATATGATAAATAAAATAAATAAAATGCGCTGTGCCAGGAGAACGGTGCGTCGAGGGATCCTCCCTCAGCAGGGCTTGGTTAGCCCTTGTGAGAATAGCCTCAGTCTATTCCACTTGGAGAGGAACCACCACCTATATCTTGCAGCCACCCACTGTACTTCAAAATGGTGAGGACACACACACAAAAGCATCCTCTAATGGAGTCAGTGCATGAGATGGAGATTCATAGGAAGTGTATATGGAAATACCAATCCCTGAATGGCCTCCTGTTACCCCTGGGGAGATTAATGAACTGGTTGGGCAACAAAGTTCTGGGAAAGCACCCCAAGGTGATTTTGCCCCTATTGAACCTATTAAGTCTAATTTGACATGGTGGGCTCCAGTATTAGCATCACTCTTTACATCTATTAACCAAACTACATGTATACATGATTGGGGCTTGACTATAATTATCCCATTTTTTTAATTAAAAAAAAGGAAACAAAACTGACCCACCTAACTATAGACCAATTAGCCTTCTCTCCATAACTGGTAAACTCTACGCCAGACACTTATATAGGAAGCTCCTTGACTGGTTTGACTGAGAAAGTGTGCTGGCAGATGAGCAGACAGGCTTTAGACCTGGACGATCTACCCTTGACCAGCACGGCCCCAGACATGCCCCCCCCCCGCCGCATAAGACGTCAGATGCAGGGAGAGTTATTTTGGTCCCAAATGGGGCCACACGGCCTCGTTTGGAACCGAAATTGGCCCGCACTGCGTTGGCAACATGGCCAGAGTGACTCTCTATGCCTTAAAGGCCTTTAACATTTTAAATGCCTTTTAAGGTAGGGGTGTGTGTGTGTGTGTGTGTGTGTGTGTGTGTGTGTAATGCTTGCCTTTAAATGCTTGTCTGGTCTTGTTTTTTAAAAAAATGGAACATAGGAACATAGGAAGCTGCCATATACTGAGTCAGACCATTGGTCTATCCAGCTCAGTATTGTCTTCACAGACTGGCAGCGGCTTCTCCAAGGTTGCAGGCAGGAATCTCTCTCAGCCCTATCTTGGAGATGCCAGGGAGGGAACTTGAAACTTTCTGCTCTTCCCAGAGCAGCCCCATCCCCTATGGGGCATATCTCACAGTGCTCACACTTCTAGTCTCCCATTCATATGCAACCAGGGTGGACCCTGCTTAGCTAAGGGGACAAATCATGCTTGCTACCACAAGCCCATCTCTCCTTGTGTTTAAATGCTTTCTTTATAGTTTGTGTTACTTGGTGACTTGCAGTTAGGCTGGTGTCTGACTGTCTGTAACTAGGTTTGTGGCTTCCTGAGCCTAGGTTTTTAGTTTATTGTAGTTTTCAGTTTGGTTTCTTAAAGCTTTGCTCGGGTTTGTGTTTCTTAATGTACTTTGTGTTTGGTGTTTTGGGTGGTGGTGCACCTACGTGCTCCAAAATGGGTTGAATAGTAGGGTGCCATGCGTGCCAACTACCACCCAACATACAAAGCAATCAGGCACTCTGGTTGTTTTTAAAGGAATGTTTGAGTTTGGGGTGGTTAAACTTATAACACACCAAAAAAATCAGAATTTCTGGTTTTTTGGTTGTGGTTATGTTTTCGCATAATGAATCCCTATGGAGAACTTATGTAGCATCAAATAACCTAAACAAAGTCTTTAGATTCTTTAATCCTACATAAGTTCTTCATAGGAATTCATTATGGGAAAAACTTATTACACACCAAGAATATGAAATACATAAAAATCCCCCCCCAAAAAAATCACCAGAGTGTATGATTGTTTGTGGGGTTGGGTGGTAGTTGGCACCCATGGCACCCTATCCCCCCATCCCACTTTGGGTCATCTAGGTGCTACCTAAAGGGGAATAATGGGGACATTGCAGATCCCCACTATTCCCTGTGGGAGGAAAAACCAAAACCACTCTAAACTAAAAGAAATTCCTTTAAAATCACTGGAGTGCCCAGTTTCTTTATGAATTGGATAGTAGTTGGCACCATTGGCACCCAACCTGTTTGGGAGAGAATAATGGGACAGTTCAACTTCCCATTATTCCCCATGGCGAGCCATTTAGAACTGGCTTCAGCATGGTTCAAGCTCAAGCCAAACCATGGGTCAACTTGGGCGAACTGGTACTCAAGCCAGGGTACCCAGCTCGAACCCAGTTGAAACTTGAACCGAACCACTCAAGCTGGTTTTGTGCACATCCCTACTTAAATTTTAGTAAGATCCTAAATAAGTTTATGAAACATAAGGCATATGCAATTCAGTGGGACTTAGGACCAAACCAGACACTGATTGGTTGACACTTACATGATTGACATTTGCATGTTTGTTATTCAAATAGAAGTAGCAGCCATGCAGGGCCCTGATCTAGAGGAGGATCACAGCATAGTGAGGAAAGTTTTAACCTTTTCCTCCTCCCATAGTCCTGATCCAGATCTTTGTCTCTGTCCCTTCCCCCACCCCACCCCACCCCACCCCACCCTCTCTCTCTCTCTCTCTCTCTCTCTCTCACACACACACACACACACACACACGACTGCTAATTGCCACAAGAGGGTTGTAGCTTTTATGCTGGTGGCCATTATCAGACATAATAGTAGCCCCTTTTTCAGATTTGAGTACATGTCTTAAGCTCTTTCAGTTCTGAAACAGGATAATACAATAATGGATCATTTTCTGTAATTTTTACTGCTTGAACCCATAAATATGTCACTGAACACACAATATGTACAGAAAATTGTAAAAGTACTCATAGGGTCGGTTTGGATGCAACACAATGATGAATTTAAGCATAGTTAAAACAAGCCAACTCCAAATTCTAGTTACAAAGCTCTTGGGAGGAGGCAAATTTGGATAAATTTCAGCAGCACGTTCAGATGAAAAACAAACCAAGGAGATTGAATTCAACTGAGATTCTGTGTTGCATCTGAACATACAGAGTTTATGATTTAGTTAATGGACCCATATATACCAAAATAAAAGTTAGAGCATTCATTTTACACACAATCTTCACTTTCATGCTTATGGCAATAGAATATAGACAGTGAATTCCACACTTCAAAAATAAAATCCCTTCAGCCTGCTTCTATGCATTTCAATGGGCTTAGGTGCACCTATATCTGCACAGGAAAAAGCGGCTTACCTTGAGAAATAAGACTAAGATATTTAACATCTTATCAACATGGTATGATATGAAAATTTTAATTTTCAGTGGCGCAGCAGGTAAATGCTTGACTAACAAGCAGAAGGTTGCTGGTTCGAATCCCCACTGGTACTATATCGGGCAGCAGCGATATAGGAAGATGCTGAAAGGCATCATTTCATACTGCGTGGAGGAGGCAATGGTAAAACCCTCCTGTATTCTACCAAAGAGAACCACAGAGCTCTGTGGGCACCAGGAGTTAAAATCGACTTGATAGCACACTTTACCTTTACTTTATAACAGATGTATGTTATAGTAATACAGAAATGTCACTTTCAAGGCAATATTCACTTCAGCCCTATTACTACTGCTATGAATATTTATATATGCTTTTTAAACAAAGTTCTCAAAGTGGCTCACATAGAAAATAAAAAATAAGCTCATTCCCTGTCCCCAAAGGGCTCACAATTAAATTTTTAAAAAGCAACATAGGTAGACACCAGCAACAGCCAATTGGCAACAGCCAATGGAGAGACACTTTGCTGGGGTTGAATAGGGACAATTGTTCTCCATCTGCTAAATGGTGTCTCTTTGCTCAGTCAACAAGCGTAGTATTTAGAAGCTATGTTCCAGTGCATATACAATCTGTGTATGCATGTATTGTTATTCATATATTCAGTGCATTTTTTGTGATGGTACGCACCAGTAATGAGTACCAGCACCTTGTCCCGCCTGGGATCACAGTGGTGGGGAGGACTTTACTTTTGTTCCTTGCAGGGAATGAAGGCAAATCCCTCCTGCCACTGTGATCCCAGGTGGGGAGTGAGGATTGAGTGCCACGCCGGCCACTTTCAGCACTTGGCCATGCCCCCTGTGCATCTGATGCACAGGGGACATGGCTAAGCTCCTAAAACAACCAAAGCCATGCTCAGAAACCCACTTCCCACTGGGGATCACAGGGAACAAAGGTAAAGCCCTCCCAGCTGCTGCAATCCCAGGTGGGGAGTAGGTTTATAAGCACTGTGCTAGGCGCGGTTGGAGTTTGGCCATGTCCCCTGTGCATGCAATGCAAAGGGGGTGGGGCCAGGCTCCAAAAACACCTGCGTGGCACTGAAGTAAGAGCACTGGTCCATTTTTTAAAAATGAAAAAAGCACTGTACATATTACATCCCATGCACGTGCAGTCGGACATTTCCTATACGTATCCTGCATGTGAAGTGGCTTGTACCCAGATTCATTTTTTTTAAAGCATGCACATACATTCAAATGAAAACATGGTACATACTGTACACTTGTACAAGCATACAACCTAACTAGGTCATTCACACAACCATAATGTTGGGGTCAGGGAGGGTTTGGGGGAAGGTAGTTACCTTCCCACGTCCCACGCCAGACGATCCTGGAGCTTCTTTTGGCCACTCAGCTCAGGTGCCCACAGCTCAGGTGACCAGCGCTGCCAGGAGCCACGCAAGCATGTGGAGGCCAGGGCAATTGTTGCCAGAAAGCCATATTTTGGGGTAGTGCAAAAAGCACCTCTCTAGATATACCAACAGCATGGAGCTATGGGATCATAGTCCCCATTAACCTTTCAGCTCATGGGTTGGCACAAGCTGGTCATTAAGTGCAGGTTGAAATTGTCAGTGTGCCTCCAGGTTAAAGAGTCAGCGAACCAAAACAGGATGCAGCCACCCCTCTCTCAGGAGGAAAGCCAGCTGAAAAGACCTCCATCAAAAGCCAATTGCTAAGGGAGGAGACACTCCTGCTTAGAGATAATGATTGGAATACTCCTTGGAAATAGCACAGAAATGGCCATTTCTCACCACATTGAAGCTGATGAACTGGCTAGCAAAGATAAGGGAGGGCACTCATAAGTGAATAAAACACTTGTGAATAAAAGACATGTATCTTTTCACCAGGGGGACACCACAGTCTTGAGATTGTAAGCAAACATTGTCTCATTATCCTCACACATCCACATTGTATATCTGGCTCCTGGCTTTGTCCAGAAGGACTTACCTAAAGTGAGTAAGTCCATTTAGCAATGGACCCTGTTGTTTTGCTCAGAAACTCCTTACCCTCCAGGGAGGGAGAAACCACCTGATTGTCTCTGGAACTGCCTCAGGACATGTTTTGGGGTATAAATACTCCAGCCTCGGATTCTTCTTGGACTCAGTTGGGATTCTACTTGGATCCCACCAGCCTACGGATTCACACATACCCAAACTGTGGCCGCTGCCCCCACCCCTCTTCCCTGCTGCACCCCACTCTCTACTCATGAGGAGGCACCTGACCTGACCTTCATGCACTGAACGCACCCAGGAAGGATAGGTAATAACTAACATTTCCAGCCATCTATCCCTACGGATCCTCACCTCTTTCTCTGCCTCACTCCCCTCTCTCCAGACACCTGTTATTGCAAGCCTCCAACTAGACTCTCATTTAGAACACTAGCCAAATTATTGAATTTGCTAACCAAACTCTTGTGCCTTCTGTATCCCCCCATTTCTACCCTAAATAAAGCATTGAAACTGTACTTATGACTCATCTTTTCCAGTACATTAACCCTGCTTAAATTTGATACTGTGACAGAACTGCACCCCCAAGGGCTGTGGCGGGGTGCAGGGCCCAGGGCAAATCAGCCTGTGCAGGGCCCCCTTCCAGTTAATTCTAATGGGGGTTAAAAGAGGGGGGGCGGGGCAGTCACCCTGCTTGCCTTGCCCTAAGGATAGCCCTGGCACACACACACCCATTCAAGACTTTGAGATAATTTCCCCACTAACCCTAACCCCAAAGCATAACCCGAGTGCCTAGCCAATCGTTCCTTTGCAGTTCTGCTAACAAAATGCAGCCCATCCTCCAGGAATCTCTCAACACATCATGCAAGGAGTGCAGTGTGCATAGGGATATTTCCTCACAAGCCAGGCACTCTAGGCACCCAACTCTGTGTCTGCCTCAGGCTACAGGCAGCCAAAGCAGACACATGAATGGGGACCCAGGGACAAGGGTGCACTTGCACCCTTTTACCTGGGTAAAAGCCCGGGGCAAATACCCCATGTATGAATGTCCAGTGGTTTTGGAGGCAAGATATGTACACAAGTGGGCGGAGCAGGAAGATGCAAGATTTGGGGATGTGTCTACCACCTGAAAGACCTCCTCAGGCCCTACACTTTAAAAATTCCAGCTCTAGAACCATGGTCATAAACATATTTGACATGATGTGATCAATTGAATGCAGCATCTGTGGAGTTTAACTTGTACATGTCCTGCACTGGTCCACACACAGGACATGTTACATGATAAATGTGATTACTGTGTGTATTCAGGAATACTGCTGTTTCCTGCAGCAAAGTGAATGACATACATGCATGTACATGTGTTTGTAACCACCTATATACATGTGGTTGGGAATGTTGATTGTGCCTAAGACACATGGGCATGGGTGCTTATATATATCTATATTAAATACTGTTGTGAGCTTGTCTGTCTGAGGCTTGGTCCAAGGTCACCATCGACGAAGCCGGTAGCTCTGAGATCCTCCTGTGTCTGAAACAAAGCACAAGAGAAACAAATTACTAGCAAGTATCAAATTCAACCAGTCTCCCCTGCACCTAGGTCGCTCACCAGATTCCAAGAGTCCTGAGCCCAAGGTCCACGACATTGCCAAGCAAGGTCTTAAGGTGAGGTGAAGCAGCCTGATGTCTGGCTCAGGAACCAGGTCTCAAGCAGCAGGAGTCAGGTTCTCAAAGGTCCAAACAAGGAGCTGGGGAAATCCAACCAGCCAAAGGCTGGTCTGCAACAAGCCCAAGCAACACATTGCTTTCCAGCAGCTTCGATATTATCTGCTGGCTAATTTATAGTGCTTGGTTAGTGATTCTCCTTTCCCAACCAGTTGTTGGAGATTTCAGCATTTATCTCGTCTGTTAAAAAGATGCTGATTTTGCTTTAATGGCTGCAGCTGCTGCTGGCATTTGGCACGCCTTCGCTCTTGAGGTGTAAATTGTTGTCCTTCCTCCAACTCAGGACCTGACTGCTCACCACCCATCTCATCTGCTTCCAATGGCCCCTCTGGAGCTGCAGCTTCGTCTTGGCCTTTCTCAGCTGACTCCTGCAGCCCGACTGTTGAGCTCTCCCCTTCGGGTGCCTCTTCCTCTGCTGGAGGGTTGCCAACCCCCCTCCTCTTTACTGTCCGTGGGTGAGGGCATTACACACACACACACACATCATCCACACTGTTGCAGGAAACACCTGTAGACACCTATCAAACTTATATGCCATTGTAATATGCATAGCTGCCCATATACAAATGGAGGAAGACTCTTGTTTCCATGTCATCACTATTTTAAGCTCTTAATTAAGTCTGTACAAACTCCTTAGCCACCTAATGACACAGCAGGGAAATGACATGACTAGCAAGCCAGAGGTTGCCAGTTCAAATCCCCACTGATATGTTTCCTAGACTATGGGAAACACCTATATCGGGCAGCAGCGTTATAGGAAGATGCTGAAAGGCATCATCTCATACTGCGCAGGAGGAGACAATGGTAAACCCCTCCTGTATTCTACCAAAAGACAACCACAGGGCTCTGTGGTCACCAGGAGTCGACACCAACCCAATGGCACACTATACCTTTACCTTACAAACTCCTTAAAACTTTATCTTTTGCTTTTTGTTTCACCTTCCCTTTAATTCAACCCCCACAAGTGGCAGGCACAGGTGGGCACAGTTCACAGGTTTATTTTTCAAGGCTGGGTCTACTACTATTTTATACCACTTTTCAGCCAAAATTCTCAAAGCTGTTTCCATAGAAAATTAAATAATAAATAGATGGTCACCTGTCCCCAAAGGGCTCACAATCTAAAAAGAAACATAAGGTAGACACCAGCAACAGCCATTGGAGGGATGCTGTGCTAGGTTAGATAGAGCCAGTTGCTCTCCCCTTGATAAATATAAGAGAATCACGACTTAGCAAGGTGTCTCTTTGCTCAGTTAGCAGTCTCTTTGCTCGCAAGACACATGATGCTGCCATTTTGCCTAAGCTAAAGAGATCTGTGACTGATTAGTGCCTGGATGAGAGATTGCCTGAGAACCCTACAGGTAGCGCCTTTTGTTTCACAGAAGAAAGTGGGGATATGCATGAAATATATAAATATGAACAACCCATGCTTGATATGAAACCTGCAAACATTCCCTCTGTTATATCTTCAGCCCTGCTCCCTAATGATTTTAGTAACTGAACCTTTAATCCATCTTTTCAACATCGGCTTTATCGTATTCCTTCCGCTAATGTTAAACCAGTAGTCAGTTATGGTTATGCCTTAAGTATTATAATTTAATAAGTAACATATGTAAATAAGTTGGCTCTGTCACACACAATATGTAGCCAATACTAATTGAAAAGGCAGCTTTCATCAGATTCTTTTCTCCTTTTTTATCCCCTCATTTCCATTTTTGCAGCCGCTCTTCTGCAGCAGTTAACATCAGCAAACATCTGTCCAGCAGGCAAGTGATTATTGACTCCAGCCAAGCATTAGCTTAAAGATTTGTAGGAGATAACTCCCTCGTCTTCTTTACTCTCTAAAGAATGTCCCTGATGCATAATATATTGACTGAGTGGAAATCTGCAAGTCTGTTTCTTTTTAAATTTTGGAATAGACATTATAATTGAACCTGATGAGAAAGCACAGATGCACAAATCCTCTGCCTTCAGTAGCTCACAGTAAAGGGCCACACCTCAGCTTAGCTTACTTTACCCGAGCCATTGCTAGCCCAACTCAGGGACAAAGCTACAATTGAACAAGGGGTGGGTGGGAGACAAACGCCCCTAAGCCCCTGAAGGAGGAGCCCCACCAACTTGCTCTTTGCTTTCACCCTCATGCCTCTTTGAAGAAGAAGATGGAGGCGGTGGCCGGGAGGGGCCCATCTGCACTATATGCCCAGGGCCTGCTCAAACCTTGCTAGGCCCCTGGTCCAACTGCTGGCATTCAAAGAGGTTCCACCACATAGAGAAGAACATTCATCTGGTTAACCTGTTCTTGTGCCTAGTTCTCTTAGTGCCAGTATTCGTCCATCTTTTTCGCTGCCATTCTGCGTGAAGGTGTGAGAGTAGCAAGATTTGCCATCTCCACTCTCAGGCATGTTACATTATGTAACTATTTGCTTAGCAATAACAGCAACCCCATTCACGCAGCAAATATGTGGAGAATGAATGCATTGAGAAGACAGCCCTCAAAATTGTCCCCTGTCCCAAAAAGATTCACAGTTGGGGTTGGGGGAGGGGAACACATATACTCAAAGGAGAAACCAACAATTGCCACTGGCGAGATGCTATTCTGGGTTGAATAAGGTACAGTCGCTCTCCCCCTCCTAAATATAGGAAAGCCACCATTCTAAATTATTTATTTATTTATTTATTTATTTATTCATTCATTCATTCATTTATTATTAAAAAATTTAATAACTTTTTAACTTTGGAGGATGCCATGGACAGCCAGGAAAATAAACAAATGGATCACAGAACAAATCAATCCAGAATTGTCACTTGAGGCACAAACAGGCTCAAACTATCATACTTTGGCAACATTATGTGAAAACCCAGCTCCCTTGAAAAGTCCATAATGATGGGAAAAGGTGAAGGAAAGAGAAGAAGAGAACGACCAGCTGCAAGGTGGATGGACTTGATTACGACAACAATGAATGCACCACTGAATGACCTTAAAGGACAAACTGAAGTCAGATCATCCTGGAGAGAATCTATCTATGTGGTCACTAAGAGTCGACACCGACTTGACGGCACTTAGTCAATCAATCAATCAACTGAGTCAAAGAGAAATTGTTTATCATGTTACTCCTGTTCATAGAAATATGTGTAGTGAATAGAACACTGGACTTTGATTCAAGATCAAAACCATGAATCATGATACAAATGTTATAAAACACACATGTTATGAATAAAAATAACATATACGAACATGCATCTATGGCATGCTAATTAATACATTGCTAAGTCTAAATGAGCCAAAGACTAGCTGTAGCATTTATACTTTAAATTAGTGCAGTCCCAGAATAAGCCAACTTCTCACTTGCTTCCCAGTATATTTTTCACCAGTAAAATTATTTTGACTCTTACACTTTATAGGGAATATGTTAACATGATAATTACTGTAGTTAAGTCTGTCAGCAGCCAAACTAGCAGCCTTCATGAGCGGCAAAAGCTACCGGGTATCCAGTAGGTACAATTTCTGACCGAAGAAATCCCCTACTTCTATCCTTTCATTTTGTGGCAGCAACACTTGTGAGCTGTAATTTTCTGACATTCTGAAAACACCACCAAGCACAACCATTATCCCACCAGAGACTGAGAGACTATTTATGGCAATAGCCCAACTTATTTGGAAGTCTGGACATTCCAAGGAATCTTAATTTAAGTGAAAGCATTTGCATCAGTGTATGCAGGTATGCGACAGAATGCCTTTGAACATGTGGCAAGCAGATGAGAATAGATGACTTCCTCCGAACAACATAGTCTCCCTTGACTATAGGGGGTTGTAATCAGGGCCTGGAACTGACTTATGTAAGGGGAAAGGGTAGGTTCCTCCAGTTGCAGTGCTCAGATACACAGTTTTCCCGCTAACATCTGTTTGATTCAAGACTGTGTTCAAGCATTTGCCAAAGACTTCCACAGTTCCAGAGTCTTATTCAGAGTCACTCTGTTAAATCTTTTCCTGGTGTGGATGCATATCTCTAAATTGATATTTACATGCATTCATATTTATTTATCCCACAATAAATGCTTATCCCATTCCAAAGGCCTTGGTGAGAAACACTTCATTAGAAAACTTCCAGGCACGTTATTTGGCATGGCTTATCTCATCCTAGCGCTGGCCACCCAAACAATGGAAATGGCGCCAGGAAGGCTTCTAGCCTAGGGTTACCAACTACGACTGAAGCTATTCCTGGATGGGTTTTCCCTCCCATTCAGTATATAGCTATTAAATACATTCACAGTATTATTTATTTATTTATTTATTTATTTATTTATTAAAACATTTTTATACCGCCCCAAACTTACATCTCAGGGTGGTTTACAACAGAATAAAAACAAAGTCAAACATTCGTTAAGACAAAAATTAATAAAAAATTGTTATATTATTTAAATAATTGACAATATGAAGCTTTTAAAATATCCAGGACTGTTTTCAATAGTCAACCAGAGACAGATGCTGATTCCTAGAGACTCCGGGCCAATCCTGGAGGTTGGAAGGGAAACCCTACTTGGGATGTTTTTTAGAGAAGGGGACTCCAGAGTTATAGGTAGCCACCAAGAACATCTCTCTGTACCTTTACAGTCCTCATCTGGCAAAAAGGATATCTGGCAGACATCCAGACTAACAAAGCACCGATGCTACAGGAGAAGCGCTGGTGCTTCTAAAGAGTTCAGTAACTCAGCTCCACTGTTTATACAATGGGGGGGGCACATTTTGATAGAGTGATTCCAGGTTGTAAAACAAAACAAAAACCCAGGGCAAGCATTGGTGTGGCTTTAGTCTGCAGCTCTTCAGAAGTACTGGGACTACACTGGGGCTTCTCCTGTAGCACTGGTGCTTTGTTAGTCTGGATATCAGCCTCTCACTTTTATTTATTACAGTCTTATGTGCCAGCCTTCCTCCAAGTACCAATGAGGAGCATACATATGTTTCCCATCGCCCATATTTTGTGCTCAGAACATCTGTACAAGCCAGCTTAGGCTGAGAACAGTGATTGGCTAAACCTCATCCAGTGAGATTCATGACCGAGCTGAGGATTTGTACTTGCATCTTCCCGAGTCTTCTCTTACACTCTATCCACTAAACTGTGCATGATGTGTGAGCCCTCCTTATTTATGGGAAATGGGGGCTGCTGGTTCCAGGCCTATGACACACAGCTGTCATAAGAGCAACACTTGGTAAATTAGACTCTCCTTCATACAGTCTTTATCAGCCTTGAGGTTACTGTCCTGAGCAGACTGCACACCATTTGAGTGAGATTCTTTTTAATTTAAAGCAAAATACTTTCACTTTGAACTTTAAATAAGAGCCATTGATCTTATTTTGTTAGATCTTGACAAAGAAAAATCTCTGTCAGAAAACAAAGGTTGTTCCCCATTAAGTACAAGTGAAGGGCTAGTTGACCTCAGCCAAATCGTTAATGAGGAGGAAGCTAATAGGGAAAAATTGATCTCTTCATAATTTATCAAGTGAAATGGAGATGTTACAAATGTGAAATCTCATTATTAACACAGTTTGGGGGAATTGTTTTTTTAAAGTCTGTAGAAGTCAACATTATTAGCTTCTTCCCAGGGACAAACTATATTGCAGTGGCAGCAGCAAAAATAAAATATAATAAAAAGTGCTGGCGTGTTTTAAATCAGTTCTTCATGCTGAGTACCACTTCCCTTCACTAGATACAACCATCCAATGCTTTAATAGAGCAGTATTCACTGGCATAGCTGCCAATTCTAGCATTTCCCCAGAAAGCCATAGAGCTGGCCTATGAGAAGTTTAAGATGTGATCAGCAAATCTGATAGATCTCATCTTAGTTCTGGTTCAAATCCAACTGACCCACAACTTTGCAACAGTGCAAAATTCAGCAGCATTTCAAATGTTGTCATTCACACTAAATGGAAACTATCACTTGGCAATTCAGTCCAAATTTAGAATGTGAAATGCACCTTTAATTCCCCCCCCCCCCCTGTATACTACTTCAGATGGCAGATGGGGAGCCTCATGAATGCATGCTGTTCCAGCTAAATTCCTTGCACATGCATAGCTAGCATGAGAGGGAGAAGAGTTCAACCTAGCCTTCCCCATGCAATTTGTCTATGTGGAGAGATTTTTTTCCATACGGGATTTTTCCCCCAAATATGCAAGCCCCCACCCATCCAGTTGCAGCCTAAAGTGATACAGTCCAGCAAAAGCTTTAGACTTTGCAAACCCTTTACACTTGACTTTGCTGAATGTATAAAGCAACCGCTTCGTCCTTCTACATGCCTTGATGTGTGCAGCTGGTACTCTACATTCATTGGTGAGTGCAGTTGCTACTGAAGGCAAGCTGAGAAGCAGTGAATTGCTGTACCATAAACCCAATGAGAAAGGTATCCATGATGTAATTGTCTTGCAGCTCTGATGTGATGATTGCCTGTTCTCTGCTAGTGCACCTGAAAAGCAGTTGGTACCATTCTAAATGCTGGTCTATTGTCCTAATAAAATCTAGTGAAGCAACAATTACTTGAACCCTATAGAATGGATCATAACCCATGTTTTAAAAAAGAAAAATATTTTCCATCCCAAAGGGTTCAATGAAATGTTCCTCCTCCATTCTTCTCAGAGGTTCGCACATAGCAACATGTTGATAGGTACTTTACTACAGCTGGTACATGCTTCCCTTATACTTATCTATTCTGCACATCCTTCTCTGCTCCTGAATTTAACCTCGCACATCCCTCTCAAATCACGCTCAGAAGAGGAATGGATTTTGTCTCCGTCTTCTTTTTTAAAAAAATCTTCCCAAAAAATATGTTTGGGGCAATTTAGGTTATATATGGTTGCACTGCTGAGATTTCTACTGAATCCCTGAGATAATAATGAGGATAAAATAATGAGATTGCACAATGCAAATGGGTTTTTAAATATTATTTTGGCAGGACTGAAAAGCAGTTGACTAAAAACTAGCTCAAGATTAGTTTAAATGGCTTTTATTCTTCAAAAGCCACTGGCAAAAGTCAAGCTTCCCCCTTTTAATTAATTGGATGTATCGGACGAGGGGTTTCCTCATCCTACCTTTTCCTCAGGTTAGCTGTAAAACCATCCAGCCACATAGTGAGACAATGAGAGCTAATTAAAAGCACCTGTGTGGCCACAGTGAAGTAGCACAGTATGTAGATAAGATCTAGCTCTTCTGAGCACTGGAGTTAAACATATATGCTCTGAATTAGGGAACTTGTCTGTTTTTTTAATATCAGCTTGGGAAATAAGAGATATCTGTATTTGATCCTAAATCCTTATTCAAATCAGTGGGGACAACAGCTACTACAGCACGGATGGTGGGGAACTCAAAGCACGTAGACAGAGGTCTGACCTACTCTGTGGTTGTGACGGTGGCGGAGGGGCAATACCACACCCCACTGCATCCTCACAGTGCTATCCAATGGAATTATTCCAAGTGGTTTGAGGCCGCCACCGATATGGTCATCAAGATGAGGTTCATGAACCCTCACAGGTCTGCTGTGCCATGTTATCTCCACTTTGGAGATAAAATTGTTTGCATTTGTAGTGACTTGGACTCCACCATTTTTGCGACATGGTGTGTTGATGCATCCAAGGCATCAAGTGTTTGGGGATGAATTTAAGGTATTGAGGCTCTGGACGTTGTCAAGGTGCTGGGAGGTATATGGCTTACCACTTTATTGCTCAACTCATGGCTTGACAGGAGTGGAATGAATGACTGCATCCTGGTGTCTATAAATAACTCCCTGCATGGGAGAGTCAGTGGATCTAGCCTCACTAAGGGAGGCAGTTGTACAGCTACTCCTAAAGAAATCTGTGCTGGATGGATCCTGAAGATTACACTATCACCTAGTCAGTAATATACCCATTTGGGACAAGAGGCTCAAGCAAATGGGGGCCAAGCTGGGCCAGACATTCTTGGAGGACACTGATGATCTAGGTCAGTTTCAATCCAGTTTCAGGCCGGGTTTGGTATAGAAATTACTTTGATGGATAATCTGTGCTAGAAAAAAGAGAGCAGGAATGCAAACCTGTTGATTCTCCTAGATCATTTAGTGGCATTTGATACCATTGACCATGGCATCCTTCTGGAGCAATTATGTAGGATGAGAACTGAAGACACAGAAGCTATTCCCACGATCACTAGAAACCAGGCTAAGGGAGTCCAGCCCAGTTTCTAGTGATTGTTGGAACCACCAGGCTCATGGGTGAGCCCAGGGGTTCCACTGCAGCTAGCCCGCGTACGTAACCCTTCCGCTAAACAAGGTTAACGGAGCACGTGCTCTGTTAACCTCGTTATTTTGATCATGTTATTTTGATTGTGCTGCTTGCAGCCGCGGCTGACCCACTCGGAGTGGGGGGGGGGCTCCAGGAAGGCACCATGCACTCACGCAGTGCCTTCCTGGAGCTCTTGGGGCTGGGGTGTCGCACATCGTCGCTCCCCTTCACCCGGCCACCGGAGTTCCCCAGAGAGCTGTGGCCAGGGGCGGGAGCACCCAGCTGAAGCAGCCACTTGTCTGGGCGCCCAATCCAGCCGCCCAGCAATGAGCGACTACACGTGTGTGGAGAGAACAGGCTCCCCACCAGACCCCTTGAGGCTCTACACCTTGATCGTGTGTAGAGCCTCACAATATTGTGATGATTCTGTTCCTATCTGAAAGGTCATTTCCAGAAGGTGGTACTAAGAGACTATTGCTCTGCCCTGTGTCAGTTATGCTATGGAGTTCTTGTTCCACATGCTACTCAGCTTCTGTATAATACTGCTGATTGAGATCATCCAGGGATCTGGAATTCAGTGTCATTAGTATGCTGATGACACCCAGCTCTGTTTTGGCTTTTTCATGTTAGCCACCAGACTTTCATCGCAGCCACCAGACTACTAGTCTGGTGGCTATATAGGCCATCACCAGCCTCAGAGGCAAGATACCTCTAAATACCAGTTGCAGGGGAGGAACAGCAAGAGAAAGGCATGCCCTCACCTCTTGCCTGTGGAAGCCCACCTGGTGGGCCACTGTGTGAAACAGGAAAATGGACTAAATAGGATTTGGGCTTAATCCAGCAGGGCTATTCATATTCTTATCTTCAAATGAAGCTATGGGAGTGTTGAATTGTTGTCTTTGATCAGTAATGGACTAGATGAGGGTCAACAATCCAGACAAGATGGAGATATTATGGGTGAGTGGTTCATCTGTGGTGGGAGGTGGTGTTCAGCCTGTTCTGGCCAGAGTTGCACTCCACATGAAGGACCAGTCTGCGGATAACCTTAGTTTTGGAAGCCCAAATGCCTCTGGGCTTGAAACACCTTTCACCAGCTGAGGATGCTGCACCAGCTGTGTCCATCCATAAGACAAAGATAGCATGGCCATTATAACTGTGCATGGATAATATGTACCTCCAGTGACTGTTGCTGGTGTATATCTTATGTTTCTTTTTAAATTGTGAGTAATTTGGGGACATGTAACCATCTTGTTTGTTTATTATTTATTTGGGTAAACCACCGCGAGCCATTTTTGGAAGGGCGGTATAGAAATATTATTATTATTATTATTATTATTATTATTATTATTATTATTAAACATCAACAATATGCTGAGACATAACTTTAATAAATCTATACCGGATCGGTCATCACCCAGGTCAACAAGGATCACACCAGGTGCTGGAGTCCCTGGACATCTGGTGGCAAGTGGGCTACAGGACTCAGGATCTTCAGTTGAGCAACCAGGGCTGGAGACTGCAAGGTTACTGGAAGAAATGTCACTTAACCGAAAAAAATATATGAAAAATGCCAACAAGGAAATAATGATCTGCTATTACTAGTCCAACTAGAAGAGGTTATCTAAAAAGAATGTACCAAATTTGGATAGAGAAGCATCCAGATACAGAAATAACAGAAAAAAGGCTAGCAGACCAAAGAAGATTCATAATAAGAAATAAAATATTCACAGAAGTTGAGCTGGAAGAACTGCAAAGAGCAACACAGGCTCAAGATATGGAAGAAGAATTAACACCAACTGAAGAAGTTGCTCAGGCTCAGCTGGAGGAGGTGTTGGAAATAGAGGATGCCACTCTTGCTGAACTGTTTCAAAATCAAAACCAGGCAACCTCCCTTTTGCCTTCACCTCAAAAACCCAAATGCCAGAAAAGCAAAAAGAACTAAAGCAAAAAATAACTGAGCACATGAACCAAACAACCACCAGGGTTCGACTTCCAGCTCTAAAAACAGTTGCCAAAAAACAACTTCCTCGGGCATGAAAAGATGTCAATGCTGCACTTGCAGAAATAACAACAAAATAATTTGCAAGAAACTAACTAATGTACAGTGCAGCAACAATAACAACACAAGAGCTCGGATATAAGATCAGTGGATGTGTAAAAAAAGAAAGTAGTGCATCACCTAAATGGAAGATTCGATTAGAAAATAAAATCTCCAGGCTTACATCAGATGCTAGTAAATTGAAAGATATGAAAGATAAGAACCTAAAACTCCGCTATGGGTATCCCCGATTGAAGCTTTATCATGTAAAGAAGTAAATATGCAAATGCATTGGGGTACCTATAGGGATTTGTTACATTTTCAGGAAAAGGATTGTAAGTTAAAAAGTTTAACTGAAATACAAAATTTGGTTAGAGATTGGTTTCAGTATCATCAGTTAAATGAGATATTTAAGAAAGATTTTAAAGTTGGATTTGAGGATCAGATTTCGAGCTTTGAGAAGGAATTATGTGAAAATGATGAAAAATTAGTTTCTAAAATGTATAAACTGTTACTTCTGGAGGAGACAAGAGAGGAAGTGGTTAAAACGACCATGATAAAGTGGGCTCAAGATGTGGGTCATAATATAGAAATGGCAGCCTGGGAAAAACTATGGAAAACTGATTTAAAATGTACTGCATGTTATGCTCTGAAAGAAAATTATTACAAAATGATGTATAGATGGTATCTGACACAAAAAAAAATTGGCAGTAATGTATAAAAATGTTTCAAACAAATGTTGGAAGTGTGGACATTCTGAAGGCACCTTTTTTCATATGTGGTGGACCTGTGGGAAGGCTAAAGCCTATTGGGATATGATATATAATGAGTTAAAGAAAATATTTAAAATGACATTTCCTAAGAAGCCAGAATCCTTCCTGCTGGGAATAACACAAGGTGCAATTTCTACAACTAATTTAACAAATTTTATGTACACTTCTACGGCGGCCAGAATTATATATGCACAGAAATGGAAGAGTAATGAACTGCCTTCAAAAGAAGACTGGCTGATAAAAATCTTGGAATATGCGGAGATGGCAAAACTTACAACACTAATAAGAGACCAAAATTTGGAATGTTTTAAAGAAGATTGGAAACCATTCTTGTTGTATCTAAAGAACTATTTTCCTACTATGGACTTTACAGCAGGGTTTGAAATTTAGTAAAAAAAACTGCAGGTTGGGTAGATTAACTGTGTTTGTAAAGGTTTAAATTTATGCTTTGAATTATTATTATAGCAAGGGTAAACTTTATAGTTGATGATTCACGAAGATATGTGTGCAGGAAGTCCACCTTTGTGTATTTGTAATGAATAGCAATACCAATAGCACTTACATTTATATACTGCTCCATAGCCGGAGCTCTCTAAGCGGTTTACAATGATTTAGCATATTGCCCCCAACATTCTGGGTACTCATTTTACCGACCTCGGAAGGATGAAAGGCTGAGTCAACCTTGAGCCCCTGGTCAGGATCGAACTTGTAACCTTCTGGTTACAGGGCGGCAGTTTTACCACTGCGCCACCAGGGGCTCTTCCTGACAATATTACTATTGTTAAAATCAATAAAAATTGAATTTGGAAAAAGAAAGATATGAAAGAAGATATGAAAGACAAGAAGCTGAAGAATGAAAACACCAAACACTATCTGATCCAAAAATACCACCTAGATTCAAGGAAAATTAGAGAAGTCCTGGAAATAATAAAGCAGCAAATAACAGCAGTGTCAAAGAAGATTAGCAGATACGAAGCCAGAATTACACAACACAGGCAGAATCTCCAATTCCAGTTGTATCAGAGAAGTTTCTAACAAAGCATAGAAAGAGAAACGGCAAGAAACATAGAAACACCAAATAAAGAAGAAACAGTGCAATTCTGGGGGAAATTATGGGACAATCCAATAGATTATAATAAAAAAGCAGACTGGGTGAAAGAGGTCGAAAAATGTAACCAACAAATGCAAGATCTAATACTAACACCAGAATTAATAAGTGAAAGAGCAAAGAAAATTAAAAATTGCACTGCACCAGGCAACGATCAACTGCATGGCTTTTGGCTTAAACACCTAACAAGCCTTCATAAACAACTGTCAAAACAGTTCAATCACATTTTGCAAGGAGGTGATATTGAACAATGGCTAACAACTGGGAAAACTCATCTCATCATGAAAGACCCAGCAAAAGGTGCACTTCCAAGTAATTATAGACCGATAACCTGCCTGCAAAACATGTTCAAATTATTAACTGGAATAATAGCAGATGAAGTAATGCAACACTTATTAACTAACAAACAGCTTCCAGTTGAACAGAAAGGAAAATGGCCAAACACCAGAGGCACAAAAGACCAGCTGCTGATTGACAAAAGGATTTTAGAAAATGGCAAGAGAAGGAAAACAAATCTAAGTGTTGCATGGATTGACTACAAGAGAGCCTTCGACTCATTGCCTCACACATGGATACCAACATGTTTAGAAACAACTGGTGTCAGCAAAAACATTCAGAATATTTATTTAAAAAGCAATGAGCATGTGGAGTACACAGTTAACAATAGGGGTGTGCAATTCGGGATTTCGGGTGATTCGGCTCGGACCCGAACCGAATCACCCCTGTTCTGTTTTGTGCCCGAATCTGGGTCACCCGAATCACCCTTGATTCGGTTCGGATTCGGATTTAATCCGAATCCGAATCCGAATCAATTCGGGGGTAAAAAGGGGCCCAGGGGCAAAATTTAGGGGTGGGGTGGTAGTGCCCAATGGGTAGAGTCTACCACCCCAATTTCAGGGGGATTGGGCAAAATCCTGAATTTTGGTGAATTTTTAAAGTTTTAGTGACTTTGGGGCAGTTCGGGGGCATAGCATGGGATCTGGGCAAAAGGAGTGGGGTGGGGTGGTAGTGCCTAATGGGTGCAGGCTACCACACCAATTTCAGGGGGATTGGGCAAAGGGCTGATTTTTGGTAAATTTCTGAAAATTTCATGTCTTTGGGGCAGCTTGTGGCAGAAAGTGGGGCAGAAAGTGGGGACTGGGGCAGAATAGTGGGGTGGGGTGGTAGTGCCTAATGGGTGGAGGCTACCACCCCAATTTCAGGGGGTTTGGACAAAGGGCTGATTTTTTGAGAATTTTTGAAGTTTTAGTGACTTTGGGGAAGTTTGGGGGCAGAAAGTGGATCTGCCCCAAAATAGTGGGGTGGGGTGGTAGTGCCTCATGGTTGGAGGCTACCACCCCAATTTCAGGGGGATTGGGCAGAGGGCTGATTTTTTGAGAATTTTTGAAGTTTGGGTGTCTTTGGGGCAGATTTTATTTGTATGAGGTTTGTCTTCATAAGGTGAAGTGTGCTAAATTGATTACTTCCTCATATTATTCATAGTAAAGGAAAGTGTGAAAAAATGAAAGTGGGGTCATGAGAGTTGTTTAATTGAAAAATATCTCATTTGCTATGGTAGAATGGGAATTCACACCTCAGAAGTTTTTTCTGAGGTGTGAATTCCCATTCTATCATAGCAAATGAGCTATTTTTCAATTAAACAACTCTCATGACCCCACTTTCACTTTTTCACACTCTCTATTACTATGAATAATATGAGGAAGTAATCAATTTAGCACACTTCACCTTATGAAGACAAACCTCATACAAATAAATTCACCATAATTCACCCCTCTGTCCAATCACTCTTAAATTGGGGATGGGTGGTAGCCTCCACCCATTAGGCACTATCTACCAGCCCACCCCACTCCTTTGGGGCAGATCCACTTTCTGCCCCCAATCTGCCCCAAAGACACCCAAACTTCAAAAATTCTCAAAAAATCAGCCCTCTGCCCAATCCCCCTGAAATTGGGGTGGTAGCCTCCACCCATTAGGAACTACCACTCCACCCCACTATTTTGGGGCATATCCACTTTCTGCCCCCAAACTGCCCCAAAGTCACTAAAACTTCAAAAATTCTCAAAAAATCACCCCTTTGTCCAAACCCCCTGAAATAGGGGTGGTAGGCACCACCCATTAGGCAATACCACCCCACCCCATCATTCTTCCCCAGGCCCCACTTTCTGCCCCAATATGCCCCAATCTGCCCCAAAGACATGAAATTTTCAGAAATTTACCAAAAATCAGCCCTTTGCCCAATCCCCCTGAAATTGGTGTGGTAGCCTGCACCCATTAGGCACTACCACCCCACCCCACTCCTTTTGCCCAGATCCCATGCTATGCCCCCGAACTGCCCCAAAGTCACTAAAACTTTAAAAAATCGCCAAAAATCAACCGTGAACCGAATCACCCGAATTTTTCGTGCCCGAAATTCGGGTGATTCGGCTCGTGCCCGAAAAATATCGAGGGACATCGGGTGTGATTCGGTTCGGCCCCAAATCACCCGAAATTGTTTGCTTCGGGCACAGATCGTTCTGTGCCCGAAATTTTTTGCACATCCCTAGTTAACAATCAATGGCGAGACACTTGGACAGGTTAGCATTAAAAGAGGTATTTTCCAAGGGGACTCACTATCCCCTCTGTTGTTTGTAATCGCCATGACTCCACTTTCACAAATACTAAACAAAACAGGCCTCGGATACCAAACATCTAAAATATCAAGTCAAATCATCCATCTGCTATACATGGACGATCTGAAGTTGTATGGAAAGTCCCAGTCAGAAATCGAATCACTTCTAAACACTGTCCGTATATTCACTAGCGATATAGCAATGGAGTTTGGACTAGACAAGTGTGCTGCATTAATAAAGAACAGAGGAAAAATAAGAAAAACAGAAGGAATAGAACTGCCCAATGGAAGCAACATCAAGAATCTGGAAGAGAAAGAACACTACAAATACTTGGTCATTCTCCAGGCTGATAACATTGCACACACTGAAGTTAAAAGAAAAATTGGAAGTGAATACATCAGGAGAGTTAGAAAAATCCTCAAGTCCAAACTCAATGCCCGGAACACCATACAATCTATAAACACCTGGGCTATACCTGTTATCAGATACACTGCAGGAATAATAGACTGGACCCAGGCAGAGCTAGAGACGCTGGATCGTAAGACCAGGAACTTAATGACCATCAAACATGCGCTGCACCCCCGCGGTGATGTAGATAGGCTATACATCCCTCGCAGCTCAGGTGGAAGAGGAATGCTGCAAGTCCATCAAACAGTAGAGGAAGAGAAAAGAGGCCTTGAAGAATATATCAAGGACAGTGAAGAAGATGCACTTCAAATGGTCAATAACGCGAAACTATTCAACACCAATGTATGAAAGCAGGCCTACAAGAAAAAACAAGTCAAGAACCGAGCAGAAAAATGGAGAAATAAGCCACTGCATGGTCAATATTTGCACAATATAAGTGGAAAATCAGACATCACCAAGACCTGGCAATGGCTTAAGAATGGCAACTTGAAGAAAGAAACAGAGGGTTTAATACTGGCTGCGCAAGAACAGGCACTAAGAACAAATGCAATAAGAGCAAAAGTAGAAAAATCCACAACAAACAGCAAGTGCCGCCTTTGTAAAGAAGCAGATGAAACAGTGGGCCACCTAATCAGCTGTTGTAAAAAGATCACACAGACTGACTACAAACAAAGGCATGACAAGGTAGCAGGGATGATACACTGGAACATCTGCATAAAATACAAGCTACCTGTAGCCAAAGATTGGTGGGACCATACAATTGAAAAAGTGGAAGAAAATGAAGATGCAAAAATATTATGGGACTTCTGTCTACAGACAAACATCTGCCACACAATACACCAGATATAACTGTAGTCAAGAAGAAAGAAGAACAAGTCAAAATAATCGACATAGCAATACCAGAAATAGCAGAATAGAAGAAAAAGAAATAGAAAAAATCACAAAATACCAAGATCTACAAATTGAAATCAAAAAGCTGTGGCAGAAGAAGACCAAAATAATCCCAGTGGTAATTGGCCCCCTAGGTGCGATTCCAAAACAACTTGAAGAGCACCTCAACACCATAGGGGCGACAGCAATCACCATTGGGCAGTTACAAAAAGCAACATTACTGGAAACAGCCAGTTCTGCGATGATATCCTCTCTAATAAAAGTCTTGGTGTCCGTCCGTGGACACCAAGGCGTGTGTTCGTGCCTCCCTCGGCCGTTCTGGGCATGCGTGGAGCGCATGCGCAGAACGGCCGAGGCAGAAACGGAGACAGGCACCAGGCGGCCATGTTTGTGATTCTTCCCAGCCGCGGGGTTAACAAAGGCAGCCACGGGGAGGACAGATGTGGCTGCGGCAGCCGCTGGCGGCGGAGGCTGCGGAGGCTGCGGCGGAGGCTGCAGACCACCCGCAGGCGGCAGTTCCTTGCCGCGCCGCAGAGCTGACAAGGGCAGCCACGGGGAGGGAACTGACAAGGGCAGCCACGGAGCTAGCAAAGGAAGAATCTTGGGAAGGGAGTGCTTGGCCAGGAACGGCATCGAGAGTCAGAAAGAGTCTCAAAGTCTCGGGGACTGAAAGTGTAGCTCCTTCACCTTCTCCTGTCCCTCATTCGCCACCCCAGGCAACCCGGCGCCGATGCTGCCATGGCCCGCCATCAATAATCCACCCGCCCTCCTCGGTGCCTCCTCGCCTGAGGAGCCCGAAGCAGAGTGTTGCCTTCCCAACCCCGCACGCCCCAGAGGAGTCCTGATGGCTCCTCTTCAGAAGCCAGACAACTTTGGCCGCCTCCCTTCCTGAGCGACGGCCGCGCGGGGAAGGGGGCGCGGCAGCTCTCTCAAGGTGTGCGGGGAGGGGGGCTCCTAAAGCGCGCACTCTTGCGCCTGTTGGAGGGAGACGGAACAAGTATGTAATGCGGTGGCTGGTCGCTTGGCACGTGCCAGAGCACGAAGCAGCAGCAGCAGCATCGAGGGTCTCATTACCAAGTAATGAATATTTCAGCACGAGCTAAACAGCCTTCTTGGCTGATGTCACGGGACTTGCTGCTTTGGCGACTCCACCAATCCCCCAAAGAGAGGACGCAAACCGCAAGTTCATCTGTGTCAAAGAAATGCTCTTGAACGCTGTCACAGCTGCCCGGGCGAGCCTTTCCTTGCACGAGCTACCTTTAGTTTTTACCTCAGAAAGCACCGGGAAATAGACGGACACCTGGGTTTTTAACTGTATTGAGATTTCCTTTGTGTAAGGGACACATTCCTTCCGCAGGCTTTAAGCGCCCCCTTCCTACTTTGGAATTATTTATTTATTTATTTATTTATTTAAACCCTCAGGGTTAGTAGAGCGCACTTCTCCACAGGCAGAACAAGAAATGTATTGCTGCTCGCACTATTGCTAGCTATCTCATTTCCCTAAAACCAGGCTCTTTTCCCAAAAGGTGTGTACCATTATGGTTGCCAACATTTTTTCAAAAAAACTTAGACCTTTAAGGCTCAGTGTGAAGTTGGCCTCAAACTTGGAAAGACAGGATATTGGATCTGGGGTTGGGGGACAGAGCTTGCAAACAAGTTTGTGTGTCTCATTTTAGAAATTAAACACTGCTTGAATCTTTTCCTGTGATAATGACTACATTGACTACTTGATTTCTGTAGCACCCCAGTGTAAGGATCCATTGACTTTTGTTTAATCATTTCTGTTTGTCCCTCTTTGTCTCAAGTGTGCTGAGGAAGAAATAGCAAGGTTATCTACTCTAATGGCATGTGGAATACATTATATTCCATATATATTATATTAATGCTCTGCTTAATTATTTACTATTTGTGAAGATGACTGTAATTGTTCAAAATTATAGAACTTTCCAATCAGGGGCGTAACTATAATAGGGCAAGGGGAGACAGTTGTCTGGGGGCCCACTGCCTTGGGGGCCCCCCAGAGGCAAGTCACATGACTGACTCCCCCAGCCGCACACCCGCCCGGGCTTCCTTTAGTTGTATTCATCCTCCAAAATGGATGTGAGTGTTAAGACCTGGAGCTACCAGAACAGCATGTCTTTCTCTAGTACCATTAACTGACTTGCATCATGGTATTTTGTTACTACTATTCAGCCTCATTTAAGATTTCTTTACTTCATGAGCTGAGCTTCAGTGAGCGGGGGGGTGGGATTTTAAAATCTTGTCTCTGGGCCCACTCCAACCTTGCTACGCCCCTGTTTCCAATACTACTTTGCATACTGTGCAGAGATCCATAGCTCTGAGATGTGCATGTACTGCTTGCAAGCCACTCCAAAGTGCAACCACTCTGGGGCCACTAAGCAATACATAATTCTAATTGTGATGGTACTCTCATTTTTCCCAATGGGTGTGCAAAACAAAGACAGAGAGAAAGAGAGAGAGAGAGACAGACAAAAAAATAGACAGACAGCAAAAGACAAAACAAGGAATGAGGGAGGGAGACAGAACAACAGAGAAAAGAAAAGAAATAAAGAAGGAAAAAGAGAGAAGAGAGAGATGGGAAAGAAAAAAACAAAATAAAGAGAGAGGAAGGGAAAATAAGAGAGATAAAAGTTAAGAACAAAGGGGAAAAAACAAAAGATATAAAAAGAGAAAAAGGAAAACACACACACACAAAAAAAAACCCCAAAGAACACACCCCTTATAGAAAGAAGAGAGAAAAAGATAATGAAGAAAATAAAACATATTAAAAAAAAAAACCAAATAAAAAGATAGAAGGAAAAGGAGAACAAGAAAAGGAAGGAAAGGAGATAAAGGAAGAGAGACAGGGACAAAAAAAATAGGGCAATAGAAAGGAAGAATGCTTAAGGTGGGGGGGGAAGCTAGCACCCGTTATTATGACGGGCTTAAAAATACTAGTCTATAATAATAACAGCAACAGCACTGATAATAAAGTTCAGCCATCCCAGGTCCTTGGGAAGGACTTGATATCTGGATAAAACAAACCAGCCAATAACACCTGTCTGACTGTGTAAACAACAACAACAACAACAATAATAATCTCATTTGGACCACTACAACAAACTGACTGTGAGCTGCCTGTAACTGTAAACTAGTTAATAAAAATATGGCTGCATTCCTAATATTAATGTGGACCAGCTGTATGGGACATCTACACTGGCTTCTAGTTCATTTCTGAGCACAATGAAAAATGATAGTTTTAATTTTTAAAGCCCAGGCCATTTAAGGGGTTTCCTATCCTCTCTAATAAAACGCTTGGTGTCCGTCCGTGGACGGACACCAAGCATGTGTCCGTGCCTCCCTGCCCTGTTCTGCGCCTGCGCAAAGCGCAGGCCCAGAACAGGGCAAGGGAGACACGCAGCCATCTTGGACAGCCAGAAGCGGCCACCCCGAAGAAGCCATCACGGAGCCGGTGGAGGCTGTGGGGATCAGGGGCTGCCTGACCCCCAGAGGTTCCAGGAATCCCCTGCTTCAGCCTCCCCGTTGGGGGTCTACTCATGTGTTTCCACGTGCCACAGTAGCACACGACCAAAAAAACAAGGTTAATGGAGCACTCGCTCCGTTAACCTCACTTAAGGGAAGGGGGTATTAGGAGGGCTAGTCACCTTGGAACCACCGGGCTCACCTGCTAAGGTTCCCTTAGCCCACTTTCTGCTGATCGTGGGAATAGTTTCAACATGTTTGTTATATTATACATAAGCCAACCTAAGAGGTTTTTAACCTGAAGAATGGTATATAAACGTAATAATACATGAAGCCCATTCATATGACCAGGAGGACAGTGGGGCAGGAGGGAGGGAGGGAGGATTAAACCTACTTCCCTACAGATGATCCCTTTTTATGCTTTCAGCATGCAAGCCATGCGCTCACATGACCTGTGCTGCCAGGAGCAGTGAGGATGACTATCCACGCTGTTCCCAGAAGCATGGAGCAACAGAGGCTGGGGACTCGTTTTCCTAGCCCCCGCATATCCCACAAGGCACTGCGTGATGAACAAGGTGCCTTGAGGATTCCCCCATCAGACAGGCACTCTAGGCACCCGTCTCTGTGTCACGAGCCCAGGAGCCAGGTTAAGTGTGTGCTTGCTCCTTTAACCTCAGCTAAGAGCCGGGTTTAGGAGTGGAGTTAGGCTGGGTGGGAGCACCAGGATCCACGCAAATCCCAGTGTTCCACACAAGCAGCCTAGCCCAGCCTAGGCTGCTCATGAGTACAGCTTCATAAAACTCTTACTTGTAGATAAAGAGATATCCAAGCCAATAGATATTTTCTAAATAAGTACATGCAATATATATATGTGTGTGTGTGTGTGTGTGTGTGTATAATATATACAATGATCAATAATGTATCTTTTCCTTTAATGAACTACAAGCAAAATTAAATGCTTAGGGATTCATTTAACCTCAGGTGACCAGTACATGGATAAAGCAAATTTTGTCAAGATAATTAATCAGCTTCAAGTAAAGTGTGCATAAGGGCACCTTTATTCATTAGCTATCTGGAAGGAGCCAATAAAGCATGAATTGATTACTTTGACTACATTATCTTTTCTAGTTGCTGCCAACTCTGGCTCCATCTTGCCTTTATTTTGTATATTAAACAGAATCATGATTTCTGTTATTTAGTATGGAGAAAGACAAAGAGATGAGACATGTTTAAAATTCACAGGAAAATCAATAGTAGCCAAAAGGACTGGCTACTACCATTCTTTTCAAAATCATGCCCATGAAATTCAGTAAACACGCAAGTGTTCTCCCAATGCCTTGAAAACTAACATATTTATTTTGGGACAAGGTTTTTGTGGACTAGAGCCCACTTCTTCAGAAGTTAAATAATATCATCAGCTCTTTCGAGGTGTTATTTTTGCTGCAACTAACATGACTACTTGAGAGCAACTCCAGAGAGGGGGCAAGCACCCCCCCCCGGCAAATCATTTGCCCCCATACCTGCCCCCACCCTACATTTCTGTTTCAGAAATCTAATATATGGGTCACAACTCACCCACCCACACATGCACTTTGCCCCATCTGTGCCCCCTTCCATTTTGTTTGGGTTTTTCCTGGTGCCACCAATGATAGCTATACCTCTGGGGAAATGACATATAATGAGACTCTGACACTATTCTCACTTGCAGCCTATCCCAGGCCAGGGCAATCCAGCCTGAGTTAGGCTGCTCGTGTGGAGCGTCTAAACCTGCTTTGTATCCCAGCACTGGGGCTGTGTGCAGCCCAAGCATACACCAAGCCAGAAGGCAAGAGCACCCGGCTGAGGGAGGATCCCTCATTGCACTGCTCCCTCAGCCTGACACATGAGCAGTGCCATGGCATGCAGCAGAGCAGGGAGCTGAGGACACAGTTCTCCGGCATCCCTCAATGCACCACACCATTGAAGGATGCCAGAGAACATTGTCCTCCAGCTCCTTGCTCTGCTGCACGCCACGGCACCGATCATGTGCCAGGCAAGCAAGTGGCAGAACCTGCAAACTGAATTCATTCATGTGCAGGGAGGCAGGCAGGAGCCCGCATCCCCGCCAGCCCTCTATGCCACTGGGTATGTTGGTCATGTGCATGACTTTCCTATCTCACATACAGCCTAAAACCCATCAATGTCAATGAAGCCACAGTGATGTTCATCTGCAAAGCTTATCTCATTACAAAATAAGTGAGCCATGTCTCCTGAGCTGTTATCTGTGGCAGCAGTACATGAACCCTATCACTCCTCTCCTCTTTTCCATCCCATCTGGCCCTCTTAGGGGCCTGTGTCAACTTTCTGGGTCCACCTCTCACACTCCTCAGCACCACAGGAACATAGGAAGCTATACTGAGTCAGACCATTGGTCCATCTAGCTCAGTATTGTCTACACAGACTGGCAGTGGCTTCTCCAAGGTTTCAGGCAGGAGTCTCTTCCAGCCCTACCTTGGAGATGCTGGCAGAGTGGGACTTGGAACCTTTTGCCTGCAAGCATGCAGATGTTTTTCCCAAAGTGACCCCATCCCCTAAGAGGAATATCTTACAGTGCTTACTTGTAGTCTTCTGTTCAAATGCAAACCAGGGTGGACCCTGCTTAGCAAAGTGGACAATTCATGCTAGCTACCATAGGACCAGCTCTCCTCCATCTTCAGACCTTGGTCCATCCTGTGGCTTTTAAATGCTCCCAGGTGACATGTAAGCTAAGCCACATTAGCTGCAGCCAGGCAGCATCAGGAGCAGAAAGTGGCTGCAATGAGTCAGACCTACGCACCTTTTCCATGTGTTTCATGATATTAAAATAATACACACTCATTTTGTATTGGATGCACTGCTGTGGATTTACTTTATCTCGTATAATAGATGGAGAGAGTAAAAGCCCTGGATCTTTTCCACCTTTGGCAAATGCCTACTGATTTCCAGTCTAACTCTTTTTTTAAGTGGTAGGAACAGAAAGTGCTCTGGGTTTTGATTAGATTTTGTGTTGTTGCACAGAATATATAAACAAAATAATTTGTTTATTTGTGTATGGAATAGTAATTCCTTATTTTTAGAGTAAAGAAGAACCTTGTAACATGTTGGTTTCGCAAGTTTGATAACTATCAAGCTTACAGTTAACACTAATGCTGAATTGTGTCTTCACTATAATTTGTTGGACCACCTGCTGCCCATGGACATCTGCTAAATTACGGAGTTCGCACTTGCATCATGCAAGAAAATGACTGGCCTTCACTGCTGTTTCCTCCAGTGACTAGGAAATGGTAACCAAGTGGAGAGAAATTGGCATGTGTGATCTGTTTCTACTGTACTGCTTGACTAGCTACTGATAACTCAGCAATCTGACAGGCAATGGCTTTTGAGAATGGCACAGTCATTTTATGTTATCACCTCTGGCCTAAGAAGATAAATATTAATAGTGTGAAATAAAGTGTTGGTGGCCAATACAATAGGCAGCCCTACGTTGATATTATGGACTTGCTGGGTCTGCAGCAGAACTTGGAAGGCATCCCCAGTCAGTGTTCCCTCTAACAGGGATTCCCAGATGTTGTGAACTACAACTCCCAGAATCCCCAGTCCAAGCCCACTTCAGCTGGGCTACTTCAATTGCCTCCTCACTACGCCATCAGGGCTGCCTTTCAAGTTCTGTAGCAGCCCTAGCAGGTCCCTAAGATCAATGTAGGGCTGCCTGTCATGTTGGCCATTATTATTAGTATTATTAGTGGTGGTTGTGATGGAAATAGTAGTAATAATAGAAGTGGTATCATTTCTACCTGAAAAATTCTTCTTAGGTTATAAATTAGAAATTAGAAATGTAGCATATACCATTTTGAAAGTTCATGATCAAAGTAATACGAAGAAATACAAAGTGCTGGTTATTACCCATAAAGCCCTCAACAGCTTGGGTCCAGGGTACTTAAGAGAATGCCTTCTCTGTCATGAACCCTGTCACCTCTTAAGATCATCTGGAGAGGTCCAGTTGCAGTTGCTGCTGGCTTGTCTGGTGGCGACTCAGTACTGGGCCTTCTCTGTAGCTGCCCTGGGGCTTTGGAATATGCTCCCTGTTGAAATATGAGCACCTCCTTCTCTGTTTGTTTCTAGGAAGACCCTCAAGACACACCTGTTTTCTCAAGCTTTTAACTGAAATTAATTTAAAAGAGTTTAATTGTTTTTATCTCATGAGATTGTTTTAGCTTTTTATTTTGGAAAGTTGTTTTAACTGTTTTTACCCTGTTTAAAATTTGTGGTGTTTTAAATTGTGTACACTGACTAGAGATGTACATATCAGGCAGGCAGTATATAAATATGATAGATAGATAGATAGATAGATAGATAGATAGATAGATAGATAGATAGATAGATAGATAGATAGATAGATAATCATGAATTGCTTATAATTTAAGAGAAGAGATGCAGTTACTGCATTTGCCAGGCAACATTTTGATGATTTTTTTGTGTGCTGCAGGGTGGGGTGCAGGCCCAAAAGATTGGGGTGGGCTCTTAAGAGGACCAGAATGGGCTGAAAAGAAAACAGAGGAAGGTAGAACCAGTCCTAGTATAAACTGTGCCCTGAGCAAAAAGAGCCTTCAGTACCTCCTCTCTCCCTGGTTGGTTTATCAGTGTTGCCAAGTTGTCTGACTTGTGCAAGCTCAACTGAGTGCCCCCCTCAGGTAGGCACCCTGGGTAACTTCCCAGCTCACCCACCCCTAAGCTTAGCCTTGGAGGAGGCTGGCCTTAGGCGTGTTGACCAGGATGTAAGTTTCAACTTCCAACCAGAGCTTTGGAGGAGGCTGTGAGGAGACCATGAGGCTCTCCCCACAAATGAGGTCAAGGCTTGACCAAGGCTTGACCCCCAGGCTTGACCGGCTCTCCCCACAAATGAGAATTCTGCCCTCCCTGGGTGGCTGGATGAGCAGCCCACATGATTACTGGCTCCATCACAGAGCGAGTAGAGGTGTTGGGGATCAGGGGCCACCCAGCCCCTGGAAATCACTGAATGCTCCACTCAAGTGTGTGGGGCATTCTGGGGAGACCCCCCCAATGCCAGGAAGCTTGTTGTAGCCTCCCGGTGGTGGTGGTGGGTCTTCTTGTGAATCGCCATGGCGTGGCATCTCATGATCAAGAAAACGGGGTTAGCAGAGCACTCACTTCGCTAATCTCATTTTAGGGGCGGGCTACTTTGGTGGGCTAGCCGGTGGGTCTCACGATGGGGGAAACTGGGCTGGTTTCCCCTCATCGTGAGAATAGCCTCCATGTCTGACAGCTCTGAAGTGGAGGGACCTCACCTGATCCCTGGGAGAGGGATCCAGAGAGAGGGGGAGATCTCAAGGGGCATTGCTGGGAGCCAGCTTTTGGAGGAAACAAAACACTCTCCCAGGAACCTGGACAGTACCAAGGCAAGAGGAGTCAGGAGGGTAAAAACAGACCTGTACTTGGTTTCATGTTACATTAAAACTGCACCAGTTTAACTTTTGGCTTTGTTCTTGGATTGCTTATTTCAAGATTGGAATACCCCATGCCCTATGATGTGGAGCTGTACTCTTGTGGGGAGGATGGCAAGGTGTCTGTCTTGCAAAAATGGACAGTTCTTCATGTATAGTATCCATAGAAGTCTCTACTCCTTCAGCCCCTTATCCAGTTGTTTAATATATAAGGGAACTAGTGGGAAATGGGCCCAGCAGAATCAAGGCCCAGATTCTAAACAATCACAGTAACTCCAGACAAGATCATTATAAGTCTGACAGCTCCTGGAATTAAGTCCATAAGGGGGGAAAAACCTGTGGGCTAAAAATAAACAGAGAAGATTATGTATGAAGGAAATAGGAATCTGGTCTAGAACTAAAGGGAGTTCAGCAGTCAGGTGTTAACAATCCACAAGGATAGAGTCATAAACACACACGCACACGTATATTATATAAATTTCAAGCTAAATGTTGCACCAAGTAGGGTTGTGCATTTGTTTGTTTTTCTCTTTTGTTTTTGGCCCGAATACGAAACACCCCCATTTTGTTCTTTGTTCGAAATCATCCATTCCAAAACACCCCAATTTTGTTCTTTGTTCAAAATTGCAAAATCCGAATCTGAAACATTTTGGATTTTAAAAAATGCCCCTGGGGGAAAACTAGTGGGTGGGGGTGGTAGTGCCCAATGAGTGGAAACTACCATCCAAATTTCAGAGGAATTGGGCAAAGGGCTGATTTTTGGTGAATTTTTGAAGTAAAGGATTTTTCCCATAGGGAAGAATGGAGGTTTCAGCAAAAGTATAGTTTCATGTTGGGAGGAAAGGGGTGCCCCAGAGCAGAGTAGGGTGGGTGGTAGTGCCCAGTCGGGACAAGGAAGCTGCCAGAATTGTTTCAAAGGAAGTGAGCAGAGGGCTGGTTTTTAAAGATGTAATGGAGTTTGCGTGTCTGTAAAGTTCTTCCCCATAGGGAATGATGGACCTCCATAATTCCTGCCCCATAACTGCACTTGGGGGGCACCTGGGTGGCCCAGAGCAAGTGGTGGTGTAGACCACATAGGGTGCCAAACACCCCCATGGGTTGCTAACCCATGGGGTAATGGGTTCTGTTGTTTCTGAGATGTTTTGAGTGTAGATTCAGATTCTCTGGTAGCATATGAGAGTGGATTCATGGTTTGTTGCTGAAAATCTCATATGCTACCAGAGAATCTACACTCAGAACACCTCAGAAACAACATAACCCAGCACCCCATGGGTTAGCAACCCATGGAGGTGATTGGCACCCTATGTGCACTACACCACCACTCGCTCCCACTCACCCCAGTGCCCCCCAGGTGGAGCTATGGGTCTGATGAAACCTCCATTATTCCTTAGGGAGAAAAAACCTTAAAGAAGCGTAAACTTCAACAATTCCTAAGAAATCAGCCCTTTGCCCTATTCCTTTGGAATCTGGTTTGTGGCATTGCCACCCAACCCACTGTTTTGCCCCTCAGGCCCCCTTTCTGCCCCGAATCTGCCCCAAAGACATGTCAACTTCAGAAATTCTTTAAAAATCAGCCCTTTTCCCAATTCCTTTGGAATCTGGGTGGCAGCAGGCACCCATTGGGGCACTACCAACTGAACCACTCTTCTGCCCCCAAAGCCCCCTTTCTTCCCCAAATCCACCCCAAATAACATCAACATCACACATCAACAACAGCAGAGCTTTGGAAAAAATCAGGCAGATTTCCAAAGTCATGCACATCCACATCCCCCCCATCCGAAATGCAAATGATCCACACACAACAGTGTGAAACAACAACAATGAAATGCACACTGCCCCACTGGCCAATGAGGGTAAAATTTACCCTTAAATTTGCTTAAAAGGAATAAGGAGGCAATTGCCAGCAGATCAGCCCATGCTTTTGCTGGCCAATCTGCGGGCTGGAAGGGCTGGAAATTCAAACAGATGTCAAAACTCAAAATGGAGACTGAAGGAGAAAGACTTTTTGCGATTGCAAAATGGAGTTCCAAAACAGCTGAAACAACAAAACGTTTTGTATCCGAAACAGGGACGTTTTGTTTTGGCTACAAAATTTTCTGTTTTGAGCATTGGGTATTTTGTTTTGGCTACAAAACAGCCGAAATGGCCTGTTTTGTGCACAAAACGTTTTGTATCCAAAACGAAACACACATCCATAGCACCAAGTGTCCTTGTGGGTTAGCCATAGTTATATGGGGAAGAGAGCTGGTATTGTGGTAGCAAACAAGAATTGTTCCCTTTGCTAAGCTGGGTCCATCTTCATTTGCATTTGGATGGGTGACTACATGTGAGTACTGTCTGCTGTAAGATATTCCCCTCGGGAGATGGGGGCATCGCTCCATGAGAGAGTATCTGCTTTGCATGTAGAAGGTCCCAGGTTCAGTCCCTGGGATCTCCAGGTTAGGGTTGCGAAAGATCCCTGCCTGAAACCTTGGAGAGCGACTGACAGTCAGAGCAAACTATGTTGAGCTAGATTGTCTAACTCAGTATAAGGCAGTTTCCTATGTTCCTGAAACAAATTGCTGCTGACCAACTCAGACATGGAATTATTTAGGCTAAACAGTAGGGGATTCATAAAACTCCATCCTTATCCTTCAGGGGGGAAAGCTGCTTGCGGGAGAAGTCATCTAGGACCAAGTGTAACCCTTGGCATACTGCCACCATGTTCTCAAGGAGGCCCCTTTCACATTCTCAAGTGAACATATGGGCATTGGCAGCATGGCCAGCAGGTTCACCAACATTGCGTGTGAGGCCAGTGGATGTGGCCCCATTCCCCGCTCTGTGAATTCAGTCAACGTACCGAGTGGATTGTCTGTGAAGGGCTGGAAGTTTGACTGCAACTTATTCTGTCACTTAAACCTCTGTGTAGCATGTGTGCAAATTGGAACTAAAACACTACTGAATGGGAATTCTCCACTGATGTACACAGGTGACAGCCTTCTAAAATCTATTTCACATGCTCTTTTAAGAGGAATAATTGACAGAGCAGCAAGGTGCAAAGCACTAAAGAATGAGGCTCAGTGGCAGCACTTAATTTGGCTACAAGGATTTGCCTTCTCAAGAGTGTTATCATTTAGTAGCAACTGTCTTCGGAATTCTCGATTCCGTTTTCTGAAACATGTGGATGCCTTGCATCCACAACACAGTATAAAAATGCTCCAGAGGCTTAAGCGACTGAGCAGGAAAGAATGCTATTGACACCACTCACATCTTACCAGCTATTATGTTGCACTCATATGATTCCAGAAACACTGGCACGAATTCACACTGCCCATTGTAAAACATTACAATCTTTGCTGTAATGTTGGTCGTGACCATCTCTCAGAAATGATCAGCTGATCAAGGGGTCATCTCAGTGTAGGAATTTATGCAGGACACTGGGCTGGTTCTCATGATCTGAAGGCAGGTGAAGGAGCTCCCAGCTGAGAAGCAGGAGCCATGTGCACTCGCATTGTGTGGATTGTGCAGCCATTCAGGGGACTAGGAAGTGATTGTGTTGGGGGAGCAATACTGGCTGGTCAGTGCAGGCAACCAACATCAGAAATCTGGGATTTGATCTAGGGTGGAGGTGGTCGCCTGCCCACACCGACCAACCAGGAATGCTCCACTCACATGATCATTTCCCAGTTTTCTGACCAGCTTTTCCACCACCCACATGACCCATTATCAGGAGTGCACACAGCTCCTGAGGCAATTCACACGAGCAGCAGAAACCAGGCTAAGGGAGCCCAGCCCAGTTCCTGCTGCTCACGTGCAGCAAGCCCACCAAAATGCCCTACCCATGAAATGAGGTTAACAGAGCAAGAGCTCCATTAACCCCGTTTTTTTGGTCATGTGTCTGCCACGGCTGCTTGCAGGGGGAGGGGGGAGCCCAGGAATGCACTGCGCACTTGCACTTGTGTGGTGCATTCCTGGGGCTCCGGGGCAGGGCACTATGCGGCGGCGCTGCCCTTTGCCCAACCCAGGGAGCTGCCAGATGAACCTTGGTCGGGCGCAGGAGCACCCGAGCGAAGCCGCCACTCATCTGGGTGGGCAATCCGCCCACCCAGGGAGAGCTCCCTGATCATCTGCGGGGAGAGCGGGTCAAACCCACTCTCCTCGCAACCCCCCTTTTCTCCCCTGTATCTCAGCTGGGAGCTCCTCTTCCCAGTTTCAGATCGTGAAAACCAGCTCACTGTTACACCACAGTTAGTTTGCATTGTTAACTAGCCTTGGATCACTGAACTTTTGTTTGCTAAATAGCAATCCGGGGGGTTGATCTGGATTGAGACTGCAGTGTGGGGGAGGTGTATTCACTTTAACACTTTGCTCCTGCCATGGTCATGATCTAGATCTATCCCCATAGGTGCTATTTAATAAGAACCAGTGAAGTGCTTTAGGGCCAATGTTGTTACATGTGGCTTGGCATTCCAATCGATGGGGCAGGTGTGCAGAGAGAAAGGAGAGTCCCGGTGATGTAGTGTAGACATTGAGCCCAGTCTCATGATCAGTGAGACCCGGTTCAGGAAGCTCAGCTGGGAGAGCAGGCTAAGCCCGCTCTCCCCACAGACAATCAGGGCGGGAGCCCTGGGCAGCTGGATCGGCCACCCACACGATTGCCAGCTCCGTGACAGAGCCGGCGCGGGCTGGGGAGCCCCGGAAGCTCCAGTGTGCCCTGTGCGAGTGTGCAGGGCATACTGGGGAGACCCCAAGCCAGGAGGTTGCTTTTCAGCCTCCCGCCAGGGGTCTACTCATGAGTAACCATGGCACAGAGCCACACCACGGCTACTCACAATTTTTAAAAACCCAGGGTTGGGGAGCGCTCACTCCACAAACCCGGTTTTAGGGGCGGGCTACTTGAGCGGGTTACCCGCTCAAGAACCACTGGGCTCGCAGCCGAGCCCGGTGGTTCTCACGATTGTAGAAAATTGGGCTAGCGGAGGATAGCCCAATTTTCTACAATCGTGTGAATAGCCTCATTGTTGATCTTAACCCAACCCAAACTGGGTTAAGGGTCCTGCTTGGCTATGAAAGGATTGGATGACTTTGGGCCAGCTACTGATATCTGCATTTCATACCCTGGAGGTTTGTATTATAGGTACAAACTGCACCATCACACTCTATGCCAATATTGCGAGAGATGAAGGACTGCTGCACCAGAATGACCAATCCGTCAGCTACTTTCTCAGGAAAAGTATGCCATAAATTTGAAGAGAGCCCTATGTGTCTCCAAAAGTGAAAGCAACCCAGGATTGATGATAAATGAACTCAAGTTGAACTCTCTGCATGGCAACTCAATGAGGAATAAGAATGAGATATGCATGAGGATAATGGTGTGAAATAATTCTCTGGGACACAGGAGGCTGACCTAGCGTGCTGGTGTCAAGGAAAACAAGGATCAGGACTGACGTGCTAACTAACCTGTCTCCTTGGCAGCTTATATAAGTGGGAAATGATGTTCTTCATATGAACCTAGTCTCACTTAATAACAAATGCTCATACTTTAAAATGGCACTTTCACAACTCACTTAATGCTTCCATCTTACTGCTAATATTGTACACGAAAAACATGCCAGACACTGATTCATTAATAGACTTTTAAAAGACAAGTGAAGGCATGATGCAAAGGAATTCTCAGCATCTTTGGCTCTTTCCTCCATTTTTACTGAGCTATTTATTGTACGAGATTTGAAGATAATAAGCAGTTCTGGAACTCTGCATGACTGTAAATCAAAGAATCTTGATTTGCAGGATGAAACATGATGACTTCTTTAGAATCCAATGAATCTCAGTGTTTATTTAACAGCAAGTTTCTAGTCCAAATGGGGCTAGGCAAAAACATGAAAATATACAGGCAGCCTCTGCTAAACCAGAAAGCATAACAGTAGCACTTCTGATGTTTTATGTTTGCTTTGCATAGCACCCTGTAGTCTTCTGTTTTCCTGGTTTCTGAAACATACTGTGCACATCTGTCACCCTTGCAATGTCCTCTAAGTTTCATGTCTCCCATCCTCAGTTACTGCAAAGATTCCAAATTTAGCTAAACTCCCCACCCCCACCCCCGAAATGTAGAGGCAAACGTGTACACAGACATAAAGCAAGGTCATAGAAGGATGCAACATTCTAGGTCAGCCTGACATTGTTCTTCTCACCGTTTTCCTAGGCTTTCATTCTTCTAGTCAGCGTACTATGTCTAATTTGTATGTTATATTTCTTGCCTTTAAGAGGCTTCTAAGGGCAGCTGGGGTCTGGTGAGAGGGCACCTTTAAAAGTAGGCACTTGCTGATTCTCCGGTGGTGGCAGCAGTGGCTCCTTGAAACCCTGGCGGCCCCCCAGTGGAACCAGCAGCCACGTGGCATGGTTCTGGCCTCTGCGGATGTGTGGAAGTCATTTGCATGGCCTCCACACATCCGCGGAGGTCACGCAGATGGCCTCTGTGCATCTCCAGAGGCCAGAACTATGCCACTGAGCTGCTGAGGGGAGCACCAGGGTTCTGAGCAGCCATTGCTGCCACTGCCGGAGGATTGGTAAGCCCCTACTTTTAAAGGTGCCCTCTCACCATCCCCCCTGGCCACCCTTAGAAGCCTTTTAAAGGCAGGATTCCCCTTTACAAGCATAGACTATTGGACCGGATCAAACTGTTTCAATCGAATGGTTTGATCAAAAAGAACAGAACAGCCTGTCAGTTTGACCCAACCAGACTGGTGGTTCAGTTTAAATTCAATCAGAATTTGAACCAAACTATAAAAATCAGTCCATTCACACCCCTACCTTTGACCAGCTGCTGCTTAGCATGTGATGATTGCCAGAATCCCCCAACCTTGTTTTTATCGCACACAAGCAGAAAATGGGAGCATACACAATTCCCGAATACTATTCATAATTGTGTGAACCAGCCTATTATTTTAGATCAAGCTTAGTTTGGCCATCTAAGGGGAACTCCAACCAAGGGGTACCAGAGCATGATCTGTAGGGACATGAAAGGACTTGAGGGCACCTTGCTGAAGTTAAGCAGGACTAAGTGTGGTCAGTCTTGAATGGTGGGTGGAGGCAAGGTGGAAGAAAGGCGGGATATAACAGATTAAGAAAGAAAGAACACTAGGTGAGGTAAGTAACCAATATTCAAATTGTGCATATCAAATGGCAAGAAGATTTTATTAAAAAATTGTTTAAACAAAATATTCATGGAAAAATTTCAGGCAACAACCAAATGTGTAAATATGACCATCTGCTTGTGGGCAGATTAATACAAACAGGAACACATGCCACTGACATCATATGCCAACCATCACCTTGATCATCTTATGTTAGTTCTTGTCTCCATCCTTTTCCTGAACGACTGCAAATGTATATTTAAAAATCACTCAGCACAGTTGGAGCCTAATCTTTACGGGAGGTTTAGGTACTTCCCCAGTTGACATGATAACTAATCACAATACTAAAACATTTCCCAACAAGAAGAGGGGCTACCATCCCCAAACGACATATTCACTGCCAATCCATCTCTAATTAGAACACAAGGGTTTCTCTGGCTTTCTGATGCCCTACATCTCAAGCCACATGTCCAAGCAGCCTCACACTCGAAAACAACATGAAGGAAAAGAACTGTGGCAAACAGGACTGTGATAGTTGGCTCTGTCCCCTGCAAAAATTAACATATTAATTTTTATAAAGCATCCTCTCCCAAGAAAAAAGGAGTGATTTCTGATTGCCAAGAACAGAATGACCAAAGAGAAGCTGCTCTTCCAGTTATATATGAACATTTTTTCCATTTCACAACACATTTTTGATAGTAAAGAGCATCCTAGATTTGCCTCTCTTTTTCTTAACATTCAGCTCAGTTCCTATGTGATTACTATCCCGACATAAGTGCCTCAGGAGTATGAAGGATTATTGACAGGCTCACAGTCATTAAGGTCATTCTCATGGCTATGACAGGGGCAGGGAATCAGGGTTGGACCTATCTCCTCCCACCCCAGGTTAGCAAAGAGCTCATCTTCAACGCACCAGAGAGAACCAGCAGCATGGATCACTAGAATCCAGGAAACCGAGTCCCGGCCTCCAGGAATCCCACAATGCACCACGTGACAAGCGCAATGTATTGGCAGCTTCCCCCACGAGTCAGTCACTCTAGGCTCCTGACACTGTGTGTGCACAGGCCGCGTGCAGCCCGAACACACCCACAATCCTGAATCTGGCATTGAGGGCATGCTCGCACCCTCTAACCCCTGTGATTAAAGGTTGGATTAGCAGGGACAGAAGTGCCGGGATCAGGAGGGATCCCAGCGCTCCATACAAGCTGCTCAACCCAGGCTAGGCTGCCCCAAATGGTTTACATAGATATAAACAAACAAATAAATAAAATGGTTCCCTGTCCCCAAAGGACTCACAATCTAAAAGAAACGTAAGATAGACACCAGTAACAGTCACTGGAGGTACTGTGCTGGGGGTGGAGAGGGCCAGTTGCTCTCCCCCTGCTAAATAAAGAGAATCAGCACTTTAAAAAGGTGCCTCTTTGCTCTGTTAGCAGGGGACTAACTGCGGGTGGTGGTGGGCAGTTTGCCTCATGATATAAGACCCAAGAACAATGCCACTTTTGGTAGTATACCATGGTGGCTCCTACACTCATTCTGCCCTCTCATTCATTGGCCAAATATGACTGACAGGAGTTCTAGAAGGTGTAATATTCGTGCATGAAAACTGAACAATTTTTAAAAAATTCCCCACAAGGTTAAATTGTTTTAAAATTCCCCCTAAGGTTAAATTATTTTCATTATATTTGTGCGTTGTTGTTTTTGAAGTTACTGCAATGGTTGACATTCATCTGTATGAAATGCATTAGTGCTGGTTCAAATCAAAACCCCTTCAAAAGTGTCTGAACTAGAACCAACTCAGAGCGATATATTTACACAACTGCAGAACCTGAGCCAGAACTGAATCCCAAACATTAATGGTTTGACTCTCTGATTTCCAGTCCTGTCTGTGCTGATGCTGGTGAAAAATGGGAACCGTTTACTTGAGTATGTAAATGCCAGCATTGTGACTAACTGCAACAGCATTCTAAGGCTTTCTTTTACTCCACAAAGCATTTTAAATATGTTAAAATATTTTCTCAAACAATTCCTGCACATTGGAGTCTTATATCATTGTTACTTCAAAGCCAAATATTTTGAAGTCTGTTCCTTACTCACTAGGAGAAATCACTCATGGAACTAGCTGGCAAGGTGCCATTGTACTAGGTACAGAACAGCATGCTGTGCATGTTACAGAATAAAGGGGAAATCTGCTGAAAGTTGTGGTAAATGAAGTGCCTTTTCCCCTTTTCTGTCTCCGAACTGCATTTTCTTATTTCTCCTAAGGGCTAAAATCCATGTGATGGTGGCAGACCTGTTTGAACAAACACAGATTTGCTCCCCTCATGCAGAAAGTGGGGATGGGGAATCTAGTTTTCACAACAAAAGGGACATGCAGGTGAGAGATGCTTAACCTGCCTGTGGTTTACCTTTCCAAAACTTATCTTCTCAAGGGCTTTTCTTACACCTGAGGATGCATCTGGTACAAAAGTTCAGATGTGGAGGAAAGTCCCTGAGGGGCAGGCTGAAGGAAGAAAGGTAGTGGGGAGGGTTCTGGTCTTCTCACCTATGTGCTCCTTTGCTGTTAAAACCAGACACCTCCAGGCCTCTCTTTCAATGTGATTGGGGCAACTCCCAGTTTAAAAACTCAGAACATCTACTATTGCCAAGATTATCATCACTGGGCAACTGCCAAGGGCTCAAGACCTCAGAACAGGAGGGGAGAGCTGGTCTTGTGGTAGCAAGCATGACTTGTCCCCATAGCTAAGCAGGGTCTGCCCTGGTTGCATCTGAATGGGAGACTTGATGTGTGAGCACTGCAAAATATTCCCTTTCAGGGGATGAAGCCACTCTGGGAAGAGCAGAAGGTTTCAAGTTCCCTCCCTGGCTTCTCCAAGATAGGGCTGAGAGAGATTCCTGCCTGCAACCTTGGAGAAGCCGCTGCCAGTCTGTGAAGACAATACTGAGCTGGATAGACCAATGGTTTTACTCAGTATATGGCAGCTTCCTATGTTCCTAACAGACCACTTCTGATTCCCGAGACCACCTTCGTGCCCAGAGCCTTTATGCATTTGTGGTGACAGAGGGGCCTGTGGAGGGTAGTTTGCTAAAGGCCTCTTGAAATCTGGAGCCAGCCCTGACCATCACATTACTCTGGCCCCTTGAGGGCCACAGACAGCTTAGAAGGAACAGTCAGAGTTTACATCCTTCCCAGAATCTGGAGCTTTGCCACCCATCAGTATGCCCTTAAAGGCCCTCCTCTTCTGAACTTACTCTTTCTCCCCATTCTCCATCAAGTATTCAATAGGGGAATATCCAAAGATCCTTGCGCATTGCATGAAAAGATCTGTGGGCTGGAGTGACAAGAGCATAGAGGATTTGATTTAATCAGGTGTGTTCCTCCCTTTCCCTCTCCTTGCTCTAGCCCAATTCCAGCCCTCCCTTTCAACAATCAACATGAGCCTGGGAGGACATAAGGGAATGAGGCTTACTGGAGCCAGATAAGGGACTGGAGCCAGATAGTGGCACTGGCCAATAGTCTGGCAGCATTCACAACCCCAGGACTGCCTTAGAGAGCCCTAAGTGGGGTGCAGGGCCTGGGGCAAGTCAGCCAGTGCAAAGCCCCCTTCCAGTTAATTTTAATGGAGGTTGGAAGAACAGGACCCAGGGCGGTTTACCTGCCATCCCTGCACATCCCCTTCTCTCTCTTTCTCTCTCCACCTCCCCCCTGATATACATGGTAGGCTGCCCCACAGACTGAGAACCTAGGTAGCTCCAACATACCTACAGAACTAGCTTCTTTTTGTTCCTTCATTATAAGATTCTCATCTGGCCTTTCTAAGAAAGCACTGAACAATCACATGAGAAATTAAAAACAAGACCATTTTAAAAATAGAGTCACAACAAAGAAGTAACAGTAGGTCGGGAGGGGAGATTCTCCCAAGGGAGCAATAAAATTAAAACAATGACCCAACCAAAGCCTGCCAAAACCCACTAAATAAAATAATAAAATAAGCCTTCAGTTAGAGATGGAAGACTAATTTAAAAAAGGAGATTCATTGGGTTTCCTAGGTAAGAAAATTCAACATCCTTCGTGGGCACTGCAACAGAGATTTTCCCACAGTCTCACTAACCATTCTTCAGATGATGACAAGACACACAAAAGTCCTGCTGACCTGAGTGGATGGGCAGGATCATCCTGAAGGAGACAGTTCTGGCTCCAAACCATTGAGGAGTTTATAAAACTCTAAGTTGTATTCCTCTTAGATAAGGAGAATCCTCCTTACAATATAATCCTTTTATAGCTGCTTCCCTCGTAAACACAAAGCAATCTTACTTTTGTTTAAATAAGCTATATTCAGAACTGTAGCGACCAGTCTTCCCCCTCCTCTAAAGAGTTAATAGGAAGTGAACGCCTTTCTTGACTGGCAGGCTGGTGACCTCCAGGGCTTGACCAATCAGTCCAACAGGTGGGTGGGACATGAGAGCTGCAAAGGGGAATTCTGGAAACAAGAAAAGAAGTCATAGCAGAGTGCGAACTAGCCTGAAGTCTGTGCTGGAGGTGCATGGAGGGCATGTAGCAATAGAGTTTTGCTGCAGTGGGATGACTGTGGATCCTTGTGAGACAGGGTTGCAGGAGGCTTGATTCTCATCAGGAGTTTGGTGAGTTCAAGGGAAGAAGCCAAGCCTTATGGCTTCAGATAGTTTAGTCTAGGGGAAAGTTTATTTAGTCAGACTTTGTGTTAGAAACTTATATTTCTTTGCGTGTGAGCTTTGCATGTTACTAAATATCTGTTCTTTGCAACAGAGTAACTAAGATTTCCAAGTGTACCGCCCCAAAATCACCTGAGCAGTGTTGAAGTATTCTTGTAACCAACTAAGTATTTTGAGGTATGTCTAAAAAGCTAAAAGCCTCCGATGGAACCAGTCTGTAGTAACTGAATAAACTTTTTTTCTCTGTTGTTTTTTTACAAACCTCCTATTGGCAAGGGGACGCAAAGTGAAATGGGGATTGCCAGTCACCCCAAAACCCATTGAGAAAGACTTCCTATAGAGGTGGCTTGGTGGCAGCGAGATTTACCCTACCAGAATATTTTCTTTTTCTTTTGGGGTTTTGGAAAGTTAAAGATTTTTAAACCAGCCAGTCTGTGTCTCAAAGCATAGGAAAGGGATAACTCAGCACTAAAGTCCCTCATGCTGCAGAACTAGTTCAGGAAGATTATCCATTAACCTGGCCTGAGTCAGGAAAGGAATTTTCTACTGCCCACAATCCACTAGAAGAACCAAGTCCATTTTTCTCCTTCTCCTTTTCCTCCCTTTCCTTTCTGACTCCACTCCTCACACACTCTACTGGATTCCCACAGGGACAAACATGTAATTAACAAAACATAAAAGATTACTAGATAGAATACAACAAATTCATATGTCATGTTAATGTATCAAGAATATATACAGAAGCATTTCCTTGACCTTGCCAAAGCCTCAGCCTGGGGGCTCAGTCACACATAGGCCAAATTCAAATGTAACAGGAAACTGGAGGTCCCTTCACCTCCAATTCCCTTTCCCACACATCTGAATTTGGTAAAATGAAGTTTGCATTGGAGAGGGACCCGCATTTTCCCTCCTGAGCTCCAGTCTGATCGTTTGGTTCAGAGTGGAGTTTCACCACAACAAACTTCATTTCTGCAGCACTGGCAATACATCCGAAAACTGGTGCTGCTGTTTTGGCTCCCTGGAACCAGAGTTGAGGGAGGGAAGCTCTTCCCTCACTCCAACCTAATTGGCAGTGTGAGCTGTCCTTCTAAAAAGAAGGAAGCCCGCACAGCCAGCTCCCCTGCCTCTCTGCATTCTCGCAGGCTGCAGGGAGGCAGCTGTCCCCAACACCTGAATGCAAACAGGAGAAAGGTTAGAGGAGGTACAGAACCACAAGCCCATTGGAGCCACAGTTCCACATTACATCTGAATGGGGCCATCATTTAATCCCCTGGCTGCTACAATGCAGCATCAACTTTAGCCATACCACCACTGGCTAAGCCTATAATGTGAAAGCTGACCAGCTCAGCTTTCTGAGCAACTGGAATGGGATACAAAGAACCCATTCAGGCTTGATTCATCCTCAGATTACAAAGAAGCCGATTTAGATCAGGCCTTAGGAGGGATTTCCTATCAGTAAGGGCTGTTCAACAGTAGAACAGTCTGCCTTGCACAATAGCAGGCTTTCCTTCACTGGAGGTTTTCAAGCAGAGTCTGAACTGCCATTTGTCATAGGATCCTGGGCTATGATAGTAGTTTTCTGGCAGGCCTGATCAATGTAGCCCCCCCCCAGCTGTTTTTGGACTACAACTCCCATAATCCTTAGCCACAGTGGCCAATAGCCAGGGATTATGGAAGTTGTAAGCCAACATCTGCAGGAGGGCTGAAGTTCAGCAGCCCTGCTTTCTGGTTTGGACTGCCTGCTGTGTCCTCTGACAGTGGCCCAGTAGTTTAAGAAATGGAGAATCAGTGACTGCCTTGCAAGAATCTGAAAGGAAGCCCAGCTGCAGCTGTACGTACGTGTAGTATGTGTCATGTCACTCCCCTGCTTAAATTCTCTAGACCATATCCCAGATATATTTAAATCAACATTGTTCTATTGACTTCATCTTTGAAACTACATCAGCTGAGGATTCAGAGACATATGTTTTACACACACACCTGCTAAAGAAAGGATTATTCTTGGAAAAGGAGCTTAGCTTTTCTTTGAATTGGAGAGTTTGGGGGCTTCAGAAAGCTGCTGTGGTTGTCGAATCCCAGGAGCATAGTCTCCTTTGTGGCTTCTTTTTTTTTTTTCTTTCTTTTTTTTTTTTCATGGAAGATCTTTTTCTAACCAGAATAAAAACGACTTGTCATGTCGAAGCATAACATCTATGAGTTTAGTTTTAATGAAAGCCTAACCACACATCTGCACTTTAAGAACACAATAAAGTTTACATATATTAATATGTATTCACAGCTACGTCTCTGCTCAACATATTCATATCTAAAGACAACACATCTCAGAAAATGAGAACTTGGCTTTAAGGAATAAATAGAGTAGGGGAGAAAGCCTGCCCAAACAAATATCATTACCTTTTGCTAGGAATGAGAACTGTGCTCAGAGTAAGTGCATTTGATTTAAAACTATTCTGAGATATTTTCTGTCGATGCAGGTCAGAAAGATGGTCTGTGGATTTTGGGAAAGGAGATTTGAATACACTATTCAATACAAATCAGATAACTTAAAAATCAATTTTGTTCCAGGGAAAAAGTTCTCTCAAACCAAAAGAGACTCAACTAATTACATCAAGCAAGGAGATGTAATATAGTCTATATGCACTTCAATAGATTTTTGTCTACGTGCAGAACAGGCAACCAGAAAAGGATGGCAGCTAGAGTCAGACCTGTTCAGAATGTTTAATCTTGTGCCTGTTGCTAAGAAATGGAGCACACAGAATGAATAGGAGGCCACTGACAATGGCCTCCCCATGGTGACTATAAGCATAACAGCTACTACTTACCCCCTGCAGAGTGCAATCATCTTGTGGATATCCACATTCCTCCCAGTAAGTAACCTGGCAAGGAAGATCACAATATCGTAGTACCAATTCTGCTCCAAAGTAGGCAGGTTGTTTTCAGTGGCATCCCATGGCAACCCATTAGCTGTTTACCAGTTCTACGAAGCTGTTATGCCATTCTTATAGACACAGAGTGAAATTTAATGGCCATTTACCTCATGGTGGCCATCTAACAACATCCTATGGGACGGGTCTTGTGAGCACGATGGCTCTCATAAAGTCAGCCAGAAATCCTGGGAAGTGAGATTGTGAGATTTAAATACTTGGCTCACCGAATAATTGGCATTTAGCGTGGGATAACATCATGTGGGATGTTATCAAACAGTTATCTAGTTCCACTTTGGATCGAGTTTCTATCAAATGATGTAAACATATTCAGCAAAAACCATATTTCATCCCAAATAAGTAGGCAGATCTCAAATTCAAAGGTGTCAACAGGACTCTAGCCTTCTTGCAAGTTATTCCTGCTCTCTACCCTGGAATCCCTGTCCCCTAGGTTAAGATCATTAATTGCTGAGAAAACCGAGCTACCTGAGACAGTTGCAAAATGGTGGCCATGAATCCAGTGTCAAAAGCAAGGGGGTGCACAGGTCAGGTACACACTGAACCCTCTTTCTTTCTATCACCCCATAAGATCCCCCTCCAGGTGCTTTTCTCCCAGCCCATTTGACTTTTCCATTTTCCTTGGAAAGGATTTGCCTAAGAGGCAGACTGAACTGAAAGTAAATACTCTGGACTGGTTCCAAAGCAACATAGGGTTTGGAGGTGAAAAGGTAATTTCAAACAGCTTACCATGCCTGCGCTTGCTACAATTCAAACAAACAACACATGCATCAGAAGTTGCTCATCTCTACAGGCAAAAGTAATCTCTGTGCCCTTCCTCGGAGGTACTCTTTCATAAAATCTTGTTGAATATAAATATATTCCCTGGCTAAGCAAATGATACTTTAGCATTTTCTTTAGCTTCTAGGAAAGGAAAATTGAAATCCACAGCGCTATGTTAGTATGATGTTGCTCCTTTCAGTGGCTATCTTCTCTTTCCCAAACCCACAACAAATTTCAATCGCAGGGTTCTTGTGACAAAGTGCACTATATAAGAGGGTTGTGTTCAGCAGCAAACAATTTCATTTGTTTCTGTACTTCGGAGGCTTCTTGGGGGGGGGCAAAGTGCATTTTGCCTCTTCTGGCTTAAAAAAACCTATGGGAAATGTTAGCACTCCTTTGCTAACAGCTGCCAACAACTTAAGGGTTAGCCAGAATCAAATCCCTATCTTTTGAATGGCCGGAGACCCCTTATCTCATATCCCCAAAGCATTTGGTCTCTATGTTTGTATTCCCAAGTGTCCTTCTCTTCCTCTAACCAATTTTTATATCAGCAAGAGTTACAGCAACCCATACAGCTATTTCAGTTCGTTTAGCAGCTATTCTAACAACAATTCCCTGCAGACCTACCAAACAGCCCAACTACAACATGCTACAACAGACTCTCCCAAAATATTTAATAATGCACAAAAGTACCAGTAAAAATACCAGACACAAGTTGGGGAGTGGGGACCATCATAATGTATTTATCCTTACACCAAATCATAGAGGTAGTTAATAACTGGTTCAACCGTGGGGACTGACTGAGAGTAGGTTCACCCTTGTGACAGGTGGCAGACTCCAAGTGAACACTTTTGGAGCATGGACATCATCAGGCTTGTGGCTGCTTAACTAGCATTCATGCAGAGATGCTGCTTGTTTGAGCTGGTGCCTCAGAGTATGAGCTGTAGACATACCTGCTGAGATTTGCACAACTGGCAGCCCAAAACCATAGTCCACAAAGGCACCTTCCAAGTTGAATACTTTTATTTCACATTATGTTAGAGTAAAGGATGTGGCAGTATCAAAATCATGGTGAATTAAAAATACATGTAAAAAACTGAAATTGAATTCAAACAAGACAGAGGTACTCATTGTGGGAGTTTGGGACATAGGACGTGGTTTCAATCTGCCTGTAGTGGATGGGGTTACACTCCCTGTGAAAGAACAGGTACATAGTCTGGGAGCCCTTCTGGACCCAAACCTCTCCCTATATCTCAGAGTTAAGGCAGTGGACAGCAGTGCTTTTTATCAGCTTTGCCTGATAACCCAGCTACATCCATTTTTTGAGATAAAAGACCATAACACAGTGGTACTGTACATATGCTAGTAACATCCAGACTTGACTACTGCAATGCACTCTACGTTGGGCACTTTCTTCTTCATGAACCTCATTGCCTCTTAAGAGCATCGGGGGAGGTCCAGATGTAGTTACCATCAGCTCGTTTGCTGGTGACCCAAAACTGGGCCTTCTCTAGGATTGCCCCATGGCTCTGGAACACGCTTACAAAGGAAATCAGAACCTCCCTATCACTGGCTGTTTGTAAGCGAGTTTTGCAAATGCATCTATTTTATCCAGCTTTTAGTTATAATGTGTTAAGTTTTATTGATGATTATTTTAATTTGTTTTATTTGATTTTAGGTTTTAATTGATGGGTTTGATTGTAAACCACACAGAGATTTTATATGGGGTGGTATATAAATATAATAAATTAATAAATTAATTAAATTAAACAACATTCCAGAGCTGAAATTCAAATTCCTTTCATCAACCAGAATCTCATTAAGAGAAAGAGATTCAACAGTCAGATTTTTTTTTTTCAAATGTCACAGATAATATGGTTCACAAGTTAGCAGACTTGCGCCTCAAAAGTTTACACATCCACCATCTTGGTTTGGGGTGGATGACGTCATCACAAACTACATTACTGAGGTGTCCCTATGTGTCACTCACTGCAACTGTACCTAATTTGGTTTAAATTGGTTAGGCAGTCCACAAATTAGCTTGCTTGTGCCTCAGATATTCACATTGCCGCCATCTTGAATTGGAATGCATGACATCATCACACACCATGCCATTTGGGCATTCATATGTGTCTCTACAGCTGTTGAAAATTTGGTTCAAATCGGTTAGGTGGTTCACAAGTTAGCCCACTTGCGCCTCTAAAGTTTATGCATCCTCCATCTTGGATTGGGGTGGAGGACATCATCTCAACCTATGCCGTTGAGGTGTCCCTATGCGTCCTTACAACTGTACCTGATTTGGTTCATATTGGTCCAGTTGTTGCGAAGTTGATGTTGGGGGGACACACACGGACGGACACATGGACACACACACAGAATGCCAGGTGATCTCATAAGCCTACTGGAAAGTAGGCTAAAAATAGCATCAGTAGAGATAGTTTAGTCCAATCACAGAGCATAGCATAAATGGCCAATCAGAAAGCTAGTTCACAGTTTCACTGAATGCAGCAGCATATTTAACCGTGTGCAAAAGCATTATCCAAACTAGGGGTGTGCATTTTGGAATTTTCTTGTTTCGATTTGTATCCGAATCGAAACACCCCCGTTTTGTTTTGTACCCAAATTTTCTGAATCCGAATCAGCCCTGTTTTGTTTTGTAGCTGAATTTTCCGAATCCGAATCTGAATCAATTTGGATTTTTAAAAAGGGTACCAGGGCAAAAAGAGTGGGTGGTGCTGGTAGTGTCCAATGGGTGGAAGCTACCAACCAAATTTCAAAGGAATTAGGCAAAGGGCTGATTTTTTTGTGAATTTTTTAAGTTTACACATCTTTAAGAATTTTCCCATAGGAAATAATGGGGATTCCAGCAATTGTATCGCTTCAAATCAAGGGGAAAGGGATGACCCAGAGTGGTGGGTGGTAGTGCCCAAAGGGGGCAAGGAAACTTCCAGAATTATCTCAAAAGAATTAGGAACATAGGAAACTGCCATATACTGAGTCAGACCATTGGTCTATCTAGCTCAGTATTTTCTTCACAGACTGGCAGCAGCTTCTCCAAGGTTGCAGGCAGGAATCTCTCTCAGCCCTATCTTGGAGAAGCCAGGGAGGGAACTTGAAACCTTCTGCTCTTCCCAGAGCGGCTTCATCCCCTGAGGGGAATATCTTGCAGTGCTCACACATCAAGTCTCCCATTCAGATGCAACCAGGGCAGATCCTGCTTAGCTATGGAGACAAGTCATGCTCAACCACAAGACCAATTCTCCTCTCCATTGGGCAAAGGGCTGATCTTTTGTGAATTGTTGAAGTTTATGTGTCTTTTAAGATTTCTCCCATGGGGAATAATGGAGGTTTCAGCAGCCCCATAATTCCACTTGGGGGGCACTGGGGTTTCTCAGAGCGAGGGGTTGTGTAGTGCACATAGGGTGCCAACCACCTCCATACCCACAAGCCCTTGGGGTACTGGGTTTTGTGTTTCTGAGGTGTTCATTGTAGATTCTCTGGTAGTATACAAGATTTTCAGTGAAAAACAAGAATCCACTCTCATATGCTACCAGAGAATCTACACTCAGAACACCACAGAAACAACAGAACCCAGCACCCCATGGGTTAGCAACTCTTCCCCTGGCCAATGTGGAGTCAGTAAAGAGTGGCAAGAAGCAAAAGAGCCAATGGGGAACAAGGAGGGAATTGTCAGCAGGTCAGACCATGATTTAGGTCACCGATCAGAAGGCTGGAAGGGTGGGAAATTCAAAGAGATGTCAAACACAAAATGGAGACTGACTCAGAGATCACCACAAAATGGAGTTCCAAAACAACAAAACGTTTTGTAGCCGAAACAGGGACGTTTTGTTTTGTATACAAAACTTTTGGATCTGGAAAATGGGTGTTTTGTTTTGTACCCAGACCCCGTCCCAAGAAGACACAGAAACATTTATGATGGGAGAAACGCGCCACGCTTTATTAATAATACAACATGCATGGCGGACTGAAACAAGGTGATTAATCACCAACATGAAAACAGTGCGGGCACCTAGGCATGGGCTAGGATTCGCACATCCTGCCCATCACCTGAAAGGGCGACACACCCTGGCTCAGGAAAGAAGCAGGTAAATCCCGCCCAATTCCTTCAAAGCCAACCACCCCCTTTAAAAGAGGGGATCTGGACAGCTTCGGATCTTTACCACCCCGGACCGCACAGCCCAAAGGTTGGTGAAGTCCTGAAGCAGGTTTCTTGGCAATCGAAGTCTCCCTGTGCCGCACAGGCTACAAGGAAGCAATTGACCAATCCACCTTTAAAATATCCAAGGGTGCTCACCGATAATCTATAGTATACCACCTTACCCAACAGCCCGCACTGTTACTGCCACCCAGGAAGGTTAGCCATTGTTTGACCTTCCTGCCCCACGCCTGCCTAACATTTCAGCAAGAGCCCCCTGGATGTTGCGCAGATATAAATCACAGCCCTTTTCCGAAAGATGAACCCCATCGGGGCGAAAGAGCTCAGGAAAACGAGCAGCCCAATCCAGCTGCCACACTACAGACCCCCCAGCCGCGATCACAGTTTTTCTGATCGCGGCTGAAATTTTTCTTCGTGCTTTTTCCAAGCTGAGGCAAGATTGAGCCCCGTGCCACACCCTGCGCTGAAGCCAATTAATCCATATTATGCGCACACCGGGCATCCACCTGCGTAATGTCGCCAAATCCGAGGAGGCTTGCTGAAAAATGGCGAGGCCAGTCCGCCGACCCAAATCATTCTCCCCCAAATGCAAAACCAAAACGTCCGGAATGGGGAACCTATCTAAGTGGTCCCTCAATGCAGGCAGCAACTGATTCCAGAGCATGCCTCGCATCCCCAGCCAATAGACTGAAGTGCCGCTTCCCAATCCCAGCTGGGATCCCCAGTAGGAGGTGCTGGCCCGCTTGAAAGCCCAGAAGACCAACGAATAGCCACACATCAGGACTCGGACTGGGACCGCCGCCCCACCAGCACCTGCCAAGAAAAACATAACAGGTCAACAGTGTCAACAATGTCCGCTGTCAGTGCACGTAACGCCTGACCGCCACGGACTTCCACCGACCTATTCTTCGAAACTCGGACTCCTGTAGCCCCATACGAGTGGCGGTAGTCGCCGCTCCAATGTGGAATGAATGCAAAGTGAGCCCCTGGAGGGAGACCCCCGCAGCCCGCAAGGTCCTCCTCACTACCGTGAGGAATTGATATTGGGTGAGGGGTGTCTGGTCCCTATGCATGAATAGGCACCCGCCAGAGAAGGGACCCAAACCAACGTAATGCTGCAAGGCCGTAACTGGGCATACCCTGGGATCCCCGGCAGCCGCAAGGTGAACTACATGGCCCCTACCCCTCTGATCCATCTTGGAGCGCCTCAGAAACAAACAAACCTCCCCACAACCGAATGACAAATCAGAAAACTGCAAACGGCGATCCCTGGGAGAGGACCCACTGCGGGGGAGTAATTCACCAGGGCGGAAAGCCCCAAAGAAGGCAGCTAAGACAGCAGCCCTAAATAAGGACACCTCCCATGGGCTCACACAGCATCCAACGAGGGAGCCCAAAGTGCAAACAACTAAATCCAAAGTGAACAGGCGTCTAGAGTCCCTGGACCTAGGGGCCCCCCTAGCCCAACCCTCTAAAATGCGCCGCACGTGAGGGTCAGAGGAAGAATCACTGACACCCCGAACCTGGGCCTCAAAAGCCAGAGCAGCTAAATAGCCACCCAAGGTGGTCACTGCGTGCCCCGACCTACAGAGAAGGACCAAGAACTGCTGAAGATGCTTCACTGGGACAGGCCAAACCTCAACCAAACCTTCAGCCCTTTGGAAAAGAGAAAAAGCCTCTAGCTTGGCAGTGTAGCTCGCTCTGGTGCTAGGCACCAGAGACGCCGCTATGGCCTGCTGTGCCTCCGCCTGCCAAGCTCCCACAGAAAGGACAGCATGGGTTCCGGATGTAAGGCGGCCTCGGGCGCTAACTCTCTGAACCTGTTTAACTGAAAACGAGACAGAGCGTCAGCCACATCATTCCGAATACCCGGAACATGGCGGGATCGGAAGAGAATGTTAGCCCGAAGGCATTGCAACACCAACGCCCTAACTAGACCCATAACCCTGGGAGAACGGGAGGTCTGGGTATTGACAATCTGAACCACAGCCAGGTTGTCACACCAGAACCGGACAGATGAGTCAGCAAACTCATCAGCCCATATGTGCACAGCGACAACAATTGGGAACAGCTCCAAGAAAGTTAAGTCGCGAACGATTCCCCATACAAACCAGTCCTCAGGCCACCGAGCAGCACACCAACGGCCTCTGAAATATATCCCGAAGCCTATGCCACCTGCAGCATCAGAGTGAACCTGTAGATCGGCTTCCAGGAGCCTATCAGTTCGCCAAAAGGCCACCCCATTAAAATCGAGCAGGAAAGCTTCCCAAAGGGCCAAATCGGCCCACGCCCCTTCGGTAAGCCTCACCCTGTGATGAGGGGCCCGGAGACCGACCGTCAGATCGCACAACCGGTGCAAAAAGGCACGGCCGGGCGCCACAACCTTGCAGGCAAAATTGAGGTGACCTAAAACCACCTGCAATTCCCGAAGGGTAACCTTACGTGAGCATCCCAGCGACCTAACCAGGTCTAAAAGGACTAACAGCTTGGCCCGAGGCAACCTAGAGCAGCCAGCCATGGTGTCCAGCTCTATTCCCAGGAAAGATAGGCACGTGACCGGGCCCTCCATGAAGGAGCGCAACAAATGGTGGCACTCCCCAGAATCCCCCCTGCCAGCAAAAATAAAGTCATCTAAGAAATGTGCCGTGTACAGAAGGCCCGCCTGCCGCCTGACTGCCCACTCCAGGAATGAACTGAAGGCCTCAAAGGCCGCGCAGGAAATCGAGCAACCCATAGGCAAGGCCCGATCAAAATAGAACTGGCCAGCAAAGGCAAAGCCCAGTAGCTCGAAATCATCCGTGTGAACAGGCAGCAGGCGGAAGGCGGACTCTATATCACATTTAGCCAGAAGAGCCCCGGGGCCTCTACTCCTAACCACTTCCACAGCCTGATCAAAGGAAGTGTAGCGCACAGAACAAAGGCTATCAGGAATGCCGTCATTTAGTAACGACCCCCTAGGGTGAGACAGATGATGAATCAATCTAAACTCACCAGGTACCTTTTTGGGGACCGCGCCTAATGGCGAAACCCTAAGGCCGGGGAAGGGGAGTCCATCAAATGGCCCCATCACCCTGCCCGCAGCCACTTCCTTATTAATCTTCTTAATAACTACGTCTTCTTTCCCAACTACCGACTTAAGATTGCGGAGGCTACCCAGGCCTCTCCGAGCTGAAGAAGGAATCCGAAAACCATCCCGGAAACCACACAACAAATAAAAGGATGCTGACCGGTCTGGGTAGTCAAGCAGCAGCTGCTCCAGAACCTCAATCCTAATAGGACTAGGCCCCTTTACCCGCAGGGGGAGGGGGAGGGCCACCCTTCTTATTGTCTGCCTGTCTGAATTTGGACCCGGAACCGCCAAACTTGGCCCTAGGGCAGGAGGAGCTCGGGTGCCTGGCCCCACAGACTCCACAAGTGTGCTTGAACCGGCAGGGGGATCGGGAGCACTTGCCTTTGGTATTATATTCCCAACAGACAAGGTGGGGTTGAACCCACTGCTGCCCTGAGCCAGCCGGAGTCGAGGCCACCGACGCCCTGAATAGCAAATGCCCGCTGTCGGACCTGTCCCCGTCAACCGGCCGGGCTGGCGACATAGAAACCAACCATAACTCCTGCAAAGGGGCATCCCAAGGTAACGCGGGATCCAAAGCAGCCCTCATTCTAAAGCTCTCGTCATACCGGATCCAGGAAGAGCCGGCAAAGTCCGAGACCGCCCTGTGAATAATGTCCATGTATTTCAGCAGGGCCGGGCCCCGCGCGGGCTGGGCCTGAACTATCACCCCCATGTAGATCGTGAAGCCGGAAAGCCAATTGTTCCAAGTCTTTTCGACTGGCTTCCTCTTGGTGGCTTCATGCTCCTTACACGAGTCCCCCTCTTTATGCTTAACTTCAGGCTCCCTAAACAGTAAAGCCAGCCACTAAAGTAGCAGGGAAACAATAAAACAATCCCCCTTCCAACTGCAGGAATGCTATGGCAAGCTACCACCACCCAGCAACACCCCAAAATTCACAACCGAACCAGAGGGCCTAACCAGCCAACCGAATCAACCACCCCCAATAAGCCCTAAGCCCCAGGAGCAGCAGGGAGCAACCAGCACACTCCGTTCGAGTGATAGCAAGCAGAACACAGCCGCCCCCACCCAGGACCTCCCAGACGCCCCACAGACCAGAGGGCTAATGCCCTGACGACCGCAGAAATGCCGCGACGAGAGAGGCCTGACCCCACCTAGCAAGGCCCAGCACGAGCCGCCACCGATGTGGCCGGACCAAGCAACCCAAGAAGGGAACCCGGGAAATAGCCAGACCAGAGCCGGCCCTATGGCTCCCTTGACGGCCGATGCCGCCGCCTGTGTGCGTCGCCCGCTACTGGGCGTGCCCCCCGAGAGGCCCGGGCAAGGCCCAGGACAATCTGCCGCCAATGTGGCCGGGCCGAAAGACCCGAAGCTGAGAAGCCTCTACGCCGCCCAGCTGCCCCGACACTAAGGCCTCCCAGGCGGCCGATGCCGCTAACTGCATGCTCGCCCGCTCTCGGGCGCACCCCCCAACAGCTTCAAAGGAAGGAGCTCTGTTAACAGGCTCCTTCCTCACTGAAGACAAAAACGGACTGACTGGTCTGAGCGAGGAAACGCTCAGCTCAGACTGAAGTCCCGCCCACCAGAAGCCAAACAGCCAATGAGGCTGCTTCTTGGTCCTCGTGGAAGGCAGGCTGGGACAAACACCCTCCTGCTTGCACGAGGCATGGGGAGGGGGATTGTCTACAAAACACCTGAAACAGGCTGTTTTGGGTACAAAACATTTTGTATCCGAAACGTTTCGCACATCCCTAATGGTTATTACATTCAATACAGCATTTCTGTTAATCCAGGGCCAGTCAAAACCTGTTTTTCTCTCGTCAGTCCCTCCTTTGAAGTTAATGGTGCTAACCATTTAGTTTCACAACTTAGTCTCTGCTTCAGTGCAGTCCCACCTTAACCACTCTGATTTTCTCTCCTGTATCTTCATCAAAGCATAAATCCTCTTTGCATCTCTGTCTTGGGAGTTCTTACCCTGTGTGCAGATTATTGTAAAGCAACATCTCAAAAGTGCAAAACCGGCATGCAAGAGTATGATTATCAGGAGAATAATCAAACAAAACTGTAAAGCTTTCCAGGCCCACCCTCCGATATCTGGCAACCACAATGTCTACCAGCCACAATCCCAGGATCCACCAATGCCCTGGTCCTTTGCCACCTCATGTAGAAGAGTAGCAGCCAGGTGAATAACATCCACATCAGTAGCAATCAGACCTGTCTTCATAATGTATAAACAGCAGCTGGAATTAACCAGTTTACTAACCCCTCTTCTGGAGGCCAGCAAGGACAATACAATTATCCAGAGCCATTTGTCCCAAGGAGTCCTCGTCCTCCTGTAAAACACTGCTAGCATGGCCAGTCACATTTAAAGCTAGCTCCATTTCACCAGAGATATTAGCTATAGCTTTTTCCAACTCAGACACTCCAGTTCTTGGGAGGATAAGCCGAATGGCTTTGCAGAACCCAGTGCTTCTGGTTACTAAGGGATTATTTTTTATTATTATTATTTCTTGTTTACACAGTCAGACAGGTGTTATTGACTGGTTTGTTTTATCCAGACATCGAGTCCTTCCCAAGGACCTGGGATGCCAGAATTTTATTGTCAATTGTTATAGATATCGTCGCAGAATATAGGCTGTTCCCAGTAAAGCTGCTTTTTGTAATTGGCTGGTGGTGATTTCTGTGGCCCCTATGGTGTTGAGGTGCTCTTCAAGGTCTTTTGGAACTGCACCCAGGGTGCCAATTACCACTGGGATTATTTTGGTCTTTTTCTGCCACAGCCTTTCAATTTCAATTTGTAGATCTTTGTATTTGGTGATTTTTTCTATTTCTTTTTCTTCTATTCTGCTATCCCCTAGTATTGCTATGTCGATTATTTTGACTTGTTTGTCTTTCTTCTCAACTACAGTGATATTTGGTGTATTGTGTGGCAGATGTTTGTCTGTTTGTAGTCAGAAGTCCCATAATATTTTTACATCTTCATTTTCTTCAACTTTTTCAATTATATGGTCCCACCAATTTTTGGCTACAGGTAGCTTGTATTTTGTGCAGATGTTCCAGTGTATCGTCCCTGCTACCTTGTCATTCCTTTGTTTGTAGTCAGTCTGTGCGATCTTTTTACAACAGCTGATTAGGTGGTCCACTGTTTCATCTGCTTCTTTACAAAGGCGGCACTTGCTGTTTGTTGTGGATTTTTCCACTTTTGCTCTTATTGCATTCTTGTTCTTGTGCAGCCAGTATTAAACCCTCTGTTTCTTTCTTCAAGTTGCCATTCTTAAGCCATTGCCAAGTCTTGGTGATGTCTGATTTTCCACTTATATTGTGCAAATATTGACCATGCAGGGGTTTATTTCTCCATTTTTCTGCTCGGGTCTTGACTTGTTCTTTCTTGTAGGCCTGCTTTGTTTCATTGGTGTTGAATAGTTTCGCGTTATTGACCATTTGAAGTGCATCTTCTTCACTGTCCTTGATATATTCTTCAAGGCCTCTTTTCTCCTCCTCTGCTGTTTGATGGACTTACAGCATTCCTCTTCCACCTGAGCTGCGAGGGAGGTAGAGCCTATCTACATCACTGCGGGGGTGCAGAGCATGATTAATGGTCATGATTTTCCTGGTCTTACGATCCAGCGTCTCTAGCTCTGCCTGGGTCCAGTCTATTATTCCTGCAGTGTATCTGATAACAGGTATAGCCCAGGTGTTTATGGCTTGTATGGTGTTCCCGCCATTGAGATTGGACTTGAGGATTTTTCTAACTCTCCTGATGTATTCACTTCCATTTTTTCTTTTAACTTCAGTGTGTGCGATGTTATCAGCCTGGAGAATGCCCAAGTATTTGTAATGTTCTTTCTCTTCCAGGTTCTTGATCTTGCTTCCATTGGGCAGTTCTATTCCTTCTGTTTTTCTTATTTTCCCTCTGTTCATTATTATTGCAGCACACTTGTCTAGTCCAAACTCCATTGCTGTATCACTACTGAATATACGGACAGTGTTTAGCAGTGATTCGATTTCTGACTGGGACTTTCCATACAACTTCAGATCGTCCATGTACAGCAGATGGTTGATTTGACTTGATGTTTTAGATGTTTGGTATCCGAGGCCTGTTTTATTTAGTATTTGTGAAAGTAGGGTCATGGTGATTACAAACAACAGAGGGGATAGTGAGTACCCTTGGAAAATGCCTCTTCTAATGCTAACCTGTTCAAGTGCCTCGCCATTGATTGTTAACTGCGTACTCCACATGCTCATTGCTTTTTTTATAAATATCTGAATGTTTTTGCTGACACCAGTTGTTTCTAAACATTTTAGTATCCATGTGTGAGGCAATGAATCGAAGGCTTTCTTGTAGTCAATCCATGCAACACTTAGATTTGTTTTTCTTCTCTTGCAGTTTTCTAAAATCCTTTTGTCAATCAGCAGCTGGGTTTTTTTGTGCCTCTGGTGTTCGGGCAATTTCCTTTCTGTTCAGCTGGAAGCTGTTTGTTAGTTAATAAGTGTTGCATCACTTCATCTGCAATTATTCCAGTTAATAATTTGAACATGGTTGGCAGGCAGGTGATCGGTCTATAATTACTTGGAAGTGCACCTTTTGCTGGGTCTTTCATTATGAGATGACTTTTACCAGTTGTTAGCCATTGTTCAATATCACCTCCTTGCAAAATGTGATTGAACTGTTTTGATAGTTGTTTATGAAGGCTTGTTAGGTGTTTAAGCCAAAAGCCATGCAGTTCATCGTCGCCTGGCACAGTCCAATTTTTAATTTTCTTTGCACTTTCACTTATTAATTCTGGTGTTATTATTAGATCTTGCATTTGTTGGTTACATTTTTCGACCTCTTTCACCCAGCCTGCTTTTTTATTATAATCTATTGGGTTGTCCCATAATTTCCCCCAGAATTGCACTGTTTCTTCTTTATTTGGTGTTTCTACGTTTCTTGCAGTTTCTCCTTCTATGTTTTGGTAGAAACGTCTCTGATTCGACTGGAATTGGAGATTCTGCCTGTGTTGTGTAGTTCTGGCTTCATACCTGCAATCTACTTTGACACTGCTGTTATTTGCTGCTTTATTATTTCCAGGACTTCTCTAATTTTCCTTCAATCTAGGTGGTATTTTTGGATCAGATACTGTTTGGTATTTTCATTCTTCAGCTTCTTGTCTTTCATATCTTTCAATTTACTAGCATCTGATCTAAGCCTGGAGATTTTATTTTCTAATCGTATCTTCCATTTAGGTGATGTACTACTTGCTTTTTTTACAGGTCCATTGATCTTATATCCAAGCTCTTGTGTTGTTGTTGTTATTGTTGCTGCACTGTACATTAGTTGGTTTGTTTCTTGCAAATTATTGGTTGTTATTTCTGCAAGTGCAGCATTGACATCTTTCAGTGCCTGAGCAAGTTGTTTTTTGGCAACTGTTTGTAGAGCGGGAAGTCGAACCCTGGTGGTTGTTTGGTTCATGTGCTCAGTTATTTTTTGCTTTATTTCTTGTTGCTTTTCTGTTCAACGGCATTCAGGTTTTTGAGGTGAAGGCAAAGGGGCGGTTGCCTGGTTTTGATTTTGGAACAGTTCAGCAACAGTGGCATCCTCTATTTCCAACACCTCCTCCACCTGCGCCTGAGCAAATGCTTCAGTTGATGGTAATTCTTCTTCCATATCTTGAGCCTGTGTTGCTCTCTGCAGTTCTTCCAGCTCAACTTCTGTGAATACTTTCTTTCTTATTATGAATCATCTCTGGTCTGCTAGCCTTTGTTCTGTTATTTCTGTATCTGTAAGCTTCTCTATCCAAATTTGGTACATTCTTTTTAAATAACCTCTTCTAGTTGGACTAGACTTGTAATAGCAGATCATTATTTCCTTGTTGGCATTTTTCATATATATTTTTTCAGTTAAGCGATGTTTCTTCCAATAACCTTGCAGTCTCCAGCCCTGGTTGCTCAACTGAAGATCCTGAGTCCTGTTGCCCACTTGCCACCAGATGTCCAGGGACTCCAGCACCTGGCGCAGTCCTTTTTCCCGGGCGACAACCAATCCAGTATAGATTTATTAAAGTTACGTCTCACCATATTGTTGATGGGAGAGGCACTCTTTGTCTGGCTGCTCTGGTGAGACCTGTCCTGTATGGTTGGACCTCTGGCATAGCTCACACCTTCCTCAGAGCACGCAAGCCCCACAACCACACCATGGTAGTGCCTCACTGGGTTGTTGTCGTTGTCGTTGTCGTTATTATTATTATATTTCTATACCGCCCTTCCAAAAAATGGCTCAGGGCAGTTTACACAGAGAAATAATAAACAAATAAGATGGATCTCTGTCCCCAGTGGGCTCACAGTCTAAAAGAGACATAAGATAGACACTAGTAACAGTCACTGGAGGTACTGTGCTGGGGTTGGATAGGGCCAGTTTGCTCTATTTGCTCTAGGGAATTGATAATGATGATAAAATGTATCATTAATGGACTCATGGATGGTTACATTGGGTAACAGGTACCCCGAAGTGCAAGTACCTCGGAAGTTAGCTGGCAAGATTTTTCTCCTGCAACAACTAACAGAGGCATGAATGCTGGGGTTCGATACAGACAATTTACTCTCCCTCTATTAAATATCTTAGAGTTGCCTTTAAATCGTGCCTCTTTGCTCGGTTAGCAGGGGAAATAATGCTTTGCTCGTCAACCTGGCTAAAATGTATTGCATTCCTTCTATTACATCTATCTGTCTTGTAGTACAAATCATTTCAAAGGCCTTTAAAAAGTCTAATGTGTCGTGTATATAAGGTGGAGCCAACAGAAAGGAATAAAAAGTTATCTCAAAACCCATTGACCCAGTGCTTGTTTAAACCTATTCAGATGTCTGGAAAAAAATATTTTAAATGTGCTTTCTATACACCAAAAAGTTTTTCCACACAATTTATTTCCCAGACAAAAGAGCTGTTTTTCCCCCTTCAAACCAGAAATGCCATGCTGATCTCCAGAGCAATGTAGCTTTTTCTCTTTCAGTTGTGGTTGCTTCTTAGCACTATAATTAAGTTTGAATAATGCTGCCAAAGTAAATCATGCATTTTGCACAATTACTGTATGGCATGTAAGGGGGAAAAATATGATGTGAGCTTTGTTAAACTTATAATACACTTGGCAATCTCTTAACTTAATCAGCTCCTTTCTCCTTCTAAAAAAACCACAAGGTTGTTAAAGATTATGCCTTCAACTGCTCCAGAGTAAAATGTTGCTCTTCCAGGTCTGAATCAAGATATGCTGGCCCTTGAGCTACCATCAAGTTTTAATCTAATGTGTTTAGAGGTATATAGAAAGAAGGCATAGAAATGTCAATTATGAGACCTAGCTTTCATTCTTGGTCACGCCACTAATGCATCTTATGACTCTGGACCTCCTGTCTTCCGGTCACTTTACACAATATAGACAGAAGGTGTTCTTCCAATGAGGACATACAGTACCCTGCAGATGGCTGGAGTAACTCAGATTGGCTTTCTAATTGTCCTCATATCTAATGCATGTTGAAACACGTATATTTGTAAGTACTATAGATAATTCTTTTAGTATGACTAATACAGCTACACACAAGAGCCAGTGTGGTATAGTGGTTAGATGAGGAGACCTGAATTCAAATCCCCATTCATCCATAAAACTCACTGGATGATTCAAGTCAAATCATCTCTCAGCCTAACCTATGAATTTATGGAATACCTTCAGATTCCAGTGGCATGAACCTTTATGGTGAACCTTCAAGGGTTGGTATGAGGATAAACATAAAGATGTACTCTGCTTTGGGCTCCTCAGAGGAAGAGTGGAATATAAACATAAAAATACAAAAAATAAATAATTAAAGTGATAACTTATGAAACAGCTCTAGGATACATGATTTATGTTGCCAAGTATTTCAATGTTGTGCTCTTTTGACCTAGAGCAGGGGTTCCCAACCTTGGGAACCCAGATGTTATGGACTACAATTCCCATCATCTCCAACCACAAAGGCCATTGTAGGTAGGGATGACAGTCGTCCAGCCACACCTGGGGACCTTAATTTGGAAAACCTTGACCTAGACTAATCACTTACCACAGAGCAGACTGCAAGGGGCTGGAAAACAGCCCTCTTAAGGCCAATCAACAAATTACATGCTTAGGCTTACACTTGCATAATATTTTAAGTAGTTGCACAATTGCACTCTTGCACATCACCACCGAGGCTATTTTTTTACATGCACAGCAGCGCTGGCCAACTGGTAACACTGGCATTGCTTGGTGCATCTTGTAGACAACTCTGTCCAAACTGTAATAGCTGATTATCTTCTCAGTTAGGTAATCTATAACTATAATTGTCCCAATGAGTGAGAGAGTGAGAGAGAGAAATTAACATTCTTGAAAAGAATGTTAATACTGATTTATCAGAATTTCAACTGTCAATCAAAATAGTTTTCAGCAACACAAATACATTGTTCTTTTAAGTGTTCTATCTAAATATGCAGTTATTATAGTTGTACAAAGTCTGTTGACAAGGTGTATGAACGACCTCTCTTATTTGCTTCAAAGTCATAGCAAGAAATCTCTTCCCAGACTGGAGGATATGTCCTCCTCAAGGGATCGGATCAGAAGGGAGTTAACAAGAGGAGGAGAAGGAAAAGGAGAAGAAACTGAGCAAGATCAGGTTAATGCACATTTTTTCTTTACAGAAAGTAAATCAATAGATTCTTGCCTAGATCAATTTTCTGTCATATCTATGCAACACGCTGAGAAAATGCAACAAAAGAATCATTTGCAACCCCAGCAAGTAAGTATAAAACTGACATTTAGATTATCACCTGAGCTGCTGCTACAGAGTTTTGAATAACTAAATTCTTTTTTACAGGGAGGGGGGGAAGGTCATCGATAAAACCAAATATACTTGAAGTCTGGTTCTGTACTATGCCACCCAGCACCAGCTTTATGTTCTCTATATATTAAAAAATGCCATGTCATTGGAATATGAAGATATCCCATAAACTCATAGCAATGTATTTATGGGAGATGCAGCACCGGCAGAAGTTGTTTATTAAGGTCATTGATAGAAAATGTATGATGGATGCAAAGACAGTTTATCATTACAACAACAAGCATAAAATATTCCATGGAGTATCTTGCCAAAAACAATCAGACTTTTGGGCTTAGGCTGTTTTTGAAGCAAAAGCAGTGGGCTTTTCTCTATAAAGCCACTCGCCACAAGGCTACTGGATTTGGCAAGGCCTTGTCTAAGGGTGTGCACAAAACCACCTGGCCCAGTTTGGTTCAAGTTTGAACCAAACTCGAACTGCACCGGGCCAGTTTACTTTTGGCCGCCTTCAGACCACCACCACCACCACCACCCTTTTGGTTCTGTTTGGTTCGGGGTGGGGTGGGGAGCTCGATAAACTTTTTTTAAAAAAAATTCTAACTTACCCCCTCTGGGGGGGCTTCTCCAAGGTGGTGGTGGAGTCCACGGAGGTTCCCACTCCCCCTGCCAGATTTCCTTTTCCTAAAAAGCACCCGATTCAGACACCTTCAGCCCTTTCCAGGCCTATTCCCTGGTGCAGCAGCCATTTTGGAGGCCACCGCACCTGTGCAGTGGGACCCTGTGTGGCCAGGGCTTTTCTTAGGAAAAGGAAGGCCGGCGGGAGAGTGGGGACCTCCATGGACCACCACCACCACCACCGCCACCTTGGAGAAGCCCCCCAGAGGGGATAAGTTTAAAAAAAGAAAATATATATTTTTTAAAACTCAGTGAACCCTCGAACTGTGTGTATGTGTGTTTGGTTCGGGGTCGAGCCCAACTAGCGGTGGTTCACCTTGACTCCAAACCTTCAAACTGAACCAGTTCAATGTCAAACCAGTTTGGATTCGAGCCGGTTTGCACACCCCAAGCCTTGTCTCAACCATTCCTACCAGACAAAGCAGTCCACACTCCTGCAACCATGGCGGTTTGCCACCAGGGGATTAGCACTCTCATGAGAGGGCCAGTCTACTGGGGAGGACCTTAGGCTCACCAAAGCCTTCAGTCTTCCATCGGACTGCACACTTATGAGTTGATCTAATCCAACAAAGGGGACCCCACTTGTGTGAGGTCCCCACTCTCTCTGGTTAATGGTGGAACCTTTACACAGCAATCCCCTTCAGGGAAGCCTTTCATGCACCCAAAGGAGATTTTGATGCTCCATGTGTCCAGGCGTTTGGGTGGGCAGTCTGGGGAAACACTAGGAATGGGGACAGATCTTTCATTCATTCAAATTTCCCAGGTTCAGAACCACATTGTGCTGTATGCAGATCTGCAACTGTGGGGAATCACAAGAGAGAGAGTGGATTCACCGTTCTGGGCAAAAACAGAGGAAGACAGGTTCGAATGGGTGGGTGGGCTGGCATAGGGCAAGCTTTGACAGTTTCTTCATGGCAGTCACCAAAATAGGGAGAGGTGTTGCCGGGGTGCCCATCCACGCAGCTGGCTTGTATAGAGGAAGCTCCCTGGGCAGTCTCTGCTGTCCAGCCCCCATGGTCTGATACTCTCATGAGAGAGGGGTCCATGGGAGAAGGAGGTGTCATTGCACATTATTAGTGATTCAGCTTGATAACTCTGTCCCCACAGATGGTTCTTCTCATGGGTTGTGAAGGGGTGTCACCATGGCCTTACACTCTCATGATTGAGCAGTCCACTCAGGAACAGCATCAATCATCATCACAGAGGAGGAATCTCCCCTGTGTCAATGTTAATAACGCTGATTCTGCTGCTCAGTCCTTCTTATGAGTAAGTCTAGGGACTACATACGTACTCCAAAGGGGAAGGGGCTGCGCCCCTCTTCCCCAACATCATTGTTTAAAAAATAGACCTTAGCCATTCAAGAATATCTGGTTAGGGCTGTCATTTAAACTTGACCCTGGGTATCGACGCCATGCCATATGTTGCCCTCCCAGCACTCTAAAGGGGTTGCCCTGCTTAGGTTGCCACCTTGAGTGGCATGTGCTTGTGAACATTTTGGCAGAGCAAAGGACATAGTGAGCCATTGTTGGAAGGGTGGTATATAAATCAAATCAAATCAAATCAAATAATAAATTAAATAAATCATGCCCGTCTTGCCATTCCTTCTGCTTTCTCTCCTGGTTGCCAGGAGGGGGGAGCAAGAGAAAGAGGGGGGAGATGGCATGCCTCTGCACAACTTTGCTGTTTGACAAGTTAACATGCTTGGGGTGGGACGTGGCAGCATCCCTGTTGACGGGCAACTGCTTTGTTGGATCAGAGACAAGGGGTGGGACAAGTGGCCAGCAAGAAGCACTGCCGGCATGGAGCAGTTGCGATCCCGGGTGAGTCTGCGCCTCCGTCTCTATGATTACTGTTCCAGACAGTGAACGAAATTGCAGTTATGGCGCCATCCATGTTTGGATGTAATACTGCCTAGGGGCATAGCAATGTTGTAGTAGGCCCAGAGACAAGATTTTAAAATGCCCTCCCCCCACTGAAGCTCAGCTCATGAAGTAAAGAAATCTTAAATGAGGCTGAATAGTGGTAACAAAAAGCATAGATAGATAGATAGATCCCCTATGTGCCACAACAGAACATCATCCTAAATTATTTTTTTAAAGGTTTTGTAAATTGTGGACGATGCAAGTCATTTAATGGTACTAGAGAAAGACATGCTGTTCTGGTAGCTCCAGGTCTTAACACTCACATCAATTTTGGAGGATGAATGCAACTGAAAGAAGCCCAGGCGGGTGCACGGCTGGGGGAGCCAGTCATGTGACTTGCCTCTGGGGGGGCCCAAGGCAGTGGGCCCTCAGACACTGTCTCCCCTTGCCCTATTATAGTTACGCCCCTGATGCTGGCACCTGAAAACCTCAGGTTAAGGCAGCGGAATTCATTACAAATGAAAGTTCAATTTGGAGTTTGGCAAGGCAGGTCACATGGTTGCCCACATTTGGACATAACAGAGTTCCAACCTCTTCCCTGTTTAACTATGGGTTCATGTTACGTGCAAATGTGGCCAGAGCTAGAAGAAAATTCAGTTTATAAATGAAGTTTATAAGTGCAGTTGACTAAAGCTGTAGATCTCAGGCAGCTTAAAAATTAGTTTTAAAACTAGAGGGTAGTTTTAGGAAAGTGATCACTTCAGGCAGACCTAAAGTTATCCAGACTGGAGGCTGACACTGCCCTAATTTCCATTCACTCATTTTAGTCTGGTGGAGCCTGGAGCTAAGTTGTACCTTCTTCCATTAAACAAGTCCCTCCTATTCTAATTGACTACAAGAGGAAATGCGGGGAGGGGAGCTAGCCAGGGTATAAATGCAGAACTAGCTTGTGAGGGAACCAGTTCTATGGGCACAAGGAAGCCCCAGCAATGAAACATTCCAGCCCCAGCAACAAAGCACCAAGGAGAACAGGAAACAACCCGGCAAGCTAATGAAGCTGAGTGGGGCGGCTGCCTCCTTCCACCTCCCCTAAACCTAACCCAATAGCACACTACACCAACCATATCACTACCCTTGCCCTCCTGCTCTTATGGTGCCATACTCTTGGGGCACCATGGTGTTTTCCCTGCCTGGTAGGAAAGTTGCACATGTCACCTATCATCTAGATAGACTGGCAGATAGTGCTGTGGAGGAGTAAACAGTCAAAGTAGGATGTTGACATCCAGGAGCTCTAAGGTAGCATTCTCAGAAATGCTCTGCCAAGGCCAACAAGAGATCAAGCCAGGTAGTCTTACTACCAACAGCAGCAACTACATTTGCCCCTTCACCACACAGCAGCAGCCAATAATCAACTACTTTTGTGAGGGGGAGAGAGGAAGACACCCCAAGGTGCATGATACAGCCCCTTGCTGTCACTAAGCAGGTTTAGGTCTGCTCAGTACCTGGATGGGTAATCACCTGGGAATTTCATGTAAGTCACCTTGAGAGTCCCAAAACAGAAAAAAGGGGGATAGAAATCTAATAAAGTAACAAAAATATGGCTTCTTGTAAAGTGTTGTAAAGTGTTGTTTTTTAAAGTATTTTAATTGCTTTTAAATGGTTTTAATTGTTTTTGAATTGTTTGTATATTGTTTTAGCACTGCTGAATCTGGACCTTTTCCACACAGTAGTTAACAAGGAATATGGCTCTGTTGGAGACAGTGGGCAGGACCCAGATTAAATTAGTCAAGACTTAAATCCCATTGAAAGAATGAGACTTAAATTAGGCATGTCTATCTCATCAATAGTGTTCAATCATGAATAACTTAGGCTGGATTCTACCCAGAATGTCAGATAAGATGGGCTCTTGGTCTGAGCCGGTAAAGATGTTCTTAAAGAAAAGGAGCTGGGTCTCACGATCCGTGAGACCCAGCTTAGTTAGCTGAGTGGGGAGAGCGGGCTAAGCCCACTCTCTCCGCTCACGATCAGGATGGAGCCCTGGGTGGCTAGATCGGCCGGCCACATGATTCCTGGCTCCGTGAAAGAGCCAGTGGGGGCTGGGGAGCTTGGGGGCCGCGCGGTCCCCGGAAGCCCCAGGATGTCCTGCCTGAGCACGCAGGGCTGACTGGGGAGACCCCCGGAACCGGAAGGTGGCTTTTCGCCTCCCCTCTGGGGGTCTACTCATGAGTAGCCATGCCGCGGAGCCGCGCCGCGGCTACTCACGACCAAATAGCCTGGGTTTGCAGAGCGCTTGCTCTGCAAACCCAGGCTAAGAGGAGGGGTACTTGAGCCGGTTACCCACTCAAGAACCACCGGGCTCACAGCCGAGCCCAGTGGTTCTCACAATCGGGAAAAATCGGGCTAGGCTTCCTAGCCTGATTTTTCCCGATTGTGAGAATAGCCCCCCATATCTACCATCCAATTGAAACTTCAGAAGTTACAGAGGAGGGCATCTGTATATAGATGTGTCCATTAAAAAACAAATCTGGTCTATAATTTATGGCATGCAGATAAGGAACTTCTGAAATCCTGAGCAGTTCTGTTACCACAGCCCCTCTCCTCCATTCAGACCAGTGCAATTCATTTGATACTTTCTGTGATTTGTTTGCTTCTCACTATTTTAATATGTGGGTGCAAAGATTTATGTCACTTAAAGTGACCTGCCAGATCACTTTGTGTGCTTTATAAAGCACGTGGATTGAACTCCATAGTGCAGCAGAGGTGGTGGGTTTTGATTTATTAATTTTGAATATTCATAAAATAAAAGGAAGGTATTTGAATGGTTCAACTTTTCTTTTCTGGCATAATGATCTCTAGGTTATTCCAGGAAAGTCACAGGAAAGGAAGAAACCAGTGAAAGACGTTTTCCTTTTTTGCTCACCTGATTATCCTGTTCACCAAAAAATGAAATCCAAACAGAAATAGATCTGGAGACAGGGCCAGAGCCACCATCTAAAGAACCCGGGTCACTACTCCCCTGGAGCCACCCCTGGTGCCCTAGCCATGCCCCCCTGTGTCTGACTTTAGTCACAGAGGATGTGGCTAGGGTGTCAGGGACTGCCACGGCATTGCACCTGGGCCACTGGCCGGCTTCCTACACACCTGCCTGGAGAGATGCCCAAAGCCAAGAATGGGATGGGGATAGGGCAGGAACTCAGTGGTAAAGCACCTGCTTTGCATGCAGAAGGTCCCAGCCTGAATCCTTGGCATATCCAGGAAGGGCTGGGGAAAGACCCCTGCCTGAAACCCTGGAAAGGTGCTGCCAACCAGTGCAGACAATACCCAGCTAGATGGTGTGACTCAGACTAAAGCAGCTTCCTATGTTCTGATGAATAAATCGATGGATCTGTAAATATACAACTTCCAATTCACCGCCGCCACCATCACCCCCGCAAAAGTGTCTCATGTCCAGATTTGATTTATGGAAAGTATTCAGATCCTGCTTTATCTCCACATAAAACAAACTTATCTGTTTTACTTATATTAAGCTAATAGGTTGCAATCCTAAACACATTCATTTAATGTGAGAAATAAATGAAATGTGTTTTTAAAAATGTTTTAAGACTGGATGGAGCCCATAGAATCCAAAGTCTAAGGTCTGTAGACTTAAGGCAGTCAAAATATGTTTATTGTGATCATAACATTTGGCTTGGCAGAAAACATATTAATAATGGAACACAATTGAATACTAAGGTCAGTCAGTGGATATGGGAAGAGGTTCCTAGTCCTGACATCTGTATTAATTATTAGTGCAGTGGAAAATAAACTGCTTAGCAATGTCACTGCCACGACCACCCTCCATATATATTCAAAGGTAGAATGTTTAAGCACATTTATTTGGAAGTATGTTTTGCTAAAATCAATGGGATTTATTTACAAATCTTTGAAGCTCTCCTCACAATCAGTGAGGGCTAACTGCAGGGAAGGAGGGTTTACCTCACCTTCCCCACAGACAATCCAAGCGGGTTCCCTGTGCGGGCAGATCGGTGGCGCAGACGAGCAGTTCCTCTCCTGCTTTCCACCCGGACCTCACTCGGCAGCTCTGGGGGTCGGGTGAAGGGAAGTGCCGCCGTGAGGTGCCCCGCCCCCCACCCCCGGAGCCCCAGCATTCCTGGGGTAGCCCCTCCTCAAGTGTGTCACACAATCACAAAAATGGGGTTAGCGGAGCACTATCCTCATTTAAGCAGGTGTACTTAAGCAGGCTCCCTTAGCCCAGTTTTGGCTGGTCATGAGAATTGCCTCTCTGTGTTCAGAATCAGAGTGCTGAGCCTATAATTGCCCACAGCTAAAGAAAGAAAAGCGAATCTTTCTGTTGACTCCCCAGACACTTTTTAATCTGTTTCCAGCCCAGCCTTTTGAGATACTGGTATTATGAAACCGACTGAGGCTCTTCTCACAATCAGTGAGAAGAACCATGAGGCGGTTTGTGAGGAGAGCGGGCTAAGCCCGCTCTCCCCACAGATGAGCAGTTATTCTGCTCCAGGCAGCCGCAGCGGCCACCCACGCAACTGCCAGCTCTGTCATGGAACCGACGGGGGCTGGGGAGTTCGAGGGCCATGCAGCCCTCAGAAGCTCCAGCGTGCCCTGCGCAAGCGCGCAGGGCATGCTGGAGAGACCCCCGAGCCAGGAGGCTGCTTTTCAGCTTCCCGGTCAGGGGGTCTTCTCGAGTTGCTGCAGCGCGGAGCTGTGCCGCGGCAACTCACAATTTAAAAAATGGGGTTTGCGGAGCACTCACTCCACAAACCCGGTTTAAGGGGAGGGGTAGTTTGGCGGGTTAACCGCCTGGAGGACACCAGGCTCGCCTGTGAGCCCGGTATTTCTCATGGTCCACCTTAATCAGGCTAAGCTCCCCTAGCTCAGTTTCAGTGGACCGTGTGAATAGCCTCAGTGTGTAGAGTTTCAGGCATAGATGTTATCAGTTTGTTTTATTAATCTCAACTGGTGGTTAAACTCAGGGTAGGCTCAGGTAGGCTTCCTATCCACCACTTTTCCAGGGTAGGCCCAGGCCTATCCACCACTTTTATCAATTCAGTTCCTTCCCATTGGAAAATGAAAAGATATAACTAGTATCAATATAAAAAACAAACATTTATCTCCTTTTCCTATGCTATTTTTTAATTATTCTGCTGTTCTTTAAGACAGCTTCAACCCCACTCTTCACAGTTCTCTCAGGTTTAGTGCTTTGCTACCAGATTTTTCCACCCCTGTCCCCAACCAACCCTCAATTTTTTTTCCAGTTCAATTCAAGGTTTATTACAGTCTATGACCAGCACAACAAACCCTCTTTGAAATTTGTTTATTGATTGATACTGTTTGCATTTTGCAAGGCATAAAACAATCTTTTTGGAGTGGAGACTGAGGTGCAAAACAGGAAGAGAGGAAAGGTGGGCAAGCCCAGAGCCAGCAGTCAGCCACCTAGTGGTGGAAGTAGGAAGTATATCATTTTGCGATGACATACTTTATGGTTATGCCTTCTCCTGATGATGTGTTGACATGGAGAAATAGATTTGGGTGTCATCAACATATTAATAACACCCTGCACCAAATTCCTTGGTGATCTCTCCCAGCGGTTTCATGTAGATGTTAAACAGCATTGGAGACAACCTGGAGCCCTGAAGGACGCCATACAATAGTTCAGATTTTGAAGAACAATAGTCTCCAAGAGACACCATCTGGAATCTGCCAATGAGGTAGGAGTGGAACCACTGCAAAGCAGTGCTTTCCACCCCAAATCCCCTCAGACACTCCAGAAGGATACTATGGTCAATAGTATCGAAAGCCACTGAGAGATCCAAAAGGACCAGCAGAGTCACACTCCCTCTGTCAATTCCCCTTTGGAGATCATCCATCAGGCCGACCAAGGCAGTTTCCACCCCACAGCCCACCTGAAAGCCAGTTTGAAATGGATCTGGATAATCAGTTTCCTCCAAGACCTGGGAGGCCACCACTTTCTCAATCAACTTGCCAAAACCATGAAAGGTTGGAGACAGGCCTGTAATTATTTAACTCTGAGGGATCCAAGGCAGGCTTCTTCAGAAGCAGTCTAATGATTGCCTCCTTAAGGCAAGGAGGCATCCTGCCCTCTATTACATCCTGGGAAAGGAACATTGAAATAGCCATATCTCAAGCAACAGAAGCCCTATTCAGATGGTTTGAATAGGCTCGCATACAGCATCTAAAGCAGGGCCAGAAGTCCCACCCTGGCCACATTAGTCATCCTCAGCAGTGTGGTGCTTATGGTTAGAGCAACATTCGTCTGAAGAGGCAAATGCCATATTACGTCCTCACTTTTGTTCAACACTTATTTAAGGCTGTTTGGTCGTCATGTCTGAAGATTAAAAGTTCAATGCTATCAATAGAGAAATGGCAATCAACTCTCTCTTTCCATTAGATCCAGGTGCTGCTGGCTCATCTGTTCTTGGCTAGTTTGTGGAGGCAAGCCAGCTGAAGCTGGCAGTTATCAAAAGGGGCCTTGTAGCTTGGGTGAGGTGTAGATTTATTGTGTACAGGCTTTTACTTGCCACACCTTCACAGTCAAATTCATGGGGTTGGTCCTGACTCTTGTGCCTAGATATTCAGGTTGCTGTGCCAGCCAGGAATGTTTGTTCCACCTGGTGAGGAGTCACATCACTGGGCATGTGACAGATTCTTTCTACTCAGTGAGTGCCATTCATCCCTTTATAACCAGAAGACTCTGATCCTTTTATGCAGAATCACACTTCCTGGAAGGGGTTGATCACTGAGAGAACATTACATCAGCCCTCAAGGGCAATCTCTCAGATCTGTCAACAATAGTCTCACAATTTGCATGTCAAGTCTATACAATGAGATCACACAAAGATGAATTCCTAATAATGTTTCCCTCAACACTCACCAAAGCCCAAGCATGAGTATTTTTTTGTTATACTATAAGCCCTATGAGCTGAGTTTGCTTATAGGAATGGGAATTATATAACAGTTTATACTTGGCCAGTGTTTTGTTCTGTTGTTTTTATTATTGCCGTGTTCTTTCAGAGTGTCCCAAACTCTCAAGAAGGCAGATTAAAACTTGGAAATAAATACAATAATCTGCACAGATTTGTTGAATTGTGCCTCATTTCATTTCTGCCTCAAATTTACTGTTCGACAAACTCTTCTTTCCTAGCTGTTTAAATTTCTGTTCCCCAAAAGGGGGGAGCCAGAACTGAGTGACAGTTATCCTGTTCTCTGTATTTCTAGAACAATGAGGCCCTCTAAGACTTTAATATCCTTATAAAATGTAGTGCCTTGTAGCCATAAACCCAAGCACAATATCAAGGTTTGGGAAGGTTAATGCTTTTATATTAGTACAGCTCTAGCTGTCTTTTACGCCCTCCAGAAGCTCATGCAGTAGATTTAGCTTCCCTGTGCTTGGACTGGTGAATGACAACGATGTGGTCATAAGGTGCAATGCCATTACCATTGGGAAGCAATATATTAAAGAAAGGTAAAGATAGCACTGAGGAGCTGGACTGGGATCTAGGCCCAAGATTAGAAAGAGATAGAGGTTTCTGTTTATTCTGAAGGGAAGGTGCAAAGACAATATTTAGAAATTTCATTTCTGACAATAGGAAGATGCCTGGGGTATTATTTTTAGGACAAAAGGAAAGATTTAAGGTAAAACTGTCCCTAAAAAATTACAAGGAAACTCAGATTTCCTCACCACACAGGGAAGACATATTATGGTAATTGCCACTAGGTTGGATCTCTTTGGGTTTAAAAGTAATGAATCAATCCAAGGATTGTTGTAAATTGTCTTTATTCTGTTATTGGTTGTATCATATGGTTAAATTAGAACATTTAAAAGGCGAAATAGGTCTGTGTAAGAGAAAAGTTCAGGATTAATTTAACAGAACACTGAAGCCTTCAGAAACACTTGGAGGTCATTCACACAATCGAAAACTGTGTTCTACCTGGGTTTGGGAACTGTGTGTACTCCCAGGACTGGGTCTCAGGATCAGCGAGACTGGGTTTTGGGCAGTGAGCGGGAAGAGCCTCTGCTAGCCCGATTTTTGTTGATCGTGAGAATCGCCCCCCAATTTTCGATTGTGTGGAAGCAAGGGTAGAGGAAAACCTGGGTAGAAGTGATTGTGTGGAAGCACGGTAGGAGAAAAAGCTACCCAGGTTTTCCTCTAACCTTGCTTCTAAACAATCACTTCTACCCAGGTTTTCCTCTAACCTTGCTTCCACACAATCAAAAATTGGGAGTACACACAGTTTCCAAACCCAGGTAGAACACAGTTTTCGATTGTGTGAATGACCGTGTGTGTGTGTGTGTGTGTGTGTGTGTGTGTAGGATGGTAATTTTCTCAAATATTGTAATCAGTAAGGAGCTAGAAGAATCGTGAATAGTGCACAGTAGTTTGTTTAACATCCTCCATTTACTAGCAAAAAAACCCCAAAACCCTGTACTGCTTTAATATCCAATTTACAGAATCCAAGTGCTATGTTTATGAGAGAGAGAGAAATATGAGCTAGGGAAATCAACAGTGGGGTTTACTAAATGTCATCATAATGGACAAAGGAACATTAAAAACAACAAAGTATGTTTTATTGATTTAATTTAAGGCTTGTAAAAGCCAAAGTTCCCCCAAATATCATAGTAGTCCATTGCTGGATACTGTCCCATATATGAACATGCTATCTCACCATTTTGTCTTTACCTGAATCTATGAAATCTCTTGCCATTTATACTCCTCTATCCTGATATGCCAATGTGAAATAAAACCATTTGTAAGAAAGGCTGCCTCATTGTAACAATCCAGGCTCAATCTAATCTTACTACTGTTTTAGTTAGGAAGGCACGATAAAGGTAAAGGTAAAGTGTTCCTTCAAGTCGCTTTCAACTCCTGGCACCCACAGAGCCCTGTAGTTGTCTTTGGTAGAATACAGGAGAGGTTTACCATTGCCTCCTTGCACGCAGTGTGAGATGACACCTTTCAGCATCTTCCTATATCACTGCTGCCCAATATAGTACCAGCAGGGATTTGAACCACCAACCTTCTGTTTGTTAGTCAAACATTTCTCTGCTGCACCACTTAAAGTGGCTAGGAAGACAAGATACAAACTGTAATAATAATAAATAATCCATATTCTGTTTTCAGCAGTGATTAGCCAGATTCCTCAAGTTACTTAAAAGCAGGACTTGAAGGTTATGAACATTCCTTCTTTTGTTCGTTGTTAGACTTTGTGCCTTTCAGTACAAATAAGGCCCTGCAACAGCATCAGAGGCACACTAACTCAGAGGGTCATTTCACACATTATGTCTAACCAAGTCAGGTTCTTTCCTTAAGGGTGTGTCCAACAGGGAACTGCAGTCAATCACAGCTCCCTAATATGGATAACTGGAAGATACTCAGCTTTTCGAACATGTTTGTTGCATTTACACTTTATGTATGGTGTGGGCCATACTAACTGAGCATGAGGCCTCTTTTCAAGTGGTGGTTCTCTCATCTTAAGCAGTGGCGGGAGCACTTGGCTCTATGCGACCCAGCATAATCTGCCTCCCAGTGGCTGTTGCTACCATCACCTTTGTATCTCCCCCCCCTTTTTTTTTAAAGATAGTGGGGCTTCGGGACAGGGAACTATCTCATTCCTTTTGCAATGTAACCCATTTTGGGAAACCTTTTGTTGAAATGTAGAATAGTAAATATGGTAGGAACATAGGAAGCTGCCTTATACCAAGTCAGATCATTCATCTACCTAGCTCAATATTGTCTTCTCTGATTGGCCGCAGCTCTCCAAGGAACCTTTTTCGGGGAGGAGTCTCTCCCAGCCCTACCTGGAGATGCCAGGGATGGAATGTAGAAGGTGGCCCTGAAGATCATGGACATTTCCCTCTCTATACTGCTTTTCTCATCTCTTTTCTGAAGGGGTTTCTCCCCAACAAATTGCTACCCCCATCCATTTCAGGGACTCAGGGCAGGTAGCCATACATTTGAACAAGTGTCACCAAATCAACCAGGAGGTGATAAATTACAACCTTCTTGCCCCTGTTTTATTTTCCCATCCTACGTGGCTACTGGGTCTCTCTTTGATTGTATACTCTACCTTGTTCAGTTTGATTAATCCACACATGTGTCACCTGTTCTGGATGGATCCTTCTGGTTATACAGCTTTGGCTATTCTACAGATCACCACATTATGCAGATACAGGGCTTGCTGGCTGGCTGGCTTGTTTGTTTATTATTCAGTTTTATACTGCCATTCATAAGGCATCCCAAGGCAGTTTACAACAGTTAGAATACAATAAAACTCCATAAAAATCACATTTAAAACCTTAAAATTAAACAATAAAAACCATAAAACACCAACAAACAACTGCCATAAAAAGAAAATCAGAAGCGGGACTGCTGAGACCTGGCAGCCTCTAGGGAGTAAAAGCCCAAACAGATAAAAAGGTCTTAAATTGTTGTTGTTTTTAAAGCAGACACAGATGTCAAAAAGCAGACATTCACTGAAAGAGCATTCCAGAGCCTGGGGGCAACAACAGAGAAGGCCCTGTCCCATGTGCATGACAATTTAGCCTCTCTCAACGTCACAAAGGCAACCTAGTTGGGCAGACAGAACCCCTTGGGAGCAGGTGGTCCCTCAGGTATCCAGAGCCCAAACTGTTAAGAGCTTTAAAGGTCAAAAACAGCATTTTGAACTGGATCCAGAAACAAATTGTCAGTCAGTGCAGCTCTTTCAAAATAGGTGTCATATGTAGGGATGTGCACGGAACCGACCAGCCCAGTTTGGCTCAAATCCATACCGGATTCGAGCCACCCCCAGGAGGTGCGGTTTGGGCTTGAACGAACCCACTCCGGCCATTGAGCCAGCTCGAGGGCTCGGGGACCATACTTGTAAAATGTAACCCAGCAAGGATTCCCCTTTACAAGTCAAAGTTGTGGGGAGGGGGGATTCCCCCTTTTACCTTCCCAAACACTTCACTGAACAGTGGGAGGGGGGCGGCAGCCGTAGCAATTGCAAGATGGGGGCAGTGAGGGCTGCAGTGGGGATGGAAGGGGAACGTTCCCCCTTTTGCCTTCCAAAACCCGCCACTGCATGGTGGGATGGGGGCGGCAGCCACCACAGCAGCTGCAGGATGGGGGGCAGGGAGGGTGGTGAAAGCTCCTTGCAGCTCCCCCGCCTGCCCCCCCCCAATAACAGCACAGGCTGGTCTGCAGCCCATTTGGGGCCTCTCTGTGCATGCACACGTGTGCAGAAAGCCCCAAATTCACTGTAGACCAGCCCGCGCGGTCATTTGGGAGGCAGGCAGGCAGCTGGAAGGAGCTCTAGCCACCCTCCACGCCCCCATCCCACAACCCCGGTAGCCACCACCATCCCCACCCTGTTGCACAGCGGCGTGTTTTGAAAGGTAAAAGGCAGGACACTCCCCTCATGCCCTCCTGCAGCCCTCGCCACCCTCCCTGCAGCAGCTGCAGCCGCCGCTTCCGCCATCCCACCAGGCAGTGTGTGGTTTTGAAGGTTAAAAGTGGGATTTTCCCCTGCCCCCCCCCCCCCACGCAGCCTTTTAATTGTAAATGGGAATCTTTGCCAGATTCCCCTTTACAAGTATGGCCCTCAAGCTGGCTCACGAGCAGGGGGTTTGGCTCGCTGGACTGAGCCCCCCCCCCAGTTCGGCTCAAGGGTGAACCGGCTCGAGGATGAGCCAGTCCACACATCCCTAGTAATATGCTCCAAGTGAGCAGTTCCAGAGAGAACTCTGGCAGCTGCATTCTGCACCCACTGAAGTTTCCAAATATTCTTCAAGGGCAGCCCCACCTAAAGTGCATGACAGTAATCCAGCCGTGATGTGACTAAGGTATGGGTCATCTTGGCCAAATCTGCATTATTGAGAAAGGGACACAGCCAGCGTACTAGCCAAAACTGTGCAAAGGCACCACTGGCCACTGCCTCCACCTCAGCATCCAAAAGGAGAGCTGGGTGCAGCAACACCCCTAAGCTGTGCACTTGCTCTTTCAAGGGGAGAACGTACAACCCCATCCAGTCCCCAAAGTGTTTTATGTAAGTATAAATAAACAAATAAAATGACTCACTGTCCCCAAAGGGCTCACAATCTAAAAAAGAAACGTAAGATAGACACCAGCAACAGCCACTGGAGGGATGCTTTGCTGAGCCAGTTACCTTCTCCCTGCTAAATATAAGAGAATCGCCACTTTTAAAAGGTGCCTCTTTGCTCAGTTAGCACGGGGTGTTATTTCCTCCTCCTCCTCCTCCTCCTGCTGAAGGCACAAGAAAGATAAATGGGGGAGAGACAGCAGCTTGGATGGGGAGGCAGAGAGATCTTAGGTTCTTCCCCAGCTCAGATTAAAATATGACATGGGGAGCAACTTCTTATGTCATAAGGCTTTTTTCACATTGGAGGAGAGCGCTATGAACTTGCAAACTCAGATGAATTTATTTATTTAGTCATTACATTTGCATACCGCGTCATACCGATGTCTCGTGGCAGTTTACAAAATAAACAATAAAACCAGTATTAAAACCACACATTAAAACAGTTAAACATTTTAACCAACAATTTATAACAGCAGAACAACAATAAAAATCAACTCACCGCTGATCAAAGGCTTGATGAAATAAATACATCTTGACAGCTCTTTTAAAACCTGGTAGAGATGGGGAAGCTCTTACAACAGGGAGTTCGTTCAGAGCCTCGGAGTGGCTACAGAAAAGGCCTGGCCCTGAGTCATCACCATATAAACCAGGGGCAACTACAGGCAGATCTTTAAAAGTGTTGATAGTCCGGAAGGAGTCTTTTTCAATGCCCCCTCACCTGAAGGAGGCAGTCATTAGGTCCCTCCTTTAAAAGCCCTCATTGAACCCAGATGAACTTTCAACCAGTGTCTAACCTCCCCTTCTTGGGCAAGGTGTTGGAGAGTGTGTTGCAACTCAAATCCAGGCAGCCCTGGAGGAATCTGATGACTTAGATCCTTCCTGGTCTGGCTTCTGGCCTGGATACAGGATGGATGACCTATGCCAGGAGATAGACAGAGGGAGAGTGACTCTTCTCCTGGACTTCTCAGTTGCTTTCAATACCATGGTATCCTTCTGAGTCGTTTCTCCGGGTTGGGACTTGAGGGCACGGTTATATGGTGGCTTGGCTCCTACCTGGGGAACATACTCAGAGGCTGGTGCTGGGTGATGCCTGTTCCACCCCTTGACCTTTGGTGCTCTGGACTGGTAAAATTGATCATCTGAGTAGTTAGGTAAATCTGGTCTTGGAAAGGGTCACACTCCCCCGAAAGACAAAGTCCACAGCTTGGGGTGCTTCTGGACCTGACACTGTCCTTGGAGGCACAGGTGGTGGTGGTGTGCAGAGGTGCTTTTTACCAGCTATGACTGGTATGCCGAGGTTGGTAAAATGAGTACCCAGAATGTTGGGGGCAATATGCTAAAATCATTGTAAACCGCGTAGAGAGCCCCGGCTATAGAGCGGTATATAAATGTAAGTGCTATAATAGCACGTCAATTCCAGACTAGAACAACTTGTCACCTTTTTTCCAACACAAGGATTCTTTTTCTTTCTCCTAAATGGTAGCTAAGGAAGGAAATATATATTGCAGGCCTGCACAACATGCAGCCCGGGGGCCGGATGCGGCCTGCGAGGCCTTTTTTCCTGGTCCCCGGGGCTATTTCCCCTTCCTCCCCCTGCTGCTTAACCCCCCCCATTCCAGTCGCTGTGTGGCTGAGGAGATGGCTGCGGGGGTGCGCGTGCTCTTCCTTACCCTCCCTCATGGCAGCAGTGGCAGAAACCAGAGCGACACTCGGGCCTGCCATTTGGCCCAGCGTTGCTTCCAACTGCAAGGTGCGCCTGCACAGTTAACTCACTCTCTCTCTCTCTCTCTCTCTCTCTCTCTCTCTCTCCCATCAAGACTGCTCCATTCTCTCTCTCCCATCACACACACACACACACACTGCTCCATTCTCTCTCTCTCTCTCTCTCTCTCTCTCTCTCTCAAGCCAAGCCTCCTGCTGCATCCTTTCCATCTTTCTTTCCCCTCCCTTCTTTTCCAAAATTATGAGAAGTTCTCTTCCATGTTTTGTGTGATGATTTGGCAGAGGTGGAAAGGAAGAACAATGCATTTTATTATGTATTTTGTACAGATTGTATAATATTTATATTATTAGAATGAATTTTAATTCAACTTATTTCATATTAATTTAAATCAATCTTGGTCTGCCAGAACATCAAAAGTTAAATATTGATTAAATTCATTTTTAATTCATTTCTCTTTAATTTGGTTGATTGGTTGATTGATTGATATTAAGTGTTACTCTAATAATCAGCACCTTAGGAATTGACCTCGGCCCCCATGAACCAAGTCACAGTTGGTTTCGGCCCACCAGGTCATTTGAGTTGTGCAGGCCTGATATATTGTATGATGATGCCAGCCCAAATGTTTATTTCTTTATGGAGCAGGTATCACTCCCTCAGGCCTCATATAACTTTAAAAATATTTACTTGCAAATTAAAATTCACAATCATGTTGAATACAGACATGCAAATTCTTGGTGTCAGCCCATGCATTATTTTACCTCTCTCTGAGCAAAGTCTTGTGATTAATATCTCTCTTAACTAAATAATCTTTTTTTCCTCTAACCGAGAATTAAGTACTCATCCACCTCTATACATGTCCCTTTCTCCCAATATTCCATCATGCTTCAGAATGAACAAAAACAGATCCCAGAAAAATCAGGTGTGATTTGGTTCTCAATGGCTCCCACTGAGTCATTTTGCTATGTAAGGGGACACTATTCACACATTGGGAGAAACATACATTTCCCTAAGCCATTTTGGAGGGGTGGTATACAAATCAAATCAAATAAATAAATAAATAATCACTCCCCTGCCCATGTTGCTGAACTTATGCTTGAACCTCAGTTCATGCACACCCTTAATCCACACTGCTCCCAGAAGCGCGGATCACTGGAGGCCGGGAAAATGTGCCCTGGCATCCAAGGATCCCATAATGCACCATGCAATGTGTGTGGTGCATTGGCCAACTCATCAGTCGGGCACTCTAGGCACCCAAACACCTGTGTGCTCAGGCTGTGTGCAGCCCAAGCGCACAGATGACCCCAAACCTGGGGTCTGCACTCGCACCTCTAACCCCAGTTAAGGGCCCAGGGTTAAAAGTCAGGCTAGAGGAGACATAAGTGCTGGGATTGAGTTGGGTTGCTCGTGTGAATAGCCTTAATGTGTATTTAAAGTATGGAATTTTCTATCGCCGGATGTTGTGATGGCCACCAATCTAGATGACTTTAAAAGGGGTCAATCTAAAAGTCAATCTAGATGACTTTAAAAGGGGTCAATCTAAAAGTCAATCTAGATGACTTTAAAAGGGGTTCTTCCATCAGGATCAGATGTGGTGTCGCCCTGAGCACCAGGTGTTGGGAGCACCAAGGGAGGGTGGTTGCCTTCTTGTCCCCAGACCCCGGCCCAAGAAGACACAGAGACGTTAAATGGATGAAACGGGCCACGTTTATTAATAAACAAATAGGCATAGGCGGACTGTAAACCAGGTGATTAATCACCAACATAGAATAGTGCGGGCCCCTAGGCGTGAGCTAGGATGCTACCATCCTATTCATCACCTGACATGGGCGACACACCCTGGCTCAGGAAACAAGCGGGTATACCCCACCTGTCTCCTTCAAAGCCAACCGCCCTCCAGAGAAGAGGGGATCTGGACAGCTCAAGGTCTTCACCCACCCCGGACCGCACAGCCCAAAGGTTGATGAAATCCTTTAGCAGGTTTCCTGGCAATCAATTTCTCCCCGTGCCGCACAGGCTACAAAGGAGCGATTGACCATTCCACCTTACAATATTCAAGGGTGCTCACCATACTCTAACCAACCACTTACCCCTTAGCCCGCACTGTTACTGCCACCCAGGGAGGTCAGCCCTTGCTTGGCCTCCCTGCCCCATGCCATCCAACAGTGCAGCAAGCCCATTCCAAATATTGCGTAAATACAAATCGCACCCAGCCTCAGAAAGGTGAACACCATCCGGGCGATATAGCTCGTGGAAGCGAGCTGCTAAATCAGGTTGCCTAATGATGTCCCCCCCAGCCGCCAAAACTAACTTACCTATGGCGGCCGAAACCTTGCGCCGGGCCTTTTCTAACTTAAACCCATTAAACGCAGCGCGCCAAACCCTGCGCTGAAGCCAATTGATCCAGAGGATACGAACCCCGGGCATCCACCTGCGCAGTACGGTCAAATCGGAGGCGGCTTGCTGCACCATGGACAGGCCAGTCCGCCTGCCTAAGTCATTCTCACCCAAGTGAAGGACAAGAACGGTGGGCACAGGGAATCTAGCTAAGTGATCCTTAATGGCCGGGAGCAGCTGACTCCACAGCATGCCCCGCATGCCCAACCAATACACCAGGGCTCTTCGTCCAAACCCCAGCTGTGAACCCCAGTGGGAGGTGCTGGTCTGCTTGAAGGCCCAAAAGACCAACGAATGGCCACAGATCAGGACCCGTACAGGAGCCGCTGCCCCACCAGCACCTGCCAAAAAGAAAATTCGATCAATCCAGATAATATAGTCCGCTGTCAGTGCACATAAGGCCTGACCACCACGGACTTCCACCGGCCGATCCGCCATACCACAGCCTCTTGTAGGCCCAACCGGGAAGCTGTAGTAGCCACCCCAATCCTGAAGGAGTGTAATGTGAGCCCTTCAGGCGGCACCCCAGCTGCAACCAATGCCCTTCTTACCACTGCCAGGAACTGGTATTGGGTAAGAGGTGCCTGATCCGCGTGGACAAACAGGCACCCCGCTGAGGCAGGCCCGAGGGCCGTGTAGTGCTGCAAGGCGATCACCAGGCAAATGCCAGGGTCAGAGGCAGCCGCCAAGCGCACCAACTGCCCTTTACTGTGTTGATCCGTCTTAGAACGGCGTAGAAAAAACTGTGCCACCCCGTCACTGAGTGACAAAACAGAAAATTGCAAACAACGGTCCCTCAGGGAGCCCCTGTTCCATGGTAGCAACTCACCTGGACGAAAGGCGCCGAAAAAGGCGACTAAAACAGCCGCCCAAAAAAGAGTTACCTCCCACTGGTTAGCACAGCAGGCTTCAAGTTGCTGTAGCACTGCGGCAACCAAATCTATGGTGAAAGGACGTCTAGAGTCGAGGCTGCCCGGGTTCTCCCTGGACCAGCCCTCGAGCATGCGCCCTACCCGAGGATCCGCTGAAAAATCACTAACCCCTTTTACCTGTGCTGTAAAGGCCAGAGCAGCTAAGTAGCCGCCAAGCGTGGACACAGCCCGCCCCGCCCTACGTAACATAACGAGGAACTGTTGCAGCTGGCACACTGGAACAGGCCAAACCTCCTCCAAAGCTTCAGAACCTCAAAACAAGGAAAAGGCCTGAAGCTTAGCCGCGTAACTGGCTCTGGTGCTGGGCGCCAGAGACGCCGCTATGGCCTGTTGTGCCTCCAACTGCCAAGCTGCCACAGAAAGGCGGGCATGAGATCCGGTTGCAGTGCCGCCTCGGGAGCTAACTGTTTGAACCTGTGCGACTGAAAACGAGACAGAGCATCAGCTATGTCGTTGCGCACGCCCGGAACATGCCGGGACCGGAACAAGATGTTAGCCCGAAGGCACTGCAACACCAGGGCCCCTACCAGCCCCATAACCCTCCGGGAGCGAGAGGTTTGTGAGTTGATGACCTGCACTACTGCCTGGTTGTCACACCAGAACCGGACCAATGAGTTAGAAGACTCGTCGGCCCAAATGTGCACTGCAACTACGATAGGAAAAAGCTCCAGAAACGTAAGATCCCTAGCTAACCCTTGCCTCACCCACTCGACGGGCCAGAGGGCCGCATACCAGCGACCCCTAAAATAGACCCCAAAACCCACTCCACCTGCTGCATTGGAATGGACTTGTAGGTCAGCCTCCACTAACAGTTCATTCCTCCAAAAGGCTACCCCATTGAAACCCAACAGAAAGGATTCCCAAAGGGAGAGGTCAACTCTAGTGCCCTCAGTAATCCTGACCCCATGATGGGGGGCCCAAAGGCCAGCCATCATATCACACAGCCGCCGCAAAAATGCCCGACTTGGGGCCACCACCCTACATGCAAAATTAAGATGGCCCACTAACACTTGTAAATCCCTCAGGGTAATTTTTTGGGCTCGGCCAGCTGCCCTAACTAGGTCCAGAAGGGCCAACAATTTTTCCTGGGGTAACCTTGAACAACCAGCAACTGAGTCAAGTTCAATCCGCAAAAAGGAGAGCCTCGTGATGGGGCCTTCCATTTTGTCCCTTGCCAAAGGGACCCCTAGCTCGTCCGCCAGCTCCATAAAGGAGCGAAGCAAATGCTGGCATTCCTCAGAATAGCCCCGCCCTACAAAAAGAAAATCAACTAGGTAATGCGAGGTGGATATAAGCCCCGCCCTCCGCTGCACTGCCCATTCCAGAAATGTACTGAAAGCTTCAAAAGCTGCGCAAGAAATGGAGCAGCCCATGGGCAGGGCATGGTCAAAATAGAATCGCCCCGCAAAGGCGAAGCCCAGCAGCTCAAAATCACTGGGGTGAACGGGCAGCAAGCGGAAGGCGGACTTGATATCACACTTGGCCATAAGGGCCCCTGGTCCCAGGCCCCTAACCACCCAGACAGCATCATCAAAAGATGCGTATCGTACTGAGCACAAACTATCCAGGATGCCATCATTCACTGATGACCCCCGAGGGTGAGATAGATGGTGAATTAACCCAAATTCGCCAGGTACCTTCTTAGGGACCACCCCCAGGGGCGAGACCCTCAAACCCGGGAATGGAGTGCTCTCGAACGGGCCCAAAACCCTACCAGCTGCCCCCTCCTTATTGATTTTCTTGAGAACCACCTGTTCCTTACCTATGACAGACCTCAAGTTACGAGAGCTACTAAGCCCACGACGGGCCGAAGACGGTATCCTAAAACCTTCCCGGAAACCCCGGTTCAAATAGGCAGCCACAACCCGATCCGGATAGTCCCGGAGCAAAAGCTCCAGTACATCAAGCTTGATGGGGCTGGAGCCCTTTCCCCGCAGGGGGTGGAGGAGGGGCACCCTTCTTGTTGTTGCTGCCGGGCCGGAACTTGGACCCTGAGCTACTGAACTTGGCCCTAGGGCAGGCAGAGCTAGGATGCTTGGCCCCACACACGCCGCATGTGCGTTTGAAGCGGCAGGGGGACCAGGTACACTTATCGTGGGTATTGTACTCCCAGCAGACCAGGTGGGGTTGAACCCACTGCTGGCCAGCCCCGCCCGATGTCGATGGGACCGCTGCCCTAGATAACAGGTGGCCACTGTCTGACCGATCCCCTTCTACGGGGCGGGGCAGGGACATAATAACTAACCACAATTCCTGTAAAGGAGTGTCCCATGGTAGGGAAGGGTCCAAGGCAGCCCTCATGCGAAAACTCTCATCATACCGGATCCAAGAGGAGCCGGCAAAATCGGACACTGCCCTATGGATCATATCCATGTATTTTAAAAGCGCCGGGCCACGGGCAGGCTGCGCCTGAACTATGACGCCCATATAAATGGTAAATCCTGACAACCAGTTATTCCACGTCTTCTCAACTGGCTTACGCTTAGTGGCCTTGTGGTCCTTAAAGGATTCCCCTTCTTTATGTTTTACTCCTGGCTCGCGAAAAAGGAGACTAAAAATGTCAATATACTCTCCCTTCAAAATCTTTTCCTTGGTAGCAGGCAGTAAGTGGTCACCAAGCAGCAGCCCCATGCCACTGTATGGGGCATGATAACCGGCGGAGAGAATCCCCATGGGATAGTGACCGGTGGTACCAGAAATCGCTGGAACCGGGCTAGGGATCACACCTGCAGGTGGGGCAACCGGAGTACCCGGGGGCACAGCGCCCGTCCATACCCGCTCAGCCGCCCCTTGCAGGCCAGCAGTAACCCCCGGTATACTAACAGGGGGACCTAAACCCCAAGGATGTGTATAAGGAGGCCAATATGAGTGTACTCCCCAACTCCCGCTCGCTGGCATCGGCCAGGGTACATAGGGCCACTGGCCAGTGCCGCTGGGAGGTGTAGGTGCTGCTGGCTCACCCGGGGCCACCGGTACTCGAGGGTCCACAGGCGGAGGTTCAACCGGCGCAGCAGGCAGTGGAAGCGACGGAGCAGGCAGCACAGGAGCCAGGTCCTCAGGCGACAGCAATGGAGCCACAGGAGCAGGCCTTCCAGGAACCAGGTCATCAGGCATGGATGGATCTTGCGGACCTGAGGGAGGAGCCGGGCCGGCTGGGCCCCCCCCCTTTTCCAACGCCTCCAACCTACTAGAGAGTGATTTTAAAAGCTGATTCCGGGCAGCCCGCCTGGTCCTGCGAGGCACCTTGGGAGGAGGGACACCACCACCCCGCCAGAAGGACCAGCACCCTTATCAGAAGGAGCGCTGCGAGACTTCTCCAAGGCCTCCATCCTACCAATCAAGCCCCTAATAAGGGCCATTTCTTCATCATCCTCATCCGAGGAAGAAGGGGGGGGGCTTTGGGCTGCCTAACAGGCTTCCCACCCTTTTTCTCCTTAGCTTTCCTGGGCATCATGAAAACACCCACAAGCCCTCAACCAATATTAGAAGGAGAAGCCAACCCCCAATTCTTGCTCTACAGAGCAACCCTATGGATGTGGGAGAGGTTTGCACGAAGGGAAAAAACCTTAGCCACCCCCAGGGAATACCAAAGCTCAAGGAAAAACCCCCAGAAGCCAACTCGAAAGCCCAGCAACAACCCCTCACAACAAGGCCCCCCAAAGCAGCCAGAAACCCCTTCCAAAGATCAGGAGAGCAAAGAAAGCTGTAGAAAAACTTGCAAAATGCCCCACCCCACGGCCCTCCCGGGCCTGCAACAAACCAAAGGGCCAAAGCCCTGTCGTGATGCAGATGCCGGAACGGGACGTTGGAGAAGGCTGCGATCGGGCCCACAGGCCACAGAGCCCCGCTGGTATTCTGCAAAGCCTGGAGACTTGTCTACCTAATGCCCTGCACAGCGGGACCTGAAGGAACCCGCTGGAGAACTGCCACGCCCGCTCCTGGGTGAACCCTCCCCAGGCCTAAGTGGAAGGAGCCCAAGTAAAGAGCTCCTTCCTCATGCAGATCCTGAAAAGAACTGAAGAGTAGAGGCGCGGATCGACCGTGCTGCAGCCGAAACCACGCCCCCTTTTGCAAATTGGCCAATCAGGCCACTTCTAGGGCCTCATGTCCAGGGTGGCTGAGACAAACTCCCTCCCCCCGCCAGCACAAGGCGAAGGGGAGGGGAATTTTCCCCACTTACAGGCTTCCCAAGTGCATCTGGTTGGCTGCTGTGTGGGGCAGGATGTTGGACTGCCTGATCCAGCATGACTTTTCTTATGTGACTGGATCACCAACACAGATCCCATGTGCGGGAATGATGCTTCTTCTCTTTCTGATAGTGGCTCCAAGGCTTTGTGTCAGGGACAATATATTTCCTGAGATTCCTCCGCATTAGTAGCATGTCAGTGACTAAATAACATCATATTTTATTCTCTATTATGCTTTGATATCCTAGTCTAGTTAAGATTGGTACAGGATTTGGTTCAGCATATTGAGTTATTTCCCCAAAAAGTTGGAAATTAGCTTTTTTCTGAGTCAAGTTTTGACATTCAGACCCATCACACTCCCAGCAATGATATCAGGAGAGCAACTGGGTCCAAGCTTTTGGAAAGAAAGGTGTTTTTTGGGGGGTTTTTAAGAGTGCTTGTAATGGCTAATCCAATTCTGACTTGAGCTGAGTCAGCACATAACTAGCCATGTACGATTGTCCGCTAGTGACTTAATAACTTCACTGCTTGTCTGGGACTGCAAAAACAAGGCTTTGCCAAGAATTTGGCAGCACACAATTCATTGTTGGTCAGTTGTGTTCTCTTCTGCTTGAGGGTCACAATTTGCACAAGCCTTATATATATATAGTTGTAGCTTTTTTCCTCACATGGAATTTATGTCCATGTAGAAAACATGCCTCATGATTCCTTCACAGAATGGGCAGATATTTTAGTATTACTTCTTGCTGCCTATTACACAGTTTTTCCTGCCAAATGCAGGAAGTAAGTATCTTCTCTTGCTTTCTGTTTATATGCTGCTCGACACAATGAGGTTCTGATCTTTGGCCTTTTTGTTGTTGAAATACTAATAATAATCATGATATGCCTCTTTAAAACCTGTATTTATTGTGGGAGGGAAGCTATTCACTCCGTTAGACTAACAAAGGAAACAACCTTTTCAAAATCTTAGGAAATTAATTATTGTCTTCAGTTTTATTGAAATACAGGGCTGTTTTACAGCATGCTGTTATAAACAGCTGTGTGTACTTTCTTTTTCCTTTTATGCATTTTTGCAGTTTTCCTTGTTTTTTAAATGCTAAAAGGCACAGATAAGAATGTATGGAATTTAAGAAGAAGGCTTAAACAAAACTTTACATATGTTAAGCAAGGCTATGAAAAGAGTTTGCATTCTGAAAGGGGAAAATGTCCCTGGAATTATAGGTGAAATGAATATTTGAAGTTACTTCTTAATCCCAAGGCCTTTTTTCTTATTCTTTTTTCCCATCCTCAGTTGACATTTTCAGTCAAGCTGGGCTGGTTAAACATATGCTATTCCAATCTCATGAACAGTGCTTGCTGGTACACTCCAAAAGTGATGTTTCTATTTAGGGATGTCATTGAGTATTCAATGAATAATGAGCTGAAGTTACTTATGAACGTTCCAACATGTTCCTAGGCTGCCAGCCAAATGACATTTGGAGGTTGTTCAGTTGTTCAGGGTGTAGGGATCTCTTCACATCTTTGAATATATTTGGGTCATGATCCAGATGTATGCTGCATCATTCATAAGATCAAGTTAACATGAGCTTACCCAAATGCTCTGGACCAGTTTGGGCAATACTCTGAACCAAATGTCGTAATTGCATGAGGGAGGAGGATATTTGTTCACCACCTGTTGTGCCATTGCCAAATTGTGAGTGTGTGTGCGCACAAATATTTTGGATGACCTACCCCACTGAGCAATTAGATGATGGTGCACCAAGCATATGGTGGGTGGAATATGCATGCCCAAACTCCTTCTCCATGCATTGAATTGGGCTGGTTAGTGTATTGTTTGGATTTATTCTGAGTGAGTTTCAGTAATTTGGTGTATTAGTCAAATTTGGAATGCTGAATTCAGTTCTGATTTAAGAAACTTTAAAATTCAAAATGCATGCATCTGTTTGAATCCTTCTAGACTCCAAATTTCAGCAATTGGAATAATGAAAGTTAAAAAACATGCAGTTTGGCTACACATGTTGATGGCTTCTTTGTAATTTTTATTTTTATAAATTACCATTTTTGTAGCAGAGATGTTAGAATGAGGGGGCCATTCCAACATAGTTCTGCTATTGTGTGTGCCATAGAAGTGAGTTCTGGGAGTCAGGACTCATAAGTATTGATTCAAACTCTTATCATTTTAGTTAGTTAGTTAGTACATTTCAATACCACACCATACAGAAGTCCCTGGGTGGTTCACAATCTAAAAACAATCATTAAAACATTACCATGATTAAAACAATTTTTAAAACAAATAAAAACTTTAAAACCTGAAGTTTTAAAACTATTAACTAAAAGCCTGGCTAAACAGGTATCTTTGCAGGTCCTTCTTTAAAACATTCAGAGAAGGGGGAACTCTAATTTGATTAGGAAGTATGTTCCAGAGTCCTGTGGCAACTCTAGAAAAGGCCTGGTTTCCAGTTGCCACCAACTGAGCTGGTGACAACTGCAACTGGACCTTCCCAGATGATCTTAATAGGCGACGGGGTTGATGAAGAAGAAGGAGAAGGTGCTCTCTTAAATACCTCGGACCCAAGCCATTCAGTGCTTTATAGGTAATAACCAGCACTTTGTATTTTACCTGGAAACGTATTGGCAGCCAGTCTAGTTCTTTTAAAAATGGGTGTAATGTGATCAAATCACATTTATTTGATGCTTTGTAGCTTTTGAGATGGATTCTTAGTTGCCTGGAACTTCATGTTTCCCACCATTGCTGAAAGGATTAAGGCAGTAACTTCAGTCTCTCTAGGGAAAGTGGATGAACCTGCTTGGAGGCCTTATTCAGCAGACATTTTGTAAGATGACTTGAATATATGCCTACTCATTTTCTTTTTGTTCTAAGAGAGACTAGGGGAGGGAAAGATTAGAGAGCTGAATCCTTTACCCCTCTATTGCTTATGATTCCTAATTTACATTAGTTAGGCCACATTTGCTTTTGAGATGACACATTATCAATAGCTGCTAAGGTTGTGATATGTCTTTATTAGAATTAAATATTTAAAATTCTGCTCCCACACTCATTAGTCAGTGACTCAAGCCGGTCAGAAGCCAGGACATTCAGACATCAGGCTTATGCTGACTTCTTAGTTAATTGCATCCAAAGCAAGCAGTTTCAATGGGCTTTATGCCATTTAACCCAGAGAAGAATGTGGGTCTCTGTCTTCATCTCATTGTGCCACGGGGTGGCGGGGGGTGGGGGAGGCAACAGAGCAGGATAGAAAATGGCCATCGGTCTTCACATTGATTGAATTTTGTTTGTGTCGCTGCCATAGTGTTGGTTAATTGCAGCTTTCAGTTCTTGCAAGTACATCCTTTCAGCATCTCAGATAACTCTAGTGGAATCCTTTTCATCCTTGTGGAGATGGTAACAAAAGCTGTATACTGTATACGTGTGTGTGTGTGTGTGTGTGTGATATTTGTAAGTTGCATCTGCCAAGCTTATATTTGGCACAGACAAACATTTTGAAATCTTGCCTGCTTTAATTTAAAAATCCTACATTTTGATAAAGATTTTTTAAAAGTGTTCATTCCAAAATTGTGTCCTTTTCGCTTAGGTTTGACTTCAGATTTAACAGTCAAGACATGTTTAATGAGATATTTGCATAATGAACAGAATGGATGGATAAAATTGATTTATAGATTAGCAGGATTGGGAAGGATCCTTGCACAAGAGGGGAATGTTTTACACTTGATACTGAAGGTGAACAGAAACAACCACATTTACCTAACGGCAACCTACTGCGGCAGACCTACAGCTACAGGAAGCGTTTGTAATTTGTAACATCCTAGTCTTTGGGAGAATTTTATCACACTTCTGCACAATCGACTATCTCATATTGGTGAAGCAAGAATGTGGAAAAATTCTCACCATGTGTGCTTATGGTTGTATGCCCACTGAGGCAAGTTAAAATTTAGTGAACAGTTGTGTATATTCATCCTGAATTTGAATGTTCTTCTAGCATACCTTGCACCATGTGAGTCAACCTCTGCTATGCTGCCTATGAATGGGATAAGATTGCACACCTTTTCTTGTGCTGACGTAAAGCATAAGAACATAAGAATATAAGAACAGCCTGGCTAGATCAGGCACAAGGCACTTCTAGTCCAGCATCCTGTTTCACACAGTGGCTCACCAGATGCCTCTGGGGAGCCCACAGGCAAGAGGTATGTGCATGCCCTCTCTCCTCCTGCTGCTGCTCCCCTGCAACTGGTATTGAGAGGCATCGTGCCTCTGAGGCTGGAGATGGCCCACAGCCATCAGACTAGTAGCCATTGATAGACCTGTCCTCCATAAATCTGTCTAAGCCCCTTTTAAAGCCATCCAAGCTGGTGGCCATCACCACATCCCATGGCAAGGAATTCCATAGATTAATTATGTGCTGTGTGAAAAAGTACTTCCTCTTGTCATTCCTAAATTTCCCAACCTTCAGTTTCATGGGGTGACCCCAGGTTCTAATGTTGTGAGAGAGGGAGAAAAATTTCTCTTTGCCTACCCTCTCCACTCCATGCATAATTTTATACACTTCGATCATGTTTCCCCCTAGTCACCTCTTTTCAAAGGTAAAGAGCCCCAGATGCTGTAGCCTAGCCTCATAAGGAAGGTGCTCCAGGCCCCTGATCATTTTGGTTGCCCTCTTCTGCATCTTTTCCAATTCTACAATATCCTTCTTAGGATAGAGTGATCAAAGCTGTACTCAGTACTCCAGATGTGGCCACACCATGGATTTATATAAGGGCATTATAATATTAGCATTTTTATTTTCATCCCCCCCGCCCAATGATTCCTAGCATAGAATTGGCTTTTTTCACAGCTGCTGCGCACTGAGATGACACTTTCAATGAGCTATCCACCACGACCCCAAGATCTCTCTCCTGGTCAGTCACCAACAGCTCAGTTCCCATCAGCATTTATGTGAAGTTGGTGTTTTTTGCCCCAATGTGCATCACTTTACACTTGCTTACATTAAACCCATTTGCCATTTTGTCGCCCAGTCCCCCAGTTTGGAGATATCTTTTTGGAGTTCCTCACAATCCATTGTGGATTTCACTACCCTAGATAGTTTAGTGTCATCTGCAAATTTGGCCGCTTTGCTGGTCACCCTAACTTCAAGATTGTTATGAACAAGTCAAAGAGCACTGGTCCCAGTACTGATCCCTAGTGGACCCCACTTCCTACCTACCTCCATTGTGAAAACTGTCCATTTATTCCTACTCTCTGTTTCCTGTCCTTCAACAAGTTACCGATCCACACATGAACCTGTCCCCTTATTCCATCACTGCTAAGTTTACTCAAGAGCCTTTGGTGAGGAACTTTATCAAAAGCTTTTTGGAAGCCCAAGTATACTATGTCAACTGGATCACCTTTATCCACATGCCTGTTGACACTCTCAAAGAACTCCAAAAGGTTAGTGAGGCAAGACTTTCCTTTGCAGAAGCCATGCTGGTTCTCCTTCAACAAGGCCTGTCCTTCTATATGCTTAGCAATATTGTCCTTAAGTATGCTTTCCATCAATTTACCCGGCATCGAAGTTAAGCTGACTAGCCTGTAATTTCCTGAATCCTCCCTGGATCTCTTCTTGAAAATTGGAGTCACATTGGCTACTTTCCAGTCCTCTGGTACAGGGTCTGATTGTAGGGACAAGTTTTATATTTTTGCTAGGAGATCAGTAATTTCACATTTGAGTTCCTTCAGAACTCTTGGGTGGGTGCCATCTGGCCATGGCGATTTGTTAATTGTAGCTTTTCAAGTCGGTTTAGAACATTTTTCCCTTGTCACCTCAAATTCACCAAGTTCCTCAGTTGCAAAACCTGAAAAACTCAATTCTGGAGAGGGTATACAATCAGTATTAGGGGTGTGCAATTCGGGTTTTCGGTTGATTCGGCTCGGACCCGAACCGAATCACCCCTGTTCTGTTTTGTGCCCGAATCTGGGTCACCCGAATCACCCTTGATTCGGTTCGGATTTGGATTTAATCCTAATCCTAATCCTAATCTATTTGGGGGGTAAAAAGGGGCCCAGGGGCAAAATTTTGGTGTGGGGTGGTAGTACCCAATGGGTAGAGTCTACCACCCCAATTTCAGGGGGATTGGGCAAAGTCCTGATTTTTGGTGAATTTTTGAAGTTTTAGTGACTTTGGGGCAGTTTGGGGGCATAGAATGGGATCTGGGCAAAAGGAGTGGGGTGGGGTGGTAGTGCCTAATGGGTGCAGGCTACCACCCCAATTTCAGGGGGATTGGGCAAAGGGCTGATTTTTGGTAAATTTCTGAAAATTTCATGTCTTTGGGGCAGATTGGAGCAGATTGGGGCAGAAAGTGGGGCCTGGGGCAGAATAGTGGGGTGGGGTGGTAGTGCCTATTGGTTGGAGGCTACCACCCCAATTTCAGGGGGTTTGGACAAAGGGGTGATTTTTTGAGAATTTTTGAAGTTTTAGTGACTTTGGGGCAGTTTGGGGGCAGAAAGTGGATCTGCCCCAAAAGAGTGGCGTGGGGTGGTAGTGCCTAATGGGTGGAGGCTACCACCCCAATTTCAGGGGGATTGGGCAGCGGGCTGATTCTTTGGGAATATTTGAAGTTTGGGTGTCTTTGGGGCAGATTGGGGGCAGAAAGTGGATCTGCCCCAAAGGAGTGGGGTGGGCTGGTAGATAGTGCCTAATGGGTGGAGGCTACCACCCATCCCCAATTTAAGAGTGATTGGGCAGAGGGGCAGAGATACTTCTCTGCAATCTCCTTATCCTCCTTAATAATCCCTTTCAAACCCTCATCATCTAAGGGTCCAACTGCCTCCCTGGCAGGTTTTCTCCTTCTGATAGATTTAAAGAAATTTTTGTTATTCCCCTTGACACCTCTAGCTATCTGCTCCTCAGGCCCTCTCTTTGCATCCCTTATTGTGTCCTTGCATTTCTTTTTCCAGAGTTTATGTTCCTTCCTGTTCTCTTCATTTGGGCGGGACTTCTGTTTTCTGAAGGAAATCTTCTTCCTTTTTATAGCTTCCCTGACTCTACTTGTTAGCCATGCTGGCATCCTCCTGAACTTGGTGGTACCTTTCCTCCTTCTTGGTATACATTCCATTCCAACTGTGCTTCTAGTATTGTGGTTTAAAATAGGTTCCATGCTTTCTAGAGTGATTTGACCCTCCTGACTTTCCCTTTCAAATTCTTTCTTACCAGTCCCCTCAGTTTTGAGAAGTTTCCTCTTCTGAAGTCCAACGCATCTGTTGATAATTCTCCACTCGCGTATATGGTGAATGGAATCACACTATGGTCACTGCTACCCAATGGTTCTGCAACTCTGACATCTCACAACAGGTACTGGGCACACCACAGGATTAAATCCAAAGTCGCTATCTCTCTGGTTGGTTCTGTGACTAACTGTTCTAAGGCACAGTCATTTAGCACATCTAGAAATCTGGACCCTCTCTCATTAACTGAATGTGAATTTACCCAGTCTATGTGTGGGTAGTTGAAGTCATCAATTATTACTGCTCTGTCTCTCTTTGACACCTCTCATATTTGCTTCTCCAACTCCAGGTCACTCTCAGCATTTTGATCTGGAGGGCAATAGCACGTCCCTAGTAACACATTTCCTTTCAGTCCTTGTAATGTTACCCATTCTGTGGAGGATTCTGGTCCACCTAGGTTTTCTTGCTTATTGAAATCTATCCCTTCTTTGATATACAGTGCCACTCCTCCCCCAACCCTACCCTCCCTGTCCCTTTTATAGAGTTTGTATCCAGGAATAATCATGTCCCACTGGTTCTCACCATTCCACCAGGTTTCCTGTTACACCCACTATATCTATGTTCTCATTAGTAACCAAGTACTCCAGCTCACCCATCTTGGCTCGGAGGCTTCTGGCATTGGTATACAGACATCTATACACCGGGTCCCTCAACTGGTGTTGGCGTGTGCTATCCCCCTTACTATCATTTGACCTATTTGGCAAGCTGTCCTTTGTTTCCTTCTGCTCAACTCCTGGCTCTACTCTGTCCCCTTCACCCTCACACCTTAGAGGATTTCGCTGGCCAAAGCAGATGCCACCCTGTTCCTGCCGGCAATCCCCCAGGTGTCATTTTAAAAGCTGCTCTGCGGCCTCCTTGATTTTAGCGCCATCAGTCTGGTTCCATTTTGGTTCAAGTGGAGCCCATCCCTTTTGCACAGGCTTTGCTTTCCCCAAAATGTATCCCAGTGTTGAATGAATCTAACCACCATTTCATCCGTGCATTGAGACCCCTCAGCTCTGCCTGTCTCGCTGTTCCTGTGCATGGAGCAGGTAGCACTTCAGAGAATGCTACCCTAGGAGTCTTGGACTTCAGTATGCTTCCTAGCAGCCTAAATTTCACTTCCAGGACCTCCCGACTGCATTTCCCAACATCGTTGGTGCCAATGTGCAACACGACAGCTGACTCCTCCCCTGCCTACCCCAATGCAGTGTGACGTCCACAGCCTTCACACCAGGCAGGCAAGTAACCATGCAGTCTACACACAAGTCACAGACCCATCTCTCTATGCCCCTAATGATCGAATCACCCACTACTGAGGCCCCCACCCCCTTGAGGAGTGTCCTCTGTGCAGAGGATATGGGCACATCATCCAAGGAAGGGGTCCCTGCTAAGGGAGTGTTTCCCTCTTCCTCAAACCAATATCCTCCTTCCCTGAGACCCTCATTCTCCATGACAGTAGAAGCGCCATCAGCATGGGAGTGGGATGCCTCTACCACATCCCTGAGGGTCTCATCCACACACCTCTCTGCCTCCCTGAGCTTCTCCAGGTCAGCCACCTTGGCTTCAAGGGAACGAACTTGTTCCCTGAGAGCCAAGAGCTCTTTGCACCGAGCGCACATCCACGACTTCTTCCCCTCAGGCAGATAGTCATAAGTGCAACATTCTGTGCAATACACTGGGAAGCGGCCCCTCCCCTGCTGGCATTCTACCTTCATAACCTTTGGGTATTCTACCTTTGGGTATTTAAAGTATATGGGGTTTGAAGCTAGGTACTGGGTACAGTTGTCAGTTAATTAATGTTTTTTAGTTTTGTCCTCCAAGAAAATTACAAACGTTGTGTAGTACTCACCTTATTCTTGGTTTGTGTGTCTCGCCACAGCTTTTCCCGCCAATCTCCCACTAAACTCCTGCTAAACTCCTTTGTTATCTGTTTGCAAACTCCTGTTAGCAAATCTCCTGGGAGCAAAGCTTCTCTGGTCCAAGCCTTGTATTTAACACCAGCAGTCACACTGACTCAGCTCGAGAATGTGGGGCATCGCACAAGCTGGTGCCCTCACCTGGAATGAATGAATCCCTCACTCAGGCTTCTCCTCTGGCAAAGACACGAACACTGCCAGCCAGCCAGCAATCCAACCCTAGGAGATTCCCAGCCCTAGCAGACCTAGCTTCTCCTTCCCCTCTTGTTTTCTTGGTGATGTATTTATTTATACTATATCCTTGCTGTGGAAATGTTGCTACAAGCTTTTTGCTTCCTCCCTCCTCAAGACCAGCAAGCATTAAGGCTATTCAGGTAGTCGTTAAGGCAATTCACATGACCAGGCGGGTGGGGGGAAGGCAGGGTCCAACTCACCTTCCCCAAAGATGAGCAAGCAAATGCTGCCGGGAATGTGGCTCACCCTCCCAGATGATCCATGCTGCTCCAAGCAATATGGATCTCCCGAAACAGGGATGATGTGTCCCAACCTCTGGATATCTCACAATGCACCACCAGTGCATTGGGGAATACCCCATGAGACGGGCACTCTAGGTGCCCATCTCTGTGCTGGTCAGGCTGTCTGCAGCCTCAGCAAACACAAGATCCCAGCCGTGAGGTTAAGGGCACACTTGTGCACTTAGCGCTTGCTAACAGTCAGGTTCAAAAGTAGGGTTAGGTGCCATGGCAGTGGAGAGATCAAGCATGATCCTGGCGCTGCACAAGAGCAGTCTAACCCAGGCTGGGCTGTCCTAGCCTGGTTTAAGGTGCTTGTGTGAACAGGCCCATTATATTATGTTGTTATAGCTGAGTGAAAATTGTGCATGAGCACACTGACAAAATGTAGTGTTATTTAGAAAAATACATAATGGAAAAGTTCACCAAACAAGACAATTTACGTGTATAGAATATAAAAGCCAATTACCCTATACACAGGAGAAAACTGAATCATTATCCTGGTTAATATGAGCTGCACTCTCTCTAGATGCCTCCACCCAATTCTGGGTAGTGATGTCTCCTTTTCCTACAGCCACAGATATTCCATCCTACCCTACTCTATTCCCAAGGAATTTTCAGAAGGATGCAGGAGTCTACTGTGGGGAGAAGGGGATGGGTAAGTTCCCTGGTGAAACTTTCCTTCTACCCAGCGTACTAAGAACCCAACCTTTGGACTCTAGACAATGTACTTCTTTTGAGACTAGTCATTCAAATTTCATTTCTGGGTTTCCCTCAGAGTTTATTGTGAACTCAATGTCTTATCTGCATGTTGAAAAACTGGGCTGAATTCTTCACTTTCATTACAGGAATGTGTCACTTCATTGTAGGAATATATTCAATTTTCTTTAATAAAGATTTTATTAATTTTTTAAATAAAGCTTTTCTTTTTCCTTTTTCCTTTAATGAAGACTTTTGTCTCATTAAGTGAAGACATAGCCATATAGAATCAAGGGTCAATCTCATTGTCTCAGAAGAAAAATAATCCATGGAGACAGCAAAGGAACTCATTTTTCAGTTGGCACTCAGCTTAAGGATAGAGTTTACTAAGTGATTTCTAAAGTTCTTTAGATTCTCTATGAGCATATTTATTTTGAATATTTATACCCTGCATTTAAATGAATGGCTATCAGTCTAATGTGCACTGAAGTATATTGAGTGAAGGGGGCATGGTTGTGGAGAGGCAGACTTTGCATCTAATTCACCATTCCACTCCTATTGGTTACTCTGGATTTTATTCACCATTCCATTACTATTGGTTACTTTACATCTTATTCACCATTCCACTCCTGTTGACACAGATACCATTAGTAATGTATAGAAAGACACCACTATACCCAATGCACAGATCCCTTTGTTCCATCATATCAGCTTCTTTTTTTAAAAAAAAAATTATTTTCAATAAGAAATGAAATGTGTGTTACACTTTCTGTATCTTCAAAATCCTACAGATTGCAGGTGTTTGCATGTCTTCCAATATAACAACATAACAACTTGAGATGTTAATCAAAACATTAACAAAAGATAATTAGAGAAGATAATATGGTTTGAGGGGTAGAAAGGGGAGGGAATAGCAGCACAGTTACCATGTTAGCATGATTTGAAGTAAGTCAGCTGAATGGACAGGATCTTTGTAGCAATGTAGTCCCAAAATAAGTGCCACCTGGAGAAGAAAAATAAATTGGCAGAATAGAGGTCCTGTTTTACCTTGGTACATCCCAGATCCTAATGAACCATGAACGGATTGAGATGTGGTCTCAATTTGCTTCAGTACTAAGTGGGGAGAAGAGTACTTTGAAGCAGGGATGTACATGAATTGATTTTTGCATTTCAATTTGAGGTCAAATTGAATCAGCCAGATTTGATTCAAACTTGAACCTGCAAACTCAGATCTGATCTGATCAGATTCAATTCAAATTGAATTATATTTTATTTGGATTAAAATCACTTCAACCCACTTTTAAAGGTCCAGGGGCACCAAAGTGGTGTGGTGGGTAGAGCCTCATGGGTGCCACCTACCACCCATATTTCAAGGCAGTGGGGCACTTGGTTGATTTTTTATGCTTTTAAAAAGTTTTTCGTGGTTTTTTTTTATTTCCGCCATATGGAATAATGGGGATTTGAAGCAGCCCTAACCGTAACCCTAACCTGGAACCCCAGCTCTCATTTTCTTTTTTAAAAACTAAATTCTAGCCCTTGTAGAAGTGGAGTTATGGAGCAAAATTTGAAGTCACTATTTTTGAAGCATTTAGAATCTTTGGTGTGTAATGACTTTTCCTAATAATGAATCCCTTTGAGGATTCACTATACACCAAAAAGTCTAAACAATTCAAAAATTCCTTAAAAACAAACTTTGTACCTCATTGCCTTGTGGGTGGAGGGGAATTAATTGTGTGTGTGTGTGTGTACGCATAGAGGGCATGCTGATGCTGAAAAAAGCAAACCACATGAGCGGTCTTATTTCTTTTTTATTTTATTTATTATCCATCTTATTTATCCATCTTATTAGCCATCTTATTTATTTATCTATTTATCTATTTATCTATTTATCTATTTATCTATTTATCTATTTATCTATTTATCTATTTATCTATTTATCTATTTATCTATCTGTCTATGATTTCTCTATGTAAACCGCTTTGGAAACTTTTGCTGAAACACATTATATAAATAGTTGTTGTTTTGTTGTGAATGCAGTAAGTTGGCCTCAGATAGGGATGGGCCCTGGCTGACAGCCTGTAGGCTAACACCTGCCAGAGAACCAGTCTAGACTCATCATGGCCAAATGCACATGTGTGTTTTTGTGTGCGCACGCCTATGCGTGCTGCAGGAGAGCTAACAACAAAACAACCAACAATAAGCCAAAGCTACCAACACAACTGAAAGCCATCCAGGAAGCCAAAAAAAAAAAAATCCCCACCTGTGCTGCAACAGTTTCCTATGGGTGCTCACCCTGGGACAATAGTCCACCACCATGAGCGGGCGGCATGCATCTGCAGCAATAACAGGCAGACTGTGACGCATTGGTTGGCCAGGGTGAGCAGGTGTTGTAGCAGGTGGGAGTCACCATGAGTCACTCACCCGCCTCCACATCCAGCTCGGGGTAGCCCAACAGGGGGTGGTTGGCCTTCAGGAAGACCAGCTGCTCCACCAAGCCAGCATCCAAACATGAGCAGTGGGGTGGCACCATGTCCCCAGCCATGGAAGACACCCTCTCACTCTGCACACTCGTTGGGGGACAGGAGAAGAGCTGTCTGGCAACCACTGCCAGGTCTGGCTAGACTTGGCAATGCATTACCCCAAACGGGTCGAGATCCATCTCAGGGTCTGCCGCCACCAGTTCCGGCACGTACTGCAGAACACTCCACTTGGCTGCACTGTAGGGCCCTCCACCTGGGAAGCTTGCCAGGAGTGAGAGCATTGCCCTTCATGGTTGGGTCACACAGGCATGCCAAAACATGCTCTGCCAATTGACCCAACTGGTGCTGAGCCGCTCCACACCTCCAGTCCTCAACCAACCTGCCAGGGCACATTCCTCCCCAGTGGTCAGAATGGTCTGGAGCTCACCCATTGACTTCTCCAGGAGAAGAGTGGCAGGCCAAGCCTGGCTCAGAGCTGCTGTTTCAGCACACAAGCTCTTGTCACAAGGAAGAATGGCTTGAGTGTCAAGAGCAGCTCAGAAATGAGATTCCAGTCTGCAGTGGGCAGGTCGCACAGTCCCAAGCCACAGTTCCTCACCAGGGTATGGATGGCCACCTCTTGCTCCTGCAAGTGCTAGAGCAATTGCAAAGTGGGGGTCCACTGTGTCTCAACATCTCCAGGGATGACATGAGAAGGTAGGATGAACTCACGCTGCTGCTCCCAGATCAGCCACCTACCCTTCTCGCTGAGGTGGAAATAGGCTACAATCTTGCGGCACTTGTCCACAAGGGCAGCTGTGGCAGCAGCAACTCCTGAGGCGGGTAGCCCCAGACCATCCCTTGCCCTCACCATCTTGATGCCATGTGCATCCATCACAACCAGGTGCAGAGTGTGTGCCATACAGTGTATGGACACAAACTGCAGCTGGCATGCTGCCTTCAGCATGTTGGCACCACTGTCGGTGACCCTGAAGCCCCTGCCATGGTTTGGCCACCTGGACAGCCATTCCTCCACCTGACGCCTGATGACCGCTGACAGCTCATCTGCCATGTGGTCTGTGTCCAGAGCCTCCACATGCAGCAGAGCCCGCCTAGGCTTTGCTGCCTGTGATGTGCTAGCCACGCCAGCAGCAGCAGATGTCATCCCGTCTCTCTCCTGCCCCCACCAGTGTGCAGTGAGGGACAGGAAAGCAGCCCGCACTCCACTACAGCTGGTCCACACATCTGTAGTAAAGTGCACACAAGAGGCAGGCTAGCTGAGCGGGTCAGGTGACAACAGCAGGTGGAGGTCATAAGAACATAAGAACAGCCCTGCTGGATCAGGCTCAAGGCCCATCTAGTCCAGCATCCTGTTTCGCACAGTGGCCCACCAGATGCCGCTGGAAGCCACAGGCAGGAGTTGAGGGCATGCCCTCTCTCCTGCCATTACTCCCCTGCAACTGGTACTCAGAGGCACACCCTTGAGGCTGGAGGTGGCCCACAGCCCTCTGACTAGTAGCCATTGATAGACCTCTCCTCCATGAAGTCATCCAAACCCCTCTTAAAGCCATCCAGGTTGTTGGCCGTCACCACATCCTGTGGCAGAGAGTTCCACAAGTGGATCAACAGGCAGGTAAGGCAAGCAGGTCAGGCAGTGGCAGACTGAGGTCCAACAAGCAAGCAAGGCAGTCAGGTCAGGCAATGGCAGGCAGGGGTCCAAAAGGTGAGCAGGTCAGGCAGCAGCAGGCAGGGGTCCAACAGATAGGCAAGGAAGCCAGGTCCGTCATTGGCAGGTGGGAGTCCAACCAGGCAGGCAGGGAGCAGAACAGAGAAACAGGGGTCAGGGGGAACGGGGTACACAGAGCAGCAGACCAAGGTGCAAAGCAACTCTCTAAAATGCAGCAGATTAGCAGAGCAAAATCCAACAGCAGCAGGTCCTGGAGCACAACCAAAGCTCTTCCCGAAAAGCAGAAGAGTAAAGTCAGGCAGGCACTGCCTGGATTAAATACATTTTGGAACTCCCTCCTTTTTCCTTCCCCCTTTCGTCCCTCCCCCGAGCCCCCCTTGCAGCCAATGGAGGCAAAGTCAAACCAGACAACACTCTGATTTGAATGACAAAAAGCCAACCAGATTAAAGGACATCACTAGCCAATCAGAAGCCAGTGTCTGGAAAAATCAAGAGGCCTGAAATTTTGTAAACAGACCTCTGTAATGGCGGCCACCAGATCTGAACCATCGAACTGATTCAATTCAAACTAGGCATGGTCCAGTACAAACTCAGACTGGACCCTTCTTTTGGGAGGCCCGTCCAGTTTGACCTCAAACCTGTCAAACCAGGCCGGTTCTAATAGAACCAGGTATTATCTGAACTGGTTTTGCACATCCCTACCCCATAGGCATTTCTCCAGGAACTGCATAGTATAATAATGCTAGAGTATTGTTGCAAATTTTGATGCATATTAATTGTTCGCTTTTTAAAAGCCTCTTTCCCAGCATCTTATCTTTCAAGCAGTCAGTGTTTAGCACCCAGTGTAATCTGAAAAAAGCCAGAGTAATTTAACTGAGGGAGTAGATAAAGATTCTCTCTGCCTGCCCAGCATGTAAATTCAAAGAACTGCTTTATTATACTTGCCAGATTTAGTGGAGAAAAGCATGAAACTATCTCAATGAGACAACTGATAAAACTTGGAGGGCTGTTATTTCTGCCGGATAGTTCAAGGAATTTTTTTAAAAAACCCAAAGCAGATACAGATCTATATTATGCCAAAGTAATATACTGACATGACATCCAGGCCTAATAAATATACTGAACTAGGAATGACGTGAGCAACATAAACAAGTCATTGTCCAGACTGTTCTTTCAAAGTTTGTAATGCATATGCTAAATCAAGTAGCTCGTGAAAAGTGCTGATAGACAAATCCTATAGGAGCCCATTCAATAAGTTATAGAGCTCATCTAGAGATTCCATGCTGAGCTGCAACGTTTGAAAAGCATCTTACTGCATGCACCCACCTGACTTCATAAAAATCTCCATTCCAGTGGCACACAGTCTTGGTCACACTTCAGCCATGTGAAAGTGATTTCTGATGGCCTCCATATGGGGGCTGAAATCTATAAAGCATCCCTTAAGACCGAGTAAGCTCCAGAGGGAGCTTGTAGGAGCACCACAAACACAGCTAGCTCAAAGGAAAAGCTGAATCTCTAATTTGTTCAAAAGCCATTTGGGTAACTGACTGAGAAGGAAAGAAGACATTAGGAGAACATCAGAGCAGAATGTGAGCCTTTCCAGTCCATTTATTTTTGGTGTAATAAATACACAATTGTTATTCACCCATTGGTAGGCATCCAGATGCCCTTCCTCAAAGTAGCACTTCTGCTGCAAGGGTAATGGCATTTACCCAGCACTCAAAAACCACAGTATTTTGTCCCCTGGAAAATGAAGTTACATAGAATCACTGCCTTATACCAAGCCAGTCCATTCGTCCATCTAGCTCAATACTGTCTACACTGTAGCTTGTCCAAGATCTCAGGCAGGAGTCTTTCCCAGCCTACTTGGAGATGCCTGGGGCCTTCTGCATGCAAAGCAGATGCTCTACAACTAAGCTATGGCTCCATCCCCAAAGGTGGCTATGCACGCTGGTGGCCCAAGTTCAACAGCAGGTGGAGGGCTAGGTTTGCCCACCACTGGACTAAGAGCACATGCTAGAGTCACTTTGCTGAAGCTAAGCAGGCTTTGGTATGGTCAGTGGGAGACTCAATGGGAAACTCATGTATGCCACATTTGGGGATGGAGTCATAGCTTAGTTGTAGATGCAACTAGACAGACCAATGGTCTGCCTTGGTATAAGACAGCTTCTAATGATCCTATGTAACTTCATTTTTTACAGCAGGTCCTTACCTGTTCTCCACCACTCCATGCAGCTTCCTGCTGTGATGGCGCTCACCCCAACATCCCGCATGCTGCTACAGCACAGTACTTGCATGCACATGGCCTGTGTGCATGTGTGGATGCCATTTGTGTGGTCAGCATGATGTTGCTGGGCATGCAAATGGTGTCCATGCATGCGTGGTGCCATGTGCATGCTGCCACCATGCTGCCACGCACAGGCTGCTGGGGGGAGCGCCATTGCAGCGAGAAGCTGCATAGAGCGGTGGAGAGCAGCAAAGTCCCTTTAAGGGTGCCACTCGCTGCTCCACCCACCCAACCCCCACAGCACCTTAGAGCACTGAACCAGTTTGGCCCTCACGGTTTGGCACTGGACCTGTGCACGAACCTGGGTTCATGCACACACCTGTTAATGTGTGTTCTTCTTGGAAGGATGTCCCCTTCACTGTCCCATGTTGGAGCATACATCTGTGATTTCTTCCTCTTAATTAAAAAAAAAAATGCTCAACCTGCTAATCCCCCTGTAGGAAAACTATAATTCCTTCATTAAGTGTGGATAGGATATTTTGCCACTGCTGCTTAATCAGAGCTAGCACACACATTGTTTAGATGTTTCTTAATCATCTGGATTAGCCCTATGTCTTGCTTCTGCTGGCCTGTCAGCAGTAACATGCTCTTGTTCTGACCGTCACCAATGAAATCTACAAATCTCACTATGCACATCACAACAGAAGCATGACTCAGGGGCACAACTGTTTCCCCCAGTTCTGTGTAACATCTGAGCTGGCTCTTAAGTAACTCTACAGTATGCAAAACAGAGAGATTTCTCTCGGTAAAATGACATGTTAGATCATCTTGGGCAATCCCTGTGAGAGCCAGCCCTGCAATAGTCAGCAATTGGCCTGACTCCACAGATTCACTTCAATGGGCTCCATTTAGGGAGTCCAGGGAACAATCCCACCTTCCTACACCATATTTCACACCACATGTTGCTCTCCCTCAGAAGTACCAGTACAAAAAGAAACCCAATTTCTTTGAAAATGTACCGGGCTTCTTTTTCAGTTTAATCTTGAGTACGTCCAAGAACAAATCTAGGAATCTTGCCATAACACAGAGAGAGAGAGAGAGAGATAGTCCTTTGCCACTCCCATTCTAAAATCTGAAATGGCATTGTGGTACAATTGACCTCATGTATATGACTCAATAAGCCTCTTCTCACAATTCGTGAGAAGGGCTCCAGGGTGGTCTGCGGGGAGCGTGGGTTACACTTACCCTCCCCTCAGATGATCATCCTTGCTTCCCTGGGCAGGCCGATCACCCACCCAGATGACCAGTGACTCACCAAGCAGCTCAGAGGGTCGGAGTTCTGGGACACACCACCACACATCGGCCCATCCCCCTGAGCTTCAACAATGCACCATGCATTATGGGAATCCCCCCTTTCCTCCCTGAGTGTGCCAGCCACGGCTGCAGCCATGGCTGACACATGAGCAAAAAAATGAGGTTAAGGCAGCACTCTCTCCCGTAACATTATTTTAAGGGGTGGCTGAATCGGTTGGTTTAACACCATGTAGCCACTGGGATCAGCTCAATCCAGCAGTTCACACTCGTGTGCAAAACTGGGCTGGGCTTCTTTAGCCCGATTTTGCATACGTGTGTGAATAGCCTCCAAGTTTGGAATAGTACTAGTCAGGACTGGATTATTCAAGCCACATTGTTGAAGTAAGTGTAAAGAACTTTTGCTTGCCCATGTATACCAACACTTCTATGCATGTTTACTCAGAAATCCCACTGAGTTCAGTAGAGCTAGCTATTTCATACATGTGCATAGGATTACAGTCTGAAATATATAAAAAGGGATAGTGAAAGACTTAAAGGAATTCCCTGTAATTCTCTTCCTGAGATATTCATAATTCCTTTTCCTTACAACTATCATCTCTGCAGTTGATCATGAACAGTGTTGAAAACCATTCTTTCACTATCTCATCCATAACTTATCTGCTTCTGTGTCCTAAGAATTCCCTAACCCAACCCCAAAATGTACATTGGATAGCCATTAATCCTATAACTTCAGCCAAGCCACTATGAGCACATTTGTCTGCCTGTGCAGACAAATGCTATACCCATGGAAAGCAGAGGACGGCTATGAACACATTGGCACCAGGAAGTTTTTCACACCTGCCTTTTAGCTCACATCTCCTCTGGAATGGAGGGTGTGCATTCACATATCAGCCAAATTTACCCCGAAGTCCCTGCGAGCTATTGGGGAGCACTTCACCCACAATTTGAGTTATTCATTGCATGTTAGCAATTGTAGCTTGATTTATATCCGGGATTTTAAAAAATCCATTTTTGTGTCAGTTGCGGGGGAGGGGGCAATTTTGAACTCTCGGTAAAGCCTCAGAGCAAACCAGTGGCAGCTCCTGGAAAACTCCCGGAGGCATGGCTAGCCAGCACAATCTGGTTTCCCTGTACCTGAGTACACTGCCCCCAATTTCAATAATGCCTGAACAGGGCTTTTCTCTTAAAACATTTAATTCCTTTTCAATGAAAAAGATGATCAGTCTCTTTTCACTCTTACTTAAAGAACCAACTGAAGAAAAGAATAAAACTGGCCCTATTCAACCACTCTTTCCAAAGAATTGCACTTCCATTCATTAGTAGTCATCACCAAGAATCCTCTTAACTGTCGGGAGACTTGGAATTAGTGGTGTGAATCACTCTCAGGAACTAATGTTCTCTAAATGAATGCAATAAACTGAGTGAGTGAGTGAGTGAGTGAGTCTCATTTTCTTATACCAAGAGTTCCCAACCTTGGGTGCTCTTATGTTGTTGGACTACAACTAATCTTCCCCAGCCACAATGTCCTTTGGAGTTGTACTCCAACAGTATCTGGGCACTCCGGCTGGGAACCCCTGATGTATACAAATGCTTTCTAAAGCACTTGTACAACCAAGAAAGAAGTAGCACTGATGTAAAAGAAGTAGTGATGGTGTGGACTTCCAAACTCAAATAGTCCTAAACTTTGAAGTATGGAGATCAGAAAGCAAATGTGAATTTGCAGCTCCAGAAAAATAGGGTACAGTTAAAGTTCAAGATTTGTTATGGCTTTCCTCTTGAAAGCCAGAGAGTTGACATTTTCTTCAAATGAAATTACTGTCAATGCAGACTACTTAGGTTCACAAAGGGGCTTGTTTAAAGTTTAGTCAATTAAAGATTCAAGTGAAAAGCACTTCAGACGTCACTGACCTAGATTTTCCGAAGCACTTATATTCATATAAGAAGAGAAATATGGACATAACGGCTTGTGAGGGAAATTCCCAGTACAGATGGTTAACTTGCCACTTTGCCCTTTGATAGTTAAAATGTCAGAAAGGTGACAGAGTTCGATGTAGAGGACTATTCCCTGAAACAAATGGAGGCTATTTTAATAATCATGAAGTTGCTGGAGAGCCTTCAAGAAACTGGCCCAACCACAGCGCTCAACTTTCAATGAGCTTAGTGGTATATGTGAGAAAGAATTAAAATTGGGGATGAGCCAGTCAGCCAACACCTTTTCTGTATCTGAGGGTTTTAATATGGTTCTCAGATTGGTTTTCAGTAATGATCTCAGATTTGGGCTGCACCATCTTAAACATATAGGGTCCATTGACACTGACAGATTCCCTCATGTGATTTGATACATGCAGCAACCATTTCAGAGGTCATTAAAATGGCTGTTGGCTCTTTGCATGACTAGTTCATGCTCATCTCTTCTTCATGCAGTTATGTCCCTACATACACAATTGCACAGAGGAATTTAACATTATGAACCAAGTCATTCTGTTGTTAAGCTCTTTGGCACTGCCAAGAGGACACTGCGCTCTTTGCTTCAAAGAGCTTCTGTGTAGAAGTATCCCAAGGTGTCTCTTTCTGCTTTCCAGCATGGGATTAGAAGAAGACACTGTGTTTGAAACCTGCAGACAGCAATAGCCTCAAGGCACTCAAGATAAGCCAAGGAAGGTTGACACAAAGCTGCCCAGGCACACTCATTGTCAAGTGAATAATATATTTATACTGTAGTGCCTCAGGTGGGGTAGTGAAGGCCAAGAGAGTAAGTCCAAGAGGATTCCTGGCTGGAACAAAATACTCCAGTTCGATTATTGCTATTTAAGGAAGTGGATTCCTTTGAGGTTATCATGCCATTGCATGGCAGGGAAGAAGGGCTGGAAAGTTCTTTGTGTTGCTGTAGCTGTGACATTCACATAGGCTCCCAAAGACATGATCAACCCATGAACAGTATCTGTCTCCAGATCCAAGCCACAGCACAGATTCTGTGGAGCAACTCCTGCAATGCTGTCACACAGCCCTGTACAAACAAATGCTGGTGCAAACATCGCCTTAGCACAGCTTTCCTCAATCAGCTGCTGGGTGGTGGTGTTCATGTTGTTTTAGTTTTAACTCCAAATGAAGTATCAGGGAAAGCATGATGAGAGTAGCAAAAATAAGCCATAAATTGCCTTGAGAAATCAAAAGGCAATACCAGTTGTTTGGTACTGTATAGGAAACAGGAGGTAGAAGTGGCCTACAAGTTATATGGGTAGATTAGCAACCTTTTTAACTGGCTCCACTCCTGTGTCTTTAACCTCATTCAGAAGGTAAATGGACTAAACTTTTCATATCATTTTATCTCTGTGTTAGGAAAGGCTTTACCTGATTAATTTATGTGTACCAAGTTAAAGTTAAAGCACAGTCAAAACATTAGGACCTCTGGGTTATGCTTTCCTCAAAATCTGCTTCAGCAGAAGGAACTGGAAAGGGACAGAGGAGGAAGGGGGTGCATTTAAGTACCTTGTTTTTTCTTGCTTTTATTCTCTGCCTTTCAAGACAGATGTCAGTTCTAATTTGTACTAAACACAAACTTAAATAACTGCTGGGTTGTTTTTTAAATATTTCCAAAGGGAAAGTCTCCATTGATTCTCCATCACAACATACCTCTGCATAACCTGAGATATTATTTCACATTGATGCACAATTCTACCCTATTTAGCCTGCAAAAGACTTTTCTCCATTACCATCAAAAGACTCAGATGGAAAATGCAGACTGGGCTTAACACCATGGCACCCTTTCTACTCAATTTTAAGGCTTGTGTTGGAGCTAGGAACATAGGAAACTGCCATATACTGAGACAGATCATTGGTCTATCTTGCTCAGTATTGTCTTCACAGACATTCAATCCAATCTAGACATTCAATCCAATCCAATGAATATGGTCACGGCTATTCCCTCACTGAGGGCGGGGGAAGCTGTTTGACCCATCCTGTAACGATAGAAGAGGTCAGAGTAGTTATCTCAGCAGGAAAGAACACATGGGCCCCTGGGCCTGATGGTCTGACATGGCCTTTCTATAAGATTTATGCAGACCAGCTACTACCAGTTTTAGTAAAATTATTTAATTTTGTCCTAGACAATGGGCGTCTAAATAGGCCCTTTGGGGACAGCCTCTTAATTTTTCCCCCCAAGAAAGGTGACACCACTTTACCACAGAACTGGAGACCAATAACCCTCACAAATATCGATTACAGAATCTTTGCCAAAATCCTAAATAATAGATTGGCGAAAGTGGCCCCTAAATTGGTCCACAGCTTGCAGACAAGCGCTATCTCAGGAAGAAAGATGACAGACTCATTGTGTCTGCTGAGAGAACTTTTTTACTCCATACAGAATGAAAGTTGGAAAGGTCACCTCCTCTTATTGGATCAAGTTAAGGCCTTTGACAAAGTAAACCACAATTATCTGTGGACATTGTTGAAAGCTAAAGGTATACCACCCCTATTCGTTACTTGGATACAGCTGCTCTATACGAATGCAAAGGTGACACCACAGATTAATGGATGGCGGGGCGACCCGATCATTTTGCATTCAGGAGTCCGCCAAGGATGCCCACTGAGCCCATTACTTTATGTTTTTGCCCTGGATCCGATCCTGATCAGGATTCAGAGAGAACCCCATCTGCAAGGACTCTCGGTCTCTATCCCTCCGCCCTGCGAGATCTTCCCAGGAGGGAGGAGGAGGGAGAGTGATGGGATAGCCGAACCACCTGTCCACTCAGAACCGCATTCTGAGTTTAGGGTAAAATTTGTAGCTCATGCCGATGATGTTACATTACTGTTATCAAATGAAAATAAAATCTCTGTAATACTAGACCTCTTCTGAGAATATGGCAAGATCTCAGGCTCAGAATTAAATGCTGACAAAAGTGTACTTGTTAAAATGGACCCCGGACACCAGCAACTCTCGTGCCTACCCATCTCTGAATGTAAAAGCGAAGGGGCCCCAGAGTCCAAACTGAAGTGGGTAGATACAGTAAACATTTGGGGGACTGAATATGGGATTAAGGAAAAAGTCTGGGGGGGGGGGGAATTGGACAGATTGGGAAGAAAATGTAATGCTTAAAATCACCATGTGGAAAAAATGGAGCCTTGCCATGTACCAGAAAGCGGTTTACATCCGGACTTACCTGATACCTCCGGTGCATAACCTGGCTGTAGTCTATCCTCCCCCGCTCGATCTCCTTCTGAGAGTTGAAAGTCAGATCTTCCATCTAGTATGGCACACAGCGTCCTTCCCTCTGGCCCGAGCGGTAGCATTTAAGGAGGTTAAGCGGGGAGGCCTAGCCCTACCTGCCCTGCAACCCTATTTTGTAACTGAATTCATGTCCTACAATTTTGGAAACTGGATTTTCGTGAATGTCCATAATATGTCCAACCTCCTGCAAAAAACCTGGGTCTCGCTTTTCGCTCTGCGTTGGTGCAAGTCAGCATGGGGCATAGCATGGTGGGGGAAAGAATCTTTCAATGGTAATACCACACAAGTATTAAAAAGAGAACACCCGGACTACTTGAGAGATTTGTTATTCACACTTTAAAAATGGAAGGTTGAACCGGATCTATTTAAAGGATCCTCCTCAGTTAAGCAGCTAAGGAAAACAATTTATGGAGAGATTCTAGAAGTGGGTTTCTTAAAACCTGATTTAGAACGTAAACGCTACAAACACCACACTTCACAGTATTTGTTGCAACCCAATCACCCTATCGCTCTCTTTAAGGAGAAAAAGTCCCTTTCCATTTATGGGAAACAAAGTGGCACTTATACCACCAAGTACTACCACTTAATGCAGCTAAGCCATGGCTCCCAGAGGATGAGCAAGAGTGTCCTAAAATCACCCGCAAACAGAAAGCTAGTGAGCTAGGCAAAACATTCAGGGAAACCCACTCACATTTCTTAAAAGAGTGTGTGGTAGCCAAAAGAGTGTGGCAGGGAGTAAGCAAGCTGTTAGAGTGGCCTGATTTGGAAAAACAGACTTGGGAAGAACTAACCTCGGGTTTGAGCAATAGAACCTCTTTTCGAGGTCCCAGAAAGAAACCTTCAAGGAAACGGGACGGGACGGGTGCCCCCATACTAGGGAATTGGAACATTCCCCTTCTTGTAATCAGGTTAGTAAACTTGTATGTCATTTATGCAATGCTCCTGCATAGGAATAGGGAGGGAAGACGCGACCAAGAGGTTCACTCAGATGAGACAGTAAATCTCTTCTTGAAAAGTTTGTATGGTTATGTGCAAAAAGACAAAAGAGTATCTCTTCTAAATAGCAATGGGACAAATTATGGAAATGGATGTTGGACATAACCCCACCACCACCAATTACCTGATGTGCCTTGTAATCCCCCACCCCTGAGTTACAGTACTACCTGCATATACTTCATAACCTTGTGGGTTTCCAAATCCTTGTGTGTAAATCTTTGTAGATATATCATGTACAAACAACCACTTTGTATATAATTGTGCTTTGGCAACGTACTGTATGCTTTGGTAGTTTGTTGGTTCAATAAAATAATCTTGTCCTATTTTTTTAAAAAAAAAATCTTGTCCTATCTTGGAGAAGCCAGGGAGGGAACTTGAAACTTTCTGCTTTTCCCAGAGTGGCTTCATCCCCTGAGGGGAAAATCTTGCAGTGCTCACACATCAAGTCTCCCATCCATATGCAACCAAGGCAGACCCTGCTTAGCTAAGGGGACAAGTCATGCTTGCTACCACAAGACCAGCTCTCCTCTCCACTAGAAGCCTGGCAGCATCAGTTCTCAGCTGCAATGTCTCATAGTGACCACTGGGAGTTTTTAGGATCATAGATAAAAGTGCTGGACTCCTCCCCTCTCTGTTCTTCCAGTGTTAATCTCCATTTTGTCTCTCCAGAGATGGCTGTTTGTTTAGTCTCTCCCCTTTCAGCCTTAAGCTCAGCTTCCCTATCCTTTTATAACTTCTAATTAAATCCTTGTTGTTCCTCAAACTTAAAGGACTGTCTCCAGATCTCTTGCTGGGCTGAATTCTCCCCAAACTGGCTTTGCTCTGCTAATGGGAGTGGAACTGCCATTCTTCTACAGCTTGAAAGCTTGAACACAACATCATGAAACCTGATGGCTGCCCTCATAAAGATAATAAGCTATGGTTCTCAACTTTCCTGAGCTGCAAGATACATGGAGGCTGTTCTCACACGCAGGGGAAACCGAGTAAAGGAAACCCTGCCCGGTTTCCTCCGTGCATGGTAACTGCTCCTAGCAGCACCATGGCAGCAATCCCACCTCTGGAGCCCTCCTCCCAAACAAGGTTAAGGGAGTAAATGCTCCCTTGGGCTTGTTTTCAGGATCATCTACTAGCCCTGGCTGCTTGCCCTGGGAGATTGCGCGGCTCCTGGCTGGCATCGGAGGGATCCCCATAATGCACTGCACATTCATGCAGTGCATAATAGGAGTTCTGGGGCCGGGGTGACATGCCCAGCTCCTGACCCACCGCGCTGCCCGAGGGGGCAGCTGCATGTCTGGGTGCAAGTTCTCCGCACCCAGACCATCAGTCCGGATTGTCTTCAGGGAGGCAAGCATTTCAAGACTTCCTACCCACTCTCCCTGTAACCCTTGTTCACCAACCGTGAGAAAGGGCTCGCTCTCTATTATCAATATAGAGGAAAAAGTTCTAGAAACTTAATCATGTGTTGGTAATATATTTTACAAATATACAAGTTGAGCATGGCAGAGTAGATGAAGAAACATCAGTTTAGATGAAGAAACATCAGTTTCTCCAATCACTAGCAACATATGCTTGGAGCTGTGCCTCTTTAGCTCTCTTCACAACAATCTATGTACAGTGTGTGCACATTGATATCTGGGTGCACATAGAGTATTCACATAACCTGTTCAGTGTGCATACAGTAGTAGATTTGCTATCTGTACCCTGCATTTGAGAGGGCATGTACTCAGGTTTACTTTTAAAATGGATACATGTGCAGTAATTCACACAAAAACCGCTACATGTGTACAGACACTTGCATGCATATACGATGTAAGGTCTGGATAGTACTTTTGTGTGGCTACATTTCAGCTCCCCAACTGTTAGCCTACTTTCAATAAGGAAATTAAGCTTATGAGATCACCCAGCATTCTGTGGGTGGGTGTGGGTGTCCGTGGGTGTGTTCCATCAACTTTGCAATGCCTGGACCAATATGAACCAAATTGCGTACAGCTGTAGGGACACATGGGGATGCCTCAGTGGTGTAATTTGTAATGATGTCATCCACCCTGATTCAAGATGGTGGACGTGTGAATGTCTGAGGTGCAAGTGGGCTAACTTGTGGACCACCTAACCTATTTGAACCAAATTTGCTACAGCAATAGGGACACATGGGGCTGGCTCAAGGGTGTAGTTTGTAATGATGTCATCCACCCCAATTCAAGAAGGCAGACACATTAACATTTGAGGCGCAAGTGGACTAACTTATGTCTCACCTAATCAATTTGGACCAAATTTCATGCAATAGTAATGAGTGACACAGAGGGACACCTCAAGGACATAATGAGTGACACAAAGGGACACCTCAAGGATATAGTTTGTGATTATCTCATCCACCCCAGTTCAAGATGGAGGACACGTGAATGTTTGAGGCACAAGAAATCTAACTTGTGAACCAATTTGAACCAAATTTGCTACAGCTGTAGAGACACTAAGGGACAGCTCAAGGGATTACATCAATGGATGTAATTATGTCATCCATCATGATTAAGATGGCAGGTGCGTGAATGGTTGATGCACAAGTGGGCTAACCTGTGGACTGCCTAATCGATTTGTACCAAATTTGGTACAATTGTAGTGAGTGACACATAGGGACACCTCCCTATATAGTTTGTGATGATGTCATCTAGCCCAATTCAAAATGGTGGACATGTGAACACTTAAGCCTGAAGTGGGCTAACATGAGGATGGTAACTATCAATTAATATTGTAACAAGAGGAAAGTATGATAGTGAAGATTATAGTGAAAGGAAAGTTCTTACCAGAACAACTTGTTTTGTTTAGTGACAGAAATACTGATACTGAATACTGATCTTAGGTCTCCCGGCTGGATAATCAGGTTCTGTTAACAGTAGCTACCAGTCATCAAAACTGCATTAGGAAATAAAATCCAGCTAATAATACCCATTGAGGAAACAACAACTTTAACTGTTGACTAAGCAAACAACAACAACAAACACTCAAGAAAAGGTCAATTCCATACCCAAAGAGGCAGCTTACAACTGTATTATTTTGCTCATCCCTATTAATGTTGCTCACATGGACCAACATGACTCTCTGTTTCTTAACATCTTGATGCTGTCCTCACAGAGACAAAGAGTGAAGCAGGGATTTCGAATAGGCCTTTAGGCAGAGCTAAATGGCTCAGCTCTGCTTGCCAAGGACAGAATGCTACTTTAGCTATTGCAGCAAAAACCTCTTCTTGCTCAGAGATAGCTAATGTGGCAGCACAGGATCAAGTTGCTTTATGTGTTTCTCCACCTGCAAGGCTGCAAATGCCATAATTCATATTAATAGTCCATTCCAGGTCCCTGTCTTTGCTCGGCGCTGCAAAAACACAGAGGAATATTAAAGCTCCTTCCTCCCCAACTGCCTCACAATAAACTATAGATATCAAAGGGAAGCTGATGTGAGGTTTGCTAGTTATCATGCCGTTAGAAAAGCTGTGATGAAAGCAGCTTTATCAATGAGAAGTACCATCCTCAAAGAAAATCAGTGCCTTTGTGGTTCCAAAGAGGGGGTGGAAAAACAAAACTAGAAATAAATAAAGATCAGCACATAAAATTAAGAAGGTTGGGGCATGGCTTTTCAAAACAGACAGCATCAAAGCAACTATTCTGGACTCGGACCAGCAAGAATTTGAGAGGTAGACATTGGTTCAATAGTTCAATTATACAATTTTAGATTCAAAGGAAACTTCAGTACAGCAATTGCCGGGTGATACTATTACTGAAACCTTGAAAGAATGAAATGAATCTGAATGGTATATAGGGGCAGTAATTTACTGGAGGGAGGATTTGGAAGACATTAACCACAGAAGTGCCAATGACACAGTGCCACTGCGCATTAATGTAGGTACTCATCTCCAAAGACTTCAGAGAAGTTACTGTGTTTTTACAAAGCCTCACAGCTTGAACCCAAAACACACACACACACAAAACCAAAAAACCATCCATTCATACACATACACAACCATGCAAAAAGAGAACAGAGACACCTGCAGAATAATAAACCACCTTGAGAAATGAAAGCTAGTATACAAATACCTTAAATAAAATTAAAGAAAAAGAAATATATAAGTTGGGTTTGAACCGGCTGAAGTTCCATCCTTCTCATCTAGTATCTCTCTAAAAGGCTAATGTCTTTTACTATATTTATATCTTTAACTAAATTGTATTTTGTCTCTCTAGTCTCTACCAGGCTAGAGAAGCCACTGTTTTGAAGAACTATTGTAGACAGGAACATTGCTAGGCAGGGGCGTAGCAAGGTTGTAGTGGGCCCAGAGACAAGATTTTAAAATGCCCCCCCTCAAGCTCAGCTCATGAAGTAAAGAAATCTTAAATGAGGCTGAATGTGTGTGTGTGTGTGTGTGTGTGTGTGTGTGTATAAATATATATAATTTAAAAGGTTTTGTAAATTGTGGACGATGCAAGTCATTTAATGGTACTAGAGAAAGACATGCAGTTCTGGTAGCTCCAGGTCTTAACACTCACATCAATTTCGGAGGATGAATACAACTGAAGGAAGCCCAGGCAGGTGCATGGCGGGGGGGGGGGGGTCAGTCATGTGACTTGCCTCTGGGGGGGGCAAGGCAGTGGGCCCCCAGACAACTGTCTTCCCTTGCCCTATTATATCTACACTCCTGTTGCTAGGATGCCAGGCCTGGGCCCACAGCTCCGCCCCCCACTTCCTTTGGTCAATAAACTTATTCCTCCCCCAAGAACTTATTATTATTATTATTATTACATTTATATCCCGCTCTTCCTCCAAGGAGCCCAGAGTACTACATACTTAGGTTTCTCCTCACAACAACCCTGTGAAGTAGGCTAGGCTGAGAGAGAAGTGACTGGCCCAGAGTCACCCAGCTAGTTTCATGGCTGAATGGGGATTTGAACTCGGGTCTCCCCGGTCCTAGTCCAGCACTCTAACCACTACACCATGCTGGCATGCTGGCTCACAACTTATACGTCCCCCAAGAATATGAGCATATATTTTTTGAAGTTTCTAATATTATAACACAGCACCTATGAAGCTGGAAGCAGCAGTGAGCAAGGTGAGGCTAAGAGCTCTTTCCCATGCTCTGTTCAGGTGCCTCCATTGCCACATTTCCTTCTGGAAGAGGTCATGGAGGAGGGAGGTAGCTGATGATATTTGGGGCCCTGAGAAGTTCATTGGGAACTGTGCCCAATGGACTACCCCCCCCCCCCCAATGATGCCCTTGACTGTAGGCATTTTACCCTGAATCACACCCCCTCTCCTGGCTGATTTCTGAACAGGAAAATCAGCTGTGGGTCTAGGATTCTTCACTGTTGGTATATGGGCTAGAATTCTCTAGCAAGAATTCTCAAATATTTCAAAATACGGGCAGGTTTTGCATTCGCAAGTTAGCAGCGTAGCACTTGCAAAGGAAAGATTCATTTGAAACACTTGTGTCCTTCACACATGATACGATTTGCATGCATTTTGTAATAAAGAATGTCTCCCCAAGAAAAGAAATATGTCACAAGAGGAGGCTCTAAGAATTAGGCCCAGCAACTTAGAGCAGATTCTTACACTTACAATGCCGTTTGGACACTTATCATATGTAAGTCACATTCTCTTTGGTGTGAACATGACACTTCCAAGCATATCACATACTGTGAATCATGCCATATTATCAATAAGGTTCTGGAGTACCAGTACCATCACACTAGAAAACAGCCATGTCTGAATGTGTTGTCAAAATCTAATAACATGCATTGACTCTTCTAGATCAGGGTTGGGCATTAGGTTGCTCCTGGGCTTATCTGAAGTAGCTCTCCAGGTATTTGGTCTTGTTTCTCCCCCTTCCAAACAGTACTACAAAGCTGATTGGCTGGCTGAGTTGGGGGGATGGCCATACCATTTTAAATCTTTCTTTCTTGGAGCAGTCAGGTCTGCTTTTACTTTCTTATTAATTCCTCTCCACTTTCTGCCCCCCCCCCACCCACCCAAAGCAGCTTCTCTTACTTCCCTTTAAATGTCAAAAAACCCTTATTCCATCAATTTACATTTTTGCACAAGCTACCGTTTGGGACTGTCTCTGTCTCCTCAAGTTGCTATTTCACACTTCCCAGGCTCTATTTAATTTTTTTTTTTTAAGATAGCTCCTGGAAACCTTACGTCTGTCCACCCCATTCTAAAGATCTACATCTGTGCATTGCATAGGCATAAGTAGTGAAAAATAAAAAGGCTTACAGTTTATCAAATCCAACACTGATTCAGATGTTAGCAGCTTAATGAGACTCAACATGCAGCGATGCCTCCACGTGCCTTCAATGGCTTCCAGTTCTGACAACTACTATAGATGCCACTGGCCAGAATACTTGCTAAAAATTAAGTATCTTACAGTGAATTGGAAGCAAAAAATTACAGTCAAGCAAGGGAAATCCTTGACAGTGAGTGACAATTTATGATGTAATTAGCATAGAATGAGGTATAATTAGGAGAGAAGATTAAAGGAGATATGACAGTCATTTTTAAAGAAAGATACTCTCCTGAAGAAAAGGGAGAACAGCTATTTAGACCAGACCATAGTAACTAGGACAAGAAGCACTGTGCTCTAGTTGCAGGAAAGCAGATTTCAGGAAAGGCCTTCCACCACACTTTGGTTGTGCTGTCGGTTGGACGATGGGAGGGACTATGGAAGTTGTGTTCCTATGAGTTTCAAACCAGGAGCTTAAGAAATCTGGCTATTATATGCAACAGACTAAGTAACTCTCAGGGTCCCTTCTAACTCTGCTATTTGAATTCCATTACACCCAGTTCATTAAACAACCACATGCCCAGAGCACCATGCATTTTTTGAAAGCAGCTTCCTACATGATTTTAACCCTGCCAAAGCAAACACCCCAAAGAAGGAAGAATGTGGAGATGTGTCTATTGGCTAAACTACAGCCAATCTACAGAGCTGTCTCTGATGCAAACAGTTTACAATGCAGTCCTCTGCATATATGATTGCCTGAGTAGTGAACATACAATGCTGCCTTCTAAAGCCATTGGTCCATCTAGGTCAGTGTCATCTATACTCACTGGCAACAACTCTCCAGGATTTCAGAGAGCGTTCTTTTCCAGCCCTGCCTGGATAGTCTAGGGGTTGAATCTGGGACATGGCAGCAGATGTTCTACCACTGAGCTACAAACCATGGCACACATCCGTATGGATTACAGAATGTGTGAGCCAGCCTTAAATGTGTCCAGTAGCAGTGTCCCAAGATCTCACTTTCCTGGGCATTACAATACAATCCTACAATAATATAAAAGGCAATACACATGGCTAAATCCTGTCAGGAGAGCAGCATATGTGATCTTTTAAAATACTCCATTGTGCTGAACCATGCCATAAAATCTATGAAGTACTACTCTAATACAACCCTTGTTCATTTCAGTGGAGGTTGCTTGAATGCAGTGTTTAGTGTATCATTCCTTTAAGTGCAGGACTCAAAGTAATTGCTTTAGTATGTCCCCACTGGCTTTTGTGGGGCAATTTTAGGAGAAGTGGCTCCATTTGCTCTTACCACTTCATGGAATCCTGTGAAGGTTGCTCTGTGAAGAACTTCCCTGGGTCTGCCGGGGAGTGAGGCAGAAGTAAAGCTCTTAATCTTGCTAGACAGCTGGGCTAAACATTGATATGGGAGATATTTTCAAAAGACTAGGCAGATTATAAAGGCAACAGGAGTCACAAAAATCTTGTTAAACATTGTTCACTGCATCACTTTAGATTTTAGTTGGAACTTACACTGTCAGATAAATTCTATTTATCTCTTGAATGTTTTTCTCACTGTGAGTGTTTGTTGATCTGAATTCTCACCTTCAGTAAAGATTTACATTTCTGTCCTTGATCAAGTTAAAGATAATACTCCAATTCAACCTTTCTTGGGCATTTTTTTTTTACATTGAAAGAGGGCATTTTAAAGCCAGATCTGAAGGAACACTATTTCCCCCTTTTAATATGTTTGCTTCTATGTCTGAAAATATGCATTAACTGGGTTTTTAAAAAACCCTTATCTAGTATCTCTCTAGAAGGCTAATGTATTTTGCTGTATCTATGCCCTTAACTAAATTGTATTATCTATTTCTTGTATCTGCTAAGTTCATAGATTTATCTGGGATGCACCCATATTATCTCTATTATTAGGGACACAGGATCAAAGAAGCAGGAAAGCATCCTCCCTTTATGATGAGGGTGAGGGGGAAATAGTTTCAGGAGATCTAGAACTACTGAAAATGCAAATGGTCACCAGCCGCAGATGCTGGCAAGTAAAAGAAGATATCAGTGAATGGCACTAATGTTCTAAAAGTCTCTGTCATTTTTAGTAATGAGATAAGTTCAGGAGAAGGCCATCAAACTCACTTTATTTATTATGTGTCTTGTTGCAGTAATTAAGATTAATCATGATTACCTGTCATGTTGCTAACATTTATAAGATAGACTAATTACAACTATATTAAGTGACAACTTAAACATGTATCTATGCCATGGGTTACTGATACATAATCCCCATTTTGTTCACACACATCCCTTGCTACTCTTCTCTCTCACTTTCCTCCTCCCGCAGTGAAGATTTAGACTGTAAGGGTCAAGGAACAATTTGGGTCAAGGAACAATTTCTTTTTCTGATGTTACTCTATCAAGTGCCATATACAATGTTGGCACTATATAATAAAACTATAACATATATATACTCATGTACTGCTCTATCACCACTAACAGTCCAAGCACTAGAATCTTTGCTTCAGAATTCATAGGCGTTATTTTAAAAAGCCATTGTCAAAACCCAATGATAGGAACATAGGAATGGAAGCTGCCATATACTGAAGCTCTTCTCACAATCCATGAGAAGAGCTTCTGTCGGGTCTGTGGGGAGAGTGGGCTAAGCCTGCTCTCCCGGCAGACGATCAGAGTGCAGCCCTGGGTGGCCGGATCAGCCACTCACACGACTGCTGGCTCCGTCACGGAGCTGGCGGGGACTGCACGGATCGGGGGCAATGTGGCCCCCAGAAGTTCCAGGATGCCCCACATGAGTGCACGGGGCATCCTGAAGAGACCCCCAACTTGCAGCTGCCCAGTCGGGGGTCTACTTGTGTGTTGCTGTGTGCTGCAGCAACACACAAGCAAAGAAATGAGGTTAACAGAGTGCTCACTCTGTTAACCTCATTTAAGGGGAGGGTGTTCTGAGTGGGCTAGCCGCCTCGGGAGCACCAGGCTCACCCGCAAGCCCAGTGGTTCCCACACTCCACAGAAAGCAGGCTAAGCTCCCTTAGCCTGATTTCCACTGATCATGGGAATAGCCTCACTGAGTCAGACCATAGGTCCATCTAGCTCAGTATTGTCTACACAGACTGGCAGTGGCTTCTCTAAGGCTGCAGGCTGGGATTTCTCTCAGCTCTATCTTGAGATGCCAGGGAAGGAACTTGGAACCTTCTGCTCTTCCCGGAGCGGCTCTTACCCTTCTCAGCATAATATATTTAAGCTTTCTTCTTTGCAGAATTATACAGCTGAAAGGCCTCGAGGACATTTGTAGATCTGATTGTAGGATTTATACTTGGCAAGTATTTTTCATGTTTGGTATTTCCTTCTTTTCTTTGGAGATTGAAGATTACGACTGAGGTTGGCAGATAGAATCTGTAAGACTGAGAGAAGGAAAATATGTGTAGCTAAGCTTGGTAACCTATCCCATCTGGTGGCACCCTCTCAGTGAGGAACAACTCAAATGTGAGAGGTTATTAAGTTATCCTGAACAACACAGCTTATGAAACATTTTGCTACAACTACAATGAAACAAAACTCCAAAAATAGGAATGTCTATGTGGTCATCAAGTGTAAGGACCTGTGTTACCTAAAGTACTCAGCAGGAATAGAAAGTCTCAGAAGATGATCAGTGGAGTGAGCCCTGGACCTTTGGAGTTACCACATCAGCCACATTCCAATGACAAACCATTGCCTTATGCTCAGAATCCAAGGAATTTCTCAAGCCTCTGCAATGCACACACACACACACGCACACACACACCATAGGAGCCTATGCTTGCAGAATAGGCCCTGGCTCCTTTAAGCCTATGTAGTCCCTGGAAGATGGGGCGGGGGCAGGATCTAAGGCAGAAGTCCTAAGTCTCTATCATTTAAGGCCTCAGTCTGAGGAAGTAGTTGCTGAAGTAATATCCTATTCTTTTGAGTGGATGTTCAGCTTCAGCCTGGGATCCCAAGCAGATCTGATCTCAGTTTTGATCCTTCCAGGACTGGTCCTGACCAAGATTTACATGATCAATGGAACCAGACAAGACCTGATCTACCTTGCTGAATGCTAACCATTGGGCCCCTTGCATGGGGACAATGAGCAGGATAGTATGTATGTATTTGTTTATTTCGGCCCAAGGCCAGCATAGCAGGATAGTGGCATAGGCCGAGTTCAGATGTACAGGATAACTGCAGTTATAGCTGGCCAAGGTTGTAACTGCAGTACGCCCAAATGTGGGAAACTGCGGTTACGGGCCGAAAGCTAGCTCCGTTTTGCCTTGCCAAACTGTAGTTGAAACCTTTGGTTTTCTCTAAGCTTCACTGCTGACAATTGCAATTTTACCACCAAAGCGTCTGACTTTTTACCATCTGACTGCTGACTCGGCTATAACCAGTTTAATGCCCACTTCCAAACTGCAATCACATAGGTGGCAGTGCAGACCCACCCAAGGACGTGGCACAGACCCATCCAAGGGCCCGCCCAAGGCTGTTCCATGCTTTCAACACTTCTCCCTGGCAGCCTCTAGAAAAACTGGCCACAGTCCTCCTGTCAGCCAAGCAGCTATGGAGTTGCCAGGCTACAGGAACACCCATCCCAGAGTGTGATTCCCCATGCCCGCTTATCTGCATATGGTGCACAGACAGAGTGGACCTGAGATTTATAAATTTGTGTAAATGTGCTGTCCCGTTGGCCCAATCCACGGCTGTGCACATGGCCAGGCTATGGAACATGGGGTGTGAGGATGTCATCTGGGGTACATGCAAATCTTCAGAGGGATTTGAGGAGAGGGAGGTAGTGGAAACATGTTTTCTATTTTTTAACAGAGAAAGTTGGGGGTCCCATGATGGTGGGGCCTCCTTGGGTTCACTGGTGCTTAAATAGCTGCTCAACTTGTAAGCCCCTTGGTGGGCACAGCATAGCCCCAGTGGCCTGGCCCTCTCATGAGAGTGATCACCCACTGAGCAGCAAGCTGCTTGCAGCAGGTTTGTGATGGATCTGGCTGGACTGCTTTGCTGGAGTATCCCCTTGCAACATCTTCCCTGGCCATGGTCAGACAGACCTCCACCCCCACCCCAGCATCCTTTGCCCTCCCCCATCTGCATATACCATTCTAGCAAATGTGTGTTTCCCCCTCCCCTCCCGCACTGAAAGTGGGATTCCATTCCACCTGGAAATTTGAGTTTGTGTAGTGCTTTCAATGTGTGTGGCTACTTTGGGGGCAAGGGGGTGCCATGGCCGGCAGAAGCTGTTTTGGCATTGCAGGTCATTTAAAGGACTTGAAAAGCTCTTTCCCTGGCAAGGGCGGGCGGATGGGGCCCTGAAAATGCACAAACATGCTCAGCATGCTCCTTCAAGATGGTAGCCAATCGCAACTGCCCTGCTGACACAGTGATACTTTGCCCACAGTCTGGCCACAGTGGCAGGGAGTGGCAGGGCGGGGATCCCCCCTCCTGCAATTGCAGTTTTGTTGGCCATGGTTTGTTGAACATCTGCAGTGTGAATTGGAGTTAGGAATTGTAACCCTGGCCATGATTAACTGCAGTTATCCTGTATGTCTGAACCCAGCCATAGAAGATGCCTTGAAACTGAATACAAAGAAAAAAGTACCACCCAATACAAGAAATATACAAATGAATGAAACTTCTTAAATCACTTCATTAATATAAGTCACTTATTATACATGAACATTTTTTAAGGATACTTTGAAGAACTCCATACACCAGGGAGGATGTAAAGTTTATCACGTTTGGGACATAACAATTTCATTTCTGAGGAAGCTCGTTGGGAAACAAGGACTTATCACGAAACCTTGTCAAGTGATTCATGTATATTCAGTGTTTTACTATAATAAGTGACTTTAGTGATTCATGTATAATAAGTGACTTATATTAATGAAGTGATTTAAGAAGTTTCATTCATTTGTCTATTTCTTGTATTGGGTGGTACTTTTTTCTTTGTATTTTGAGTAGCACCACTCTCCCCTTATATATATTTTTTGAAACTGAATACAGCTAACTTAAGCAGATAATGAGGAACAAACCCAGCAACTCAGGCAAGCAACCACCTGTAAAAAAAAAAAAAATGACCACAGAATAAATGACAGCTTCACATCCAACTCAAAAAGAACACAAGAGAATAGGCAGGCAGGAAACTATGCCAGAAGTCCAGGACAAAATTACCACTTCACTACCAGAACAGCACTGCTGGTCTGTGACAACGCAGTGGGTGAGTCAAATATAAGAGCTGGCCTGAGGCACCAAAAAGGGAAAAGACAGAAGCAGAGAGCAGCAAGGAGGCTGACTTATTCCAAAGAATAAGTCAGAGAGTGAAAGAAGAGCTATCTTGAGCTCCTGCATAATGGAGGCTGGCAAGGAGTTTCCATGCAACATCCCTACTGAAACAGACTTAGCCTTGGCCTTTTTCAGGGAAGGTTCCTCAAGCATAGTCCCTGGCAGGGACTAAAGCAATCTCTGTAGAGATCCCTAAAGTACATCTTCTCACGCAGAGCAAACCATGCAAAATGGGAATGTGAGTTTCCCCTTGTCCTTGGAGGAATATAAGCGTTTATTCCTCTAGCTGGGGCTAAGTTATTGTGTTAACTACCTAGAATAAACACTAGTCCTGCTCTAATCAATAGGTCATGGTGACCTGTCCTATTGCCCTCAGCAGGCAAAGTACATCTCCTCACAGTATAGGATGCAATGGCAAAATGCAACAAAATTACAGCTAAACCAAGGAATATTATTAGACAGGAGAACAAACAATAGATGCTTAACCCTTCTTAAAGCAAAGAACATGGAATTGTTTGTGTTTTGTTGAGGGGGAGGCAAGGCTGAGTCAAGGCATAACTCTGCAAAAAGACTTCATCGACAATGGCTGCAAATGATGCCGAGTTTTATTCTTGCCTCTCTTGCTAAAATTGTGGTGCAGATGAGATTTTAAACTATTGCTTACCTTTCACCATGGAGGATATTGCTGTCAAGTGGTAGTGGGGGGAGGCCGATAACATCCTTGAGTGAGTTTCATGAAGTGTTTTTATTTTTATTTTTTATTTTTTGGACAGCAAAGTGCTATCAAGGTGTTGGGGAGAGTGGGTGAGGTGCTACGTTATCATTAATGTGACTGACACAGGTACCATTAAAACTGAAGGAGCAACTGACAGGCTGGAAGTTTTTCTCTTTGTCAATTAGAAGCATCTGCATTTTTGTGTGCTCTGAGCCATGTTTAGCCTTTGAAATAGTTAGCCTTGGGTGTCATGTATATATCTAAACCACCGTGAAGATGCTGCTGCATTTGCTAGGACAGCATAATATATAGGTTTGGCCGTCCTGTACCCAAGAAAGAACACTCCAGTTATATTAAGCTTTTAGAGCACAGGGAGGCTGAATCACTGCACATAAATACCAAAGATGAGAACTGTTATGAAGCTCTGGCAGTTCACCATAGTTTACCTCATGAGGCTCAAAGCGAGAGAATTTTCTAATGAGATAAACCGAGCCGAAGCAGGGAGAAAAGGTTTAAAGTACTTAATGGCAGTCGCTGAAAGCCCCGTAAGCACCTCAAGTTGCACCATGATCTTGAGAGGCCAGAACAATTTAAACGATTGGAATAACAGGAGATAGATAGTACTCTGTGACTCGCAGAGAATGGCAAAATGCTTCAGCTTTCTTTATCCGAGTGATCTGTAGGGGATTAGTGAGGACCTCATATAGCTGAAGGGAAGAAGATGTTAGTCTTTGATTGGGACACCAGAGAGAGCTAGCAGGGTTGGCCAGCAATAACAGCAGAGTAAAGGAAATGCAGTGCACATCAGAGAGAAATGGAGCTATATGCAAAGAGATGATTGCAAAGATGAAGACAACTAATACAGAAGTACCCATATGACATGAGGTTCAGATGCACAGTAGTCTAATGGTTGGTCATTTCACTGCTCCAGGGCCACTTGGTGCTATAGCCTTGTTGAAGCTAAGCAAGTATGAGATCCAAACAATGCTTGGATGGCAGACTATTGGGAACCCCACAGAAGCCACTCTGAACTGGAATATAGGTGTAGTAAATGCTATGCTATAAGTCCCCTGCTAACTTGGCAAAGAGGCACTTTTTAACGTGGTGATTCTCTTTATTTAGCAGGGAGAGAGTAACTGACCTTATCCACCCCCAGCACTGTACCTCCAGTGACTGTTGCTGGTGTGTATCTGATGTTTCTTTTTAGATTGTGAGCCCTTTGGGGACAGGGATCCATCTTATTTATTTATTATTTCTCTGTGTAAACTGCCCTGAGCCATTTTTGGAAGGGCGGTATAGAAATCGAATCAAAAAGAAAGAAAGAAAGAAAGAAAGAAAGAAAGAAAGAAAGAAAGAAAGAAAGAAAGAAAGAAAGATTGATTAATTAATTAATGGGTGTGGGAGACCATGTAGCAATAAGACCTCAGCCCTACTCATATGTCATGCTCAACACATGTAGAATCTGTGTACAATGTGCATGTACAGATCTGTACAGATATACCATTATTCACACATTATCTTCAAGATATGTAGAGTAACATGCTTCCTATCTGTACCCTGCATTTGAGGGGACCTGTATCCAGGTTCACATTTTAATTAACACCTGTACAGACCTCCACACAAAAACATGTGTATAGACACCTGTATGTACATGCAGCCTAATGTCTGAATGGAACTTGAGGTAGGTTTTAAGAATGTAAGAGCAGTCCTGCTGGATCAGGCCCAAGTTCTATCTAGTCCAGCATTCTGCCTCTGGGAAGCCCAGAGGCAAGAGCTGAGAGCATGCTCTCTCTCCTTCTGTTACTCCCCTGTAACTGGTATTCAAAGGCATCTTGCCTCTTAGGCTGGATGTGGCCTATAGCTCTCAGACTAGTAGCCATTGATAGACCTGTCCTTCATGAATTTATCTAAACCCCTCTTAAAGCCATCCAGGCTCTTGGCTGTCACCACATCTTGTGGCAGAGAATTCTGTAGATTGATTATGTGTTATGTGAAAAAGTACTTCCTTTTGTCATCCTAAACTTCTTGGCAATCAGTTTCATGAGATGACCCCTAGATCTAGTGTTATGCAAGAGGGAGAAAAATTTCTCTCTATCAACTTTCTCCACGCCATACATGATTTTATAGACCTCTATCATGTCTCCCCTCAGTCATCTTTTTTTCTAAGCAAAACAGCCCCAGGTGTTTTAGCCTTGCCACATAAGGAAGGTGCTCTAGTCCTCTGATCACCTTGGCTGTCCTCTTCTGCACCTTTTCCAGTTCTACAATGTCCTTCTTAAGATATGGTGACCAGAACTGTACACAGTACTCCAAATGTGGCTGCATCATAGTTTTGTATAAGGGCATTATAATGTTAGCAGTTTTATTTTCCAAGCATAGAATTGGCCTTTTTCACAGCTGCTACACATTGAGTTGACACTTTTCAATGAACTGTCCACCATGACCCCAAGATCCTTCTCCTGGTCAGTCACTGACTGTTCAGAACCCATAAGCGTATATATGAAGTTGGGCAGTTTTGCCATGATATGCATCACTTTTCACTTGCTAACATTGAATTGCATTTGCCATGTTGTCACCTACTCACCCAGTTTGGAGAGATCAATTTGGAACTCCTCACAATCGGTTGTGGATTTCACTACCTGAAAATAAGACAGTGTCTTATAATTTTAGCCCCCAAAAATGCACTAGGGCAATTAGCAGTACATCAGAAATTACTGCTAGGTCTTACTTTCGGGGTAGGTCTTACTTTCGGGGAAACAGGGTAGTTTGGTGTCATCTGCAAATTTGGCCACCTCGCTGCTTACCCCAACTTCTAGGTCATTTAAGACCAAGTTAAAGATCACTGGTCCCAGTACAGATCCCTGGAGTACCCCACTTCTTACTTCTCTCCATTTAGAAAACTGTCCATTTATAAAGGTAAAGTGTGCTGCTGCGGCTATTATTATTATTATTATCATCATCATCATCATCATCATCATTACATTTATATCCTGCTCTTCCTCCAAGGAGCCCAGAGCGGTGTACTACATACTTGAGTTTCTCTTTCACAACAACCCCTTTCATACTTGAGTTTCTCTTTCACAACGCACTCTAACCACTACACCAGTACATACCCTCTGTTTTCTGTCCTTCAGCCAGTTTCCAGTTTACACATGAACCTGTCCCCTTATTCCTTGACTGCTAAGTTTTCTCAAGAGCCTTTGATTACGAACTTTGTTGAAATCTTTTTGAGACTCCAAGTATACTGTGTAGGGATGTGCACAAGCTGTTCGTGCACAACCTTGCAGGGCAGAGAGGGGTACCTTTAAGATGCAAGTAAGGAGCTCCTTAACTGCTTGTTCCCACCCCACCACTTTCCCCCTGCCAGTGCAGCATCAGCACACACATGGCCGCGTGGGGCTGCAAGAAGCAGAGCTGTAGCCCCACATGGCTGTTTCTAAAATGAGCACCAGAGCGGGGGGAGCAGTGGGGTGGGGGTGAGCAGAAGATCTTTATCTTCTTCTTAAAGATACCCATCCCTGCCCACCAAGCCAACTCAAATGCCAGCATTTGAGCTGGTCCAGAACTTTGATGAGGAACCTTGTCAAAAGCTTTTTGACAGTCCAGATATACTATGTCAACTGGATCACCTTTATCCACACACCTGCTGACACTCTCAAAGAACTCCAAAAGGTTCTTTGAGAGTGTCAACAGGAATGTGGATAAAGGTGATCCAGTTGACATAGTATACCTGGACTTTCAAAAAGCTTTTGAAAGCTTTAGGAGGCTAGTGGTTGTGAGTGGTTGTATCCTAGGAGGCTAGGTGAAGCAGGGAGAAATGTTTTAAGCTGATGATGATCTGGTACATGACACCAAAGATTATAAACAAAATACATAACAGGTATAGCTCAATATGTTGGAAATGTTCTAAGAGGAGACTTTTCTCATATTTGCTGACTTGTTCGTTAGCAAAGACATGCTTTGAAAATTTAGATTAATGCTTGAGCAAACAGTGGCTGACATAGACAGCAGCCATCTCAGGATACAACCAAGCTGTATCTTGGCACAGAGAGCCTGCCCTTAACTCAGCCAGAGTGTTGCCAAGCAGCAGAGCGCACGCGGAGCAGAGAGGGGAACAATTTTTGCTGTTCTCCCCTGCCCTGGTAAGTGTTCTGTGACCTTCCAAAAATATGTCCCTGGGGGTCATGTAGCCCTCAGGGGCATAGTTTTTAAGGCAAAGGGCACTTAACAAGGTAGGGAGAGCAGTGAAAATTTCTTTTCCCCTGCCTGCATGCCCTCTGCTCCTCAGCAATGCTCTGCCAAGCTCAGAGCAGGTTCTCTGTGCCAGAACTCAGCTTTGCTGTGTCCCAAGATGACTACTCTGGATGTCAGCCATTGGGTTGTTGTATATCATTAGATCCCATATTATTTCTTCCAGTTCATACTAACAACACACTCAATTATGATATGATAGGGAGTTCATGGTCTATATAATCATGACTACTAGAGTATATCATCATGGCTCCACAAGATTGGAGGCTCCCTAAAATACCATTGGTAAGAGTACAGTTAGAGACCATGTGGAACTTTGCACTAATTGCTAAATTGACAATCTGAGAGGTGAGAAGATTCCAAACTTGAATAAATTCATGAAGAATTGGCTACTTTTTATTAACATTTTTCAATGTCTCCTGAAACATTTTTTATATTTCAACTTTAAGTCCACATCAATACATATTTAAAGATGTGGATTCTCAAAGTCATAGTTTTTATTTGTGTCATTATTTATTATTTTTTTACTCAAAAATAATTATCATCATGATCAGAAAACCAAGAGACACAAGTGAAACAAACTTCCCTAATAAAGTAGTTGCAAGTAGTTAGAAGTGCAGTCTGTTCCTTGGCTTCTTTCCCTTCCACCAATTTTTGTGATTTTAAAAGCAGTTTCTAGTGGATTGATTCTTTTTTTTAACAACCCTGACTGTGACCTACTGCTAGTCTTCCCCTCTCCAAGATCTGCCCAGTGTAAGTATGAATCCAATTCCTGCAGTATATTGAGCTGTGTCCCTTGCATTCAACAAGTTCCACCCAAGCCTCGTATTTGTCCAAATAAAGCATACAGGCAGGCATTCGTACACCAATTCATCCTTCCTTGGTTTCTCCCTTGTGTGCTCTTATCCATCCTAATGTGTCTCAATATCTCAGCTTTGTAATCTATTAGCCCTTGTTCAGAGTCCCGACAACCTTTGTATGCCACAGCTGGGTCTTTTCTTGACAGGTGATTAACCTGTAATCACACTGCAAGTGGAAGAATCTGGCTTTTAGCACGAAGTCCCAGGCAACCCTAGGATACCTGAGAATCTCAGTTTGAGAAAGAAAAGCACATTTCTAAGGAAATGATAAGGAGAGGTCAAAAAAAAGATGAGAGGAGTTTTTAATGGCCATGTGGAGGAACCGCTTTATACTTGCCCATCAATATCCCACTTCTCATTGACTTCACTGTCCCTTCTTCATTAGTACATTATTTTGCATAGTGTCCCTAAGCTAGGTGACATGAACATTAAGGATGTGCACGAATCAATTTTTTCATTTCAATTTGTACCCAAATTTTTTAAAAACCCATTTGTTTTGGGTCCAAATCTGACACACACACCAGAATCACCCCAGATTTGATTTGTACCCAGATTTTCTGAATCTGAATCTATTTGGATTTTTAAAAAGGGTCCCAGGGCCAAAAGAGTGGGGGAGTGGTAGTGCCCAATGGATGGGAGCTACCACCCAAATTTCAAAGAAATTGTGCAAAGGGCTGGTTTTTAAAGAATTTTTGAAGTTTATGCATCTTTAAGATTTTCCCCATAGGGAATAATTGATATTCAAACAATATTATAGCTCCACATGGAGGGTACCAGGGTGGCCCAGAGTGGGGTGTGGTGGGTGGTAGTACCCAATGGGTGCAAAGAAGATACCACCCATATTTCAAAGGAATTGGGCAAAGGGCTGATTTTTAAATGATTTTTGAAGTTTATGAATCTTTAAGCTTTTTCCCATAAGGAATAATGGGGATTTCAGAAGCCTTAGTTATAAATCCCTGGAGGGGTGGCACCAGGGTGGCCCAGGGCAGGTTGTGGTGGGTGGTAGTGCCCAATGGGTGCAAGGAAGCTACCACCCAGATTTCAAAGAGATTGGGCAAAGGGCTGATTTTTAAAGAATTTGTGAAGTTTGTGCATCTTTAAGTTTTTCCCCCATAGGGAATAATGGGGATTTCAGCAGCCCCATAACTCCACTTGGGGAGCACCGGGATTGCCCAGAGCGAGCAGTGGTGTAGTGTACATAGGGTGCCAACCACCCCCCTACCCACAGGCCCATAGGTATGGGTTTTGTTGTTTCTGAAGTGTTCTGAATGTAGATTTTCTGGTAGCAAATGAGAGTGGATTCATTTTCAATGAAAAATAATGAATCCACGCAATCCACTGTGGCACTCCTAGGAGGCACCCACATGCAGCACACATCAACAACAACAGCAGAGCTTTGCAAAGAACAAGGTTTCAAAAGGTCACACACATCCACTGTATCACACACTCACCACATCCATTGTGTCCCACCATCCCCCCCCCGCCAAAATGCAATTGATCTATACATAACAACGTGAAACAACAATAATGAAATGCAATGCCCCACGCATCCCCTCCCAATGCAGGGTAACAGCAGCAGCCAACAACAAGCAAGCAAGCAAGCAAGCAAGCAAGCAAGCAAGCAAGCAAGCATGATATCACAGATGAAGCAGACTAGGGTCAGTATCAAATGTGCCCTGCCCTCCCTCCCCCAAGCATTTTTCATCCACAAGCAACAGACACAGCTACATCTGTGGCACCTGGCCATAGAAGCGGGTTAAGTAAGGAAGGGTGCAAAACAACATTCTGCCAGTGGAACAGTGAGGTTTGGCCCCCTCCCACCTACACAAGTAAAAGAGTGATGATGACAACAATGGCACACAATTCCCGGGTGCTTTTTTTGTTGGGGTTTTGTTTGTTTGTTTGTTTTTGTTTTGTTGGTTTTTTTTTGACATTTCTGCAACAGATTGGAGCCTGTGGCACCAGCACAACCTATTGTAGATGAGAGCAATCTAGTTTGAATAAAAATGATAATGATGCTAGAAGTCAAAATATGACCCAATCTTCATTGCAAAAAAGTCCACACAGAAAGAGAGAGAGAACCTGTCCTGTGCCCATCCATGAGGTCCCCAAACTTCAGGCACAACAACAAACCATCCAAGGCATTTGAATTGCATTATATATATACTGCTAGACTTGAGATTATGTAGTGGGGAAGCTTAGTATACCTGGGCATGTGTGCTCTGCGAAAGGGTTAGTGGGTTTAGAGTTAATTTTTGCCATGGCCTCAGAATGCTGCAGTTGAGGTGGGGGTGGGGTAAATGGGCACAGGGAGGAGGCTAGAGTCTGTGCCTTCCTGCCCACTCAGAGCCTGTAGGCTGCTGGGCAGAGAATATTAATACTGATAGATTATGGGCACAACAGGCTGGAGGATAGGCTTCTGTTTTTAAAAAATGCCCCCCTCCATCTTTGGAATGGGGAAAAAGACAGAATTGTTTTTTAAAACCACGAGGCTACACTACCCTTCTAACCACGTACTAGTACTAGCTAATGGGGATCCCTCCCACACAGAACCAACCTCTGTTTAAACTTCTTCTAAACTAAACGACACAGAACTTTTTAAATTCAATTGCAACCCAAAACCTCCTTTCAAACAGGGAAAAAAACCCAAGAATACAGAATTCCAGAGGGATGTGTGTGTGTGTAAATGGGTACACTCACTCAGTCTAGGGCCAGTTGTCCACTTCTGTGGTCTGGTCTCTGAGTCTACTCTTTCTTCTTCAATCTCCTTCTCCTTCAGTCTTCAGGTGGGAGTGTGGGGGGGGGGGGTGCTGGGACAAAGCCTGGAAAATGTGGCTGGCCAGGTGGCCAGTGGCCACAGGGGCTGGGGCTGGTGGCTGGCACAGACACAGAAGGCACAGGCAGGCAGTGATTCTCTCAGCAGCAGGAAGGGGGTGAAAAAAGAATTCTTCTCAGGAACAAAAAAGCAATGCAGCAGATAATCCATTCCCAGGCTGGCATGTAGCAGCCAGCAGAGGCAGGCAGGCTGGGTGGCAAGGCAGGCTGGGCTCAGGCTGGCAAGGAAGAAGGAAGAAAGCAACAGGCAATGGCATGGCAATGCAAGGCAAAGCAAAGCAAAGCTCTCTCTCTTTCTCTTCTCCCACGAGGCAGAAATGCAGAATGGTGGCTTCTGCCTCTTTAAATCTCCTTGAAAATCCCTCCTTGAACTCCCTCCCTTGCCCCTTCTTCGACCCTTCCCTTGGCCAATGTGGAGTCAGTCAAGAGTGGCAAGAGCCAAAGAAGCCAATCTGGAACCAGGAGGGAATCGTCAGCAGATTAGCCCACGCTTTTGTTCACTGATCTGAAGCTTGGAAGGGCAAGAAATTCAAATAGACATCAAACACAAAATGGAGCCTGCACGGAGATCACCACAAAATGAAGGTCCAAAAGAACAAAACCTTTGGCTCCGAAATTCAGGCGATTTGTTTTGGAGCCGAATCTCTCGGCACTCGCAGATGAGCAATTTGTTTTGTGCACAAATCGCCCGAAACAGGCAGATTCAGGTACAGATAATTCTTTACCCAAAACGTTTCGCACATCCTAATGAACATATCTTGAATAGACTGCTACCATTTATTCTGCTTGGAAAGAGAGTTGTTTGATTTAGTTCAAATGACTAAATCAGTTACATTTGACTGATCTATTGTGTCAAATAATCAGTAGTCCTCTCACTGAAGAATTTACTCCCTAAGGGGGCCTACCAGGCTTGCTCCCTACTGCCTTCCAGAAAGCTGGGGCATGACTGCTTACGTCTGTCTAAAATGCATTGCTGAAAATGTTTTGAGGTGTTGGTTTTAATTTATCTCTTTGTTAAGCTTCTTTGGTGACCATTTTAACTGTATTTGCTGTACAAATACAGCAAGTTGGGTAGTTTTAAATCTTTCTAAGATGACTTGAGAGCTCCTTGAGTGATAGGATAGAAGTCATACACTAAATTTATAATGGCTGAGATGAAGTTGCAAACAGAGCCAACATATCCCTGGCTTACACTAGTCAAATGAGGAAAATAAGGCAACTACATCGTGTTGCACCAGTAGATTGCAAAGATACACTAGTGCCATGGAACCACAAGATTACCCTGTCTATTTGAAAGTCCTACTTCCAAAGGCTTGGTTATTCATCCCCATTTTCCTTACCACACAAGTCAGCTGTCTTTATACTTTAAATGATATGACATGACAAGTACGCTCTAGCCCTATTCAGACATAGAGCCCTTTCACACAACCATATGGGTAAAGAGCTCCTACCCTAGTATGCACAGACAAGCAAAAGCCCTGTCTAGGTCACCAATCTCAGCACACACAACAGTAAGGCAGTTGAGGACTCCATTGCTGATATCAGGAGCTGGAACAATAGTACGTCCTCCAAGGGCCAAGAAAGACTTCCTAGCATGCTTTGCACTGCCAGTAGACTGGCAAGCCTCATTACATTTGTTTGTTTGTTTGTTTAATTTGTATACCACCCACGCAGTCTCTAGGTGCTCTACAGCATAAAACAAACCAAGAATAAAACAAACCAAGAATTTAACAGTTAAAACATATAAAAACCAGATTAAAATATCTATAAAAACACCAACTAAAACTAACTTCAGTTGTTTCCTAAAAGCCAACAAGGATAGAGCAGCTTTAATCTCAGCAGGAAGTGCATTCCACAGTCCTGGGTTAACTACAGAAAAAGCATGCCTTTGAGTCTCCAACAGATGAGCTGGTGGCACCCTCAGACAGACCTCCACTGATAGGCCACTGAGAAAAAGGAGATGGACTCAGCCCTGTTGAACAGGCTGCAGAGACTGGATCGTAGAGTGTGCTTTGTAGAGCAGCACTTCCATGACTGGAGCCCATGAAGCCACAGCTCTCTGTTGTTGCAATGGCTGTTGTTGCAATGGCATGCCACGAGAGCTGTATAGAAGAGGTGAGTGGATCCACACGACCAAAAAAGCAAGGCTCTCTTTTCCTCCTAACTTGGTTTAGACCAGGGTAGGGAATCTGGGTTACCCTAGTTTGAAGAACCTGGGTGGGAGAGATTCCCATGGGTTCACACAACCATGAATACCTGGGGATACTGCCTCCTACCCTTCATTTGATGGTCATGTGAATGGACTCATAATGTTATACATGCATTCAGATGTCTGTGTACACAAAGAATCCTTGTGCATCTGTACACAAAAAAAGTACATATTTTGTGTGAATGACTGTACCTGCTAACTGGACAAAGAGGCACCTTTTTAACGTGCTGACTCTCTCTATTTAGCAGGAGGAGAATAACTGGCCCTATTCACCCCTAGCACAGTACCTCCAGTGACTGTTGCTGGTGTCTATCTGATGTTGCTTTTTAGATTGTGAGCCCTTCGGGGACAGGGAACCATTTTATTTATTTATTTATTTATTTATTTATTTATTTATTTATTATTTGTCTATGCAACCACTTTGGACTATTTTTGTTGAAAAGTGGTATATAAATTGTTGCTGCTGCTGCTGCTGCTGCTGCTGCTGCTGCTGCTGCTGCTGCTGCTGTATTCATTTTTAAAGTAAACCTGGGTACAGGGCCCTAAAATGCGTGGTACAGATAGGAAGTGCACTGTTTTACCTGCATTCAACATAACATGTGAATAACTGTGCCTGAGTACAGATTAGTGTACACTGTACACAATTGCACCAGTGCTGTTATTAGGGCTCCGATCTTCGTGGTGGCCAAACTGAGGCTCTCCAGCTATTGTTGGAGCAACTTCCATCATCCTCACCACAATAGATATTTGGCCACCCCTACTCTATCTACTAGATAACTACCTTAACTGTATATTTCTAGGCAATAGTCAGTATATGGCAGCTTCCTATGTCCCTATATTAATTGTTAACATAGGAAGCTGCCATATACTGAGTCAGACCATTGGTCTATCCAGCTCAGTATTGTCTTCACAGACTGACAGCGGCTTCTCCAATCTTGCAGGCAGGAATCTCTCTCAGCCCTATCTTGGAGAAGCCAGGGAGGGAACTTGGAATCTTCTGCTCTTCCTAGAGCAGCTCCATCCCCTAAAGGGGATATCTTACAGTACTAACACTTCTAGTCTCCCAGGGTGGGCACTGCTTCACTAAGGGGCCAAGTCATGCTTACCACCACAAGAGAAGTTTGTGCGCCTGCTTCCAAAATGGTCACAGTCCAAATATAGAAGGCCCTTGAGTCACTCTGAGCAGATGCTGCCACACTGGTCTCATTCTAACATTTTAATCAAAATGATTATTTGAACTCAGCTGTGTCCATGTGGTCAATTCCCATTGTTTCTTCCCTGTGAAAATGCCTAATATCTTCCACATTGCTAGTGATCAGGACCAACTTTAGCTTTAAGCAAAACAGGTTTTTGGCCTAGGGCATCTGATTGCAGCAGAAACATCAAACTCTGCAGTCAAGACCAGTGGTGTTCTTTTTTCCTATGACTCAGTAGCATTTACGAAATGGTTGTATGCTCCTATTGATTGATTGCAGTGATTCTTGGTTTGTTTTTCACATTAAATTTTTCTTTGCTGCATAGTGTATCTCACTTTTGTTTTGTCTTCATCTTTCTACAATAGTTGGGAGGGGGCAAACTTTACCACAAATGGAGTTTTCTGACATTACTAATGTTCGTACAGAGTGAGGATCACTCTGTTACTCAACCCAATAATTTCTCACTAGTTCTTGATTTTTCACGTACTTTTTGAAATCTTTCCTTGTGAACCCTTGAAAAAACGTGAGTCTTATCAAGTGCTTACAATAAGATCACAAAAAGCAAGTGAGCTAATAACTATGGGCTAATATGTGCCCCTTCCCCCCTTGAAACAGTACTTAGAACCAACAATTACTCACTGTGACATTTTTAATGCGTTCTTTGTGGACAAAATCTCTTGTATTTGGGCCGACTTAGATTTAAATGCCACAATTGATACAAAGTCTGATGCTGAGGTATCCAGCAGCTCCTCTTATGTGATGACCCTGGATCAATTTCTATTCATCACTCCTGAGGATATGGACAAGTTGCTTGGAATGATGCAGCCAACCACCTGCCCTCTTGATCCTTGCCCGACATGGCTTATACTAACTGTCAGGGAAGCTGTTGTAGAGGGCCTAGTACAGATTATAAGTGCTTCTCTGAGGGAGGGCAGGATGCCTCCTTGTCTTAAGGAAGCAATCATTAGACCACTTCTGAAGAAGCCTGCCTTGGATCCCTCAAGAGTTAAACAATAACAGGCCTGTCTCCAACCTTCCATGGTTGGGCAAGGTGATTGAGAAGGTGGTGACCTCCCAGCTCCAGGCAGTCTTGGAGGAAACTGATTGTCTAGACCCATTTCAAACTGGCTTTCAGATGGGCTATGGGGTTAAGACTGCCTTGGACAGCCTGATGGATGATCTCCAAAGGGGAATTGACAGTGAGAGTGTGACTCTGTTGGTCCTTTTGGATCTCTCGGTAGCTTTAGATATTGTTGACCATCATATCCTTCTGGAACATCTGAGGTGAATGGGGGTGGTTTGCAGTGGTTCCACCCCTACCTCACAGGCAGATTCCAGATGGTGTCTCTTGGAGACTGTTGTTCTTCAAAATCTGAACTTTCCTATGGTGTCCCTCAGGGCTCCATATTGTCTCCGATGTTGTTTAACATCTACATGAAACCGCTGGGAGAGATCATCAAGAGATTTAGTGCAAGGGTGTTATCAATATACTGATGACACCCAAATCTGTTTCTCTATGTCAACCTCATCAGGAGAAGGCATAACCTCCCTAAACGCCTGGCTGGAGGAAGTAATGGGCTGGATGAGGGATAACAAACTGAGGCTGAATCCAGATAAGACAGAGGCGCGGGGTCGAAACCCCTTATTGTGCGGGGTCAAAACTCAGGAGATGATTTTTATCTACCGGTTCTGGATGGGGGCCACGCTCCCCCAGAAGTAAGAGGTACGCAGTATGGGGGTGCTTCTGGATCTGAACTGTTCCATGATGTCCCAGAGGTGCTTTTTATCAGCTTCGGCTGATATGCCAGCTGCGTCCATTTCTTGAGATGAACAACCTCAAAACAGTGGTACATCTGCTGGTAACCTCCAGGCAGGATTACTGCAATGCACTCTATGTGCGGCTGCCTTTGCTCCTAGTCTGGAAACTGTGGTTGGTTCAGAACGCGGCAGCCAGGTTGGTCTCTTGGTCATCTAGGAGAGACCATATTACTCCTTTCTTGAAGGAATTGCACTGGCTACCAATACACTTCCGGGCAAAACACAATGTGCTGGTTATTACCTATAAAGCCCTAAACAGCTTCGGTCCTGGGTATTTAAGAGAACATCATCTTCGCCATGAGCCCCACTGCCTACTAAGATCATCTGGAGATCATCTGCCAACTCATCTGGCAGCTACTCGGGAACGGGCCTTCTCCGTTGCAGCCCCTGGACCATCTCTGGCAACTTTTTAAAAGGCACTGAAGACACATTTATTCACCCAGGCTTTTAATTAGATTTAAAGTTTTAAATAATTTTAATACTGGGTTTTAAATGTTTTTAATATTTTAAATATTTTTTTTAAATTTAATGTGTTAAATGATTTTAATTGTAAACTGCCCAGAGCAGTATAGAAATATTTTTAAAAGATGTGTGTTTGTGTGTGTGTATTCCAGGGCCAGACTATGAAGCACCCTGGGGGCAAACACATTTTTTCAAAAAGCAAGGGGTTTTGAAAAGAAAAGAAAAACTTTATTTTGTTTTGTTTTAAATCAGCTCGATACCTTTCCTAAAAATCTCCTGATTTGAGAGTGTCTGAGGTCAAGCACACATTGCACTAGCTAGTTCCACTGTTGGGAGCTTGCTTTCTGTTGCATTAGCACAAGCATATGGTGCAAAGAAAAGAATGTCTATTCCTGGCTAATCCTTGTGCTAGCAGAAGATAACAGGTTGCACAACCTTGTATGTGTCCCAGGGAAAGTCTTCCACTAGCGGTTGTGCAACATCGCAGAGCACCGCAACTTTGCACAGCTCCACAAGTTTCTTAAGCTGTCCTTGTTGTGCAAGTGCAAGGGGAGTGCAAGAGGCTGTGTGACTTGCATCTGTGTAAGTTTTTGTTTTGATTTTTGTTCCAGTATTTCCTGTGGGGTAAACCTCAGGGAATGAAAAGGTGGAGGAAGCTGCTACTACTGAGTCAAGGGGTGGAAGTATTGCTATTCATCTCCCATCAAATCTTCTCTAAAAATTCCGAACGGCCATTTCCTGCATTGAACAGGGGGCTGGAGTAGAAAGCCAAGGCCAACATTCTGCTATTCTGTTCTATCATTTTTCAAAGTGCAGCTTTTACAAGTATGATGGTGGTCCGTAAAGTATTGCACCTTTAAGAGAAACAATAGCATTCCTCCAAACAGTTTCCAAAAAGGCAGCAATATTGATGGTTTGGTAATATGTGCATTTTTTTAAAAAAAAACACTGCATGACTTCCTTGATTGATTCAATATTGGCTGCCAAATTAATTAAAATGTGTTAATAGTTTGGCAGCCCTGATCATAATCGGGGGAGTAAGCCTGCTCACAAGCAGTAAGGTGCTTCTCTCCCGCTTCACTTAACTTTAAACCTCTTTTATTTTTAAACGATATTTGGAAAGCTTGTATAAATTTGTCCAGATACAGTGCACTGTATTGACACCTGCACACTCTGACATATTGCACGTGCTGTGTGCTAGATCATAAATATGCATTTACATGACAGTGATGCTGATAACAGATATGAAGCAAATAGAAAATCTCACATTCAACAAGAGAAGTCTTCATTTTTTTTCCATCAGCCTATATGTCTTGCTCTCAAATTCATTTCTTTCCACTGGATACAATCTAATACAGTGCAAGAGCATCCCAGCCGCCTCTGTGGCAGTACCTGTTGAAATATACATGGCCACCACCTGGGGTGTGGATAAAACCTCAAAATGGAGAATAAATAACTTACTGTAAAGAACCAGATATCCAATTGTTATTCAGTGTAATAGAAAAAGAACTCCTGCTTTATAATTTAGGGACTCCATCAGGTCCACATCTTTACAGTGCACTGAAGGCATATATCAGGTAAAAGGGAGAATAAGCATTTACTTTTCCATTAAGAAAGGAGGGGGGAATGGAAAAATGGTTTGATATATAAAAGCTAGATATACTGGGGTGGCAGGGCAAGTCCCATGGGGTTGAAAAAGCTATCCTTTTTCTTTTTGCACAAATGAAGATCGATTTAATTTAATTGGCTCATGAGAAGAATATATGAAAACCAGCAGAATGGAAGGAAACATTAACATTCTTAAACAAGGTGGAGGAAAGAGATGAAGTGAGTAAAATAATCTACTAAGCCTGAGGGTCAAACAGGTACAAGACATCAACATGAGAACAGATGTGTGTTTCTGGCCCCAAGCCGGACAGCAAATGAATTCCTAATAGAGGTGATGTCTTCCTGTTCCATGCAACATAGGATACTGGGTTACATTAATCCACAACAGTGTCTCAACAGTAAATCCATGGATCTGTATGGTAGCTAGCTAGCACTGCACTGAACGCCTTGCCCTCTTGGCAAGAACAACAATCAAATGCCACAATATCACAGCAAGTGGGAAAAGAGGGGAAAATGCAATGTGGGAAACTACTACCCCCTCCCCCACATAAAATAGGAAAGAGATTTGAAGATTCCTGCAGTAAGCTGACATTTGGACATTGTGTTTCTTTCTTTTTTTAACAGATGGCTATTATGTGAAAGGCATGAAATATGACATTTTTCACTCGCTAGCAGTGGGATTCTTGTTATATCTTGTTACTTGCTCTCCATGTGAGAGTCAGAGAGAGAGAAAGAGCGTATTTATTCACTGAACCTTTGCAATGCCAAAAGCAATCTCACTGCCTGAGACATAACCTATTTTTGAGATACTCTTTTGCTCTCCTGTTGGAATTGAACTGGAATTTTCAAAGCTGCTGAAGGCTGTGCCTCTAGTGCCTTCCATAGCTGATCCTACAACATGGTAAAAATTGGAGGGATAGATCTCCAAGATACTTAGTGCCTTGAAAACTTTTGATAGCATGTAAAACCCCATCAGAACTATGTTCTAGACCTCACATAGATGGCAGCACAACATCTGCAGAGTGGATCCAATGATTTCATTATGAAGAAGATTAGCCAGCATTAAACCAACTTGATGGATTTCCATCCGTACAAACACAGCCTAAGATCTGTGGAAAGAAACATCTAAATACCAAAAACTGTGGACAAATTAGTGGGGAAAGCCATCACCACTGTGCCCTACTTGTGAGTAGGGTTGCGTATTTTGTATTTTTTCTGTTTCAATTTGTACCAAATCTGAATCAACCCCATTTTGTATTTTGTCCAAAATTAAGCCTTCCGAATCACCCCAGTTTTGTTTTGTATCCAAATTAATCCGAATCCGAATCTGAATCAATTCAGATTTAAAATGGGTCACATGGTCAAAAGAGTGGGTGGAGGTTATAGTGCCCAATGAGTGGAAGCTACCACAAAAATTTGAAAGGAATTGGGCAAACTGCTGATTTTTGGTGAATTTCTGAAGTTTGCACGTCTTTCAGATTTTCTCTATAGGGTATGATGGAGGTTTCAGGAAAAGTATAGCTTCACGTGTGGGGGGGCGGGGGGCCCCAGAGTGGAGTGTGGTTGGTGGTAGTGCCCAGTTGGTACAAGGAAGCTATCACAATTTTTTCATAGGAATTTGGCAAAGGGCTGATTTTTAAAGAATCAATGAAGTTACGCATCTTTCAGATTTTCCTCATAGGGTATAATGGAGGTTTCTGAAGTCCCATAACTCCACTTGAGGGGCACTGGGGTGGCCCAGAGCAAGTGGCGGTGTAGTGCACATAGGGTGCCTACCACCCACATGGGTTGCCAACCCATGAAGTACAGGGTTTTGTTGTTCTAGAGGTGTTCTGAGAGTAGATTCTCTAGTAGCATATGAGAGTGGATTCATGGTTTTTCATTAAAAATTTCATTTGCTACAAGAGAATCTAAACTCAACACCTCAGAAACAACAAAGCTCAATACCCCAATGGATTAGCAATCCAGGGGGGTGGTTGGCACCCTCTGTGCACTACACCACCACTCTCTTGGGCCATCCCAGTGGCCCCCCGGTGGAGTTATGGGGTTGCTGAAGCCTCCATTATTCCCTATGGGAGGAAATCTTAAAGATGTGTAAACCTCAAAAATTTCTAAGAAACCAGCCCTTTGCCCTATTTGGAATCTGGGTGCACCACCCTTGGGGCACTGCCACCCAACCCACTGTTTTGCCCCTGAAGCCCCACATACACAGGTTGAAAGAGTGAAGAGAATGATGAACAACAACGACACTTAATTTTTTGGCACAGTTATTTGAGAATTTTGCATCGGGTGTAAGCCTGTCCCTGTGGCACTAGCACAGCAGCACAACCCATTTGTGGATTCAAGCAATCTTTCAATAAAAATACCCCCTCCTCATGGAACAGTGACCACAGGTCATTTAAGATAGCAAGATAGACCAATGAACTGCCTTGGTACTATGGAACAGCTTCAAATGTTCATTTAACTGAAGTGGAGTGAGCCATAGCCCAAACAAATCAGCCTACTGTTCAGAATTGTTGAGATTTATCATCACTGCATTTAAGAAAGTGCAAAACCATAGATCATGGTTACAAGAAAGAGAGACGCAACTAAGATTCCTGGGGATGTCAATAGATTGACAGGGGTATTCCCCACCACCCTCCTTTTGTCTCCTGTAGTCCCATGTGGATGACCTGCCCCTGCAATGGCAAAAGTTGTGAACCACTGGCTTAGACATCATGTCCCACCAAATTACATTGTGGCCTAAATTACATTAGACTTAGCCACCACTATAACTCATAAAAATCAGAAGAAAAACAAAATAGCTCTTCAAAAGACCCCTGAACAAGTCAAGAGATTCTTTCTAAACCTTTGGAAAGAAAAACCTGTGTAATTTCAGAACTTTCCTAACCAGCTTCTCAAAAAGCTTCTCCACACATTTATACCATGGTTTTTAGCAAGAGCTTTGGAATTGCATTGAGTTCCCAAAGATATTTGGGTATTTCTGTCTCAAAATGCTGTCTTCCAAATCCCTTTGCAAGGTCAGTTTGCATTTCAATCACACTGAATACAACACATACTTAACTAAACCATTCATGCTCAACAGCTTTTTGCATATCTTATCTTCTTCTAATCACTCAGTGCCTCAGCTGGAGTGGAGAGAGTCAGAGAAGTCAATTTCAATTGCAATGCTTTTGCGAAGAACAAAGCATTCTGTCCGAAACACAGTCATTTCGATTTGGAAACAAAAATCTCTGTTTTTAAATTCTTGATTTTGTTTTGGTTACAAAACCTCCTAAATTGCCATTTTCGGGCACAAAATGTTTTGTACCCGAATCAAAATGCACAAGCCTACTTGTGAGCACTTGAAGAAAACTGGCTGGCAACTATGTGAAACAGCATACTGAAATAGATAAATCCTTGGTCTGGTCCTGAAAGGCAGAGCTTACATGCTTGAAATCCTCCTGGTGACTGACATCCATGAGTCTGTCAGCGTAGTCTGAGAGAGAACCTTATTCTCTTTGGTTGACATTCTCACTAATTCTACACTTGCCCATCAAACTAAGTTGTGCCCACAACAGAAGGCTGCAGAGCTGTGCAAACCTGTGGTGTTCCATGAAGTTGTGCAACCACCAGTGGAAGACCTTCATATACAAGGACGTACTACAAGGTTGTACAGTGAGTGTTGTGGAACAGCTTTGAGCAATGATGCTGTGGACAGCGTTAGCAACAATGCTGTACAACACGTTGTTGTGGTCCAGGCCTGATTTGTATACTAAATATGCTCATTAGCTAGCATACAAAATTAGGCCTGTTTCATCAGTGTCACCAAGTGACCAAGTTCTTTTATATAGTGCATGTAGGATCTGGGTGCAAGGAAGAAAGGAGATCAAACCAATCCTGAATGATTCAATGGGCTTTATTGAGTATAAAAGAATAACAACATCAATCTAGCTGAGCAGAAAGCAGAACATTCTATCAATATTACTAACAGTATTTCAACCCTAGCCAGCACCAATATTCACCCAGTGTTCCTAACTAACATATGTGTGTGTATTAAATCTTCCTAGAGCCTAATACAATTCAGATATAGATGAAAAAAGTGGGGGTAAGGAAGGCTAAGGGCTGGCATGGTTTGGGGAGATCAGGAATTAGTAGAGGGATGAGGGGAAAGCAGAAGAAGGGGAAAGGATGGGGGGATCCAAGGCTTGTAGAGGCAGCATATTACCCAGATCAGAGGCCTGAGAATGGTGGATCTTTCAGCTGAAGGAGAGAAGCTTTTACCTGGAGACAGGAGCTTTTAGATCAAGCATGCAGTTTGCTCAGAGCATGGCTGAGAGTCAGAGCACCATGGCTGGGGAAGTCTTGACTTCTCACTTCCCAGCAGAAGTCACAAACAGTCCCTTCTCCCATGGCAAGAGTTCCTGCCTCTAGCCCCACGGCTTGGGCAGCAAACCCTTGGATTGCTCATGAGCAGATCTTGCTCGTAGGCACAAGATTTCTTGCTCTCTGTCCAGTATTAACCTCATTCTTTATAGTTGTATTTTCCTTTGATCTCTCATACAGTCTATTCAAATCTCCTCATCTTTTCCTGGGTCCCCAAAAGTTTGACTTCTGGATAATGTCTTTTAATTATTCGGGATATTGGCCAGTCCAGAGAGATCTTAATCTCATCTTCTGTTAGCTGCTATCTTGAGGAGGGGACATTGCCCAAGGCAAATCTGCATCTCTGAGCTGCAAGTGGGCATCTTCTCTTGTCCCAGATTTGCTAGCCTGATCCCAAAAGGTGTTAAAGTGTTAGTAAAGTAAGAATTAAAGTCTATAGGTGTTTTCTTTGTGTGCATTTACCTATGTTGAATTTCTATAGAGAGCAATTGAGTCAATCATTGACAAAGATTAACATGGACTTCTTGCAACAGGAAAGGGGAGATCAGCCTCTGGCCTCTTCCACAGACATTATCTGGTAGTGAGTCACATTTTAGCATTTGGATTGTTCTGGCCTGGCTTTTGTGCTTCCTTGAGTACCCATTTCACAATACAATGCTGGATCGCCTCTTCCCTCACAGACCAGTTGAGATCTGGGGTGTCAATTCACCCTGAGCCCAGGCATTAATTCATTTCTTAATATAAAATGAAATCAGACACAGGCCTGAATTCCATATACTTCTGAGTTGGTACCTCTGGGTTTAATATGTTGGGGGGTGCGTCCCCAACAACGTGCTATGTAACTTGTCAACATTTGCTAGTGCAAGAGCTAATCTTGAACAGGTGTTCCTTTGTGCAACATTCTTGCAGTAAGCCCTTAAGCATTAGGAACATAAGAAGCTGTCATATACTGAGTCAAACTATAGGTCCATCTCGCTCTGTATTGTCTACAGACTGGCAGTGGCTTCTCCAAGGATGCAGGCAGGAATCTCTCTCAGCCCTATCTTGGCGATACCAAGGAAGGAACTTGGAACCTAGATGCTCTTCTCAGAGCAGCTCCATCCCCTAAGGGGAATATCTTACAATGCTCACACTTCTAGTCTCCTTTTCATAAGCAACCAGGGCAGACCCTGCTTAGCTAAGTGGACAAGTAATGCTTCCTACTACAAGACCAGCTCCCTTTCCTTACTATACTGCATTGTACTAGTGCAGGGTTTCTTAACCTTGGGCTCCCAGATGTTGTTGGACTACAACTCCCATCATCCCCAGACACGGCCTTTGTGGCTGAGGATGATGGGAGTTGTAGTCCAACATCTGGGGGCCCAAGGTTAAGAAATCCTGTACTAGTGCATTATATTAGTGCAACATTAATCTGGAACGCAAGCTCCCAACATAGTGGGATTTGTGCAATGGCCTTGCACAAGTACACTATTGGTTGGGATGTTGGCCATTAAGTCTACATTTAGAATGACCCACCTTGCAAGCAGAAATAAAAATGTATCCTTTTGCAAGTCTTCTTCCAAAACATTACTCTGTTTACTTAATTGGCAGTGCTCACTTGTTGTGAACCTGGGTCTAGAGATGGTCCAGTATGCTTATCAGCACATTCCTTTGAATGGAAGGTTAAATTATGAAATAAGAGACCAAGCATGTCTTCAATCCTTTTTCATTAATTTCTTTTTTTAATTAAAAAAACAACAACCAATAGGCATTGTATCTCAGAGGAGGGGGAACTAAGACCATGAAAAAGATGGTCCAGTTGCATTATCTAGAACAGGAGTGGCCAGCCTCAGGCTCTCTAACTGTTATTGGATATAGCTCCTATCAACCTCTGCTGCAATAAATTGCACCTGGGGGTGATGAGAGCCGGAGAGGCTCAAGTTGGCCACCCCTGCTCTAGAGGCTGCTCAACTCTGAGAAGAATCAATAGGACTGAAAGCTGGGGCTTCATTTCTACTCCTTTCAGGGTTTTCTTTCTCTTCTATGTCAAAAATGCACAACTTGAATTACAGAGATTATATATATCATCCAGCTAATTGCTATCAGGTAGTACAGAAGAGAAGTCTGTCTGAAATAGAGAGATTTATAACGGGGGGGAAACCCTGATTCACTTCATAGGGAATTGAGGGGAGATCTACACATTACCTCAAGTCTGTGCTTACTGAGGTAATATGAATGGGTGGAAAGAGCATCTGCAGGGAAGACTCAGCAGAAGAGAGAAGGACTCGTAACCCTTCCTATGCCCTCCTGACATCCTCCTGACTAAAGAAGCACTGCCACTGCAATGACAACAGAAAGAGCACCAGTGCTTCTGAAAAGTTCAATGAACTCAGATACACTGCTTGCTCAGTGTTGGGGCAAATTATGATGGCCGCTTCTTTAATGAGCACTGTGCCACCCAAAAATATGTCTCTGAGGGTTGTGCAGCCCTCAGGGACATAAATCTGGGTGGCACAAAGTATTTCCAGTGGAAAGGGAAGTTGTTGAAACATACACACACACACATACACACTAGCACAGGTGTAGTATCAGTCTTGAACTCTTCAGAAGCCCTGGTACTACACCAATGCTTCTCCCATTGCATTAGAGCTTCATTAGTCAGGATGCCAGCCACTGACTCCCCTCTGAAATCCATCCTCCAGACCATTTTCCCCACTGGTAGGCTGGTAGGTCCTGTTTCAGAGTCTAGCTGAGATGCCACAATCTCACAGCAAATGAATCAGAGGGCAAGAGGCAGCAAGGGAGAATTGGTAGGTTGGGCAAAGGGTAAGCATTCCTGCTTTCCAATTCTCCCCTTCAGATGTCCTCTGCCTTCCCCATATTCATGTGACAAAGTAAACAGGTTTATGAACGCTGTGTTGCCTTATGGCATGAAGATCTGCTTTTGGAGGAGTAAAGGCCACTTTCAGATAAAGTAATATAATTCCAATGTCTGTTCTAGGAAGTTTCCTGGAGTAGCACATGGTTAAATAAGCACACATTCAAATGTACTCATAAGAATAGGCCCATGACTATGAGAATGGATGACTCAAGGAATAGTGTGGAAAGGGCTTAGTGCTTCAATACAGAAACAGCCAGGGGTGTAGCGGATAGTTTCAAAGAACCTGGTGGCTCCAGATCCACCCCTCCCTATTTCCTTCATTATCTCCCTCATTCTGAGGGACTGCCATGGAGAGGAGCAATCACGGGCCCCCTCTCCTACACCCCTGGAAGTAGCATTTAATTTCTGTGCTAAAGAAAGAGTCAGAAGGAAGCACTGGGCTAAAAAGAAAAGTGATACATGTGAATGAGTTGAGTTGCATGATCAAAAATGCACTGAGCATCATGCCATCAAAATGTGGTTACTATGGGCTTCTAAAGTTTGTTGTGCATTATAGCCCCCTGTGCTAACTACAAAACAGACTTACTATCACCAACAACCACTACAGTGCACAAAAATAAAAACATCGGAGGATGGTAGTCATGATGGACAACTATGTTCTTTGCAGCAGTGTCCACTTAACCATTTGGGATTGGGCTTTTGAAAGCATGAGAAACGTCAAGCGATTCTATGTTTACGATTCTATGATATTTCATTTTAAGACTTTTAGTCTGTTATTTTTAATGTGTTCTGGTTGTAACTTCTTACCACTTGGCGGGCTTCTGCCAAAAACCATCCTACAAATGTTAACACATACATACATACATTCATACATACATACAGCCTTCACCTAGTTCTTCATGGCATGTCCAAGGTAATGAAGCATCCCACAACATTCCTTGAAGTTATCCATACTATCTCTGCTTTTATGCACCTATGCCCAACACAATGCAACCAAGATAAACACGATGCATGCATCATCAATGTTTTCCTGCTCAAAAGCAGAAAAAGAATCCCATATTTCATAGGTGTTCAATTTTTCATATAGAAATGCAGAATAGAGAAGGGGAAACTTGTAAGTGAAATTATGTAGCAAAGCAATAGGTTAGTCAAGTCAAATTAGCCTTCTTTTCCCCAAGGTTTAAAACAAATGGGGAAAGTAGCTACTTTTCATTTTGCTTCATGGTTGGAAAGCATCCAAGATTTATTTTTTTAAAAAATGTGGGTCAGCACCTTATCCAGGGAAGAGGAAATAATTAAATTACTCTTGTCCAAGCTAGTTGTTAAATTGAGCAATATTTAAAGGAGGTTGTTTTTTAAATGAAGTTTGAAGAGGATATAGTTGAGAAAAAGGAAGGAATAATTATTTCCAGAAGGGACAGTTTCTTCACCTACTATGTGAGAATATGTCAAGATAAATCATGGCATTTTCATTTCATTTCATATTTATATCCCACTTTTCTGTTCCAAAGAAAACCCAAGACAGCAAGGAATAAGGACATGAAAATATCAATATAGCAATATCAAAATCGCAATGATTATAATGAAAATCATCTATCAATTAAAAGAAGAACTAATCAAGTCATCCTGACATATAATAAATATAATAACATCTCTTTAAAACAATATCAGGATCTAAGTAATTACCAGATATCAAATCATGAAGCCAATATGTGACAATCAAAGACATTAAGGTCTTGACCATTAAATGGACATGACCATTAAATGGGGAGCTGGGGGGGTGGCTGTCAGGAAGGCAAGCTCCTACTAGGGATGTGCACAAAACAGGCTTGGCCTGTTTGGTTTGACTTTGAATCAGCTTCGAACCAGGGTGGGTAGGTTTGGTTTTGGTTTTGATCGAACCTACCCCCACAGTTCGGTTCAAATTTGAACCCAATTTGAACCAGTTCTAAAAGGTTCTACATAGGGGTTCCACATAGGGTATAATGGGGACTCAAGCTGGCCCTTTACTCCCTATGGCACCCAGGGGTGCCAACCACCCACCAAATCCCAAAGCAATCAGACATAATTTTTAATGACTGGATTCTTGGTGGCTGTATGAGTTTTCTCATTGAATCCCTTTGAAGATCTTTACAGGGGGGCGCACAACCCACCATGCCCCCAGACCCACTTTGGGGTGCCCTGGCACCTCCCAAAGGGGAGAATGGGCCAGATGGGCTGCCTCAAATCCCCATTATTACCTATGGGAGAGATGCAAAAATTGGAAAAATCTAAAATCACAAAAGTGTCCAATTGCTTTGGGGTTCGGTGGGTGCTTGGCACCCCTGGGTGCCCACCACCTATCCCAGTTTTGTGACCCTAGCAGGCCACCATACTAAAACACAGTGACACAACTAAAAAGACAACCAACTGGAAACCAAAAAAACACCATAGAAACAGACCTGCCGCTGTGCCCGCACAACTGCAAAGCCAAGGGGACCAAACCAAACAACACCACAGACTACACAACAACATGCACAAACCAAAAAGACCTAACAAGATGGCGCAAGACAAGAAAACCAACCCCGACATGCAAACTGCAAAGAAAGAGGGGCAAGGCAAAAACACACCAGTACACTAAAGGAGAACTTAAAGTAACACACACCTGGTTCTTCTGCTCTTCTCTTCATGTGCAATGCATGCATTTTGCCTATGGGAAAAGAAATGCCTGAGTGTCTGGTCCACTACATATTTGCTGGAGTCCACACATGGCCTCAAGCACGTGGTAGCACCAGAGCATATATAGTCATCATCGGCGTGCATTCATGTTTGTATTTGGTGTGTGCTTGTGTGTGCTGATAGCTAGAAGAGGGTAAAGAGAAGGGGGCTCTGGAAAACTTAAAGGGATAGGAAAGTCCGGCTCAGAGGGGAGTCAGTTGAGGCCACACACGACGTGGTGGGGCAGGAGACCACTTACTCATGGCCGGTGCATGTATGTCTGTTGTGTGTCTTTGTGTGCCTGTCAGCAGAATCAAACCGGAGAGGGGAAAGAGAGGGGGGCTCTGAAAAACTTAAAGGGATAGGAAAGTCCAGTCCAGAGGCGGGACAGTGGAGGCCACACACCACATGGTGTGAGCTTCCACTCCATGTTGGATAGGTTGCATACAACCAAGGACTCATTCCTCACCAGGTCGTCGAGGGCCACCTCCTGCTCCAGCGGATGCTGGAACAAGAGGAAGATGGAGTTCCACTGGGTATCTACATCCGTGGGGATGAGATGTTGTGGAAGCCCATGGACACACTGCCACTTGCGAAGCAGGCACCTGGACTTCTCACTCCAGTGGAAGTGGTCTGCAATCTTGCAGGACTTCTCCACAAGTACAGCTGTGGTAGCAACAGCACCTACTATGGGGCGGCCATGTTCCCTGGGCGCCTTCGCCTCCTTGTGGCCAAGGGCGTCCCTGACAGTCAGGTGGAGCATGTGTGCCATGCAGCAGATGTTCACACATTACAATACTGACTCTACCGCTGCTGTTATTAAGAACCATTGTCTGTCACAATGAAGCCCTGGGTGAGGTGTGGCAACCCGCCTATCCACTCCTCAATTTGGTGGCCGAGCACGGCTGCCATCTCCTCCTTGATGTGCTTGGCATCCAAGGTCTCCACATACAAGATGGCCCACCTGTACCAAAATGCAGTGTGGGACGCACTGGAGCCAGAGGCAGCACCAGAAGTCCCCTCTCTCTCTGGATCCCACCAGTGGGCAATCGAGGCCAGGAAAGCAGTGTGCATCCCACTCACACTGTTCCACAGATCAGTGGCATCTTGTCAGCCATGCAGCATGCAGCATGGCTGACAAGAGATCCCTGCACTGCCTGTACAGGGAGAGGACCATGTTCCAGATGAATGTGGTCCTTGAGGGGATGGTGTAGTCAGGTGCTAGCAGCTGGAGTATCCAGCGTAAGCCAGAGTTCTCAACCACCTGAAAAGTTTGGTCATCAGTGGCCATCATCTCCCCTATGAGGCAGGTAAGGAGATGTGGGTCCATGTGACCAGGGCGCTTCTTGCCTGACGACTGCGTTCACTGCTTGACTGGCAGCATGCCCTGCTTAATGGAAGCTGGTGCCCTTGTCGGCTCTAGTCTCAGGCACACTAGGGCTGCCAGTGGAGTCAAGGAGATCTGGGTGATGCCATAGCATGTGTCACCACATGAATGTCATCCCCAGATGTTTAGCATCCTTGCCCCGACGGACCTGTCACTTGCAGTGGAAACAGCGAGCAGCGGTTGGGGCATCTTGAGGGACCTCAAAATGCCACCAAACATCACTGCTCTGGGTGGCCTCCGATGCTTTGGGCACTGTCTTGGGCCTTTGGGGTGACTGCGGACCTAGGGGGGCTGCTGGTGCTCACCCACCACTGTCACCCACCCACCCTATGTGGAAGAAGAAGGGCCCAGCTTCACTGGAGGAGGGGCCGCCCCTCCACTTCAGCAGCAGTCTGGCCCCTTGTCTGGGAGTCTGGCCCCAGTCTGACCCCTTGGAGCCAGACTGGGAGGACCCAGCACTGGACTCCGCCATGACCTGGGCATCATCAGGGGGGCCCCACTGAGTGGCAAGAGGAGGGGCCATAAGAGGGAGGGAAAATCTGACTGCACTGCCAGCCATCAAGCCCCTGTCCTCCACCCCCGCCATGGAAGAGGCTTCCCTGGCAGGAGAGCCCCCCACACCGCCAGGCTCTGCACAGGGTGGCAACACTGGTGCACACCACCCAATGGACCCATCACTGGTCCAGGACCTGGCTTGGCAGCAGCAGGCTCCTCGGATAGGAGAGCCTTCACGTCACCACCTCCCCTGGGCCAAATAATTCTCCAATGGGGACCTGTGGGACTCCAGGATGGCATCTTCTCTGTCCCCCCGGCCTCCCGCACCAGCTTGGGGACCCCTCCCACCTCTGCCTGCCACCCTGCTGCAAGCTCTGCTTGCCACATGCCACTCAGACATTCCCAAGACTCCATGGGCTTTTTTTAAAAGGAAAAAATGTTTTTTTAAAAAATGAGGAGAGGTTTAAAAACACCCTCTATTTGGGGGTGGGGGACCTATTGGGAGGCTTTTTTAAAAATGCTATTTAAAGAAAACCTTTTTTTTAAAAAAACACCTATTTAAAGAAAACCCTAGTAAAGAAAACCCTAGTAAAGAAAACCCTATTTAAAGAAAACCTACCCACCCACTCCACCCACAACAACAATACAATACAATTTTTAAAAAACACAATGGGGGCAACTGAAGGGGAATCTGTGAAAACAATACATAACCTGCAAAAACAAGAAACAGCCTGTAAAGAAAAAGCACAGGAAAAAATATACCTCCCTGCAACCAAACCAAAGGGGGCACTATTTAAGGAGAACTAAAGGGGACAAAGGGGGCAACATAAAGAAAGCACTTACCCCTTGTGGTCCTGGAGATCTTCTGCCCCACACACTGGTCAGGAGGAAAAAGAAGGGAAGGAATTCCAGACCAGACCAGTGGCACAATGAGTACAGGCACATGCAGCCGGGGCGGAGGGAGGGCCGAATGAAAAGCTTTCCAGCTATTTCATCCACACACACACACCCCAAAAAATTGCAATAAATACTGATTAAATAAATAAATAAGGTTGATGTGGGGGGAACTGTGTGGGTTGGAGAAGCAGTGGAGGGGAAAATAAAGAGAAGGAAGAAAGGGGATGGCAGTGGGGAGAGGTGCTGCTGGACTCTGGAGCAAGAAAAGCAAGTTAACAAAGAAAAGCACCTGCTCCAGAAAACAAGGAAACCCCCCCCCTGCCCCCAAAAACCAGAATAAAATGAAAACAATTGGCAGTGGCTGTTGAGATGAGGACTCTAATGATCAGCTTACAAAGTTTGAGTTCGAACCTGTTTGCACATCCCTAGCTCCTACCTGCCTCCTCACAGACACTTGCCCTTTCCCTGAAAAATCTGCCAATTGCATGGTACATGAGCAGCACCATGGTGAGCAGCAGAGCCGGAAGCCAGAGGAGGAAGTCCTCTGGCATCCCACAGTGCAGCGCGCCAGGAGCGCAGTGCATTGGGGTATCTCCCCGCTTCCAGGCACTCCTGCCACCCAGCTCTGTGGCTACTTGGGCAGCAGGCAGCCCGAGCAACCACATGACCAGGGAGAGGTGTGGAAGGGCACACTCATTCCCCTCTAGCTCACTATTAGCCCAGGTACAAAACCTGGTCAACTCCACTGCAGAGCACCAGTATCAGGACCAATCTCAGCATTCCAGATGACCAGCCCTACTTGGGTCGGGCTATACAAGCCCAGGTAGGGCTGGTCATGTGAACGGCCCTATTGTCTCACGTGCTGCGTAGTGTGACACAGGCAGTTAAAGAGCCACCTGTGCCACTGTATGGGTCTAAAAAGCACACCTGCATTGCTGTGAAGTAATGCTCTTACTAAGCATTGCTCAATTGCACGTTATGATGTTGCTTCCATTAGGAATAATGGGAGTAGCATCACAATGTGCTGATGTGCCATGCTTAGTAGGAGCAGAACCTTTGCAGCCTTGCGGGTGTGTATTTTAGAGCCTCACAGCAGTGTGTGCGGTCATGTAACTATTCTGTAACTATTATGCTGTGCAGAATGGGAGCCACTAGGTCTTAGGTTTCAGATGCTTTTCTGGTGTAGGTCCAGTTACTATGGTGGAAAAGCAGGTGTGTGATCTGCCCCCTCCCCTCCCCACCAGCATGCACCTAATGTCATGTGTGCAATAGGTGCTTTTGATGCAGCTCCATATTCATGGAGACCCAATTTGCATGATCCTTCCCCCTAAAAAAGTGAAGGAGAATCACAGGTTTGAGACTTCCTCATTACATTAAGTATCTAATTACCAGAGGTGCACCTACCCTGTTTAGTAAGACCTACCCCGAAAGTAAGACCTAGCAGTAATTTCTGATGTACCGCTAATATGCCCTAGTGCATTTTTGGGGGCTAAAATTAATATAAGACACTGTCTTATTTTCGGGGAAACACGGTAGGTAATTTTGGAGCCTGGGCCTAAAGGCATTTGGAGGCCCCATCCTCTCCCCTGCAAATTAAGCATCATCATGCTCCTCTGAGTGACCACACCACTTGGGACAGACTAAAGAGAATTTGAGGCCCCCAGGGACTTTGGCCCCGAAGTCCAGGGTAAGAGCACCTCTGCTAATTACATTAGGTACATGATGGTGAGAGAGAGCGTGCACTTCCTCCTCCATCACAGGAGTTGGATCCATGCCTCGAAAATATCTGTATCAGGCGTGAGAGTTTTAAGCCTTACTTGAAAAACCATTTCCTCCTCATTTAAAGTCCAAGGAAACTTAATCCTATCCATTCATTTTAAGATATGGCACCATGACATTTGTCACATTTATATCCCTTAGGAACACAGGAAGCTGCCTTATACCAAGCCAGACACTTGTCCAGTATTGTCTACAACAGTGTTTCTCAACCTTTTTGGAGTCAAGGACCGCTAAATTCTTTGTCCAGAGTTTCAAGGACCGCTGCATTCTTCATGTGCAGTTTCCTGGCCCTGCAGTTAAGTAAAGGGGCTCCAAGTTTAGGTTTTTCTATCTATCTATCTATCTATCTATCTATTAAAGCCTGGCTGAACAAATATGTCTCCAGTATGTCTTCACCATAAGAGTGATATTCTACCCAAAAAGAGAGCTGATATATCCAAAGCTGATATAATTTTTGCTGACTGTTAAAGAATCCTGATATGGAAAAAGACAAAGTGTACATGTGCTATTGTGATTTGATTTGGGTAAATTGCATGCACACTATGGTTTCCAAATAGTGGGAGATAGTGGTGAATGAAATGAAAGGCATTAAGAGAAGGAAAAAGTAAGTAATCTGGCAAATAAATACATCTAACAAAGGGTTAAGCAACATCCATGGAATCTGGAAGACGGAGAGTAGGCACAATCCACATGAACATTTTGTCATACAGTGGAAGCAGCAGCAGAAGGAGCAGAGCAGCTGCAGACACCAAAAAGCAGAGCTGGAGCAGCCGCCAGTGCCACCAGGAGCAGGAGGGGGTGGGGAGACAGAAAGGCAAGAAAGCCAGACCCACAAGCAATAGAGTGCTGGAGCAGTGAGAGCAACCCCCAAGGACACTGAGAGGTGTCCCAGCCCAGCAGCATGTCCCCTTTCACGCGTGTGGGGTGTGAGTGTGGGGTCTGCTGGGTCCCCCCTTTTTTCTTTGTCCTCTTCCTCCTTCTCCCCAGTTATGTGTACAGCGTTGCCCAACTCAAAGCGGGGGATCCCAGCCAAGCAGCCGCAGTGAGAGCAACCTAACTCCCCAGCACTGGGCAAAGCGTGGAATTCTGCTTGCCTCCTCGCCTGTCGCCGCTGCCATGCATCCCAGCGACTGCGAGCCTCCCCCCCCCTCACTCTTTGCATGGCTTTTCTGCATCTGGCCCCCAGACTCTTTCTGCAACTCCGAGCCTCTCCAGGAGAGAGAGAGGGAGACTTTTGATGAGAATCTCTTCTCTCTCCCACACCCCTCTTTTATATTTTTATCGTCAAAGGGAGACCTTTGACGAGAATCCCGCCTCTCTCTCCCCTGCCACCACCCCTCTTTTGTATTTTTACTTTCCTACCAGACAATCGCTTGGGACTTACACAAGGGCACCTCTCCTCCAGGAGCCTTCCAAGTGGGAACCGGTAGCCTCGAGTACACGCGATAGGACAGCAGCAGGGCATAGACAAGGCAGAATGCAGGTGCTCGCCTGATACTCTCTTCCGCTTGCTTTGTGCGGCTGCAAAGTTGAAGGATTTTACCGGGCATGATCGGAGTTGTTTTGTTGTTGTTTTGCAGGGCAGGGAGGGGCTCCGAGCGGACGCTCCTTCCGGGCAGCCCCCCGCCCCGGGCCGGAGGGACACTGGACCCCCGCGCAGGGCTCGGCTCTCCGGGAAGGAGGGGGCGCCACTGCCGCCGCGTCCTGCGGCTCCTCTCATGGGCGCTGGCTCTCACTCACTGCGGGGCCAGAGCCATGCTGGGCGGCGGCTTGTGCGGGAGGCACGGCATCCTGCTCTCAGTCTCGGGCTGGCTGGGCTTCGAGGCAGCAGCAGCAGCAGCTGCCTCTTGCTCGCCGCCGCCTCCTGCAGGCTTTCTTGCTGCTGCAGCAGCAGCTCCTGGCACCCCGAGGAGCTTCCAAGCTGAAGTCCGCCACGGGAGAAGCCCGCCCCAATTCCTCCACTTACTGGGCCATTTTCCCGCCTTGGCACAAGCCCCGCCCCTGCTCCACCCCTATTGGCCAAGCTTATACCGGGGAGAGGAAAACAAGTGGAAACGGTTCGGCTCCGATTGCTGCCGCCGCCTACTCTTCAGAGCCCTGCCTTCCTAGCAGCTAGGTCGCGGGCCGGCACTCAACCCTCTGTGGACCGGCAGCGGTCCACGGACCGGCGGTTGAGAAACACTGGTCTACAATGACTGTCCATGGTTCTCCAAGGTTTCAGGCAGGGGTCTTTCCCATCCCTGCCTGGAGATGCCAGGGACTGAACTTGGGACCTTCGGCTTGCGATGCAGATGCTCTTCCACTGAGCCAAAGCCCCATCCCACTTTTCTTCCATCTTGGAACTCATCAGGCAGGAGACACAAAGTTCCAGAGTAGTCTCACATCCAGCCCTAGACCAGACCTAGGCCTGCTTAGCTTCAGCAAGGTCATATGCATTCAGCCCATGCCTGGGACCCATGTGGTACTGTGCCAACTAAACCAAACCAAACTCCTAACCTTCTCATGCTGATTCCTCACTCGCAGGAAATCTGCAGATGGTTTTCTTCAGATGTTCTGGTCTCTTTAGCCTTTTTAAAACAAAAACAAAAACATTTGCATAGTTTTATTAGTAGTATCATTATTATTTATTTCATTTATTTACTACCCATCCCAGAATGGCTCAGGACAGTTTACATCAGAAATTCAAACCATTTAAAATTCAGCATAAAACACAAAATGAGAAGGAGAGCTGTTCTTATGGTAGCAAGCATGAATTGTCCCCTTTGCTAAGCAGGGTCCACCCTGATTTGAGTTTGAATTGGAGGCTATGTGTGTGAGCACTGTTAGTTATTCCCCTTAGGGGATGGGGCCACTCTGGGAAGAGCACCTGCATGCTTGCATGCAAAAGATTCCAAGTCCCCTCCCTGGCGTCTCCAAGAGAGGGCTGAGAGAGACTCCTGTCTCTCAGAGTCATCTTGGAGAAGCTGCTGCCAGTCTGGGTAGACAATACTGAGCTGGATAGACCAATGGTCTGATTCAGTATAAAGCAGCTTCCTATGATCAGAACCCCTGCAGACGTGCTGCACTTACCCATGCACTACTCACTGGGTCCTCTAGCACATGTGTTGTTGTAGAAAAAGCCTTGGAATTCAGCTCTATGCACTCTGGAACTGCTCTGTGAGATTGGAAACATAGCACTACCCTCAGGGGCTGAACAAATGCCCATGAGTGTCGCATGGCAAAGAGCTGTTATTTCTGCAGCAATTTCCTTTCTGCTGAAGAACAGAAGCAAAGCCACAAGAATTCTTAGGAAGCGCAAAGGGTCCCACAAGGATACAGAATCAAGGTGAATAAGTTCCTTTCCCCTTCCTAGAGAGTAAATGAGTCATATATGGTAAGAGATATCCAAGTTCCAGAACAGTGTCTAGAAGGTGACTAGGAAATCATTACTGATTTTGTCTCAGAAGAGGGAGGAACACATAATGATCAGGTAGAGACATTTCGGTTCTTGAAGCAGAAAATCCAAATAGTGGACCCATTGGCAGTTAAAAATTATAACAAAAAATATATGAAATTATTAAGTGTCTTTTAATGGGACCCCAGAATCTTCCATGGAGCCACCTAATGGCACAGTGGAGAAATGCTTGACTAAGAAGCAGAAGGTTGCTGGTTCGAATCCCCGCTGGTACTATATCAGGCAGCAGCGATATAAGAAGATGCTGAAAGGCATCATATCACACTGCATGGGAGGAGGCAATGGTAAACCCCTCCTGTATTCTACCAAAAGAAAACCACAGGGCTCTGTGGGTGCTAGGAGTCAAAATCAACTTGACGGCACACTTTACCTTCACAATTTTCCATCCGACACAGGTTGCCTCTCCTACCTAATAGAAGAGAAGGTCTTGTTATCAGAGTATTCCTAATGCTTAGAATTCTATTTTATGCTGTATTTTGTATAAATTGTTGGTATATATATATATATATATATATATAAAATTATTATTTTATTTTTATTTTTTTGAAAAGTTCTCTGGCAGCTTGAAGCTCCCAAAATTGTTTTGAGCCATACATTTGCACAATATTCAAACACTTACAAATGAACATTTTCTTCACTTTAATGTCTGAAGATTGTTGGCTTGCTTAACCAAGTAATTTATCAGCCCATGTGAATTTTAATTGGCTTTGGGTTGGGGTATTTAAAGATTGCATGTTGTAAGCGATTTACACACCTCTCTTGGGTCTAGCCGCAAAATTTTGGCCAAGTTAATTAGTGAAGATAAACTATTGACTTCATTATATCTCCTCAAATATCATGAGCTCTGAGATACTGTAATATTTATTTTAATTAGTTAACAAAACTTTCAGCTAGTTAAAAAAAATACAATTAGTACCATAAAGACATCTGTCTAGAACAACAGGAATGACTTGGACATTATCACACTCAATGCATATTTTCTCCATGGGATACCTCCCATATATAAGGTTATGTGGAGAAACCTCAGTGTGAACTCGGCAATGCACATATACCACTTGCCGTGTCCAGCAGCTATTTCCATGATCAGAATAGGACTTTTCTAGCTTTTGTGATGATGAACGTGGCTTCTGGATGCTGCTGGTTGCAACACATTTCATGTTAGAGAGCATGGAGGGGAGATTACGCTACAGCATAAGTGCACAGGTAAAGGAGCACTACTAATTAATATTGTCTGGAAACATGGAGTTAGATTTCTAAATAAAGTAGTTTATTTAGGAAATCCATCAGGGAGATTGATAAGATCTATCATGCCTCATTGCTAGCTTCATACAGGAAGAAACATGTTAGCGAAGGGAGAAGAAGGAAGTTCCTCTCTCTCCAAGTGAGAGAATGAAACCTGAGACGATCAGTCTAACAAAGGGGAATCAGAGTAGAGAAAGCGTGGTAAGAGGGGGAATGCCCTTACTGGCTATCTCTACCCCAATGCCCCTAGTGGACAACAGGGTTGCTGGTGCTAAGAGTCAATGCCATCAGAATCAGCATCTCCATCAGCCCTTCTCATCATCTTCTCGTGCACCGATCTATGACTCCCATATTCTTTCAAAGAATCGAACCGGTCTCTTGGCAGCGGCTTGGTCAGCCCATCTGCTACTATGTCTTGAATTGAGCAGTACTTCAGCTTAACTCTCTTGTGCCTCTCGAATGTAGTGGTGCTTTGCATCAATGTGCTTTGTTCGAGACATGGTCTTTTCCATCAGAGAAAGTTGGATGAGAGTTGGTTGTCCTCATTTGACTTTGGCTCATCAATTCCAAAGTCCAACTGTAACTTGTATAGTCATGTCACTTCTTGACATGCTTGGCCAGGTTCTATGGATGAAAGCACAACAATTTACTGCTTCCGGCTAGTCCAACTGATGGCTCTGCCTCCATAGAAAAACAGATTTTCAGTTGTGGACATACGATTGGTTCTGTTCTTGGCCCAGTCTGCAAACATGTATCCCATTAGTCTGGGGTTGCTGCTTGCTGGTATCAAGGGTTTCTAGTGTGCTGTACCCTTCAGAAAACTAACTAGGAATTGCATCTGATCTTGAATCAAAATCCTGAAGTGTAGAGATCAGATATTCCAAATAAATTTCCTCCTTTCATTCCAAAACATAACATATAATTTGAAATCTTTCTGGAATAAATCCAATAATTATTTGATAATCCAATAATAATTATTCAGAATAAATCCAATAATAATTATTCAGAATAAATCCAATAATTATTATTTCTCTTTCACATCTTGTAATGTCCAGAGTTTTATTGATATGCTTGGTTATAGTCTGTCCTTCCTTGAGTTTCACATTGCACAGTTTCACAGTTAGATCAACACTAGTATAACTTGCCTTTCTAGCATACAGGCATTTTAAGCTTCTTTGGCTATCATAGTCTTTCTCAAATGCACAATAATTGAATCACTCACATGCAAGCAAAAGAATCTATAGACTTTACTGTTTTTGGCATCACATGCTGCTTGTTCTCCAACTGCTTCTGGTCTGTCCTTCTCCAGGACACTTTCCAATCTTTGAGCTATGAGAAAGGACTCCATCCTAAATGACCACATTTCAAAATTGAATCCATCAAGCTTTGGTGATCAGTGCCTGTCCCTGTGCTGCAGAGTCCATGGCAAAAATGTTCCCTACCATTTCTCTGGAACTCCTTTCCAATCAAGTAGGCTTTCCACTGTGCCTTTGGGTTCATTGCCAATCCTGGGCCCATAATCCTGTTAGAGAGAGGAGGGGAGGGGAGATTCCTTTACTGCCCCAAGTACAGTGTAATTGCACAGGAAAGGGAGCACTGCTAATTAATATTGTCCGGAAACATGGAGTTAGAGTTCTATATAAAGTAGTTTATTTAGGAAATCCATCAGGGAGATAGATAAGACCTATCATGCCTGCTTTCTAGCTACATACAGGAAGGAAGGAAGGGAGAAGAAGAAAGTCTTCTTGCGAGAATGAAACCTGAGACTATCAGACTAACAAAGGGGAATTAGAGTAGAGAAAGCATGGCCAGAGAGGGAATGCCCTTACTGACTATCTCTACCCCCAATGCCCCTACTGATCAACAGGGTTGCTGGTGCTAAGAGTCAATGCCATCAGGAGCTGTATCTCAAATATTTCACACCAAGGTTACCAAAGCGATACAGGTGGAAACACCCACACATCTCCCCGTAATATGTATTAAATACATTAACACATTAATATATGGTCAGTAACACGCAAATGGTGTCTGCGCATGCACAAATGCCATTTATGTCCTGACGCTGCCTGTGGGCTGCTGGAATCAGCACTGCAGCCATGCACCATTTAATACTGACAGCACCGCGGGGGGTGGGGTGGCGGGGGCAGTGGAGCAGCGACAGAAGGGCAGGTAAGACCTGGGAGCAGCACTGCAGCTGCACGGCATGGTATTTAATACCAACAGCACCTGAGTGGGGCAGCGGGGGTGACAGAGGGGCAAGCAAGACCTGCCTTCCTCCTTTTAAAGCGTCCGCTTGCTGCCCGCCAAAATAATTCAACTGGGGCAGCTCAAAGCATTTCAGCACCTTGAATTAGAGGCACTGAAATGCTTCATGCACATCCTTACTCTAATGCACTCTACTTGGGAGTGCCCTTGAAGAGCCTTCAGAAACCTTAGCTAGCCCAGAATGCAGCTGCAAGGGTATTGACTTTTACAAGGCCTTCAGAACATATTACACCAGTACTTTGTCCACAGCATGAATTCCAGGGGTGTAACTATAATAGGGCAAGGGGAGACAGTTGTCTGAGGGCCCACTGCCTTGGGGGGCCCCCCCAGAGGCAAGTCACATGACTGACTCCCCCAGCCGCGCACCTGCCCAGGCTTCCTTCAGTTGTATTCATCCTCCGAAATTGAGGTGAGTGTTAAGACCTGGAGCTACCAGAACAGCATGTCTTTCTCTATCCCCATTAAATGACTTGCATCGTCCACAATTCACAAAACCTTTTTAAAAATAATTTAGGATGATGTTCTATTGTGGCACATAGGTGATATATATATATATATATATATATATATATATATATATGGGGTGTGCAATTCGGATTTTCAGTGCATTGGCTCGGACCCAAGCCGAAACACCCCCGTTCTGTTCTGTGGCCGAATATGGCCCTCCCAAATCACCCCCCGATTTGGTTCGGACCTGAATTTATTCGGGTCTGAATATGAATCAATTTGGGGCAAAAAAATGGGTCCCAGGGGAAAAGTAGTGGGGTGGGGTGGTAGTGCCCGAAGGGTGGAGGCTACCACCCAAATTTCAGGGGGATTGGTCAAAGGGCTGATTTTTGGTGAATTTTTGAAGTTTTAGTGTCTTTGGGGCAGATAGGGGCATAACGTGGGATCTGGGCAAAAAGGGTGGGGTGGGGTGGTAGTGCCTAATGGGTGGAGGTTACCACCCCAATTGCAGAGGGATTGGGCAAAGGGCTGATTTTTGGTGATTTTCTGAAGTTTATGCGTCTTTAAGGTTTTCCCCCATGAAGGGTGTATCGCTTCACATCGGGGGGAAAGGGGTGTCCTAGTGCTGGGTGGGGTTGGTGGTAGTGCCAGGTATGGGCAAGGAAGCTACCTGAATTTTTTCAAAGGATTTGGGCAGAGGGCTGATTTTTGGTGAATTGTTGAAGTTCACGCGTCTTTAAGGTTTTTCCTCATGTTTTAATGGAGCTTTCAGCAGCCCCATAAGTGCACTTGGGGAGTGCTGGGGTGGCCTAGAGAGAGTGGTGCTGTAGTGCACATAGGGTGCCAACCACCCCCATGGGTTTCTAACCCATGGGGTACAGGGTTCTGTTGTTTCAGAGGTTTTCTGAGTGTGGATTCTATGATAGCAAATGAGAGTGGATTCATGGTGTCTCATTGAAAATCTCATTTTCGAAACATTTTGCACATGAGGGGGGGGATTTTAAAATCTTGTCCCTGGGCCCACTCCAACCTTGCTACGCCCCTGATGGGTTCCCATTCTGTTTCTGGGCACAATTCAAATTGCTGGTGTTAAACCTTAAGGGCCTGACAGTTACTGGTCTGGGACCAAGGTATTTGAATTACTGGCATACAAATCTGCCCACCCTTTGATAATATACAGAGAGGCTCTCTTGCATGGACATTTACCAGTGAAGGCATGTTTGAAGATCATGTGAGACAGGGCCTTCTTGATGGCTGCTCCCACCCTGTGGAACTCTCTTCCCTAAGAGATTAGATTTCCATAAGAGATTAAACCTTCTTGGTTGTGTTTCATCAGCCAGCCTAGACTTATTTCTTCCAGGTGGGCTTCCCTCATCTCATTTGATTATCCTTGCTAACCATCTAGTTTCATGAGGATTTTTCCCTTGTTTTATGTATTGTTTTATACATTGTTATTTTTAAATAGCTGTTTCTGTAAGCCACTGTGAATTTTAGAAAAGAAAAGCAAATAACAAAGGTTTAAAAAAACAACTTCCTTAATTTTGTCCAAGGAGCAACTAGGGTGGCGTGTGCTACAATTTTCAACAAACAGAATGTTGCCCAAGCTCCAAAATCCCATTTAATTTGCATAAGAACTTAATATATGTAGGATCACTATATGGCAGGTGCAGGATGCACTGTCATAATGGGTAATATGCTCTTGTGCATATATGTTGATCAAGTGGCAGCGCACAAAATCCTGCTCTCCCCATAGCTGACTGTGTGGAGGCAAAGCAACACAATCTGCTGTATCCCACCTCGGAAACCAGAAGTAACAGGGTCATAACCCCAAGAGAGAAAGACAAGAAAGCCTAGGTTCATTCCTTGAACATGAGAAGTAATAACAGGCAGAATGCATTTTCTTCAGCAGTGAGTAATTTCAGATGTCATCTTCAAAACCAGTTTGGAGTTCTTTGGAATGTGGGCCGTAAAAGGGTCATCTAGGGGCACTTGATTTCTGTCATTGTTCTGTTTGGAAATCAAGTGTTGATTGTAGGGAGTTTGTGTGTTGGGAAGGGAAGGGAAGGGAAGATGACAGATCCAAGTCAAGCACTGATGAGGAAGCCACCTCCAATCTCCTGCCATCTAGCTTCTAAAGTGAAAGATTATGCCCACAAGTTGTCCAGCTACTGTACTGGCTCCACTCCTTGTGCCAGATCCCTGCTTTGTATAATCCCTGCTTTGTATAACTCTAAATGACAGAGTTCATTCCCAGTGAGTAATTTCTGCTACTACCTAAGACAATGCAGCAGAAAAGAGGAGACTAGACTTGGGACAAATATGCCACAAAGTCTTCTCAAAGGATTCTCATGGTGAATATGTGAGCTGGGAAATTCCAAGAATAGCCTGCTAGATTTCCAATTATTCTCAGAATGTTCTCCAAATAATTCTCACACTGTGGCTTCATTTGCAAATGAAAAGTTAATCTGCATCTTTTAGCAAATCAGTTGCAAAGCAATTAGCAGCTTAACTCCAGAAGTTAGTGTCTCTCAGCAGGGAAGGTAGAGTCATGCCTTCTCTGAAAAAGGAAGTTTGTTTTAAGGTATGGAAGTAAGAAGATTGATTGATTGATTGATTGATTTTCACCATCAGACAGATGTTATTGACTGGTTTGTTTTATCCAGACATCGAGTCCTTCCCAAGGACCTGGGATGGCTGGATTTTATTATCAATGTTGTTGCTGTTATTATAGATATCGTCACAGAATATAGGCTGTTCCCAGTAAAGTTGCTCTTTGTAATTGGCTGATGGTGATTTCTGTGGCCCCTATGGTGTTGAGGTGCTCTTCAAGTTGTTTTGGAATTGCACCTAAGGCACCAGTTACCACTGGGATTATTTTGATCTTTTTCTGCCACAGCCTTTCAATTTCAATTTGTAGATCTTTCTATTTTGTGATGATGATGATGATGATGATGATGATGATGATTAAATTTGATTTTTTATTAATCTAAGCATGGGATTGCAACAAGGTTGCCTGGTTAGCTTAGTGGTTGAGAAGGAGAACTGGCCATGAGTTCTTTCCCCCAACACCCTATCATCCATCGCAGTGGGGCATGATGGGATTTGGAGTCCAACACTAGCAGGCAGGCCAAAGTTGGGCAGCCATGCTCCAAGTCAGAGGTGGGGGTGGGGTGACCATCCTGAGGCTCATCAGCTATGGCTGGACTTCAACACCCATCACCCTATCACCCATTACAGCAGGGCATGATGGGAGTTGGAGTCCAACATGTGCAGGTCAATGGCAGAAAATGAGTGATGTTTTCTTAGTGCTGAGGGAAGAGAAGAAATAACAATTCCACCAAGCCAATTCATACACCAGGTACAATGTATGCTGCATTTTGTGAGTTTATTTTTAATTATTATTGGGGTGTAAGCCACCATGAAGTCTCCCCACTGCACCCTCTGCACAACCACTACACAAGTAAAATTGAAATAATTTTATTTTTGTAAAGCAAGTTACTTTCTGAAAAATGGAAATGTGTGGACAATTGCAGAGCAGAGAAGGCAGAGCTCTTGAAATGCATCGTTCTCTCAATATGCCTTAATGGCACACATTAAGGCATATTGAGAGAATGATGCATTTCAAGAGCTCTGCCTTTTCTGCCCTGAAATTGTTCACACATTTCCATTTTTCAGAAAGTAACTTGCTTTAAGAAAATAACATTATTTCATTTTTACTTGTGCAGTGGATGTGCAGTAAGGATGTGCAGAACTGGTTTGGTTCAAATCGGGTTTGAGTTTGAACAGGACAGGCCCCCCAAAAGAGGGGGCCAGTCTGAGTTCAACCCTGGTTGAACGCAGTTTGAATCAAACCAGTTTGAAGTGGTTCAAAGGTTCAAAGATGGCAGCTGCCATATTGTGTGGCATGTTTACAAAAATCCAGCCCTTGCTATTGGTTTTCTGCCATTGTCTTCTGACTGGGTAGCAACCTGATTGGCTGGGGGTGAGGGACGAGGGCAGGAGCAAAAAGGAGGGATTTTCAAAATGTATTTAAATCCTAGCAGTGCCTGCCTGGCTTTACTTTTCCTCTGGCTTTCAAAGAAGAGCTCTGGCTGTACTGCTGCTCTGCCCCTTAGTGGACTGTTTTGCTGCTGCTGTGGACCTCCTGCCCGCCCAATCCCTCCTTCTCTCCGGACACTCTCCCTGATCTTCTGACCCCTGCCTGCTTGCCTGCTTTGGACCCCCACCTGCTGACCCTTGAGGACCCCTTCAGACTTCTGCATGGACCCCTTTGAAAAAAGAAAACCATATACTTGGTAAGTAGTCTTCTCTCCGAGTCTGCAGTAAGTTGGCCTCAGGTTGGGTTGGGCCCTGGATGACAGACATCAGGTTGACACATGTCAGGGAACCAGTCTAGACTCATCAAGCCAATGCATGTGTGCGTGTGCATGCCTCTGTGTGTGTGTGTGTGTGTGTGTGTGTGTGTGTGTGTGTGTGTGTGTGTACTGAAGCAAACAACAAAACATCCAACAACATTTTAAAGCCAGGCAAAAAACCCACCTATGCTCCACCATGGGCTCCAACGGGTGCTGGCCCAGGCACACCAGTTCATCATTCCCAGCCTGGCGGTAGCATGCATGCATGTCTGCGTGTGTCAGCAGCAATAACGGGTAGACTGTGACACATTCAGGTTGGCCAGGGTGAGCTGGTGCTGCAGCAGGTGGGAGTGAACATGAGTCATCCCCATCCGCTGCCAAGGTGGCTGTGCTGCAGGAGCAGGCATCACTGGGAACATGAGCCTTCACACAACCACCTTTAGGGGGGACTTTGGTGACTTGGGAAGTAGGCCCCTCTCACCGCCCTTGCCCCAAATCATCACCACCCCTCCCTCTGCCTGCAGCCCTGCTCCTAGCCCTTCCCTGAACCCTCCTCAACACCTCTTCCCTCAAATTAGGCCCTATTTAAATAGAAACTAAGTAACCAACTAAAATAACCCTAAAGCACCACCAAAGTAAAGCACACATAAAAAAGGCTGAACCTAAAACTACACAAAAAACCAAATCTGAACCAAAACCACTACTCAGCCTAACTAAACCAGCAAGGCTTAGAAAAGAACAGCACTAAAAAAGCAATTAATAGAACTGAACTAAACCTAACCACAGAAAAACACAAGCGCCAAAGCCTCTCAAAACTGTAAACCTAAAGGAACCAAGCTACAAAACAAACTAACCAAGCAGAAAAAAAATACAAAATGGATGGGATGAGGAGGGTGGGTTTTACCAATCAGACGACATTAGTCCAACCATGGGGCAGGAAATCCACAGGAACTTGGGAAGGTTAATTTTTTTAAAAGGTAGGCAGTAATCCAACAGTGGTGATCCAGATAAAAAGGCAGGCATGTAATCCAAACAAAACGGTAATCCAGGGAGAGAATCCCTTTTAAAAAAATGTGTGTGAACTTTTAACACTTGTGTGGGGCTGTTTGTGGTTCTGCCATAGGGAATATGGCAGGGAATTCAAACTGGGCCATGGGAATCCAAACTGGACCATTATTCCCTATGGGTAGCGCCTAAGGACACCAAAACATCATGATGGGTGCTACCTGCCACCTAACCTTCAAAACAATCAGACAATCGGGTAATTGTTAATGAATTGCTCAGGGTCAGTAGGTCAAGGGGCACATCATCAGGACTCCTAGTTCAGCTTCATGAAAGCAGATGAGACAGCAGTAGGAAATAAGGCTGACAACTCACAATCTCTTTAGTAGAAGGGGTAGAGGGAATAGGTGCAGCCGAGCTTATTTCAGGCTCCCGCTTTCCTATTCCTAATATTATCAACACCAGTGAGGGCTTCGCATCCACACGCACTTTATACGCACATAAAAATGATAAACAGAAAGGTCCACATAAACTACAAGCATTAAACGAGTGTAAGATGGCAACTTGGACCCAGGATGGGACACTACCTGACTCAAACTGGCCAGCTGCATTATGCTATCTGGGAGTGTCAAAGGCTGGTTTGACTGACAGAGAACTGAGAAAGAATCTTGCAAAAGTCACCTAATGAGGCCAGAAAACACACACACACACAACATATTGACTTTGCAGTGTTAACATTTTCATAGGAATAGTTCTCTACTGTATCTGTGTATAAATTCAAGATCAAATGTACATGTGGGGCCCCCAAGGTGTCCTCTAGCTTACCTGAGGCTTTGTGGAGATGAATTAAAGAGATAAAGTTCAATTCAAGGGATTTTACATCCCAGAAGCCCGATGGGTAGTTCTTCCCACACACATCTTTCTTCACACACTACAGTATCTAATGAAAGCAGAAGCATACACATTATTGAATAGTTCATAAAGTGGATTTTTAATCCATTCTTTTCCCCCTTTTGACAGATAGCATAGCTCTACTTTCTCTCATTTATGAACATTTTTCTCAAATGAACTATGAATAATTAAAATCTAACTCCATTTGGCCTTTTATTTTGTTTAATTGAAGAAATTAAAGATGTATGCACTAAGAATGTACATACTAAGACTTCAAGGACAGCATATGAAAATATATACATTATTTTAGTCATACTGCATGCTTTAACAATAAGGTGCTTTAAAAAAGAAATTCACAATGAAATTCCCTATCTACTGTGGCAAATTAACCTAACAAAAGCAATTTTACCAGACTTATATGGAACATACAAAGCTGCCTTCTACTGAGTCAGACCATTGGTCCATCTAACTCAGTATTGCCTACATTCACTGGCAGCAGTACTTTAGGGTTACAGACTGTGATCTTTCCCAGCCCTACCTGGTGATACAAGGAATTGAACCTGGGATCTTCTGCATACAAACTACCTTCTGCATACCCTAAGCTACCCTGCTATGCCAGAATATATTTGAGATGGGGCATGACTACATCCACACAACCTTGCTAGACATAATTGTCTGGATCACACATGTTCCACACATAAGGCTCTAATGCACTCCAGGAGTTCTCCCATCCATAACAGCTTCCTGTTTCACCATGAAGGGTGAAATTTCCCAAGCATAACAAATGCAAGAAGTCACTTCCTCCACCAGTTGCAGGGGTGCAGCAACAAGAGAGAAGGAATGCCCTCGCCTGTTGCCTATGGGCTTCCCAGAGTCATCTGGTAGGCCACTGCGTGAAACAGGATGCTGGACTAGATAGGCCTTGGTCCTGATCTAGCTGGGCTGTTCTTATGCTCTTATTAATAGAACAAGCTGTTCTAGCAAGTATGAATCTGCCTACTTTCCTTTCACTTTCCCTACAACTGGACTAAATTTGGTCCAAATCGGTTAAGTAGCTCACAAGATAGTACACTTGAGCCTCAAACATTCATGTGTCATAGTTTGTGAAGATGTCACCCATCCCTATTCAATATAGTGGATCTTGAAATGGGATGGATGACATCTTTACAAACTTTGTGTTTGAAGTGTACCTATGTGTCCCTACAACTGTACCAAATTTGGTCCAAATAGGTTCCCACTTGCACCTCAAATTTTCATATGTCCGTCATCTTGAATCAGAGTAAATGACATCATTACAAACCACTCCCTTGAGGTGTCCCTATGTGTCCCTGCACTTGTAGCAAATTTGATTCAAGTCGGTTAGGTGATTCACAAGTTAGTCGAATTGTGCGTCAAATGTTCACGCATCTGCCATCTTGGATCGGAGTGGATGACATCATCACAAACTATGCCCTTGAGGTGTCCCTTTGTGTCACTCACTACCACTGTACCAAATTTGGTTCACATTTGTTTAGACAGTCCACAAGTTTGCCTACTTGCACGTCAAATGTTTATATGCCAGCCATCTTGAATTGGGGTGGGTGATAACATCACAAACTACGCTGTTGAAGTGTCCCTATGTGTGTGTGTGTTCCTCCACCATCAACTTTGCAATGCCTGGACCAATATAAACCAAATTGGGTACAATTGTAGGGACACATGGATACACCTCAATGGCATAGGTTGTTAAGATGTCATCCAAATTTGGTTCAAATTGGTTAGGCAGTTCACAAGTTAGTCCACTTGTGCCTCAAATGTTTATGTGTTCACCATCCTGAATCAGGGTGGATGACATAATCACAAACTACGCTATTCAGGTGTTCCTGTGTGTCACTCACTACAACTGTGCCAAATATGGTTCAAATTGATTAAATGGTCCACAAGTTAGCCCATTTGCAACTCAAATGTTCACACATCCACTATCTTGAATGGGGGTGGATGACATAACTACAAACTACACCACTGAAGCATCCCTATGAGTCTCTACAGCTGTAGCAAATCTGGTTCAGATCAGTTAGGTGGTTCACAAGTTAGCCCACTTGTGCCTCAAAAGTTTATTTATCTGCCATCTTGAAATGAGATAGATGACATCATTACAAACTATGCCATTGAGGTGTCCCCATGTGTCCCTACAACTGAACCCAGTTTGGTTCATATTGGTCCAGGCATTGCGAAGTTGATGGTGGGGACACACACACATGGATGGACACACACATAGAATGCCAGGTGATCTCATAAGCCTAATGGAAAGTAGGCTAAAAAACTCAATAAAAGTTCCATTCCTCCATGAATGGTAAAACCTGCTCATATAAAAGCTCCATATGTGCTTTGGAGAGTGGCAAATGCCATTTCAGTAACAAAACAAATATAGATATGGATATAGAGTATGTGTCACTCACCTGCTCCAGCCGTCTCTTTGGCCTTATATGAATACCCAAATCAAATTGCTGGTAAAATTAAGGGAAACAAAATCTTCATGTTTGTGCAGATTTAGATTCTACCTGAAAATTAGACCTCATGCTGCTTTCTGCAAAGTCAGACTGCTTCATATGTTATAGATTCTTAAATGGATGAATCTAAGTACAAATTAATTCTAAGTGCAAATTAATATGAAAATAACACATGTGAAATTGTAATATGTGGTGATCTTACATATAATATTTTGATTCTGTATGCATGTGCTGAAAATGCATAACTGGCCATGGCTTTTTGGAACATGTACACCATGTACATGAATAACAAAAACTGCATATCAGCTGGTCATATGTTACAATCAACAGATGAATGTCATATTAATTCCTATTCAGAACCGACTATCATATAGGAACTACATAAGATGTGAAGCTGAGCCCTGAGTGAAGTTGTTGGGTAATATATTTTACCTGTTTTGATTATACTCTCATTGATCACAGTCATTCCAAATCCGTTGAGGTGATGCGTCACGATTGCATTTGCTTTGACAGCTTTTCCAATTTCCATTGCAAAACTCTTAGGGAAATATGAATTTCATTCCCATTGTTAGCCATCACTGCTCTATAGAACTGCACAGTCTATACTAAAACATTTCTACAGAAAAACTATCTGGGACTTTGTTGGGTGTTGGGGGATGAATGCACTGAAGTTGCTAAGTGATGGCAATGTACTTGTCTGTTATGTGTCGTTTCACAAAGTCAAGTGCTTAAAAGCAATGAAACCAATGGCTGAAAACATCATAAATCTTGCAGAGCTTACACGATATACAAAGGCACATTATTTTTGCCAAATATAATGGATTGTGCATGCCTTGTATCACAAATCTTGCAGTCTTTCCAAAAATCAACCTTCAGAACCTCTCCCTGTATTTGAAGAGTTATAGGATAATTCACAATAACGTTGTCAGAATTATTTGCTCTGAAATAAAAATTGTCTAGTTATTGATACATTAAAATCACATTCATTTTGTAGAGGATGTTCTCTGTTTTCATTAGTCCATCCATTTTCATTTCTCATTGATTTCAGGAGGAAACCCAGCTGAACGTATGCTATATTTCTTCTCTGTTTTCCATCCAATTGGCAAGAATTTTTCATGCATTCTAGTATCCTTCCAAAGGTTTGCTTGTATCAGTTAACCTACCTTATCTAGATTAGGTAAGGGTTTAATCATTGATAGAGTTTAATAAAATATTAGGCCCACCTAGACAGGAATATCCCACACCTGGTCATGGAATCTGAAGCCTAAACAGCCCTAGGAATGTATATGCTGAATCTAAGCTGTTGGAAGTGAAGGACTATGCACTGTCTCTTGTCTCAATAACATAGGGGGACAGACTAGTGAGTCAGAGGGCTAGAGGGTCAAGACATTGGTCATCCCTTCTCTACTGCTCTGACACTCTCCCTTTGATATGTAGATTGCAAATCTCAGGGACGTCCTTCCTTCCTTCCTGCCACTTCCTATTCCCTTCTTCTTCCCTACCTTCTACCTTGCAAAATGCAAGCTCCTCTCCCCTGCACCATGGGTGCAGAGATGCAGAATCCATCTGCATCCAGCTAGATAGATAGATTAGAGATTCTATCTCCTCACTTTCCTATCTAGAATGGAGTTCTCTAATAGATACTACTTATATTGATTTGAAACTATGAACTGGCTCCAAGTCACTTTACTCTCAGCATACACACATGCTTAACTAAATTCCGCTGTGTTGTGCCTCTGTGTACTCTGCTATAATGAAAAGGGTTTATCTTACCAGAGAGAATTCCCAACATACGCTTGGTTGACATCCAGCATCTTCTGCATCTGATGGAAAAGGGCTACACACTACTGTCCATGGTCCATCAAATCTGATTGTATCTATATTATTTGTTCATCTTCTCTACTGTAGCCCAATAGGTCACCAACTGCTCCATCAACACAATATAATCATCTTAGATCATGCTCTTGTATTATTACAGGTCCATCTTGATCAATCTCTCTGTAATCACAATGCATGGTGGCTAAACCCTTTTTATTTAAATGATCCAACTTTTGTACAACAAATGCAAGTTTGCTATATTCTGCATACGGGCAGAGTAGTTTGAAGCACATTCACTGCTTCCCAAGGAGCTAGTGAATGTGAAGCTTATGAAGCCTATATGGAAGGTTTTGTGCTTTTTAAAAAAAAGGGAACAAATAAAATAGATGCAAAACAAAAGTTTTTTAAAAATCTATTCTCACAATTCATTTCCACCCAGAGGCTGACACTTGCTTCATGTTGGAAATGAGTTGAACATATGCTTCTCAAAAGGCAAAGTTTGCCTTAACATGCATTAAGCAAACACACCAGGAAAGCACAATTCCTGTTAGAGGCAACGCTGCTAGGGAGACTATTCCATAGTGGTTAGAGTGCCGGACTAGGACCAGGAAGACCCAAGTTCAAATCCCCATTCAGCCATGAAACTAGCTGGGTGACTCTGGGCCAGTCACTTCTCTCTCAGCCTAACCTACTTCACAGGGTTGTTGTGAAAGAGAAACTCAAGGATGTAGTACACCGCTCTGGGCTCCTTGGAGGAAGAGCGGGATATAAATGTACTAAATAAATAAATAAATAATAGGGGTACAACCACCAAAAAGGTCCTCTCCCTAGTAGCCACCGAGCTCACCTCATTTGGCAGGGGCACCAGGAGGAGGGCCTCCAAAGAAGATCTTAAGGTCTGGGTTGTGACACCTGGGGCAAGGCGCTTTCTCAGGGAACCCAGTTCCAAGCTATTTAGGAGTTTAACGGTTAAAACCAGCACCTTGAATTGGGCCTGGAAACGGACTGGGGGAACCAATGCAGCTGGTGAAGCACTGGAGTAATATGCTCAAAGCATCCAGTCCCAGTTAATCTTGCAGCCCTATTTTGTACCTGCTGCAGTTTCTGGATCATTTTCAAAGGCAACCCCACATATAACACGTTGCAGTAACCTAAGTGAGAGGTTACCAGAACATGAGTAATTGTGGCCAAGCTATCTCTGGCCAGGTAAGGTCACAATTGGCATATCACCCAGAGCTGATAAAAGGTGCCCCGAGCCACAGGGGCCACTTGAGCCTCTAGTGACAGTGCTGGGTCAATGAGCACCCTCCCACACAAGCTAAAAGTACCAACCTGGTACTTCAGGGGGAGTGCAACCTTATCTAGAACAAGCTGAATATCATTCACCCAAGCAGAGGAACCACTGACCACTGTACTTCTGTCTTGTCTGGATTAAGTCTCCGCTTATTCACCCTCATTCACCCTTATCCACCCTCAGCTAATTCACCCTCATACTGCAACCAAGCACCAATTCAGGATGGTCACTGCCTCATCTGTATCTGATGAAAAATCCCTAAATCCCTAAATGCCTGCCTGGAAGCAGTAATGGGCTGGATGAGGGAGAATAAACTGAAGCTGAATCCAGATAAGACGGAGGTACTTATTGTGTGGGGTCAGAACTCCAGAGACGATTTTGATATACCTCTTCTGGATGGGGTCACAATTCCCCAAAAGGAACAGGTCCGCAGTCTGGGAGTACTCCTGGATCCACACCTCTCCTTGGTTTCTCAGGTAGAGGCGGTGGCCAGGAGTGCTTTCTATCCGCTCCGATTGATACGCCAGCTGCGCCCGTTTCTCGAGATCAATGACCTCAAAACAGTGGTACATTTGTTGGTAACCTCCAGACTTGACTTCTGTAATGCACTTTACATGGGGCTGCCTTTGTATGTAGTCCAGAAACTTTAGTTGGTTCAGAATGCGGCAGCCAGGTCGGTCTCTGGGTCATCTCGGAGAGACCACATTACTCCTTTGCTGATGGAGTTACACTGGCTGCTGATAGGTTTCCGGGCAAAATACAAAGTGCTAGTTATAATGTATAAAGCCTTAAACAGCTTAGGTCCTGGGTATTTAAGAGAACGTCTTCTTCGCTATGAACCCCACCACCCATTGAGGTCATCTGATGAGGTCCGTCTCCAGTTACCGCCAACTCGTTTGGTGGTCATACAGAGATGGGCCTTCTCGGCTGCTGCCCTGAGATTGTGGGATGTGCTTCCTGCTGAGTTACGATCCTCCCCATCTCTGGCTATTTTAAAAAAACATTTGAAAACCTTTTTTTTTTTAACCTAAGCCTTCTCAGGTTTTTAAAATACTTTTTGTTAATTCTATGGTTTTTTAAATTATTGTATTGTTTTAACTTTTATATGTGTTTTAATTGTTGTTAACCACCCAAAGACGTAAGTTTGGGCAGGGTATAAATTTAATAAATAAATAAAATACATTAAAATAAATAAAAGAGAGATCTAACTGAGTGTCATCTGTATATTAATGACACCTCGGGTCAAATCTCCAGATGACCTCTCCCAGCAGTTTCATGTAGATGTTAAAAAGCATAATGGAAAAAATGGAACCCTGCAGGACCCCATAGCATAACTGCCAAGGGGTTCAGCAGTAATCCCCTGGCATCACCTTTTGGGATCGGACCTCAAGGTTGGAATGGATCCACCTCCAAATAGTGCCTCCCACACCGAACTCAGCGAACCTATCCAAAAAGATACCATGGCCAATGGTATTGAAAGCCACTGAGAGATCCAAGATAATTAACAGGGTTGCACTCCCCCATCTCTCTCTCTGCATAGGTCATCCCACAGGGTAACCAAAGCAGTTTCTGTTCCAAGCCAGGCCTGAAGCCTGATTGAAAAGGATCTAGATAGTCCATTTCCTCCAAGAGTGTCTGCTGCTGGTCAGCCTCCACACATTCAAGCACCTTGCCCAGGAAGGGAATATTGGCCACAGGCCTATAGTTGTTTACATCCTCTGGGTCCAGACTGGGTTTCTTTAGGAGTGGTCAAATAATAGCTTCCTTCAATGGAGCTGGGACCACTCCTTCTCTAAATGAGGCATTTAGAACCTACTGGACCCAGTTAAAAATTACCTTCCTACTAGATTTAATAAGCAATGAAGGGCAAGGGTCAAGCATGCGCGTGGGGGAGATTGCTCTGCTGAGAAATTTCTTTACTTCTGATTACCTTAATTTCCTAGGGGGGGATATATAACAAACTTATTTGCTGTTGTAGTTAATTTCCCTCCAGGGTCTTCTCAGGTCATCTGACTTGCTCAAGGACCTGATCAGCCCTTTTGTTATCAGTGTCAAGCATGGGAGTGAGGCACTGATGCCAAACCTTCTTTCACATTTCATTGTCACATGTGCTGTTCTGTTTGGTCTCTGGTAATGCCAATGTGGACCTGAAAAGTCCTGGTACTGCCTGGGAGACCCACAAGCATATAGTTTGGGCTGAAAAGGGGGTTATTCCTAACACCCTATCTTACAGATTGCCCTGGCAGATAATCAGCATTCACACAGATAACCGTACTAGTTGTGGAGGAGGAGCACACTGCATTTAGTTCCCCACACTCCTACTCTCCATCAAACAGCACATCAGCACCATTGCTGGTTACTTGATTGGGGCTAGGTGTGTGCAGTCCACCAGCCACACTTACTATGCTATGTGCAGTTGGTTTCGGCTCTCTGTGTTGAAAGCACTGTGACAAAATACAAGATCTGGCACTAGTGTAAAATTATCAACACAACATGAAATAACATTGATTTGGTATTATTATAACATTAATCCTTGGCAACTGAACAGAAATAAGAGAATGAACCAGATGCTAAGCTTTCCCCCCCGCCCCCTTTCATCTTTTGAGTGAGGAGGAAAAAATCAGAAAGCATTGCTGCAAACACATCTTTCATTATATCTTCCATGTGGCAAGATGTGGATCTATTCTGTTGTGAATCTGCTTCTCATTCATTCATGACTTCTGAGCATATTTTCTTAAAGTAAAGCAAGGCTAGGATAAATAGCAATATGGTTGCCAGTGGTTCATCTATATAACAGTATCGTTTCTTATAATGTTGGGTGAGAGTGAATTTATATATGCCCAAAAGATTGTTCTGTGTTCAGAAATAAAGCATAATGTAATCAATGAGGCTCTTCTCATGAGTAGCCTAGCCTGGGCTAGGCTGCTTGTGTGGAGCACTGGGATCTGTGTGGAACCTGCCCAGACTAACCTCCTGCCAAAACTAACCCTGCTTCCAAGCTTGGTTCTTGAGGGAGCAAGAGCTCCCTTAACCAGGCTGCCAGGATCATGTGTCTCCACGAGCTGCACGCAACTCAAGGAATATGCTGAATACAATGACAATTATTTATATACCACTTTTAAACAAAAGTCCCCAAAGCGGTTTACATAAATATAAATAAATAAGAGACACAGAGATGGGAGCCTAGAGTGTCTAGCTGATGGGGGATCCCATCAGAGCACCCGCCATGAGTGCATGGCGCGGTGCATTGTGAGATATCCAGAGGTCGGAATATCATTTTGCCTTGATCAGAGAAGCAACAGGCAGAAATTCATCAGAGACATCTCTAGGAAGGGCTTAGGGAAAGTACACCTGTTAAATGTCTGCCTGGATGCATCCCTCCCCAGCCCAATGTCCAACTGAAAGATCAAGGCGAAGTGTGGGTGCATGGAGCCCCATTTCTAAAGCCATCAAAATATACCAGACTGTACAAAGTCTTTACAGCTTATATTGTGCGGAAGTTAAGAGGAGCACCTTAACTTGCAATTTCCATTCTTTTAGAGCACAAGTGGAAATGTAAAGCAGCTTAACTCTCATTTTAAACCAAAAGTTTTTGGATTATTGTATTTCCAGGCATTTTAAAAAGGGAAATCTGATTAGACACTGTGGGGAAGAACTTACCCAAACCCCCAAGTAGAACTTCCTGATGTTGAACACCAAAAACTTTATAAAATCTTCAACTAAGAAAAAGTCACACTCCATTTGCCTCCTGAAAAAACACAATTAAATTAAATTAGTGGATTCAGTAATAGTGACAATATGATCCCACCTCATGATTATTCAGCCGTGAATAAGGACCCAAGAAGCAGATAATTTGTGTTCACTTTAAATCTGTACTTCATTTTATCCTTTTTCTTTAAAAAACCACAAACCATAATTAAAAATAACAAATCCTTTAGCAACCATGTCCAAACCTACAGATTATCTTCCTTAAAATTTCCCATAAACCTCACTGTTAGCTTGTTTGATTTAATTTCCTTCAGGATGAGGTTATCAGCAAAATAGTGTAAACTTTGTACACAAGTGATGTAGCCTCTCTCTCTCTTTCTTTCTTTCTCTCTCTCACACACACTGCAGCCATTCACACACACACTGCAGCCTCTCTCTCTCTCTCTCTATGTCTGTCTGTGTGTGCGTGTATGTGTGTGTGTGTGTGTGTGTGTGTGTGTACACACACACACACACACAAACACAGATTGCAGCCACTCCCACATACACACACTGTATACACACACACACACACACACAAACACAGATTGCAGCCACTCCCACATACACACACTGGAGCCATACACAGCGCAGCCTAGAGGAGCCCTTCACAGCCTAGCTAAATGGAACATGTCTCCTCCCCCCACCCCTGCCTCCCACTTACATCCGGATTCACATAATAGCACGCCAGTTGTGGCTGAAAGTCAGGACAAACACACCTGGTTTTGGAGAACCAATGAACATCACACACACACACACACACACACACACACACACCCCAGAGGCGTATCTAGAGAAAATAGCACCCAGGGCAAGCACTGAAATTGTGCCCCCTGTCCAAACATCAGACACCCATCTTTCAGATAACTTTACCATAATATCAGCTCAAAAATACAAGTCAAGCTCGTTAATATTTTAATATTTCAAAAACTATTTAGCAGTGGATGTAGCCAGACCAAAAAATGCTGGGAAACTACAAATTTCAGTATGCTGAAATACCCAAATACTATGTGGAGGTGTAGTTGGAAAACTAAACAGAAGTGCCTGTCTAATTCTCTACTATGCATTATAGCATCACTATTACTTAAGTTTTAAAAATAAATGGAGAATATGACTTTTCCCAGATACTCTGAAAATAATTAAAGGATATGCAGAGTAAACTGTGTCACTGCTTGGAATATATTCTAGTATTTCAGAAAGACAGTTAAAATGCGAGAAAGAGAGCAAGAAACTCCCAGTGGGCCTTAATACTAAGGATTTCACACTGATTCAAAGACAAACTCACCATCAACAGCCATATTATTAAGATATCACATTTAACTCACTTATCACAAGAAGCAAACTAAGAGCAAATGAATACAATCCTAGCTCATAAGCTTCAGCTCAGTATTCACAAGCCCTGATTCTGTGTACATAGTGCCAAACTGAATATGTGTGCAGTGACTTATATTATATTAATTTTTTAAACAATTTTTTAAAACCTGTAGCCCCTTTGGGGGGCTTCCTAAAGGCCGTGGGGGGGTATCTGCAAAGGTTCCCCCTCACCCCACTGGCCTCTAAGGCCTCACAGAGGCCATTTGAGCATGCGCAGAGGCCATTTTGTTTTCAACAGCCATTTTTAAAAAATAATTTTAAAAAATGGCACCCCCTTCAAGTGGCGCCTGGGGCACGTGCCCTGCCTGCCCCACCTTAGATACACCCTGACACACACACACACACACACTGCAGCCTAAAGGAGCCCAGAGGAGACTTTCACAGCCCAACTAAATGGAGGACATCTTTTTTTCCCCCTGCCTCCTGTTTACAACAGGCTGCATGGAGCAGCATGCTGGTTTTAGCTGGGGGTCAGGATGAAATGCACATGGTTTTGGAGAACCAATGACTGATGACTGAAGCTGAACAGCTCTTTATCCAAGGCAAAGGAGCAGAAAAGGAATAGCTGTATTGGGGGAAGGAAAGAAGAGGGTAGGGAAGGAAACTGAAGGGCTGTGCTCCCAAGGACAGGGAAGGAGCTGACCACCATACTGGTTGTGGGCAATGCTATGGGCACTGCAGCTTCACACTCCTACTGCACAGCCTCTCTTAGCAGTAAAGATGCATTTTTCAGTCTCTTAAAATGCAACCTTGAGGAACAATTATGAAATAACCATCAATTGGGTCCCAGAGGGATATACAAAAGGCACTTTTCTAGCAAGCAGTCTAAAGGCTGAAACTATACAAATGGACTGCAAAATCATTTAAATACCACTTCCTCAGTCTGAAAGGATGCTGCCAATCCTTTAAACCCCTGTTCAGAAGAGAAAAACTTTGAATTGCTCTTAACTGCTCTAAGCCATTTATCAATGGATCTTCACCAAATTTGCAGGGGAGGTGTCTTTGACCAGGCAGATCGGACAAATAACCTTTTTTTATAAGCAATAGAATGTTCAGGGCTTATAATTATAATGGTGGAATGTTGAAACTATATTCCATCTTAACTATACTGGCACAACTGTGCCAGTATAATACCACCTGCACTGAGATTTAGATGTGCAAAACCTAGGCCCTAGAAATTTAATCAGCTGGTTCTCATGATCTGAACTTGGGTAGGAGAAGCCTCCTACCCAAGTTCAGGAGCTGTGCACGCTCCTATTTTCTGATTATGTGTGAGTTAAAAACAAAGTAGGAGGCGAGGAGCTTGAACGTTTGCTAAGCAGCAGTGGAATACAAGAGCACACCTTACCCAGACTCCATCCCCAGCTTCAGAATGAGTTAGAAGGAAAAACCATCCTACCCAGCTGGGGATTAGCAAAGAATCAAGCTCCTCACCTCCTGCTTGTTTTTAACTTCACTTATGATCACAAAATGGGAGCCTGTGCAGCTCCTGAACTTGGGTTGGAGGCCTCTACTACCCTAGTTCTGATCATGAGAACAAGCCTACTGGATGTATGGAGGGGATCCTCATCACAGCAGCAGATTCAATGCTATGCAGACCGCCAATGTCCATATGCACAGATGAATGGTCACATAGGGTGCAATGTTACACATCAACCCCCTACATGCAGTCTGCATATAGAACAGAATATTCCTTCAGTCATATATGATGAATGACTCATTTCTCCCTGGGCAAAACGTTTCACCAGATGCATAGAATTTTGGAGGAAAGAAGGAACAGGGTTCTGCCTTACAATCCCACCCCCTGACACACATACACGCACACACCCCATAGTAGAGAAGAATTCCTGCAAAGGGCTCAAGTAAGCTGCACGTGTGTGTTTAAATTTTCTTTTCCCAAAGAAATCTAGTTAAGAACATGAAAAACACACTCATATGCAAATCAGAAGTGAGAGGATGGCTTTTAATGTATTGTTTGGATAGTAGGGATTGTGACAAGATAAGTCATGTGATGCATAATTGGCTCTGTAATATAATGTATACACTTTTATTAAAGTACAAGAAGAAAATTATTTTGTCAATCACGGCTAGAGAAAAAAGGCCCTGGAGGGAGCATTAATTCATCTACTGTCACTTGGTTCCAATGTAGCCCTCTTTATGCAGAGCTGCACTTTAAAAAAATGTTGCTACTACATTTTGAATTTAACAGAGAAAAAAGATAAAAGTTATGTCTGCAGAGGCGTGCTCTACATGTATCCATACATACATACATATACCGCAATACAAACTCACTACTAGTGTCTGGATGAAGCTGAATCAATACTGCAATTCTTTCAAAAAACTCAAAAATAATTATATAGTGCAGGGATGTCCAACTAAGGCCCTCCAGCTCTTTCTGACCTACAACTCCCATCATCCCCACTTACAGTGGCCAGTAACCAGGGATAATGGGAATTATAAGCCAAAAACAGCTGGGGGGCTGCAAATGGAAACCCCTGAGAGTGTGTGTGTGTGTGTGTGTGTGTGTGTGTGTGTGTGTGTGTGTGTGTGTGTGTGTAACTTGACAGAAAGTATGGGCACAATCCAGCCAAAGTTGAGAAATTTGTGCAGCCAAATCCCATGAATGCTTACTTGAAAGTAAAGCTCACCAAATTCAGTAGGGCTTTCTCACAAGTAAAGTGCATGGCTTTGATTAAACATGTGCACACATCTTTTCCTTTGGAACTGATGAGACTTAAAAGTATGTACCTTGGTTGGATCATGCCCTATTTTAAAGAGGTGCACACAGATGTGAATAATCTCTTTCTCAAGCTTTCATTCTTTTTTCCTTTCTGCCTCTCTAATGAGGCAACTATGACCATGTTCCCAGCCTACATTTCTCTGTATATCTTTCTGATGTTTTTCAACCTGTTCAGAATTAAGCAGGCATTAAAAGACGGATTAAATTAAATAAAAATGCATTTCTTTATCTTTGTTCTTGCTTTAGCCTTAGCTGGGTTAATTGGGTTCACATACCTCTAACAAATAGACCATCTCTAAAAGCAGGGAGGGAAAACAGAAAGGCCTTATTTCTTCAAGAACTTGTTCAATAATGGAGAAGGGCCAGGTAAAATGAAGCTCCTTTCAAGGAAGGTGTATCCGAGACCTCTTTGTTTCATCTAGTTGACATAAAAAGCAATCACTTGATCTTCTTTCAGTTCTTCCATCTTCTTGTATCAGCAAAATGCAGAAACTCTATAAAAAAATAAAGGTTTTGTGGAAAGCCTTAAATGGTTTGGTAACAGAATTTTAGGTTACTTGTACAGTGGACATTCTCTACGTTTTCTAGGAATGTTCTAGAGAACAGAGAAATGCTAGAGCAAAGAACCAATCATAAATAAACACCTGGGCTATGTATATTCAGAGCAAATCTCAAAGAGAAAATGGTCATTGAGAAGTATTCTGGGATTTGACAGGATATTTCAAAAGCAACACCTCAGGACACATCATGATGTGCCCACCATCAGTCACAGGAAACACATTCCTTACAGGAACTGAGTCAACCTAAATCCAAAAAAAATGAGCACTGCTAGATTTTGGCCATGTTTTTCATAACTATTTATATATAATTGAATGTCTGTTTGTCTGTTCCTTATACATTCCCACAATTTTTGAGCTATCGGCACCAAACTCAACAAAATGACTTCCTAGGACCCTATGAGTAATGTAGGGTACCCATGTACCCCATCAACCACCTCACACAGACAGGCGGATATACAATGGGTATAGCCACAAAACAGATATGGATATAATAACAAAGAGAAACTCGCACCACAAGCCCTAGCAACACCAGGTACTTGAAGCCTGTTATATATAAAAGGCCCGTTGTGAGTAATCGTTCATGCCTTCCACTGGCTCTTTGTCAGGCACACTGAATATGTAGCTGCAAGATAAGCATGAAGCACTGCCGCTGATGAGGAGCCTAAAAGACGTAGAAGCATCTGCCTCTGTTCCCTTTTGGCTTCCCATCAATTTGGCCTCTTTAGCCTCCTGCCTTGAAGGCCACCTTGTGGGACGGCAAATGCTTCCTCCTGCTGTTGCTGCTGCTGCAGCCCACTCCCCCGAAACTGGTTGTCAATGTGAACAACAGACACTTGATTCAGTCCTTTGACCACGATTCATGTTTTATTTATTTTATTTTATTAATAATCCTGACCCAAAAGGGCTCACAATCTTTTTTAAAAAAATAAGACAAAAGTGTGGTAGGGGGAGTTGTCAGAGAGGAGGGTCCAGAAGGTACTTGGTCCTCTTCAGGTCAATGGAGAGGCCGTGCTGCTCGCCTCACCCTCTCCTGCAGCCTGATGACAATGGTTTTCCATGCCATACTCCCAAAAGGGGTACTTGCCATGCTCTAAGAAAGTTGTGCTGAGTCAGCTCAGAATGAAGGTGACTAGAGATGACTGCATGATCTATAAAGCAGTAAGTCTGCCCCCATGGCAATTCTTTGATTGGGCTGATCTCTTGCCTGTTTCATAAGGCATGGCAACACCTTAGGTTGGATCCAGACTAAGTCCCATTGAATTAATGGGCCTCAAGTGAGTCATGTCTTGTTTATTTTAATGGTGCTTAATCATGGCTAACTTAGTCTGGATCCTGGTCCCTGAAAACATTGATTCACATTTATTACAATATTATTTTGGCATGCTGTATCATAATTAGGCCTTCTAATGTAACATCTATTCAATATTTTTGTTCACAATCCAGCTAGCAGTTAAGTGTGTTTAAATCCCACTGAAATTAATGGTGACTTAAATGGGCTTAACAGCATACTAGATTGCAGCCTTTTGTTGTAAAAGTGCTATATTTTTTTCTTTTTTCTTTTTTTAATAACTTCAAATTAACCAAGAGGAGAGCATACTGATTATTTGATTGGTGGAGTAGGTTTTGTTTAAAAGGTAGCTGATATTTTTCTACCTTATTTAAGCTTCATTTAATTCAGGCTCCCATCTGCCTCTTTTTGATTGCGTTTTGAAAGCCTAAATAAAAGCAATAAGTCTTTCTGCCAATTGTACTGGGGCAGCGGGGGCGGGGGGCGGGCAGAGAGATATTCTTAAAAATGCAGCTGGCAACATCCTACCAAGGCAGAAGAACAATGCCAACTCTCCCAACCCCAACTCCTCACTCCTGGCCTTTCAAGATGGCTCCATATATTTGTAACAAACCATTTACCAAGTTCATGTATCTTCTTTATTGTTCTTCATAAACAGGCTGTTGGATCTTACTAGCTTCCAATGTGAAAAATGAAGGAATTTGCTCCCATTCGTGCCTCTCTTATCTCATAATTGTTTTGTTCAGAGCAGTAGGGGAGACCAATATAAATGTCTCTGCTGCTTTATTTGTCCTTTCCAAGCTCATTCATGCTTTTCTCTGAGGCTTTCTACCTCCCTTCTGTTCAACTTTGTATCTGTTAATGTTCATGTTGCAAGCATAATGGGGGTGGGGTGTTAATTCTAAGTCTTATGTCACAAAGGTGAAGATATGAATGGGAGAGATGTTCTGTTTAGTTCACTGAACCGGGCATTCTCCGCAGCCCTCTGATGAAAGGAGGAGAGCTGTATCCCTGCACCAACAACTTCTTGCACAGTGGACTGAACACAGAGGAGGGGGAGGGGGAAATTTCACCTCTATCCCCTCCCTCCAAAATCCCTTTCCACTTGTATAAATATCTTCCCATGGCCTGTGCAACCCACAGGAACAAGTGGAAAGGACTTTTGGAGGGAGGGGAGAGATGTGAAAATCCCCCACCTTCCGCTCCATGCCACCTGATCCACAAGAAGCCATCAATGCAGTGAAGGCTCCTTGCAGACCCGCAAGACTCCTTCCATCACCAGAGGACAGAGGAGAATGTCAGCCACTGAAAAGAGACAAACACACAACATTCACAAGATCCTGTTCTTGTATTCCACATTAATCTAAGAACTGGTCTTAAGTTTGTAGATTATAACTCACAACTGGATCATACCCCAAGTTAAGTTGGGCTAGGTGATGGAGAGTTTAAAATAGACTCTTGTTCTCCTTTCCACCTATGGACACTGCCAGGGGCAGATCCAGCAGGAAATTACAGGGGGTGCAACAGGAATTTTTACCCCATAAAAGATTCCTCCCCTGCCCATATAAAAATATTGGGGCTTGGATTTTCTCTCTCTTGCATATGCACTATGCCAGGGGGTGTCACGCTCAAATCTGGTGGTGGGCCAGATCAGATTCTGATGCACCTCTGGGGAGCCACACATTAGGGATGTGCACAGAACCGGCTAGCTCGGTTTGATTCGAGTCCAGTCCGGATTCGAACCCAACCGGGCCAGTTCAGTCTGCAACCTGCTCAAAATCCCCCGACTCGGTTTAATCTGGGCGGGTTCACAGACCTTTTTTTAAATTTAAGATTAAGAGGGGGGGTTTGTGCTGGGCACCAGGTGCACACCGGACACACACACATCACCTAATTCCAGCCACTTCTGGCTGAAGAGCGAACGGGGCGGCAGGGAAGTATGTTGCCACCCCATAGGACTTGAGGAACACTGTGTGCCAGTGGGGGGGAAGTGAAGGGAGGGGTAAGTGCACCCTCCCCCACCCTCAAAGTGTAACCCCCCGCTGCCTTCAAACTTCAAACCGCCCGGTTCTCAAACCTGTTCAGAGGCCTGTAAAAGGGCCTCGGAATAGGGATGTGCACGAATGGTCTTTGGCACCGGCGGGGGTAGTACTTTAAGGGCGGGGGAGGGTGTACTCACCCCCCCGCCACATTTCCCCCGCCAGTGCTCTGCAAATTTGCACACGGCAGACGGGCACATGCGCGCATGTACAATGGGCGCACGCGCGCTCGCAACTTCCGGCCACTTCCAGCCGACGGGGGGGATGGGGCAGCAGGGAGGAATGCTGCCACCCCGAGGGGCTTGAAATTTGCAGAGCGCCGGCGGGGGAAACACGGCGGGGGGTGAGTACACCTTCCCCCACCCTTAAAGTACTACCCCCTCCGGCACCGAAGCACCAAATACCACCCCAGTGCTGAAACGTTTCGGAGGCCTTGACAATGGCCTCCAAAATGTTTCGGGCACAAGCCTACCTCCGAACAGGTTCATGCACATCCCTACAAATCACACACAAAGAGCAAAGGGTTGGTTTTTACAAAATGCTTTACTTTCCTTCTTGGAGGGAGCCCAACAGCCAGCTTCCTTGGTTCTGCAGTTCCATACAAATTCCAAGTGGGGGAGGAGCACAAGACTCCAGGAGAACTAATAGGGCTGGGAGGAAAGTTAACCTTTTTTTTACTCTCTGCTACTGCCGATCTCCAAGACTCAACATTAATTCACAGGGAGTGCAACTGCACCCTTGCACCCCCCTGGATCCGCCCCTGGACACTGCCAACCCACAGGCAAATATTTTAAATTAGTGCTACAACTGCCTTTAATAATTTATCCAGGAAGTGTTCTCATTTGGGGTGGAAAGTGAGGAGAAAAAAACAAAATGACAATGGAGGAACAGAGTAGTTATCAATGCTTGACTATCTTTGAGATCTGTGAGGCCAAAGCGTCAACTTTTGTTGTATACATTATTTTAATTCTGGCTTCCTCCAGACTCAATGTTCAGAATATCTAATCAAGGGTACCTTTCCCCCACAAAAAGCTGGCTAATACTTTTTTTCATCTATCTCTTCTTTACATATTGCATCAGTGGCACTATCATTTTTTGTGTGTTAAATAATAACAGAACAAAATAAAACTTTATTTAAAATAAAAACAAAGAAAGATAGTGTCTGGCATCCAGACTAATGCTGCACCAACACTCCAGTGTTTATGTTACACAGTGGAGGAAGGACAAGTTTAGATTTGTTTCCCCTTCTCTCTGCAGTCACCTGTGTCTCATAAAATTATGTCCCTGAGGGTCTTGTAGCCCTAGTTCCAGGAGGCCCAGGTGGCTTACAAAGGGAAGGGAAGGTTGTCAAAAATCGCCGTTCCCACTTTGTGCAACAGCTTTGGTGTAGTGTTAGTCTGGATGTCAACCTGTGTCCTTTTCCAGTTTGGGGTGTACTGGCCTGCATGGATTTTCAGGCCAAGCACAGCATGAATCCAGGCAAGGTCATAGGTGATCAGAACTACAGATGGCCCAGTGTGGGGCTAGTTACAAGTTTGATTGGGGAACTTGGAATGTTGCTCCAGCAATCGTCTGGAGACAACTTGGAGCTTAGGTAGTCCTGCAGTAAAATGGTTTCATTAAGATCCACCCACTACCTCAAAGGAAAACTTCTTGGGCTAAAAGAGGCTGGGCCCGATTCCACAGGCATTGGCTATGGCAGAGCTGGGGAGCTTCTTGCTTTCTCTAGACATGTCTTGGTAACAGAGCAGTGTTCATCTGACACTGCAGATGTCTTGGGGGAGAGTCCTCTGTGTCAGAGAAGCAGAGAGAGTATCTCCTCAGACAGAAAATATGGAGGCATGGCTGTGGAACTTTGGAGTTCCCCTTTCTATGTGAGTTTCTGACCTGCTGGTTGCTTCAGAGGATCTCTCCTGGGGCGACTCCTGATCCCAGTCTCATTCACCCTCCATCAGACTGTTAGAAGTGAGAGTTCTAAAGCATTGCTCTTAGCACTTCAATAACCTCTTCTGGCCACTAGAGACATGATGAGATGTTACTAGGGATGTGTACGAACCGGAAGGGCCTCCAAACTGGTTCGAACCCTGGCCGGCTTGAAGCTTTGACGGCCGGGGGGTGTCTTTAAGGGCAGGGGCGGAGGCATTCATACACCCCCACCGTGTTTTCCCCACCAGCATGCAAGTTGGCCTGCGAGCAGGCACGTGAGCCCCTGCGAGTGACGTGCACAGTCACAGTTCCTACTGCCAGGTACATCCAGTAAACGTCGGCACAGGGCAGCAGGGAGGTACGCTGCCGCCCCAATGGGCTTTTAAGGACTCACTCACCAGCGGGGCAGCCCCCTCCCCTGTTGCACCCTGTCGGTTCCGTGCACATCCCTACTTGATGTTACTAGATCTCATCATTACTTGGTCAGTTAGAGTCAGTTAAAACTGTTCCGTTGTTGTTGAAGGCTAGTGCCTGTTTTGGTATGGTGTTCAATGTCTCTCTCAGTATGTGATGTTTTAGTTTCTTAATACATCTTTATTTATTTGTTTTAACTCAGCCTAATGTCTTCAGATAATCTCTTAGGCTAAACCTCTCTACCACCAGAGAGCATACATACTCTGCTGTGTGAGGACTTTAATGTTTCTCCTCACACCCCTCAACACAGACCCCGCCCTCCTTGAATGATGAATCTTGGACCATGACAGAGAGAGGAGGAGGAGCACAGGAATGGAGAAGAACAACAATTAATAATCACAGAGCAGGAAGGGAGAAAAACATATACAGTTTGTGTTTGCTGTGGGTTTTTTTTTTTTAAGGAAAGTGAGCAGAGTGAATTGGAATCTAATGTGGCCCTGAAGACTACTCAGCCCAGAGGCTGAGTTCACACACAGCCGATCAAGGTTCTAGTTCAAGAGTGACAGAAGGGTGAGCATGCTTTGCTTCCCCACTCTCCTTGTCTATACTAGGTAGCCCCCAGAGACACAGCTAATATTGCTCTTCGTAGAGAGGTTGGGGTTACCACCTTGAAAATGAAAATCTGGTTTTGCATAATCAAATTCTGGCTGCATTTGGTTTTCTTCCCAGTCGATTTAGTGCCTTTAGTATTAATTGACAGCTTTACATCTAAATGGGAAATAGCTCTGAAAACGAAATTGCATCAACGGGGCACGTCCCAAGAAAACCTTATAGTGAGGGGTTTAGATCAGGCGATATGCTTTGTTAGGCAACGACTGTTGGACATAGATCTTCAGGAGGAGTGTGTGTTCGACTATCAAGGGGAATCTATATAGGCTCTCAAAACTTCAGCCACAAACCAGCTGACTATTTAGATCATATGTTTTAGGAGAGCATTGACCCTTGCTCGTTTGAATGCCCTTCCCTCTGCACTCTTAGACGGGAAATATAAATGAGTTCCATATGCATTGCTTCGTTGCCCTTGTGACTCAGGGGATATAGAGTCAGTTGCTCATGTTATTCTGTATTGTCAATTTTATAGGGATGCTCATATTAAGTTTATTGTTCCTCTCTTAAAGAATCATCCTGGCCATATGGATCAATTTTACTTGGATTTTTTGCTGTCAAATTTTAAATCTGTTACTTCTATAAATGTGGCCAAGTTCTATTTTGTTGCATCCAAACTTCGTAGAGCTTGTATTAGTAATTTGAATATTTTGTAAATCATAAATGTATTATTTTAAATGTTAAGCTGGTCTAAGGACTGTAATAAAACTTACTTACTTACAAAGTAGCAGCACTGGTTTGGAAAAGTCACAACTTCATATAGTGTAAACACCTTTTTCTCTTGTTCTACTGCCACCTCTCTTTGGATTTCTGAAATCTAAAGATGAATGGTCTGATGAATATAGACTATATAAGCTATGAACCATCAACTCTCTGGAACAAACAAACAAACAAAAACCCTTGATAACTACCCATGTCCAGCCCTTCTTGGAAACACAGTATGTGCTACTAGTGTTTTCAGTGGGAGTTACCGCCAAGTAAATGTTGCTGCAGTACAGACAAGACAAAGAACATGATGTAAAGAACCTAATTCTGCATTTGTGTCCTTCAGTAATAACAGTGGAAGAGTCATTCTTCAAAGCAGAAACTACAGAGACCTCCAACCCCAAAGGCCCCCTTTTTGTTCAAATTCCCCACTGACACACCTTCATTTAAAAAAAAAAATCTTGAAAACAGTGAGAACTGAGGAATTTATGAGCATTTCACCATTTCAGTCAGTGCCATGCTGAGCATAATTCCTGAAGCCCATGTTTTGTTCATATATTCTAGGATTTAAAGAACAAGGCAAAAGTAACACATGCGACTTATAAAACAGTGGACTTCGTAAGTGGACTTACTGAAGTAACAGCAAGCAACACATACCTTAAGGGAAGTTCACTGTTCACGATTGAAGATTTGACCTACAAGAGTTCAAATGAATCAAAGATACAGTAATTATTTTCTGTGTGCAAATGTTTATTTATCTTTCACTGGAACGTCAAAGATCAAGTCAAGAAATAAATGTATTACAAAAAATTATTGTAATGATTGTGGGAGAAGGGGACACTATACGGAATACTGAAGTTGCATGGCACATATTGTGCTTGAGAGAGAAGAATGTAGTTGAAGGGATGGCAATGTGGTAATTCAGGGGGGTCATTCACATGACGAGGAAGTTGAGGTGAAAGGCTGCTCCAACACACCTTCCCCCCAGACGAGCACAGAAATGCTGCTGGGATCCGTGCTGCACCATGCAGTGTGGAGCTCCAGAGGCTGGGACGATGCATCTCAGCCTCCAGATATCCCACAATGCAATGTGCAACATGTTCAGTGCATTGGAGGATTCCCACAGGAGACGGGCATTTTAGGCCTAGCGAACACACTATACCAGACCTGCTTGAGCTTTAACCCTAGCTAAAAGCTGGGTTTAAAACCTGGGCTAGGCAGTGCTGCCCCACCAGGATAGGGCCCAATCCCAGCAGTTCTCACAAGCAGCCTAACCCAAGCTGGGCTTCCCCAGCCTGGGTTACGGTGTACGTGAGAACAGCTTCGTAGAGTCATACTAGGTACTTCCACAAATCCAAGACTTCTCAGCATGGATAGGATCTTGGACCTGCTCCCCTCTGCACATATGTGTCTGCTTCATACAACTACTGGGCTTGTGAGTCCCTGGTCATAGTAGAAGGCTGTATGTGTGGCCCACCTGTTGATCATGCATTTCCCATAATGGGTGACATGAGCGCTTTATGCAAGTGGTCACTGCTAACCACCCTGCTAGCAAAGAGGCACCTTTAAAAATTGTGACTTTCTTATATTTAGTAGGGGTGGAGCAAATGTCGCTATCCAACCCAACACAGCATCCCTCCAGTGGTTTTTGCTGGTGTCTTCCTATCTTTATCTTTTGATTGTGAGCCCTTTTTGAAACAAGAAACCATCTTATTGATCAAACCCTTTTGAGAACTTTTTTGTTGAAAAGCAGAATGGTAATAAAATAAAATAAAATAAAACAAAACAAAACATAACATAACAAAACAAAACAACAGCAGCAGCCATATTCATCATGGCCCAACTGTGCTATCTAATCACACGTATCCCACTTTTGAGGGGAAAGAATCACCCACACCAGGGCATTGTGCATATAAGAACACACACAAAGCTGTAGGCTGGAGAGGGGCATACTGTACAGGAGGGGCCCACTCCGCTCCATCATAGGAAATGAATCAGTGGTCCATAATTGTACAAACTGGGCCACAGACTAGTTATGGGATTTAAGGAAAGCTAGCAACCCAAAACTGCTTGCAGCTGATATGATTTTTTAAAAATATATGCTCTCCCTCAGCCAACCAACAGAAGTGTGATCATCACAGGCGAATACAGGAGTATAAGATGAAAATAAGATCACATAAATTTAATTCAATACTGTCTGTCCTGGTTGGCAGCAGATGTAAGGCCTCAGGCACAGATCCTTCCCAGCTCTGCAACTCAAGGTAGTTTATCTGGACAGAATGGAATCTCAACCCTTTTGCTGCAGCTAAGTGGGCTCAGGACCAGCTGTGACATTTAGGGACATCAAGGCCACAATCACAAGTAACATGAAACCAGAGGTGAAGGGGCCTCTGGTTTCAATTTCCAAACATCCAAATGTGGGCAACTGCAGTTACGGCAGAAAATGGACCCGCAGTTTCCCTTCCCGGACAGTGATTTGTTTGGTTTGTAGTGAGGTTAGCCACCTGGAGCTCCAGTTCTGCGGTGCCAGCATTATGTCTGAATTCAGGGCTGCCGGGGCTGTCCTTCAGTCAAAAAGGAAGCCCTGGCAGCCAGTTCACCCTCCTCTCTGCAGTCTCACTGACTGCAGAGAGGGAGCTTTCCAGCCAGTGTTCCCTCTAACAGGAATTCTCAGATGTTATTGACTACAACTCCCATGATCCCCAAACAAAGGCCATTGAAGCTGGGGGTTCTGGGAGTTGTAGTCAACAACATCTGGGAAACCCTGTTAGAGAGAACACTGTTTCCAGTCCTTGTGAATTCGGACGGGAGAGCAGGAGGACATGGGGCACGGGGCACAGTTCCATATTACGTGCAAATGCAGCCCAAGTGATCTGCAAATGGTCTCAGAGATGGATCTGGGCCCTTACAACTGAATTATTGCCTTTCCATTCATCACAAGGCTGTCTTTCATCTCTTTCCCTGTTCCCTATGAATAAGAAGCCACTGAATATTTCTGCTAAAGGTCAACAAATGTAATATTTTCAAGAAATCTGCCAGTATCAAAATATTACATTACTCCTCCTCATAATAGCCATAATAATGCTAGTACAAAGGGCCCTTCACAAATCCAGAACTCTGCAAAAACATTAGCTAATTTAACCCTAGCAGTCCCCTACGAGGTCAGTAAGGAAGGATAATCTGTAATTCTCAAATGTGCTTTCCGGCGTTCTCCTTTTTCCTTTCTAAGTGTGCAGTTGAAAATTACAAACAAGGTGAATAATGCATCTGTGTGGTAACCATGGTAATCAGCTGTATTAACAATTTTAAATGACAGTGTAGCTACCAGGACTTCACAGAAGCAGACCAGCCTTGGAATACAACATGAGGATTTTTGCCTTTCAGCCTGATTATAACCCGATTGCTAGGAAGTGAATTCCATTGATTTAATGGAAGTTGATGCTATGTACTTTGGGTTGCAGCCCCAATACACTTGGAGAGGCTTGATCAGTTTTCTTTGGGATTTCACTGTGACAGAGATGTAAAGATCCTGGGCTAGAATCGTTTCAATTTTCCCCTCTTTTTTCTTGACCCATTTTCCTTACTTGTGAGTCTTTACACTATTGTCCATTTATTCCAGTGAGTGAGGTCATTCACACAACCTCATGGCCATTGCTGGGTGCACTGCAGACGAGCAGCAGCCGCCCTCCCCTCTACCTCCATGCATGCCCACATGAGCGGCAGCGCAGGAACTGCAGGAATCAGGAGCAGGAGGACTTGCCCCCTCCCACATCTAGGGATGTGCGAACCGGTTCAAATTCGAACCAGGGTGGTAGGAAGATTCAAATTCGAACCGAACCAGACATCAGGTTCGAGCTGCAGGTTCAAATTCGAACCAAAACAGGGGGTCGTTCGATTTGAACCAGTTTGAACTGGTTCAAACCAGTTTGGACATCCAAAAATTGGTAGGATGGTAGCTGGCACCCAGGGGTACCTGCCACCCAAACCCCAAAGCAATCGGACACTTGTACAATTTTTTATAAATTTTTGAAAATTATTTTTATTTTTTCTCATAGGGTATAATGGGACTCGAACCAGGCCATTATACCTTATTGTGGAGCACCCATGGGTGCCAACAACCACCCAGACCCTGAAGCAATCGGACAGTATTACGATTTTTTATGAATATTTGAAATATTTTCAATTATTTTTCTCATAGACTATAATGGGACCAGGACCAATCCATATCCCCTATTGTGGAGCACCTAGGGGCACAAAAGCAGTGTGGGTGGTAGACAGACAGGGGTGCCTACCACCCAGAAAACCCCAAGGCAATTGGACACTCCTCTGATTATTGGTGAATTGTTAAAGTATTTTTGAATTCCTAATAGGGAATAATTAGGATTGCAGCAAATGTATAGCTTCATGTCAGGGAGAAAGGGGTGTCATAGAGTGGAGTGTGGTGGGTGGTAGTTCCTAGGGTGGGCAAGGAAGCTATCAGGATTATTTGAAAGGAATTGGGCAAAGGGCTGATTTTTAAGTGATTTTTGAAGTTTACGCGTCTTTAAGGTTTTTCTCCATAAAGAAGCAGGGAGGTGTCAGCAAATGTATAGCTTCATGCTGAGGGCAAAGGGGTGGACTAGAGCAGAGTGTGGTGGGTGGCAGTGCCCAACAGGGGCCAGGAAGCTATCAGAATTATTTGAAAAGAATTGGACAAAGGGCTAGTTTTTAAGTGATTTTTGAAGTTTATATGTCTTTAAGGTTAGCAATGCGAGTGGATTCATGGTTTGTCATTGAAAATCTTATATGCTACCAAAGAATCTACACTCAGAACACTTCAGAAACAACAAAACCCAGGACCCCATGGGTTAGCAACCCATGGGGTGGTTGGCACCCTCTTTGCACTAGACCACCACTCACTCTGGGCCACCCCAGCACCCCACAAGTGGCTTTAAGGTTTTTCTCCATAGGGAAGAATGGAGGTTTCAGCAGCCCCATAACTGCACTTGGGGGGTACTGGGGTGGCCCAGAGCGAGGGTGCCAACCACCTCCATGGGTTGCTAACTCATGGGGTACTGGGTTTTGTTGTTTCTGAAGTGTTCTGAGTGTAGATTCTTTGGTAGCATATAAGATTTTCAATGACAAACTATGAATCCACTGCCCATTCCAGGGTGCATGAGCACAGTGGCTGCTCTTGTTAGAACAGCCACCGCACTTGATGCGACCACTCCTTTCCCCCGGCTCGCTGCTGGAAATGGTGGCAGGCTGGGGGAAGCCATTTAACCCAGCGGTGATCGCCCAGATGATCGCCAGCTGAGATTAAGCGAACAATAGGTTTGCATAACCTTGGCTAAACAGCAGGTTAAAAACTCAGGCTTGGCCCAGGGGCAGCACCAGGATCGGGCTCAATCCCAATGCTTTACACAAATAGCCAAGCCCAGGCTGGGCTGCCCCAACCTGGGGGCTATGCTGCACATGTGAACTGCCTTCATGTGTGTGCTCAAGCATCTATACATTTTGGTAAAGCACTGCATAAGGTCCATATAAGAACAGGATCTAGAGTGCTCTGTGCCAAAATTCACCTTTTGGCAAGAAAGCAATTTTCTGAAATCAGCACTGCTCCAAGTAAATACGTTAAGAATTGAAATTCCAATTAGACCTGAACTACACATTTAGAAATCTCACACATGACTATTTTTACTTAGGTGATAACATTTCAGGCTGAAGATGGTGGGTCCTATTTCTGAATGCTTCTCTGCAAATAAAACATCTGTGCATGCACACAAAACTGGAAACCTCCAACATGGAACATAGGAAGCTGCCTTCTACCAAGTCAGACCATTGGCCCATCTTGCTCAGTTTAGTCTACCCAGACTGGCTGCGGCTTCTTCAAGGTTGCAGGCAGGAATCTCTCTCAACCCTATCTTGGAGATGTCAGGGAGGGCACTTGGAACCTTCTGCATGCAAGCCTGCAGATGATCTTCCCAGAGCAGCCCCATCCCCTAAGGGGAATATATTACAAAGCTCACATGTATTCTCCCATTTAAATGCAAATCAGGGGGACCCTGCTTAGCAAAGAGGACAAAAGGACTAGCAAATGAAAACTGAGAAACTCAGACTGGATCCCTCTTTTTGGTTCCACACCAAAACCTTTTGGTTCAAACCAGTTCTGTACACCCCTACTTCCCAACATCCAGAAGTACCACTCATTTTGTGCCTATTATGTAGGTTTATTTTGTGAGTACAATGCATCTCCCTCTGGTGGCCACAGTTATAAAGCGAAGCATTGACCTTCTGACCTAATGGTAAATTCCAATTTATGTAAGATGGAGTATTCCAAATAGCACTCAGTCCTCCATCCCAGGCCATCTCCTGTAATGATGTGGTGCTGATTTCTTTTTGTCAGCAAGTAAAAACTTGCTTTTATTCAGAAAGGCATTTCTAGGCTATTGAGCCATGATTCTATTGTATTCTAAGCCCATTGCTGCTGAGACAGTGATTTTGTTTTAGTCTTTGCTGTTAAGTTGTCTCCATTGATTGGATTAGGAGTACCTTATTTCTGATTGCTCCTGTGCTTTGTGATGGATGCCATTTATGATGCTTTATTCAATGTGCTATTATTTTTATTGCTTTTTATCCATTTTTTTCTTGTTGCACATTGCTGTGAGCGCTTGCAAAGAACAACTAATGTGTTTTAGAAATAAATGAATAAATCACACTCTTAATATAGTCCCCCAAACATTCATAAATATAAAATCTTCTCTCTCCATGGCCCTATACAAAATATCAAGTGTCCACTGAAGCTACTAAATGAAACAAAGTAATATTACTTTTTGTATGTATGGCAAAGACTTAGTACATTCCTTAGTACAGAGAATCCATAGTACAGAGATAGTACATAGAAGAGCCCAGGGCCGGCTTTTTCTATGAAGCAAGAGATGCGTAGCATCGGAGCGCCACCCACTGGAGTCTGGGAAGGTGCCAATGGAACTTGAAGAAAAGCAACAGGCTTTTCTGTCTCTTTCAGGACAGGGAATCCTCTGCAGGCAGCTAAATGGATTCCAAGGGTGGATTGCAATGCAAAGACAGACAGACTCACAGAAGTGGGGGTGGGTGGGGTGGCTTCCCTTTGTTCTCCCAGCTGCCCCCTCTGGGCTCTGGCTCAGTCTGAGTCAACAAGTCATCTAGTCAAAACAAAGGGACTCTCTTTGTTTTGCAAAGGGACTCTCAAACTTGACCAGAGGCTCTCCTCCTCCCCTTGCTTGCTCTGGGCTAGGAGAAAGGAGACATGGGGAGCGAGCAAGACCACAGGCACAGTCTCATTTCAAAGAAGAAGCATCCTTTATCATTCCTATTTCAAAAACAGTAAGCAGAAATGGAGGGGGTGCTTATGGGGGATGTATGTTTTATGAAATGGGGAGATACCAAGCATGGAATCACTCTGTGTCTGTGATTCTGGGGATGGCAGAGTATTGAATGCAAAACATGCAGTGCCTGTAAAATCCAGGGCAAAAATGCAAAAAAATGCAGTATGTTTTAGTTGCTTAATGCAGTATAATGTTCAATTTAATTTTCAGTATGATTATTTTGAGTTGAGTAGAATTTACAGGCATAGGTAGGGACTATTTGAGCCAGCGTGGTGTAGTGGTTAGAGTGCTGGACTAGGACTGGGGAGACCCGAGTTCAAATCCCCATTCTGTCATAAAACTAGCTGGGTGACTCTGGGCCAGTCACTTCTCTCTCAGCCTAACCTACTTCACGGGGTTGTTGTGAAAGAGAAACTTAAGTATGTAGTACAGCGCTCTGGGCTCCTTGGAGGGAGAGCAGGATATAAATGTCATAATAATCTGTAAGGGACAGAGGAGCCATGAGATTTCATAACCCCATGAGAAATGAACCTGTTCTTCTATATGCCATAAATAATATAGCTTGAGAGGCAGATACTTATCTCTTCTCAGCTATCCTGGAGACCTTACTTCTTGTAAAGTCAGAGCCAGAGGTGAGGGGCTGGAGGTGAGATATAATGTTTTTGTGTGCCACACTGTGCATGGCACATTATTTGCGTGTAGGAACATAGGAAGATAGGAAGCTGCCATATATTGAGTCAGAACATTGGTCTATCTAGCTCAGAATTGTCTTCACAGACTGGCAGCAGCTTCTCCAAGGTTGCAGGCAGGAATCTCTCTCAGCCCTATCTTTGGAGAAGCCAGGGAGGAAACTTGAAACCTTCTGCTTTTCCCAGAGCAGCTTCATGCCCTGAGGGGAATCTCTTCCAGTGCTCACACATCAAGTGTCCCATTCATATGCAACCAGAGCAGAGCTAGCTAAGGGGACAAGTCATGCTTGCCAGCACAAGACCAGCTCTCCTCCTATAATATCAGTTTGAATCTGTAACTGACATTTCCACCAGTTCTCCCTAATTGTCCTTTCAAGTGGCAATCACCGAAGCTGATGACAAAGGTGTGCTATCCCTTTAAATGCCACAGGCCTTGGACGGTTCTGAGCCAGGCCTGCCTTCTGACAGCTGGGATGGATTCTTCAGCCTTGAATTTTTCAAACAGGCTTGGCTGCTGTTCCCTGATGGCTTGCTTGAATTCTTGCAGTCCTCAATCTGGTCTCTCTTTATTTTATTTTATTTATTAGATTTATATACCGCCCTTCCAAAATGGCTCAGGGTGGTTCACAACATGATAAACAATTAAACAAATTAACTATTAAAACTGAGTAGCCATTCCCCAGGTCATCAGTATCTAGCCAGCAATGACTCTCTTCCCTGGTAAACTGACTTCCTGAAAGGGAACAGGCACCTTAGCTCTTTGCCTGCCCTTCCTCCTTCAGCTCTGACTCCATCTTCAGCCTTCTTCCTAAGACTTCCGTCCCATACAGTATCTTCCACCCAATCTGCCTTAAACCCACTAGGACCAGGGAGACCCGAGTTCAAATCCCCATTCAGCCATGAGACTTGCTGGGTGACTCTGGGCCAGTCACTTCTCTCTCAGCCTAACCTACTTCACAGGGTTGTTGTGAGGAGAAACCTAAGTATGTAGTACACCACTCTGGGCTCCTTGGACGAAGAGCAGGATATAAATGCAAAATAATAATAAAATAAAAATAATAATACATAATTATATTATATACAATATTATGTACATAATTACATAAAATCTTTGTGTATTAAATTTTGAATACACACTAATTGTATTCCAAATTTTTATTTTTCACGATAACGAAGGGCACTCAACAGAGTGTTGCATCTGGGTGCCAGATCCCCTAGAGCTGGCCCTGGAAGAGCCTGACTACCAAGACAGAGACACAGGAATGGCAACTATGGCATGAAAGAAGTGGAAGAATCAAGGGAAGTTAATAAACACAGCATTAAACGAAAACAAGTGCCAAAGGGAGGATCTAAGGAGCAGAAAGAAAAGATGTCTTGATTCATCTCTGCCTTTACATACGGAAATGCAAATACCTGTAATTGTTGTCTTTTTTTTTTTTTTAAGGCACCTAACACTTATGCCCAGAACAAAACAAAACAAAATCTGGAGATGACATGAATGAAACTCAAATTGAAACATAATCGTTTCAAAGAGAGAAAGAGTGAGTGAGAATGTCTTTGTCCTGTCACAGTGCTGTGTGGTTCTTTTAAACTCCTCACAGTACTACTGCTGCTGTTGCTACTACTACTATTATTTCTAGACTGCTTTTCAACAGTTCTCAAAGAATTTTATATAGAAAAGGGAATAAGATAGTTTCCTGTCCCCCAAAGGAGTCACAATCTAAAAACAAACACGAAGTAGAAACTGGCAGCAGCCAGTGACAAGACACTGTGATGGGGATGAATAGGGCCAGTTGCTCGCCCCCTATCTAACTTACTATCAAGTGAGTTACCCACTTTAAACGGTGCCTCTTTGCCCAGTTAACAGAGGCATACTTTCCCACCGACAATTTCCTAAGCTGCAGCATAACACTTTCGCTTTTCACTTTCAGAACTCTGCGCAAACTCCTGCATGCCTGTGTTTAGAAACCTTGCCTTCTATTAAATTTAATCATTTTCCCCTGTGGCTTTAAATTGAGGGCATCTCCTGTTTAAATTCAATTACTTTCCCATTTAGATTGAATGCCGATAACAGTAATAATCATATTTTAACTTTGCATAAAAGTACCCTGATAAAAGTGAATGTGAAAAGTATGGCAGTTGAACAGAGTGGCTACTAAACAATGATATATGCATTTATTAATCATGAGAGAAGCACTTATTACAGCTTTTGCGTGCATTTCAGTCCTTTCTGCTAATGAAAGGAGTGAAGCGGCACTCACCAGGGCAAGACGCACTGGAGTGCAACATAGGGAAGGGGTCATTCCTTTCCCTTGGAAATCAAATATGTTCATTTAGCACATGCTGTTACTTAAAATAATCATATATTATTGCTACAGCTTACTTTATGGAGTCCCTTTATACAATTACTTCCTATTTCAATGGAGGCCAAAATACAGCAAACATTTTTATTTTATTTTTTTAGTTAAGTTCTTCAGTTCCATTTAGTTCAGAAGAAATGGAGGTGCTTTGTTGGTGGATCTCAGAGCAGGGGGTGTCAAAAGTCCAAAATATTCAGTGTCACATCTCTTTTCCAAGACACCCGAGTGATTTTTTGTTTAAAGAAACATGGAACTTGGACACAACTTGTGACTTGGAAACTACGGCTAGAAATGCCTGCAGTCTCTGGGATTCTAGAAATACTATCCTCGAGAATATGGATCCATAGACAGACAGACAGACAGACAGATGCTTAATTACCATTGGTAGTAACTCCAAAAACTGAATTATTTTCACCATCTCCTGAAACAGAAAAACAACAACTGCAAAAGTGGATACTGTTTCTTTCCACTGGTAGTACTGGATCATCTCCCTTGATCCAGACTAGTAAACCAAACATTTGTCCTTAAGAGAAATGAAGTAATGACACTCCTTCCCCTCTCTATGAAATGTGTCATGGGACAAGAGAATTATCTGGGTGACTCAGCATTCTTGCTGCATACAAAACTGCTCTGGGATGAATTTTAACATTCATGAGTAAGACTAAGCAAACTGGATTTCAGTCTGGGGTCAAGACTATCCCAAGGTATCTTTAAAACACACACACATCTAGAGAGATAGAGGATCATGGGGGTCCAAAGACAGTCAGATGACCTAGAGCTGGCACGAAACAACAAAGCTGTGCTCACTTTTCTTAATTAATTTAGGTGGGGTTGCAAACTTTTCTGTAATATATCAAGCATAACATGTTTCAAGCAAATGGAGTAAAAGCTCAAAAGAGTAAAAGCTGCTCCTTATTAAAGGAGAAATGACTTAGAAATAAACCCACGTTGGGGAAGGAGCAGCGTGTGTGTGTGCTTATGTATGTGCAGTGATGTAGTTGCAGATTCAGAAATGCAGGTGCTCTCCATGACAGCCCCCATGGCCATGCCCCCACAACAGCTAGAGAAGGCAAGAAGTGTCAGCTCCGTCCCTAATTGTACCCCGCTCCACTACACCCCTGTGCATGTACATATTTTTCTATCAGTTGAGAAGTTGTTTTCCATTTAACAATGAACTCTATCCACTAAGAGGTTTTCCAGGGAAGTAGAACTGCATTTTAAAAACTCACTAGCATAATTTATTGCCTATTAACATTGAATTATTTTTATTCATTGTACACAGTGCTGATTGTTGGAAAGCCAGCATACAAATGATTTAAATAATGTACTAAATAGTCAGCCAATGTCATAAACAAGTCAGATGAGGCAGACTGAAATTCAATAGGAAAACAAATAAAAAGTGAAATAGTTTCAGTACACATTTCAGGCACAGAGGGCAGCAGGATCTTTGACCCACTCATAAATTATTGTTGTTGTTTTTTAAAAAAAAAAAACTAGAACTTGGGCTTAAGAAGAGAGTTAAGCTTAAAATTTGCACTTGTGCTCTAAGCCAGGGGTGTAGCTATAATTGAGTGAATGGGCTCAAAGAACCCAGGGCCCCAAGCTCCTGAGGAGCCCCCAGCTCCACCCCTCCCTATTTTCTTTATTATCTCCCTCACTCCAAGGGACCATCTGCTACACCCCTGCTCTAAGCAGCATGGAAACTGCAAGATAAATTGGTCACCTTAACTTCCATGGCATGTAAGCAAGAAAGACTTTACACAGTATCATATATTATTCTGGTTTTACAAATTGGGCTCCATGCACCCACCCTTTGCTTTGATCTTTCAGCTCTACATTGGGCTGGGAAGGGATGCATCCAGGCTGAAATTTAACAGTATAGCTTTCTCAATCACTTGCTAGAGACACATTTGATGAATTTCTGCCTGATATGTCTCCACAAGGTATAATGCTTCCCCAAAATGCCACTAACTATAGTAAATGTCCAGGCAGAAATTCAACAGGCCCACAATCAATAACAATCACTGCTACATAAGCACTTGGCAGATTTCTGCCTGAGACATAGTGCCATTATCCATGTTAGAGATTGTGCCATCGATACCATATACAAGAACTGCATTCTCACAATATCCAACGGAGGTGCTCAAAACACCTACACGGATCCTAGAGGCACTATCAGCCCTGTAAAGCTGTCCACTTTAATACCAGTTGCTCACATCTTAGCAGCTGTAGGAATTGCAGAGAACTGGATTAAATGTTTGATTTCTCCCAAGCATTTAAAAGCAACTTCTTCCCAACCTGAAAAATCATATATAATAGCATGTCCACAAATGGAAAAGATTCCATAGCAATAACCATTTATGTTACCAATTGATCTTTGGAACTCCGTGACACTGGATAATGACATATATTTGTATTATGTTCAAGAACTAAGCAAACTGAGGTGCAATCTCTGAGTGAAACTGGAGAGATAGAAAAGAATACTGATCAAAAAGCTCAATAGTAGACAGCTATCACAATTATAGTTAAGCCAAATAAGAGAACGAGCATAGTTCACCAACATTTTAAAGTCTCCTCATAAAGGACCCTGTATTTTTGTTCTGTTGAGGAAAGAAATGTATCAGCATGTGCTGTGACAACCAGACAACATTCATCATCTTCTTGTTCTGCAATTGACAGGCAAGGACATTGTTGTATCCTATCCAGTTATCTTTTGCAGTTGTTTTGTTTGGATATTTGTCCCAAGGGGGATCCTGTAGAGTGTGGGGGAGGAGTCAGAAAGAAAAAGTGAGAAGGAGAAAACGAAGTTGTTGCTGAATAAACCTTTAGTTAAAACCACGTAAGATTTCCTTGTGTGTATGAGGGAAGCAGCTATAAAACAGGCATGCAAATGAAACACAGGAAAGGAAACCAGGAAGATTTACAACCTTGTTATCCTTCCTCCCTCCTCCATTCAGGCTTATAGCATATAAACCCCTTGCATCACCATCAGTCTGAATGGAGGGTGTGGGAGAAAGATTCACTGGAGTGATAGATGAAGTCCCTGGGCCTGTTGAATTTCTGGATGGACATGCCATAAGTGGCATTTGGGGGGAAGCACTGTGCCTTGTAGAGATGCTTCAGGAAGAAAATAATCTAGTGCCTTTCTAGAAAATGCTTGGGGAAGCTTCACTGGTTGAATTTCTACCTGGATGCATCCCTCCCCAAAGGAGGGATGTAATGTCAAGTTGAAAGACCAAGTCTACATGTGGCTGCATGGAGCTTACTTTGTAAAATCAACATAATATAAGCGACTATACACATTAATAGAATCACAGTTGGAGAGGGCGTGTAGGATATCTAGTCCATCTCCCTACTCAGTGCAGGAAATCCAGAGCCCGAACATCAACAATGGATGGATGTTCAGCCTCTGCTTGCAGAACTACAAGTGCAGGAGAGCTCAACAGCCTGTTAGGTAATTAATTCAGTTGCCAAAGCGCTCGTACCATTAAGATGCTCGACAGAAATCTGCCCTTATATCTACCCTGTAATTTAAGCGAGAGATTTAGACTTGACCTCTAGGACAGCAGAGAGCCAATCTTTGCCCTCTCCTATGTGACAGCTCTTCAGGTATTTGAAAGGTGCTATCATGTTCCTCACTCCTCAGTCTTCCCTTCTTCAGGCTAAACATACCCGGTTCCTTTCCTCATGGGGCTTGTTTTCCAGATCCCTGCTCAAATTGCCCTCCACTAAAAAGAGCCAATACAGTCTTAGGCTGCATTAACAGGGGTCCTTACAAGAAGTAATCATTACAAGAAGTAATCATTCTGCAGTATTCTGCATTGGTCATCCCTCACTTGCAGCACTGGCTGGCATCCTGACTAAATTCATTCAAGGAAGTCCCACTGAAATCAACTAGCATGCCTAACTTGTCCTTTGGACGTCAGTGGGACTTCCTCTTGTCAATTTAGTCAGGATGTCAGCCACTGTGCCCACTTCTGGGGACCACATTTTAAGACAGAGTTTGATAAACTGGAATGGATTCCGAGGCAAGCAGCCAAGATGGTGAAGGATCTGGAAGCCAAGTCCTATGAGGAGCAGTTTTAAAAGCCAGATATGTTTAGCCCAGAGAAGAGAAGCCGCCTTCAGATATCTGAAGGGCTATCACACCAAAGGAGGAGCGGACTCATTATCTGTTGCTTCTGAAGGCAGAACTAGAACCAGGGTGCTATTAGGAGGAAGCAGATTTAGGCTCAATATTAGGAATAATTTCCAAATTGTAAGAGTGGAACAGGCCATGTCATGTAGTAGTGGGCTCTCCTTCATTGAAGGTTTTTCAGACAGAAACTAAATGGCCATCTGTCAGGGAGGCATACTGTAGCACTTTTCAACACAGCCAGGGGACCTCCAAGGTCATTAAAATTCTATGATGCTGTGATTCTAAGTCCTATAAACATATACATCTCTGTGTAAGCCAGGCCTATGGCTCAAGCCACTCAAAATTCCGCAGAACGATAAATGTAGGGAATACTTCTATTCGATCCCCTTAGATTGTAGATAATCACAAGACGTAACAATACATAGCCACTAGGTGACTTAAATAGAGGATTAGACAAATTCAAGGAAGGGAGATTTAATGGGCATTAGTCATGAGAAACTACATGGGTCTTCCATGATCTATGACAGTATTCATTTGACTGCTCAAGGCTGGGAACCAGGGACAACCAAAGACATTTTGCTACCTAATACAAGGACAATATGGCGCCCGCCCATCTACATTCTCAGCCCATGCTGCCGAGGCAGTGACGGTGGTATGTGAGCACGCTCACACTAGGGCAGCTAGCCAGGCAGTGGAGGCAGGGACATTTTTGGTTCAAGTTGTGAGGGGAAGGAAAAGAGGTGCAGGAAGTTGTGAGGGGACAGAAAAGAGCTCAGCAGCACTTGCCTGCCCATGTACTCCTCCCCACACCTGAACCTGGGGTGACTACCTCATCCTGACATATGGGAGGGCTGACCCTACTGGGGACAAATGCATTTGTGTTTCCCATGAGATGCTGAAGAGTACGTGCTAGACTGGATCAACACGTAATCAGATGTAGCAGTTTTCAGGGTCTCTTCTTTTGCTGACTATCCTCAGATTTTTCTGTCAGTCAAATACGCGTAGCTGAAATTATTGTTGAGCTGTGCTCACACTTGGATGTTCTGCTTTGTTTGTTTTTTTAAGACATAAAGGACCTTTCCATGAAAGACTCCTTTTGAGTGGTATGCTATCAATTTAACTCAGTTCTCTTCTAATAAGTCAATAGCAATGTCTACAAAGTCTTTGAAGAACTCAAGCCAATTCTTTCTGAATACCAGATTTCATAATAGCAACCACAACTTTACTTTCCAGGATCTGTTTTCAGGGCAATTACTACAATTCTCGGGCGGTCACTTTGTATTAGATTTAAAGCCTTATAAAACAACGTGAGGTGTGCTATAATTACTCTGAAATATACAGCCTTTCATTTCCTATTGCCTAATCAAGGAAGGTACTTCACAGTACAGATACAATTACTGTGCATTCTTTTCTTTAAAAAACTAAAGAGAAGAAAACAAAAATCTTCACATTCTCATAAATAGCTGGCCAACATTGCAAATGCATCTGTTTTATGAATTAGAAAGGAAACAAATATGTTAAAATACATGGATTTCTTGCAGCATAGCACATCTCTTTCTCACTCTTTCCGACAATGTTTGCTGACTTAAAGTAGTTCTTCATACTAAAGATAGTGGATATTTCTTTACAACTTGGATCTTAATTCTACAATGAGTCCTTTGTCCTGCATGTCATAGTAAGCACCAGACCTTTGCTGAGTCAGTCACAGTGTGGTGCTGAGCTGTTTTTCTCTCTCTGCTCTTTTTACCTCTGAAGTCTACAGGGTGGTGCTGAATGTGGTAGCTATTTTCAATGCATGTTAGAACCTCCCAGTTTTTGCTGAAGTCGGGCCAAGAAATGTTGGGAATCTGAAAAGCAACAAAAGCAAACTCCCATGTAAACCTCCTCATACATTTTTTAGTCAAACTGCATGCGATGCTTAACAGCATGATCGCTCTTTAAAAACACTTTTTTTACAGCGCAGTGCATCTGTCTTGACATGAATATAAACTATTTATTTATTTATTTATTTATTAACTGCCTAATACCTGAATCTCAAGGCAGTGTACAGAACTTAAAGCAATAACTATAACTCAATAAAAACAATTAAAACAATTTTAAAATCTTAAAACAAATTAAAATAGTTTTAACAAAAGCATTTTTTAAAAATAGTTTAGCAAAAGGCCTGAAAAAGCAGGTATGTCTTAAGTGGGATTTTTTTAAGGCAGCCAGAGATGGGGAAGCTCTTTGGGACACCCGAGAGACCAATCTGGCTTCAATGCACTTGACTTCAGATTTGCATGGCTTAACCTTTAGGTTTGTTGCCAACTGTTCTTTTACTAATTTTAAAATGCATTCATTGCTTCGATGCCAAAATCTGCAGTACCATAAACTCATGCCATCTTTGTGTATACATACATTTGCAACACGAGCTGGTTCCCTTTTGCAATCTATTTCATAGATTGTATAGATCATCCCTCAGCTTTTGTGTTCCCTCTAAGGTTTACAGCTGTGCGCCTGCATACAAAACTCTAGCCCTCCACTCAGCTGTTTTTAGCAGCCATGCAGTCTTGCCCCACACTGCGATGGCTGCTGCTTGTGTCACCTTTTCCTGCCCCACTGCCACCTTTTCCCCACCACCGCCACGCTGGCTCTTGCCACAGCCAGAGTGGAAAAATCGGCTCTCTCATGCTAGTGAGAGAACTGATTCTCCCGCTCTAGCCATGGCAAGATGCTACTGGAAATGGTGACATGCACGTGTGTGCCCATCACCATTTCCAATAGTCTCTTGACACAATGAGAGCAGGAGAGCCAATTTTCCCACTCCGGCCATGGCAAGAGTCAATGTTGCAGAGGTGGGGAGAAAGGTGGAATCCTTGGAAAACCCACGTCAGCAGCCCTGCCTATCTCCCATCCGACAACCCAAGAGCCTCCTGCTGCTGCTGCCGCTGCTGCCTGAAGCTGCCTTTTAAAGTTGCACATTTAAAGTTCCACCTCCCCGATGTTTCACCTCCCCGATCCTCACTCATTTCCAGGGGTATAGTTGAAAGGACGCCCTCCTTTCCTTAGCCAAGGGTGGCCCCTCCTCCCTATTGCTGTAGGACTAAGAGCCTATTGGCTCTGCTTCTGCAGTCCTGGTCATATGATCTCTCCCCCTGGAACTTGAAGTGGAGAGAGGAAACAATCTCGGCTACTCTGTGAAAGTAAGGACCTTGATCTTTTCTGAGTTTGTGATTCCCTCTCGCCCACCCCCACCTCTTGAGTTGCTCTCTGTGAGATCTCTCTCTCTCTCTCTCTATTATATTTTTGGGTGTATGTTGTATGTGGTTTCTTCCCTCCCACCAGCTTGAGTTGCACGCTCGCTCTCTCACTCTCGTGTGTGTGTGTGTGTGTGTGTGTGTGTGTGTGTTTATCTAACTCTAGCACAATTGCTGGGTGGAATACTGGTGGGTAGCCTTCCTGCACCTGGTATGTGAATTTCTCACAGCCCTGCTTTGCTTCACCACCATTTTGGTTCAAAATGAACTGTCTGCATATAACTGGGAGCATACAGCTCTCCTCATGCAGGAGGAGAGCCATTTGGTTTGAGGGGTGTCAAGAGAGAATTCCGTGTATGGAAGCAGCACATGGGAGAAGAGAGGATTCAATGGGATCCAGATTTGTTCTGTGTGCATTTGTCTACAGACTAGGTTATCTATCTATCTACCTATCTATCTATCTAACTATCTGTGAGCCCTTTGGGGACAGGGATTCATCTTATTTATTTATTATTTCTCTGTGTAAACCGCCCTGAGCCATTTTTGGAAGGAATAGAAATCAAATAAATAAATAAATAAATAAATAATATCTATCTATCTATCTATCTATCTATCTATCTATCTGTCTAACAGATAAACTGGTAGATAGTTTAAGAACATTATGAACATTAATATATTTTGAGTAAAACAGAAGTAGGTTTATTTATATTTCTGTAATTGTTTTAATAAAATATATTTCCACATACAGTCAAATAGACAAACAAGCTGTGCAAAATATGATTAGCTTCAATGTACTAAAATAATGAGAAACAAAAAATATATCCTATACAATAAATCACCTTGGTAGTATAAGAACCTTTTGTAAGCAAAGGCATTAGCAGTCAATGTAAAATGTAACTTCATACATTAAAATATAATGTGCAGTGTTATAGCAAATGGTTTTAAAACACACACTGCAGACTTCGGATCAATAGAATTGTGTTTATGACATTTTTAAAACATGAAGGTAGGTTTGGAATGGAATATGGAATCGCCACACAAGTCAAATTCAAAGTTGCTTTTGCAGTTTGCTTGTATCACAGTACACAGTAGCCTTGATCACTTGCAACTGCAGGTTTTTGTCATGCACTCCATTCTTGCAAGTACATTTCAACAGCTCTTACCATGCGCTGTTGTTTTGCTCATTTTATAATGATAATCGGCATAGTTTTAATTCTCCCCTGCTATCATACTTTCCCAGCCAAACCGCTGAATAGTATGCCACACTCCTTCTTGCAGAAGGAGAAGAAACTTTTTATCACCTACAACGTTGCCAAATTGTGTGCGGCTGCTGTTAAGATCCGCCAACAGCTAGGTTCTATCCCTACTTTCTAGATGCTGCTACAAGAGGGTTCTATGTTGGGGTACTTTGTATGATTGAATTCTTATCAGAATGTAGTATTATTTGTATGTACATCTGATCAGTGATCATAATAAAACTATTCATTCATTTCAACGGTTTGCAGCAAGCATCCCATATTCCTGGAATTTGGTTGCTATGACTGACCATGCAAAAACCATTTCCATTCACTGGGCGAGGGTACACTGGCTGCATGTGTGCGCACACTGCCTTGATACTACCACCCAGAACAAAACTCATTGCACACATCGATGGAAAAAAAATTACCAGGAACACTGCTCGGCATGCCTTTCATTAGAAGCTTCCCTCCTTTGAAAGCAAAGCAATGGTCCCTTCTGAAAAAGAACTCTACATCCACACCTTGTGGCTGCCTTCACACTCATCAGACTGTTTTGCAAATGTGGAACATAGAAAGCTCTGGAATGTATATTCATTTGTTTTATTTGCTCAAAAATTATACTTCAGGTAAACTTTGCCTTTTCCTTCTGCAAAAATATATTCCCCATTGGCAAGGTATATTGGGATTTTGTTCCATGCTTTTAAAAAAAAAAACAACCCTTGTAAATTATTGAAGGAATGTGAAGTAGCTCCACTATTTAAATATTTTTTGTTTTGACTTTGACTTGCATCAATCCTGAAGATAATTTCTCATGTAATGCATACTTTTCCATTACTCACAGCTTTCCTCTCCCTGCTTTCATTATTGCATAGATGAGTCTTTTTGCTAGAAAATCTATTTTTTATGGAATTTACTCTTATTCTCTTGTGTTTTGTTGGAAATAATTTCCTTGCTTTTTATTAGAGTATGCATTTCTCAGATGTGTAGTACTCCCACATAAAAAGCATTGTCTGCCTCCAAAAAATTTGTAGGCTTGATTTTTAATTGATTCCTCCATCTCAGTTTGCTTGCAAATGCTCCTTCACAAAAATCAAAGTTACATTCTCTTTAATTTTCAGGAAATTAACAGTTTTCCCATATTCTTTAGGCAAGATATTTAGCAAAAGTCCAATTTTTGCTGGTTCTGGCATATTTTTCTCTTGCAGCTCCAACTCTCTCAGTACAAGCAAATCATACCATTTGTGGATCCTGCACCCATGGTTTCATGTATTCATGGTTGGGTGATTGACACCCAACCTCAGCATATATGGGAAACTGGCAAAGTTTTTAAAAAAGGTTTAATTCTGCATATCAGCAGGTTTGAGGAGGTCATGATCTCTGAGGTCATTTCCAACCACCATTTTGAGGAACATAGGAACATAGGAAACTGTCATATACTGAGTCAGACCATTGGTCTATCTAGCTCAGTATTGTCTTCACAGACTGGCAGTGGCTTCTCCAAAGTTGCAGGCAGGAATCTCAGCCCTGTCTTTGAGAAGCCAGGGAGGGAACTTGAAACCTTCTGCTCTTCTCAGAGCGGCTTCATCCCCTGAGGGGAATATCTTGCAGTGCTCACACATCAAGTCTCCCATTCAGATGCAACCAGGGCAGACCCTGCTTAGCTATTGGGGCAAGTCATGCTTGCTACTATAAGACCAGCTCTCCTCTCCAAATAGTAATGATGGTGAGAGTGAAGGGTTTGGGAAATGGATTCTGTACATAGGAACATAGGAAACTGCCATATACTGAGTCAGACCATTGGTCTATCTAGCTCAGTATTGTCTTGACAGACTGGCAGCAGCTTCTCCAAGGTTGCAGGCAGGAATCTCTCTCAGCCCTATCTTGGAGAAGCCAGGGAGGAAACTTGAAACCTTCTGCTCTTCCCAGAGCGGCTTCATCCCCTGAGGGGAATATCTTGCAGTGCTCACACATCAAGTCTCCCATTCAGATGCAACCAGGGCAGACCCTGCTTAGCTATGGGGACAAGTCATGCTTGCTACCACAAGACCAGCTCTCCTCTGGAGAAGAGCCAATATATGGTTTGTCTGTTTTTTATTCTCCCCCTACAAATAAACCCCAGGATTTTTCATGGGGGGGGGAAACAGATTTGGGACTTGGGAGGGGGGATGTATTGCTGGAGGCCCATGGTGCACGGCAGGGCACTTTCCCCACAGTTTTTAGGACACTTTGTCACCATTTTTTGCCCTTTGTGGGTCTCCAAGATCCTAACCCATTGCCTTAATGACTTGGTATCTGCAGTTCTATATTGTAGTGGAGAACAGAACCCCCGCAAATTGAATCGTTTATTGCATAACTGCAACATAAGAGAAATTTGAGTATTCATTGTTTTTTGTTGAAGACCTCCTTTAATCTTCCCTCATTTCTTTTAATGTAATTTTATCTTCTGTATAAGATATTAACTGATCAGTTACAGTCAGACATAAGTGTCCCATGGCTTGCTTGTTTGCAGAATCCCATTCTTGTTGTTTCCTTTCATTCGCTGTTGGTCTCTGTTCCTCCAGAACATAAGACAGTCCAAGAGTATTCTGCAACATCTTGACTCTGAACGACCATTTTCTGTGGTTTGTATCATTCAGCAGTTCAAAAATAGGATGCTTCTTCACAGATTCTTACAGATTCAAAAGCAGTCATCTTGTTCACCTCTCTTGCCTACAACACTCCTCATTACCTCTGAGATTGCACCCCAGGAACCAAACATAGACAAATACATACAGAGGTAATTATGCCTTAGGCAAGATGAGAGATAATCCTTAGTTTCACAGTAAAATTCCAACAGTTACTGCTTGCACCTGCAAGCTCCCGCAAGCAGCTGTGCCCCACCTGGCATCGAGGCTGCCCCATCTGTGGCACTCTGTTGGCCTCTGAGCACGTGCAGCAGCCATTTAGATGGTCAGCAGCACCACACGAATGGCTGCTGTGCGTGTGCAGAGGTCAGAAGAGTGCTTGGAGGCAGGGCAGCCTCAGTGCAAGATGCCGGGCAGGGAACCACTGCTCATAGGGCTCGCAGGTGCAAGTAGTAATCAGGTAATGATTTTAAACGTACCTCCCATCATCCCCCTCTGGGAGTCCAAAATGCTGCTTGGAACTAGGGATGTGCAAACCGGTCTGGGGGGTTGGTGGTCCAGGGGTTCGGAGTCAAACCGAACTCCCACCCGGAACCATCTGGACCAGTACCAAACACCCCTGGCCAGCTCATGGATTAAATAAAATAAATTTGATTACCTTCTGCCTTTGTGGGGGCTTCCTATAAGCTGTGGGAGGGGTGTCCTTGAAGGTTCCCCTGCCCTCCGCCGGGCTCTAAAATCATTGCCACGGCCTGCTGGAGTGTTATTTTTTGGCCCGTTCGGGCCTCCATAAATCATTGCAGTGGCCATTTTGGAGGCCGCTGCACATGCACAAATAATCTCTGAGAGGCCTGGCATGGCCCAGGGCCTCACAGAGACCATTTGTGTATGTGTGGTGGCCATTTTTTCAAGCTGCCATTTTTTAATTTTAAAAAAATGGCCACTGCACATGCACAAATGGTCTCTGTGAGGACCTGGGTCATGGAGCCCTGAATGGGACAAAAAATAACACTCCAGTGGGCCACAGTGGTGATTTTAGATGCTGGCGGGGGGCAGGGGAATGTTTGTGGACATGCTCCCCTCTCCCCCCCCCCCCCGTGGCCCACAGGAAGCCACCCAAAGGGGCAGAAGATAATTAAATTTATTTTAATTTTTTTAAAAAATTCACAAACCCGCCCCTGGACCAGATCAGACCAGGGGGGATTCAAAAGGTGCCGGACCGAACTGGGCCAGTCGGTTCTGTGCACACCCCTACTTGGAACAATGAGAACATTTCGAGCTCATTCCATCGAAACAACAGGCTCAGCCAGTTGTTCTGACAGAACGTTCAAGGCATTTGTGCTCCATTCCAAGTTCAGAATGGAACACAAATCCGATTCTGTGCACATCCCTAATATATTGTTAAATATACATCTAAGCATGTGTTTCAAAATACTGGATCATTCTCAGATATTTCAGTTGGTTAGCTATACATAGTTGCAACTGGAACAAAGATTTGCTCATTCAAACACAGCTGTGGGATCTTAATCATTAAACCAGTATTTTGAGCATAGAGTTGCACATAGAGAGCACACAGTGGTCAAAGAGATGGTTCATACCACTCAGAGCAACATTATAGCAGCACTGACATTATAGCAGCACAAGTTGTTCCATTTGTTCATCTAACAAATCTTGCACCCAATCCTATTTTTGTCTTTGCTAGTGCAATAAACCAAAGGACTCAGTTATGTTATGCTGTTTTGTTTGATTTTTCCTTTAAAAAAACTAATGTAACTGCATAGTGTTAAAGGGTTGCTTTTTTTTTAACTAAATAGTTTTAATTCCTTTACTTTCTCCTTGACATCTAGTTCTCAGTATCAACCTTTTCACCATGTGTAGGGAAGATCATTTAGTTAATAGAGTCCCCATCTGCAGTCTGAAATGGTAGAGTCCAGATGCAATTTTACCTCCTGTTTGTGAGAACTAGCATATATGTGCATATATGACCTAGATGTTAACTGCGCCAGTGTAGCTAAGATGATTGGTTGTCAATTCATATTGTCTTCTCTTGAATGCAGGTGATTGGGGGGTGGAATGGAATTGAAATTGAATAGGAATGGGAAATGAATGATGGAAGCAGAAAATGAGAATATATTTGGCCCTTTGCAATCCTGTCTTCATAACCTTTCTTATCAGGAATAGACTAATCTTTTGACTATAGCCTTTTGACTATTGACCATTGTGCTAACTATGCTGGTGACTTATACGAAGTGACACAGTTGCTAATGTTCATAACTCAAAAACTCTATGCATGCATGTATATGTTGTGTTTAATATGAAGTGAATGGAGAATGTGCATAAGCACATGTGATTGTGCACATGTACATTGAGGCACAGCGAATGTGCACAAAGAGCATGAATAAAGTAATTGTATACATTGCTCTATCAACATGCATGGACTCCAAATAGGAAAATGTATACATGTGGACAGGTAAACTAGAAATTTATTTATTTTTATTTATTCTTCCATCTTGTTTATTCCATCTTTCACAAAATATCTCAAGGCAGTTTACAGCAGAAATATTAAAAGCAATAATAAAATGTTTAAATTGGTGGGTAAACATACATATGCCCCACTTGGAGACTATGGCCCAGTTTATACATAATGTCAAACTGGAGTTAAACATGGCAGAGGTTGGAACTCCAGTACATCCGAATGCATGAAACCACAGTTTCACAGCAAAAGCAACATCCAGTTTACCTCGGCAAATTCAAGTTTGAACCTTTGGTTTGCACAAAGGTTCACCGCCGAGATCTCAGGTTTGGCCACTGAAGCATTACGTCCTACTCCGGAAGCCACCATAACCATGGTTTCACTCTGATTTTCAAACTGCAATCACAGAGGCAGCGGTGCCGACCCGCCCAGGGACATGGCTGGTCTATGCCAGCAGCTTGCCGCCTTCTCACTTGCCGCCTCTCAGAGAACTAGCCACACCCCTCCTGTCTTGAATGCAGCCCTGGAGTTGCCCTGCAACAGGGATGCCAAGACGCCCCATTGCAGCCTTGCCATCCTCTCAAAGGGCATTCCCTATTCCAACTCTGTCCCTTGCTGCCCACATCAGGCAAGCAGGAAGGAAAGGGGATGGGATGACAGCATGGGCACTAAGTGCTTTGCTCTCCGATAGGTAAGTGACAATGCTGTATGTTCACAAGCACAAACACTCCATTTGGCAACATAAGCAGGGCACCCTATTACAGCACCAGAAGGGGAACATTTGGCATGTGGGGTGGGGATCCCATGTTTGGGTTTAAAAGGCAGCCCCAAGCAGTGATCCTGGAGCAACCAAGTTCTAATTGTCTTCATAGAAAGTTTGGGGAAGGGGGCTCAGCCCCTTGGGGTATTTTGGTCCCTAGGCTTACTTATAAGAAGAATCCTCTGTGGGGAATGGGGGGTGGGCAGTTGCTCTGTGGTGCTCTTGTTGTATTCTGCAACCTTTCTTGTCTGTAAGCACTAATGTAAAATTCACTAGATGGTATTTGAGCACTTGCCACCCATGATCCCACAGACCACTCTCTCACAAGAGTAACAGCCCACCAGGTGCTTGAGATCAAGCAAGGATACTCCATGGAGGAAAGCCACAGGGATGGGTACCTCAGTGACTGCTGTCCCAGTCCTGGCATCTGCCACCAAGTACTATCAGAGCATGCCCCCTAGCAGCCCACCACCCATGTGGACATGAGCACCATTGCCCATGGCCCTGAAGGGTGACCCTGCTGTCCTGGGGCAGCAGGAACTCAAGGCTTTCTTCTCCCATGAATCTACTACACTGGCAGATGTGCATATGGCGAAACGCTGGACCAGACCCAGGAATTTTGAATGGGGCTAAAGGTCTGTCACAGAACCCAGTGTCTCCCCCAAATGCTTTGGATGCAGGGGCTCTTGGCCAGGTGTGAAGGGCAGCCCAAAGCAGGGATTCTGGAGCAGTCAAGTTCCATTTTTCTCCCTGAAATGTTGTGGAAGGGAGGCCCAGCCCCTTTCCCTTGGGGGAGGTTTGCACTCCATAGGCTTACTCATGAAAAGAGCCATCTGGGAACACTAATTAAAAATGTACAAGGTGACACTGGAGTGCTTGCCACCCATTCTCTCATAGGCTACTCTCTCACAAGAGTGGCAGCCCACTGGGTACTCGAGCAAGGATGCTCTATGGAGTAAAGCCACGGAGATGGGTACATCGGCAAGTACTGTCCCGGTCCTGGCAACTGCTGCCAAGTAGCTGTCGGTGCGTGCCAGCCCATCCACCCATGTGGACATGTGCACCCTTGCCTGTACCCCCAAAGGGTGAACTGCTGTCCTGGGGCAGCAGGAAACCAGGGCTCCTCTCTCCCATGAATACCAGCACCAGCACATCTGCATACAGCACAATCCCAGTCTGGACCCGGGAATTTTGAATGGGTTTAAAAGTCCATCAGACAACTCAGTGTCTCCCCCATTAGGGCAAATACTTTGAAGGGGGCTCTTGGCCAGGTGTAAAAGGCAGCCCGGAGCAGGGATTCTAAAGCAGCCGAGATCTATTTTTCTTTACTGAAAGGTTGGGAAAGGGGGTCCTCACCCCTTCCCCTTTGGGGCTTTCCCTAGGCTTACTCTTTGGGGCTTTCCCTAGGCTCACTCTTACCCTTTGGGGCTTTCCCTAGGCAAGGCCAGTCACCAGCGTCAGTAGTGCTCCATCTTAGGGAATGCACTACTGCTGCAAAGATAGAGTGACCCAACCTGGAGGGCACCATTCAATCATGAGTGTGAAAGGCAGGCTCAGACTGGCCCACAGGGCAACAGGGCATATTTCCGGTGCGCCACACCCATGGGGTGCCCCTGCAGCACTCAACAGCAGTGAATACTCCCACGCTTAAGTACCTATTCTGCTCATAACCCAGTGCCCTCCCCAAATCCATTCCACCACCCTCTCAGTGCCCCCAGTCTGCCCCTGGTGAAAGGCCACAGGAACACCCCCTTACAACTCATGAGAAGAGGGGAGGGGAGAGAAATGCTGAGCAAATTCAGTCATGATGCCTAATGACAAAACATCCCCTTCTCCTACAGACTACTCATGGGAATGACATTGGGGCTCTGTATCGAACCAAGTTGCTGTGTGGAGGAAAGTCATGGGAAGAAGTAGCCCAGAAACTGCTTTCCTTGTCTCAATGACTGCTGCCGAGTATAGCTGCCAAACCATGCCACCTGCCAGCCCCTCCACTCAGCATCCTTTGCCCTCCCTCATTCAAATATCCCCTCCTAGGAAGTTTCCGTGTTCCCCTCCCCTCATAGAGTAACAGGGAAATATTGGACCTCCAGACACACACACACTCACACACACACACACACACACCGATTTGGGGCTTCTGTGGGACTATCAGGGTGTAGGGCTCTTTGGGGCTGCCAGTGCCATCACTGCCAGAAGAAGCATTGGCATAGCATGGCATGGGAGGGCATTTAAAGGGATTTAAATGCCCTTTCCCTGCTGAGAGCAGGTGGTTCGCTCTGAAAATACACAGTCATTCTCAGCACGCCCCCTTTGAGATTGTGGCAAATTGTGGCCACTCCGCTGACATGCTGGTGCTTTCCCCACCATCTGGGCTCGGCCTTCACGGTCAAAGTAGTGGTTACCCTCTCTTGCCATTGGTGTTTGGCTGGCCGTGGTTTGATGAATGTCTGCTGCGTGATATACTGTTCCAAATTGAAACTGTGGGTTCACCAACCTCCAGTTTCATGCTATGTATGAACCGGACCAATGTATATTTTCTGAACATGTATAAAACTGTTGTAGGCAGAGGATGTGCACATTGGTGAGCCAATGTATGGTATGTCTCTGATCAATTAACAAACAGTTGGCAATTCTCCATATTGACAAGCAATGTAGAAAATCCCCTGCTGGTGCTATAAATTTCTGTACATTCTTCAAAGTGCTCACAATCATTGGTGGCTGAATTTATTGAAAGATGGTATATCAGTACTACTACTACTGCTACTACTTCTACTACTAACAACAACAACAATCAACCAGTCAGATCACATAGACCCCAAAACATATTCCCTCTAGGTATCAATCTGAAGGAGCTGTACTGCAAGCAAAACAAATTCTGTTAGATGATATATTTTCCAGTATCAGTAAGTAACAGATTTAAGTACATAGAACTATTGGTGCATACATAGTAAAACAACAACAGATGATGTTCAGGTTACAGAGTCAAAACCTGTAAGAAGTGAGGTAAGGGGCACTGAGGATTTCTGGGGCCAAGCTTCTCCTAAGAAACCACATGTGCATAGAAGGCACCTCTGATTATAAGAACCACTGTGGACCTTTCCACCTCAGGCCCCCAAAGAATCCACACCAAGAGAGGTGAGCTGGTGGTAGTCCAAAGATTGAGATACTTGTATAGGATGAATCCAGGGTGGTGGGGTGATAGAAAATAATTTTTCTCAGAACTCAACATTTATCTTTAAGGGGAGTACATTTAGAGTCTAGGTCCTTATAATAACATCTGCACAGATGTTCTCCTCGACATGAACTTTCAAGAAGCTGAGGTTGAGAAAATAATTTCATATAATCTGATCACAGTTGGTCTACCTGTAAATATATACAATGCCTTTATGCCGTGGGGGAGATACTATGTTGTTTTTCTTCTTTGGTGGAAGCCAGGATTGCATGAGCTAAAAATATACTGAGCAGTATCATTAAATTGTCCAATTATACAGTAATAACAAAAGTGAGACTTGAAGCCCCCAGTGCTCTAATTATTCCTCCACAGATGAAATTCACATCGACTTTATTGGTTCCTCCACAGGGTTGGTTCTATATCTAAAGTATTGTAACTACAATTTGTGAAATTCACACAAATGTATACCCCTGAAATGTGGTTCGGCTGCGATGCAGGATCCTGGTCCTTATGCTTGGAAGCCTTCCTTCAAATGGGCTGCTGTTGACAAGAATAACTCAGTCTTTACAAAAAAAGAAAAAGTGAAGTCAATCAAATAATCCAAAGCAAAAGCAAGATTGGTCTTGAATGTGATTGGTATACACTTCAGTAAATTGTCAGAAAGATGACAATTTACCCCCTACATAAGCGGTACCATTACCTGATGCCAAAAGAACCATGCAACTCCCTTCAGAGAAAGGACACAGCTGCAGTTATTGGTTTGCAATCAGGTCTAGCTGGACTGGCCATTTAACGGGTTGGTTGTTTGGGGGCCCAGGGCGAAGAAATGCGACATTGATCATTCTTTTTCTTCTACCCTTTAAACCCCATGTGAGGAGCACTCTTAGGCAAAATAACTGAAGTTGAAGGATCTTTGAGGTATGGTGCCACTTCAGGAATACGTGTGTTTGAGTTTTGTTTTTTTTATTTATTTATTTATTATTATTATTATTATTATTATTATTATTATTATTATTATTATTATTATTAGGTTAACGTATGCTGTGACCGGTGAAATTTGATAATGTCTTAACTAGCAGTGATGCTACTTTGAGAGCCCAGATCTGAAGGGCTTCAAAGACACCCCCCCCCCATTGCAATGGTTGGGGGGGCATTTGAAGGGCAAGTCCCACTGCTTGTTTTTTTAAAACAAAACAAAACACTGCTGCGTGATGGCAGCACTAGCTGCGAGGAGGGCAGGGGGGCGAGGAGGGGAGACCATATTTCATTGACCCTGAAATAGTTGCAAAAGGCATCTTGGAAGATGACTGAGACATCTTGCCTCCAAGGAAAATAAACAACCCTGCCATTAAGAAACCTGAGGACTGGGATGATGCTCCTGAAATATTTCCTTTAAGGAGATATTTACCCAGCTGGGGGATGGGGACGAGATGGGGCACGGAGGTTGAGTTTGCAGGGAGGGTGGGGGTGAGGAGGGGAGAATTTCCCTCCCGTCTTGCTCTCTCTTCACCTCCACATGGCCAGAAACGACCTGCTCAGCAGAGAGCCAAGAGGCCACCACTTGGGAGGAGGAGAGGGAGCTGGATGGAGAAGGCATCCCATTTCCGCCTCCCATCCTGATCCCGGAGGGTAACAGGGGGAACTCTCTCCTCCTCACCCCCCATCCCTTAAAGGAGATATTTCAGGAGCATCATCCCAGTCCTTGGGCTTCTTAATGGCAGGGTCATTTATTTTCCTTGGAGGCAAGAAGTCCTAGTCATCCTTCAAGATGCCTTCTGCAACTATTTCAGGGTCAATGAAATACGGTCTCCCCTCCACACACACACACCCTCTCCACAGCTTGTGCTGCCACTGCACAGAGGGATTTTTAAAACAACAGTGGGACTTTCTCCTCACACACCCCCAATCATTGCGGCAGGCGAGGCGGGGGCCTCTGAAGCCCTTCAGGTCCAGGGTGACGTGGGTGCAACACTGCCAGTTAAGACATTATCAAATGTCACCTGTCACAGCATACTATTTTATTATTTCTTGCTTACACAGTCAGACAGGCGTTATTGACTGGTTTGTTTTATCCAGACATCGAGTCCTTCCCAAGGACCTGGGATGGCTGAATTTTATTATCAATGTTGTTGCTGTTATTATAGATATCGTCGCAGAATATAGGCTGTTCCCAGTAAAGTTGCCTTTTGTAATTGGCTGATGGTGATCTCTGTGGCCCCTATGGTGTTGAGGTGCTCTTCAAGGTCTTTTGGAACTGCACCTAGGGTGTTATATTTATTTATTATTATTATTATTATTATTATTATTATTATTATTATTATTATTATTAATAAACAACACACACACACACACACACACACACACACACACACACACACACCTCTATTACAGCAGTGGCACAAATCTCAAAGATCCTTTGGAGGCCCCCCTGGACCTAGGAGGCACGGGCCAGAGTCCCAAGGTCCAGGGATAAGAGAGCCTCTGTTAACTGGAGCCTGATTTGTGTGAATGACTGTACCCAGGGCCACCTTAAGACATTGTCCAAATTGGCCAATAAAGGGGGCGTCATGGGATTAGGGTCATCATGGTGCCCTCCACTCCCCCACACCTCCCCTGGCAGCCGCCTGCTGCTACCTCGCTCTCCCGGTCATGAATCATGCCCTCCTCCTCCCTCCCACAGGAAACTCTCTGCCTGTCTGACTCTCAGCGGCTGCACTCAGTGAGCGCCTGCCCACTTGCCCTGCTGCCCCCCTGATTAGCATCCCCTACGGCTGCTCAGATATCTCCGATATCTTTCTCTGCATGCATCCCCCAATGCCACCCCCTCACCTGGGAAATGTGCGCCTGCATGCGTAGTGAAAGGGAGACTTCAAAGCCAGGCACGCGAAGGAAGGTTGGAGGAGAGGCGAAAGCGTGAGGGAGCGGAGTTGAAGAGCCGCCCGCGCCACAAAGGACTGCCTGCCAAGGACAGCAATAGGAGGCAGTGTGGAGTGGAGCTGCTGCCACCGCCTGCTGCTGGCCGCCTGACAATAAACATCATGCTTGAGAAAAATGAGCTGAGAGACCTTTTATTTACTGAAGGCATTAACAACAACGGCCTTTTTATCCCTAGACCAAACGGGTGAGGACAGTGGGTGACTGGGTGAGGTGACTGAGAAATTTTGCAATCGGGATGACGTGTTTGAGGGGTTTTTTTTAAGGAGGACTGGAGGAGGATGCCATTCTTCCCTCCTCCTTCTGTCATTAAATAAATGCAAGATAACTCTCCTCCAGCCCCTGCATTCTGTCTGTTATGAGCAAAACACAACAATCCTCCCAGCTGCCCGATGCTTTTTAAAAACTTTTCTTTTCTTTTCAGTTTTATGTTGTGTGTTGGGGAGGGGGATAATTACAGTCCTGCTCATGCATGCCAGCCAGGTTAGTTTGCAACAACGGGGGGGGGGAGGGGGGAGTGGAGCAGCAGCAGCAAATTAACTATCTCTTTTCTCTACACAGCCCTGCCAGTTTCAGAAATGTGTGTTCCTGTTTGTGTTTCTTTTCTTGCTGTCTGCCTGTACCATCTCTGTGATGCAAATGCAACTGTTCTTAGGGGTTTTCATAAGGGTCAAAATTAGAAATTTTATTGTATTTTATTTTGTTTATTGTTTAATTTGTATACTGCCTTTCATTAAAACAATCTCAAGAAATGATTTTTAAGGAATATAATATAGTAATTTTAATGTTGTGTTGTTCTTTGAAAAAAGAAGTAACATTAGCTATAGCAGCATGTGTTCTGGATGGAATATGCATGTTTTCCTCCTCACTTCAAAATACCGTAATGTAAACTGCAAGAAAAGCAATCATGTGTTTATTTATTTTTACACTTATATCCTGCTCTTCCTCCAAGGAGCTCAAAGCTATTTTGATACTATCACTGCATGGGGCTAGAGTGCGCAAAACTTCTTTTATTCAGACACAGATGTACTCAGATTCACTTTTAATGCGAACACATGTACAGTCATTTACACAAAAACATGTTCATGTGCTCACAGACAGCTGTGCACAAGTACAGTGTAGAAGTCCTATTCCCATGTGAAAGGGTCTCTGTACTAAACCCTTCTTCCCAGCATAGCCACAGCCACATGGAAGCATTGCCAGGTAACTTCAGCATCAAGATCAGTTAGATGGGTTGGCAACCTTCTCAGCTGAACCTGCTATTGCCAAGGATCTAGATCTGGATGAAATAATCCAAAGATTTGCAGCTGCTAAGGCACAGAACGTGAGATTTTGAGCAAAAAATATGATGAGTAGTCCATGTTTAACTTCTGTGTATTGTTACAGTCCAGGCCTGATTTATATACTAAATATGCTCATTAGCTAGTATACAAAATTAGGTCTGGCTCATAGTGTCACCAAGTGACCAAGTTCTTTTATATTAGTGACCATGTATGATCTGGGCGCATGGAAGAAAGGAGATCAAACCATTCCTCAAAGATTCAATGGGCTTTATTGAGTATAAAAGACTAACAACATAATCTAGCAAAGCAGAAAGCAGAACACTCTATCAATATCAGCAACAGTATTTCCTAGCCAGCACCACTTTTCCACGTGTTCCTACATAACTACATATGTGTGTGCATTAAATCTTCCTAGATCCTAATACAATTCAAATACAGATGGAAAAGGGGGAAAGGAAAGCTGAGGGCTGGCATGGTTTGGGGAGATTAGTAGAGTAAAAAGGGGGGGGGAGGCAGGAGAAGGGGAAGGGATGAGGGGATTCCAGAGGCTTGTAGGAGCATCATATTTACTAGGATCAGAGAGATTTGAGAGCGCAGGATCTTTCAGCTGAAGGAGGCCTCTGGCTGGAGACAGGAGTTGTTGCAGTGCTCAAATCATGGCTGAGAGTCAGAGCACCATGGCTGGGGGAAAGTCTTGACTTCTCACTGCTCAGTAGAAGTCACAGACAGTTCCTGTCCATGGACAGAGTTCCTGCTTCTGCCCCGCGGCTTAGCAGCAAACTCTGGGATCTTTGTGTGAGCAAGATTGCCCGTAGGCATAAGTCTGCTTGTAGGAGACAGTTCCTTTCCATGGACATTGTTCCTGCCTCTAGCCCCACGGCTTAGCAGCAAACTCTGGCATTGCTGTGAGCAAATCTTGCTGTAGGCACAAGATTGCTCAACTCTCTGTCTAGTAGCCTCCTTCTTTATAGTGTATTTTTCTTTGATCTATACAATTCTCATCTTTTCCTGGGTCCCAAAAGGTGACAACTTCCTGCTACCTTCTGGACAATGTCTTTTTTAATTATTCAGGATATTGGCCAGTCCAGAGAGATCTCAATCTCATCTTCTGTAAACTGTACGCTCAGAAGGGAGGGGGAGCATTGCCCAAAGCAAATCTGCATCTCAGAGCTGCAAATGGCATCCTCCCAAAAGGTGTTAAAAGTCAGGAGTTAGTGAGAGAATTAGTTTTACTTGTGTGAGAAATAATTACATTATTTCTTGTGTACCTCTATATAGTGCGTAATTATACATGTGTGAGACGTTCAATACATTTGGCTAGGGCAGAAGCATCAGTGAGGTAAGAATTAAAGTCTACAGGCGGATCTCTGTATGCATCTACCTATGTTGGAATTTCTATGGAGAGCAATTGAGTTAATCACTGACAAGGATTAACACTGGCTTCTTGCAACAGGAAGGGGGGGAGATCAGCCCCTGGCAGACTTTTCCACAGACATTGTGAGTCACATTTTAGCATATTGATAAGCTCAGGCCTAGCCCTTTTGTTTCTGTGAGTACTCATTTCACAATACAATGCTGGATTGCCTCCCCCCTTCACAGAGCAGGGAGAGCAGTATACCAGTTCACCTTGAGTTCAGGAGTTAATTCATTTCTTAATATAAAATGAAATCAGACACAGGCCTATATTTCACATACTTCTGAGTTGGTACCTCTGGTTCTGATATGTTTATGGACCATCCATAACAGTATGTTATTATGTTGCTTGTGAATTTAAGTTATTAAAATATTGAAGTTATTTTAGTAAAATGTACTGAATGAAGTAAATAATAAAGAGATAATAATTTATGGTTTTTAACAAAAAAGAAAAATCTATTTTAAAAGGGGGGGGGTGTCACCAGAGCAAAATTGACGAAGGGCACAACAACCCCTTGAGCCGGCCCTGACTGTACCTGCGTTCATTTTAAAAGTGAACCTGGATACAGGCCCTTCAAATGCATGGTATAGATAGGAAACGTACTTTTGTACCTGCATTCTGCATGACATGTAAATGTCTGTTCCTCTATACAGATTTGTACTTGTGTACACTGTACACTTGTACAAGTGTTGAATATAACCTGTGAATGGGCCTTGAGATTGCCAAGCAACTATGCTTAAGATTTCAGCTTCATTTCCTCTTCATCATTCTAGGTTCCTAGCCAAGTGCCTAGGTGTGTTCAGGTAAATAAATAAAAACACCTTTGTAAAGGTATGACTCAAAGTATTTCTTTCTAATAAGGAGGACACAATATGATGAAAACTTTATGAAAACTTTAAAGGATGGTGATCTAGTAATCAAGGGGTGCTGTTTTCTGGGCACTGCTCTTGAACAAACCCTATTTGTTTCAGTGGGATTTTAGGTCAATTGTGCCCTCTGTGGTGTGACGTGAACTCCAAGTGGAAGGGATTCTCATTGTTTCTCCAATTGCTTCTACTGCAGAAACAAGTCAAACAAGAAACAAGTCAAACAAGTCTACCACCCTGTCCCTTTTATAAACATGATAAGGTTGTTCCAATATTTATACAATTTTTAAAAAGAGAGAGAGAGAGATGGTGAAGAGTAAGATCCTGCTTCTGATGACGACTCAGATTTTGAAGGTCAAAACAGAGAAACCTGATCAGGGGAGAACAAGAAGGTATGATACGATCCTCACCAGCAAGACCCCATACTTAGCACAGCATCAAAATATGCTACCACTGACTATTTCCCTATATGTATGGAGGCAACTGTGAGCTGGTGGAGTATGGACGCATAGTGCAGGCCAGCATGTCGTATCAAGGCTATAGTCAGCATCCACCTGTATAAAGAGCTCACAATTGAAACATGAAGTGTTTACTTTTGCTGTCCAACTTTTAACCTCAGAAGAAGTGCTGCAGGAGTGAGGAGAAAAGAGGAAAGCGAGGAGGGAAAGTGAGTGAGCCAATAGCTTAGTCCCATGCCCTTTCAACTCTCCCACTCCATCCCCACATCAAACATAGGAAACAGGGACACATCTGTGTTTTGGTAACTGTAATTGTATAGCTAGGTTCCAAAGCATGATCTAAGGGCACATGATAGAGCCACTTTGTTGAAGCTAAGCAGGTTTAGTTCTGGTCAGTGCTTGGATGGGAAACCACCTGGGAGTCTCTTGAGCTCCGTGACAGAAGAAAAATATGATATAAATGAAACAAATAAACACTGAGGAAAGCCATCCTGAAGTTTCTACAGACTAGAGGCGACCAATACATACTTGCAGCGCTCAAAGTATTTGAGGCCAAGCCACTGGCACAATTACTCTACGGTGTCCACCCAGGACCCCTGCCCCTCCAATTTTGCCTCACTAGAACTAGTCCAGTTTAAATTTCTAAGAGTGGCCCCACAAGTGCCTTGCTGTGTCTCCAGTACTACCCTACTCCTGGAAACTGGTACGACAAGGATTGAGGCCAGAGTGTGGATAACTGGCTTAAACTATCTGGCTTAAACTATCCCTCAGGCCTCGGGTCCTGGCCCCTTTGACCCTGTAGGACAATTTTCAATCCTCCTGGAAACATGCTGTCTGGACTTAAGTGGTGCATCTGGGCTTTTCCACTCCTTTACTACTTGCAATGAGCTGTGACAAGGCGAAAGTGGCCATCAAACAGAGGAGAGTAGACACTAAGTGGCAAGCCGACCTAGGCAGGGCTCCTAGCTTCCTCTCCTCAGAACGACTTAGATACTCTGTGTACTTGACACAGCTGGAAATCCCAGGCCACAGAAGGGCCTTCACCCTTGCCCATTGTCATGCCCTCCCCTCAGCTGTTTTAGAAGGCAAATACAGAAGGATTCCAATCACGAAGAGACTGTGCCTTTTGACACTGGAGAGGTTGAAACCGCAGAGCATGTACTCCTCTCTTGCCACTTCTATAGAGACAACCGTGCCAAACTTATACTCCTGCTACTCCTCAAGTATCCTGGTTAGGGATGTGTGAAACATTTCGGGTACAGAACGATCTGTACCCGAATCTGCCTGTTTTGGGCGATTTGTGCACAAAACAAATCGCCCATCTGCAAGTCCCAAAATATTCGGCTCCAAAACAAATTGCCCAAATTTTGGAGCCGAATGTTTTGTTGTTTCGGACCTCCATTTTGTGGCAATCTCCATGCAGTCTCCATTTTGTGATTGAAATCTATTTGAATTTCATGCCTTTCCAAGGTTCAGATCGGTGAATGAGAGCATTGGCTGATATGCTGATGATTCCCTCCTGGTTTCAGATTGGCTCCTTTGGCTCTTGCCACTCTTGACTGACTCCACATTGGCCAGAGGAAGGGTCGAAGAAGGGGCAAGGGGGGAAGTTCAAGGAGGGATTTTCAATTAGATTTAAAGAGGCAGCATCCACCATTCTGCCTTTGTGCCTCATGGGAGAAGAGCAAGAGAGAGAGCTTTGCTTTGCTTTGCTTTGCTTTGCTTTGCCTTGCCTTGCCTTGCCTTGCCTTGCCTTCCATTGCCATGCCATTGCCTGTTGCCTTCTGCCTTGCCAGCCTGAGCCCAGCCTGCCTTGCCACCCAGCTTGCCTGCCTCTGCTGGCTGCTACATGCCAGCCTGGGTATGGATTATCTGCTGCATTGCTTTTTTGTTCCTGAGAAGAATTCTTTTTTCACCCCCTTCCTGCTACTGAGAGAATCACTGCCTGCCTGTGCCTGCTGTGTCTGTGCCAGCCACCAGCCCCAGCCCCTGTGGCTACTGGCCACCATTTTCCAGGCTTTTGCACCAGCACCAGCCCCCATCTGAAGACTGAAGAAGGAGAAGGAGATAGAAGAAGAAAGAGTAGACTCAGAGACCAAACCACAAAAATGGACAACTGGCCCTAGACTGAGTGAGTGTACCCATTTACACACACACACATCCCTCTGGAATTCTGTATTCTTGGGTTTTTTTCCCTGTTTGGAAGGAGGTTTTGGGTTGCAATTGAATTTAAAAAGTTCTGTGTCGTTTAGTTTAGAAGAAGTTTAAACAGAGGTTCTGTGTGGGAGGAATCCCCATTAGCTAGTACTAGTAGGTGGTTAGAAGGGTAGCATAGCCTCGTGGTTTTAAAAAACAATTCTGTCTTTTTTCCCATTCCAAAGATGGAGGGGGGCATTTTTAAAAAACAGAAGCCTGTCCTCCAGCCCGTTATGCCCATAATCTATCAGTATTAATATTCTCTGCCCAGCAGCCTACAGGCTCTGAGTGAGCAGGAAGGCACAGACTCTAGCCTCCTCTCTGCGCTCATTTACCCCACCCCCAACTGCAGCATTCTAAGGCCATGGCAAAAAATTAACTCTAAACCCACTAACCCTTTCGCAGAGCACACATGCCCAGGTATACTATGCTTCCCCACTACATAATCTCAAGTCTAGCAGTATATATATAATGCAATTTAAATGCCTTGGATGGTTTGTTGTTGTACCTGTATTTTGGGGACCTCGTGTATGGGCACAGGACAGGTTCTCTCTCTCTTTCTGTGTGGACTTATTTGCAATGAAGATTAGGTCATATTGTGACTTCTAGCATAATCAGTGAATTCATTGTTTGTCATTGAAAGTGAATCTATTCTCATTTGCTACCAGAGAATCTACTGTTAGAACAGCTCAGAAACAACAAAACCCAGTACTCCCATGGGCTTGTGGGTATGGGAGGTGGTTAGCACCCTATGTGCACTACACCACCACTCGCTCTGGACCACCCTGGTGCCCCCCAAGTGGAGTTATGGGGCTGCTGAAATCCCCGTTATTCCCTGGGGGGGGGAGCTTAAAGATGCACAAACTTCAGAAATTCTTTTTTAAAAATCACCCCTTTCACCAATTCCTTTGAAATCTGGATGGTAGCAGGCACCCATTGGGGCACTACTACCTGACCCACTCTTCTGCCCCCAAAACCCCCTATCTGCCCCAAATCTGCCCCAAAGACATGCCAACTTCAAAACTCCTTTAAAAAAACAGCCCTTTGCCCCATTCCTTTGAAATCCGGGTAGTAGCTTCCTTGCACCTGTTGGGTACTACCACCCACCACAACCCACTGTGGGCCACACACACACCCTGGGGACTTATAACTAAGGCTGCTGAAATCCACATTATTTCCTATGGGGAAAAGCTTAAAGATGCGTAAACTTAAAAAATTCTTTAAAAATCACCCCTCTGCCCAATTTCTTTGAAATTTGGGTGCTAGCTTCCACCAACTGGGCACTACCAGCCCTCCACTCATTTGGCCCCAGGACCCTTTTTTATCTGAATCAATTCAGATTCAGAAAATTCGGGTACAAATCGAATCTGGGGTGATGGCGGGGGGTCAGATTCGGACCCAAAACAAATCAGGGTGTTTCAATTTGGGTACAAATTGAAATGAAAAAATTGATTCACGCACATCCCTAATCCTGGTCATTCAAGCCAAGCTTACACTTGGATGTTGCTTCGGATGAAGATTGGGCTTTCACATGTAACTGTCGACTGTGTCCCTTTAACCTGGAAGTGCTGTGAGTCTGCAATCAACCTACATTCCTCTGAACAGTTATTGCAGAGGGTCACTGGCTATATTTAAATGACAACTTATGCATATTACAGTGGGCTTCTTTTACAGAAAGGAAGAAACTGTAGAAGAAAGGCATGGTGCATATCTGAAACAAAGATCCTGATATAAGTGACAGAAGCATCTATCAATAGCCCAGTAAATAACAGAACAATTGCTTTCAGCCAAGGAATCTGACTGATGCCTCAGCAAATGTGAGGCAAGACTAACAAAGGAATAGGGATGGATGTTTCAAGGCAAGGACTGCAGGTCAGTTAAGAAGATGTAGCCACACCACTACTTGCGTATGAGGTTTTGCTAGGAAAACCTAGTGTGGTGCCAGTGTGGTGCCTGATCAAATTAGCTAAGTCAAAACCACTTTGGGACTTGCATGCAAAAAAGCAGGGATGGGTAGGCGGAGCACACATATCCCAGTTGTGACAGCTGGTTAAGAAACTGAGCTCTGGACCAGGGTGGAGCTCAGTTTGAATCTCATATGTTTTTAGCTTTTTATGAATAGCTTTTAATTTGAAACTTTTAAAATTTGTAATTTTAAATGTGGTTTTAGCCTGGTCTTTTTAACCTGTTTAATTTCATTACTCTTTTAATTAATAAAATACATACTCGTATGTATCTTATTAACGTTGTGAGCCACCCCAAGCAGTAGTGTACTGGAGGGGTGGGGTATAAATCTTTTAAATAATAAATAATAAATCTGTGCCATGGACTCAAGATGTGGTCTTAGGCAAACCACTTCCTCTCAGCTTCAGCCCCTCATCTGCAATGGGGATAATAATATTTGCCTGTCCTACAGGGCTGTTGTAAGGATTAAAAGCTGCAGAATCCAGAGAAAAGAGTTGTGGCACATAGGGAGTATAATTAAGAATATTAATAGTTTAATGAAAGAAGTCTTGATTACAGAAAGAAAAGCTCCGAATGCTTGCTATTCTCCTGCTGCTTGTTCTTTATCTGCCCTGTCTCCAGTCTAGGACTGAACTAAAACTGTAACTAATCTAGAACCTGGGCCTTTCCCAGCCAGCAGGCTTTACCACAGGATTAATGGGGTTACGTACGGGGCATATTGGATATCTCACATTTGCCAAAAAAGAAAAGAAAAAAGTGGATTTTTTTGACCCCAGACGTAAATCAGGCAAAGCTCCAATGTGCAATGAAAAACCCAGTCGTGTATGGAGTGCTCCCTGATAGCTCACAGAGGAGTTTCGATGTAAATCTGGATGATATGTGAATGCACACCTGCCCTTCCTGTGGAGAAGGGAGTAAAATTGCTGTTTGGGAATGGTCCTGGCCTGGATGGAGGAATGGATTCACAAGAAAAACAACTCAAGCTAATATATGTAAGCACTTCGAACACTCAAAAGTGATATTACATATTAGGTATAATGGCTGACATTCAGACTACTGCTGCACAACCCTCAGGGACATATTTTCAGCAGGCACAGTGGACTTCAGAAGGAAAGGGAGATTGACAGAAATCCCCCTTCCCACATAGCACTAGCACAGCGTTAGAGCACAAGCACAGTGTTGCTCTGGACATCAGCCAGTATATTTCCCCACATCCAGTTTTAAAGCAGCCTGACCAAAATAGCTTTTTGTCCTGAAACAGATTTAAAGGTAAAGGTAAAGATTGTGCCGTCGGGTTGGTGTCAGCTCCTGGCGACCACAGAGCCATGTGGCTTTCTTGGTAGAATACAGGAGGGGTTTACCATTGCCTTCTCCCGTGCAGTATGAGATGATGCCTTTCAGCACCTTCTTATATCGAATCTGCCTGACATAGGAGTTTCCCATATTCTGGGAAACCAACAACCTCCTGCTTTCTAGGCAGGTTGCTTCTCCGCTGCGACATTTGATGGCTTCTAAAACAGATTTAGCAACTTGAATTTGCAGACTATGCTTGGTTGTTCAGAATGCAGTATGATACCAGGCTGGTCTACCTTTCTCTGCTATCCTCCCCACCTCAGCAGTCTATCCTCTGACTTACCCTCAGTGGCAGACATTAAAGATTTTTAGATGTGTGTTTTTTACCACTGAATAATGCCAACAATAGGCAGGAGACTGACCTCCTCTTTGTAAAATTAACAGCATCTTTTCTTTCTGGTCCTTTCATAAACCCCACTTCTTCTGCAAAGCCTTTTTGGGACCATTATACCTATTGGATATGTGAGAATAATGGCACACATAAGACCTTTTCTAATAGGTCAACCAGCTGTTGCTAACAATTCACTGGAAAAGCTTAGTGTATACTATTTAGATTGATGAGGGGGGAAGCAAGCATAACTTATCTGCAAACTGTCTCTAGTTTCTAGACAGTCTGGGCCTCGGACTATTCAGAACCACGACTAAAGCTATTCCTAGATATGTTATTTCTCATCTCACCCCACCCCACCCCACCCCCGACCCCACCAATATTTTTCACAATATTGATTCAGTAGAATCTTCAGGATTGCTTTCCTGGAAACTGATGCCATTTTTCTGGAGACTCCAGGCCAACTCAGAGGGTTAGTAGCCCTGCTGAGCTGATCACAGATCTGACCCACTCTCACACACTTCTAGTGCAAGACTGGAACTGTTCCCTCTTTTTTCTGACATGGCCTTGTCATCCTGAGGTACTCTTGAGTATCTCTTTTAAGGAAGCAGCACACAACACTATCTTCTTCCTCCTTTTCTTTGCTTTTATTTTCAGTCAATTGCCTGTCTGAGATCCAGAAGAATCTTTGGATATCCACGCTCCCCCAAAGACTCCTGAAGAGTGAATGAGGTGGAACAAATGATCATGATGCTTACTCTTTGAAGACCAAGATTTTTTATGTTGTCACCACTGCTTACACATTTTACCATGGGGATAGGTGGCATAATCTGTCACCTTACCTATCCCAACTAAGACAAGCGCAAAGTTATAAAGAAATTTCAAACCCTCACTCCATATTAAATATTGAGTTCCACCTCCTCTTTGGTGTCTTATTGAAATACTCCTCTCAAATACCACCTAGAAATCCTTTCCATTGTAAAAGGCCAATAGATTATGTGTGCTTCATTCCAGTTTTTCAGAAACAAATTAAGACATAGAATAATGATTTTTATCCTCCTTGCAAATGATCACACTCCCAAGTAGACGGGAAACAGAACAGTAATAATACAATACAAAAACTTGTCATTGTTCTAAGCAAGGAGTTTGCCCTGTGAAATACTGATTGCACTCAGCTCCCTACTGAAAGTTGCTTGAGCCATACTTAAGCATCTGAAATCAAGGTGGGTGTTTACAAGTAAGCAATTTCTGGGGGGGGGAACTCATAAGTAATTTTTTTTTAAGTCCTTGCAGGAAATGACATATTATTAGTTAAGTGAAAAGATAGCACTACACTAAACACCATCTCTGAAGCCACTAAATTGGCAGCAAACCACTTTTTAGAGGAAATTGCTCTAGACATAAAAATACTGCTGTGCCTCCAAAAATGTCCAGCAGCCTCAAAGTGCAAAAATATATTCTCTAGAAATATAATTGAAACTCATTTTCTGAACACTATTACATGCAGGGATTTTGTCTTTCCATGATGTTCTGTGTACATTGCATACAGCACTCAATTCTACATGCAAGACACAGCCATGCTGAGACAAATAATCTTTAGCTACTCTTATAACTAAACGAGTGGATAGGAAGCGGGTGGGTGGGTGGGGGGTAACTTTCAAAATGAAGTTTCACATAAGTGTATTTCCCACTACGATATATTTGCTCTTGATGCAGCATCAATCACAACAACCTCCTGAGTAAAATGCACAGGTGCCAGGGATTCCAGATCATTCTATTGCTGTGGGCATCCAGTCAGACAGTTTAAATGTAAGCACAAAACTGCTTGTTGTGTATAGCCAACAAGCTACATTAAAAAACCACAAAAAAACCAACAACCTGTACTTCCTTCTCTGCTTCCATTCTCCCTGAGATGTTTTCCAAAATAAGTTAGCAAAAGCAACCATAGCAACATAAGCGCCAGGGTCAATTATAGGTCCATCTATGCCTCTGTCACATGTTGTAACATTATTTTATTTGTAAATATATCACCACCTTGCGAAACACTTGTTGCTCAAGCCAGCTCAACATTCAAACAATAAATAAATAATTTTAAAAACTATCAAGAAGTAAAAATAATCCCCTAGCACAGAAGTTGCAGTATTGAAACAGCGGTTTGTGAAATAACAATTTTTCTATCTAAAGGTAGATCCCCATCCCATTTTATCTTTGCACTAAAGGCCTCCCAATATTCTACTGCAAATGATTGCTTATAAATGATTGCTTGCTTATATGATCAGAGCAACTAGCTAAATGAGCCCCACCGCCTGTTACAATCATCTGGAGAGGTTCATCTGTAGTTGCTGCCAACTCGTCTGGTGGCTACTTGGAAACGGCCCTTCTCCGTTGCAGCCCCTGGACTTTGGAATACACTCTCTGTTGAAATAAGAGCCTACCCATATCTGGCAATGTTTTAAAAGGCACTTAAGACACATATATGTCTTATTAGACCTCTTCTAAAGAAGCCTGCATTAGATCCCTCAGAGTTGAGCAATTATAGGCCTGTCTCCAACCTCCCGTGGCTGGGCAAGGTAATTGAGAGGGTGGTAGCCTCTCAGCTCCAGATGGCCTTGGAGGAAACTGATTATCTAGACCCAATTCAAACTGGCTTTCGTGCGGGCTGTGGGGTGCAAACTGCCTTGGTCAGCCTGATGGATGATATCCAGTTGGCAATTGACAGAGGAAGTGTGACTCTGTTGGTCCTTTTGGACCTCTCGGCGGCTTTCAATACTATCAACCATAGTATCCTTCTGGAGTGTCTGAGGGTGTTGGGGGTGGAGGCACTGTTTTACAGTGGTTCCGCTCCTACCACTCGGACAGGTTCCAGATGGTGTCGATTGGAGATTGTTACTTTTCGAAATCTGAGCTTAAGTATGGTGTCACTCAAAGCTCCGTACTCTCTCCAATGCTTTTTAACATCTACATGAAACCTCTGGGAGAGATCATCAGGGGATTTGGAGCTGGGTTTATCAGTATGCTGATGACACCCAGATCTAGTTCTCTGTGTCAACTTCGGGTGATGGCATATCCTCCCTAAATGCCTGCCTGGAAGCAGTAATGGGCTGGATGAGGGAGAATAAACTGAAGCTGAATCCAGATAAGACGGAGGTACTTATTGTGTGGGGTCAGAACTCCAGAGACGATTTTGATCTACCTCTTCTGGATGGGGTCACACTTCCCCAAAAGGAACAGGTCCGCAGTCTGGGAGTACTTCTGGATCTACACCTCTCCTTGGTCTCAGTTTGAGGTGGTGGCCAGGGGTGCTTTCTATCAGCTCCAGCTGATATGCCAGCTACTTCCGTTTCTTGAGATCAATGACCTCAAAACAGTGGTACATTTGTTGGTAACCTCCGGACTTGACTTCTGTAATGCGCTTTACGTGGGGCTGCCTTTGTACGTAGTCCGGAAACTTCAGTTGTTTCAGAATGCGGCAGCCAGGTTGGTCTCTGAATCATCTCGGAGAGACCACATCACTCCTTTGCTGATGGAGTTACACTGGCTGCCGATAGGTTTCCGGGCAAAATACAAAGTGCTAGTTATAACCGCCTTGGGATTGCTTTAATGAAAGGCGGTATATAAATTTAACAATAAATAAAAAAATAACTTATAAAGCCCTAAATGGCTAATTGTTGTTAGCCGCCCAGAGACGTACGTTTGGGAGGGGTAGAATTTTCATAAATAAATAAATAAACAAACAGACAGACAGACAAACAAATAAATAAATAAATTCACCCATATATTTTAATTAGATTTATAGTTTTAAAATTTTTAATCATGGGTTTTAAATGTTTTAATGTTTCAAATGATGTTAATTGTTAATTGATTTGATTATTTTAATTGTAAACCACCCAGAGACACAAGTTTTAGGTGGCACAGAAATATTATAAATGAATGAATGAATGAATGAATGTTGAGGTTTAGAAAATTTATATTTTACATATGTAAAACCAGGGGCATAACTATAATTGGGCAAGGGGAGACAGTTGTCTGGGGGCCCACTGCCTTGCGGGGGGCCCCCAGAGGCAAGTTACATGACTGACTCCCCCAGCCGCACACCCACCCGGACTTCCTTCAGTTGCATTCATCCTCCGAAATTGATTGATGTGAGTATTAAGACTTGGAGCTACCAGAACAGCATGTCTTTCTCTAGTACCATTAAATGACTTGCATCGTCGACAATTTACAAAACCTTTTAAAAAATATTTTAGGATGATGTTCTATTGTGACACATAAGGGGTGTGTGTGTGTGTGTGTGTGTGTGTGTGTGTGTGTGTGTGTGTAACACTATGTTTTTTGTTACCACTATTCAGCCTCATTTAAGATTTTTTTACTTCATGAGCTGAGCTTCAGTGAGGCGGGGGGGCATTTTAAAATCTTGTCTCTGAGCCCACTATAACCTTGCTACGCCCGTGTAAAACATGTAAAACAGAAAAATATTATATACCTAATATTAAGGAATAGGAGAATAAAGTTCACAAATATGTTGTTCTTGCTAAATTGACTTATAACATTAGGGCAAGAAAAATAAGCCAAGGAAAAGTAGCCCATAGGTTCTGCGGTGTTATGTGGGTGTTATGCTGGCTTGCACTACTGTGGGTGTCTAAGGAAGCAATGGCAGTGCACAAATACTTCAAGTTGTGCATCAACACTCCAGGAGCACAACTTACAGGCATGCAATGTTAAGTATTTGCACACTTGTGCAATACCGCCAGTACTTCCTTAGATGCCTACTGCGATGAAATTTGATACGATGAAACTTTATTCAACCTGTGGGTTCAGATTGGAGTCCGTTCTTGGGAAGCTTTCATCAATTATTATGGGATCTAACATAAACAGAATACTTGTTGAAATCAACAGTACGAAAGGGACATTTAGAAAAAGGGAAGATAAACCCCCAAGCTATGTGCAAAAATAGAAGAGACCTGGAAGAAGAAACAATAGAAGAGGAATGGAATGGACTATGGAATAACAACATTAAAATTTTAATTAGTGTACCAGTAAGGGGGAGTTCATTGAAGTTGCGTTTCAGATGATGCCTAACTCCAACACTGGAATTGAATATATGTTCGTAGCTGGAACAAAACACTGTTATATAGGTTACATGATTATTTTTAAGTAGTAGTAACTATAGGTTGCATTATGAAGTTTGCTGCTTTATGCTTTGAACATTTTTCCTACCAAAATGTAATTGACACAATCATAATGATGGAGGGAATAATGTTACTGATAATCTTAGAAGTGGCAGTTAAAGTGAGGGAGGGTGTAAGCAAGCAGTTAAGAACAGAACTGATGGGTTTGAACCAGTGTTGGACTGGCTGGCATGCTGGTGGAACAGTTCAGTTCTGTTCACAGCCTGGATGAAAAACACACTGTAAATACGCATTTTATAATCTGTATGTATGTTTTTATCCAAAATGTAATGGACCTTTATGGGTGAATGTATTCCTGAAGATTTACTAGAGCCAGGCTATTTGGAACATTCTAGATTACGATCAGGTCTATCTATCATGCTCAAAGGACAAAGGGATGCTTGTGCAGATTCAGAAGTACAATACTGGTATTATGTACTTGAGCTCTCTTTTTGTACTTACTGGATGGAGCTCAAGAGCAGCTCTACATAGAACAGGCTATAATAATTAGACATAAGGATACAGACAGATTCTTATTCTCCACCAACCAGATTAAGAAATGAAATGCAACTGATTATAGCTAGCTAAGAGACAACTATGAAGCAGGAATGCCCTGACCTGAATCTTGCCTCTACCCATGAACTTAACAAGTGACTTTAGGCATGCCAATCTGGCCACATCCGCATGTAACACAGAACTACAGGTCCATTGGACCCACGGTTCCATGCCCCCACTCCCCGCTTTCCTGTCCGAATTCAGACACTCAGGAGAGCTGCCTTTCTGCAATCAGTGAGACTGCAGAGAGGCAGGGGAGCTGGCTGTGAGGGCTTCCTTCTTGACAGAAAGACAGCCCACACAGCCAATCAGGCTGGATTTGAGGGAGGAGCTTCAGCCCTCAACTCTGGTTCCAAGGTCAGCAGCCAGCAGTTCTGAATTTGAACATACTTCAGGCTGCTGGGAACTTCAGGTGGATACAACAAAACCTAACTCAACCTGAGGATTCAGGCTGGAGTCCTAATCTTGAACCCTAGTTTTCATCACCATGCCCAACTGTGATTCCCCGCATTCGGATGTCATGTCCGTGGAACTGCAGGCATTTTCAACTGAATTAGGCCATTCTCTGTCACAGCCCCCCCTCCCATGTGCATGAAAGGAATAATTATAGTGTCCTATGTAATAGGATTATTGCAAGGATTACAATAAAACAGCATATGGGAAGCATTGTGAATATTTGAAAGCTCTCTTTATTATTATTTCTTGTTTACACAGTCAGACAGGTGTTATTGACTGGTTTGTTTTATCCAGACATCGAGTCCTTCCCAAGGACCTGGGATGGCTGAATTTTATCATCAATACTGTTGGTTATTATATATATAGTTGCAAAATATAGGCTGTTCCCAGTAAAGCTGCTTTTTGTAATTGGCTGATGGTGATTTCTGTGGCCCCTATGGTGTTGAGGTGCTCTTCAAGGTCTTTTGGGACTGCACCCAGGGCACCAATTACCACTGGGATTATTTTGGTCTTTTCCTGCCACAACCTTTCAATTATTTATTTATTTATTTATTATTGTTATTGTTGTTGTTATTATTATTATTAATAATAATAATAATAATAATAATTATTATTATTATTAACAACAACAATTGATGAAAGGCATCTGTACTCCCAACACTATTTCCCAATACTACCTTAATAGATCCAGGAGCATTCCCAAGCCTGTTCTCTCTCAGGGAGAAGATGACACCATCTAGAACAAACAAGCCCTGTTCCCCAGATAAGATAGTCCACCAAACACCACAATCTCTGTTTTATCTGGAATCATCTTCAGTTGATTGACCCTCATCCAGTCCCTGACAAAGAAAGCAGTTGATCACTACAGGTCAAGCTTTATTTCCTGAGAAAAAAAGAGGTATAAATCTGTGAACATCTCTTGATGTTCGATATTCTATATCTTGCCTCACATCCCGCACAGTCACCTCACATCCCACACTGTCTCTACAGCCAACCATCTTTTGCCACTTTTAACATATGGTTTCTCAGGTTTTTCTTCTTTTCTTCATATGGTTTCTAATTTGTTTTTAGTTCCAGGACTCTAGACGCTGAGAGTCCTAAAGCTTCTCTGGGAACTGGCATGCCTGTAACTTATGGACTCTTCCTTCCCTCTCTATTGAGTCTCTGTGCATCTAGATTTAGAGAAAAGGGTTCCCAGCCAGCTGTCAATCCTAGAACCTCTTTCTGTATAAGTCTAGCCCTGAATTTACATCCTATAAACATTTCTGGCATCCTCATGCCAAATTTATAAGAGTTAAAGCAAACCAATCTATTCTAGATAAAATGTTTGTTTTATATTCTCAAAACTGCACTGATGTAGATCCAGATTAGAATATCCATATAGAGACAAGCTATTTCCTTCATACAGCTCACATACAGGCCTTGAAAATTGCTGACAAACTTCAAGAAAAGGTGCCCTTTCCTGTTTGCTGTCAAACTGAGGTGATTCTATCAATTTCTCCCTGCCTCTAGTGGTTTTGTCATGTCCAAGGCAAGTTTCCAACTTCTTGAACATGACTTGGCTGTTCATGAAACGCAAAATCAACATCAACAATCGGTATCAACTTCAGCGAAGGAGCCTAGGGCTAACACATACAAAAACTGTCATTTTTTTTCCTCCCACAATGAAAAAAAATATCTATACTCAGCCATTACCTAAGGGCTTTCATAGCCTTGGGCACTAACGGAATCCATATTTAGAGACTGCAATCTAAACATTTTCCCCTTGACTGTTCTCATCATTTTCTTCAGTGTCAGTCTTCCCTGGTGTAACATGACTGTGTAAATCATGGATCCATTTTTAGATTGAACATGAACAGGTCTGCTGTCCCTTCAGTGCATGGGGGATTTATGCAGCCAAAATTAGAGTCAAAATTATCACTGACAGAACAGAAAATCATTTCTTTGCAGCAGCACAAAGGAATATGGGTTGAGCTTCATAGTGACCTGGATCTAACAAAGTCCCAGCATCCAGGTTAATGAATCATCTTTGAATTTGGTGCGTGGATGACCCAACCTGATTAAGGGCAACTCCACACATTACTTGGCAAATGTGATTGCTGAACCAGTATTTCGATGTAAAGTATGGATATTATAGACATTTGTATTGCATCTTTAAACAGCCTTATGTCAGAAGCTAGCGGCTCTAGAACCAGGAACCTAGAGCATAAGCTATGGAAGCAACCCGGAATGCAGGTTGCAACTTCTCTCTGGGCAGTAAAAGTTTCCCAGATACTGCATAATTCTGCTCATTCAAGCTGCTCATTGGCTTGCCTCTCAAGAATGGCTATAAAGGCTTTTTTTTTTTTTTTTTTTAAGAGTGGGACTTTGCCAAAGGAATCAAAGTATTTCTGGGCTCTTGGTATGATCCCCAGTTTTGGACCCTGCGTTTGGTTTTCCACTTGATGGCTGTTTCCAGCTCAGCTCAGCTCTGACACTGTATACATGGGTCTTGGAACCCTGACTGAATTACACATTGGCCGTATTCACACATAACGCAAAACCAGAGGCTGATGAACCCGTGCTTAATATTTCAAACCATGAATCGCATTGCAGACATTCATCCAATCACGGTTCGGCAGCCTCCAGTTTCAGGGCAGAGTGCCCCCTCCCTCTTCCATGGCCCCCAAGGCTGTAACACAGGTGTGATGCTAGCATCACCAGACTGAGGACAGGGCGTCAGTTTGTCATCCAGGTTTGTCATCCATTGCCCACGATCCCCAAGCGGGCACGGTGGTTGCACTCAGCTTGTTCTGGCTTTGCCAGCCAGCTTCATCAGGCTGATGACAGTTTAACTCCTTCCTCACTGTACTCCCAGCTATGTATAAATCTATACATCTGCAGCAGAGCATTGAATCATGCCTTACCTCTTTGATAGGCAGGACTGCAGAGGGGCACATCCACATATGGGGGGCACTCTTCGAGATGGGGGTGTTTTATTCTTTAAACCTCTAGGCATTTGACTAGATGTGGGTGGCATAGGGGTGGGTGGACTGGGGAAGCCTACTTGCCATTCTCCTCTCCACAGTTGCCAGATAATGAAACTTTTCCTTGTTCGACACCCTCCAATTTCTGGACCTAAGGATCCATGGATTGACACACCTCTTGGTTAATTAAATGCAAGGTCTCTGCACACCATCTTCCCCAAGCCCCATCCATTCTGTACACAGCAAGTAGAGGGGTGGGGGAATATGTCCTCCCCTGCTGCATCCAACCACCTAAACCAGACCCTCAGTTTGGTAAGTGTACCTTACTTCAAACCAAGGGTTCATCTGGAGGTTGGGGAGAGGAATAAGAGCTGTGGTTGGTTCCCTTTGGCCAAGCTCAGCCAACGGAAGCAGGATGGGTGCAGTGAGCAGCAGAAGGATTTGGCTGGCAGCGGCAGTGGCTGCAGGTGGCTGGCACTGCGGGAGACCTGGCGTGGGGGAGGGGGGTGCTTCCTGGCTCCCTCCTGGGAGTAATGAGTGGGGGTGCACGCCTGAGCACACACTGTGAGTAGGATGGTTGCCCGTGTTCTGAAAACAGGCCACTCTCACTTCACTATTCCCCTGCTCTCCTGGCATTTGGGATTGCTTCTTCCTCCCTTATCTTCCAGTCAGTACTACAAATCTGATTGGCTGCCTGAGTGGGGGCATAGCCATTCATTCATTCATTTGGATTTATAAACCACCTGATATAAAAGATCTCCAGGTGGTTTACAGGAGGGAAAAAACCCTGTTACAATCCATTAAAAACTGTTAAGAACAATTAAAACAGTATGTGTGTGCATACACATACTAAAAGCCATGCCATTTTAATTCCTCTCTCACTTTGAGTGATTATGGTTGCTTTTACTTTCTCTTCCATTAATTTCTTTCCAGTTTCTTCTCTCACAAAGCAACCTCTCTTGCTTCTTTCCTGTTCTGCAACTCAATTATCCAGAAATTCGGCAATTTTGATGTTAAAATACCTTATTCTGTAAAAGTAAAAAATTTGTACAAGCTGTCATTGTACAACTGGCTCCACCTCCCAGCCCAGGCTGCCTTTTTGTGGCTGCCTTCACCTCCCCAAACCACTGTTTTGTGCTAGTACCTCTCAAGGTTCTGGCCAAAAAAAAAAAAAAAGCTCCCGGAAGCCTACTTTTGTTGTAAATACCACCACTTAAGTGGAGGAGCAGTAGCTCAGTGACAGAGCATATGCTTTGTATACAGAAGGTTCCAGGTTCTGTCCCTGCTATCCAGGTAAGGTTGGAAAAGACCTATGTCTGAAAACTGAGAGAGTTACTGCCAGTCAGTGTATTATTATTTTTATTTATTTTATTTTATTCATTTTTATACTGCCCAAAACGCAAGTCTCTGGGCAGTTTACAACAAAACAAAACAAAAAAACAGATAAAAAGATTAAAACATTACAACAATTAAAATTTAAAATGTTAAAACTATTAAAAACACAATTAAAACAATATATAATTAAAAGCCTGGGTGAACAAATGTGTCCCGATTGCCTTTTTAAAAGTTGTAAGAGTTGGGGCAGCTCTTGTTTCAGCAGGAAGTGTGTTCCAAAGCCTTAGGGCAGCAATGAAGAAGGCTCATCCCTGAGTAGCCACCTGACAAGCTGGTGGCAACTGCAAACAAACCTCTCCAGATGATCTCAATGGGCAGTGTGGTTCATAGCAAAGAAGACATTCTCTTAAGTGTAGACATTATTGACCTTGGTGGTTTTCTAACATTCTTCAGGGTTAGAAGGAATGAAACTTCAGTTCTCCTTCACTTCCACAATGTTCATGGGGACATTCCAAAGTGTTCATGTCTATCATTACATAGATTAGACAATTCTCTTGATCTAATCTATGTAGTTATTCATTCCAGTAATGTTCTCAGACATGCAGGTGACTTGTGGAAATGCTTGTGGTTGCTTAAATCATAACAATCTACAAAAATCATAGTAGCAATCATTACAGGAAAAGCAACTTTAAGAATCACAGTATTTCTAAGAGATGTTACCTGGAAATCTCATCAGAAATATTGCATGTCTCATCAGAGGTACTTGAACTTTCTGATTTTTCAAAGTCAGCTTAAGCTGCCAGTGGGAGACAATAGATGCCTAAAACTTTGGTGGGGCCAATCTCATTCTAGTATCACAACAATCCTGCCATATAAGTTAGTCTGAAAGTCAGTGACATTTTCTCCTAGTGATCTTTGGAACTGAAACTCATAGTCAATATAGCAAGAGATTCTTGGCTGCCATGGAAAACAGCTCCCCTACATCTCCTCTTCTCTCCTTTGGTAACATCTACCATTTTAAAAATGTGACATGACATCACATGCTGTGAGCATCCTGATCCTGCTTCATTGCACTTAAATGGCCTCTGCTTGAGGGGCCAGGGAAACTCACAGTGTGATGCTGGCATGTCAAACATTCTGAAGTACCAGATATTATCAAGGGAAGACGAAAGGTGATGTAGGGCTGCTGTTTTCAGCAGCAGTCATGTGCATCACATCTAATTGCATCTTGAGCATTGAATTAAGTCCTGACCTTTTGATCCAAGTAAACAAACAAACAAACAAACGCAAAGCAGTCTATCCACTCCACCCACTAGCTGTTGAATTCTGGTGGCCATGTCAGCTCAGCTAAGGGCCAAACCAGATGTGATATTCAGCCCATCATTAGCTCTGATGGGTTTAAATTTTCTTTCAAAAATAATGGCCACAAGGGGGTGAGCAGGAATGAGGGGAGGAGGACCATGATGGGGGAGAAGTACTTAATCCTTTGTCCTCCATCTATCGGGGCCAATTATAACATTTTGTCCTTGTCAGATAGTAGGGATTTATTATTTATTTAGTTATTTATTTAGATTTATATGTCGCCCTACTCCCATAGGACTCAGGGTGGCTTACAAGCAATAACATACGAAGCAACACAGTTCTATAGAATACAACATACATAACATCATAACCACAACCCCATACAGTACTCATTACAAGACATAATAACCATGGATTACCATACTCTACGACCAGCTATCTCAGAGACCGAACACCCGACAGAACATTTCCGTCTTGCACGCCTTACGGAAAGCCAACAAATCATGGAGAGCTCTGATATTATCCGGGAGACCTTACACAGAGCCAGGGCCACCACTGAGAAGGTCCTGGCTCTTGCTGATTGCAGTTTAACATCCTTAGGGCCCGGGATCACCAAGGTATTACTTGTGGCCGATCTCAGGACCCAGTGAGGGACATGTCGAACAAGGCAGTCCTGGAGGTATGGAGGGCCCATATCGTGTAGGGCTTTAAATGTTAAAGTTAATGGGACTCAACCGGCAACCAGTGCAGTTGAACGAGCAAAGGTGTCACATGTGCTCGCCAAGGCACCTTGGTAAGGACCTTGGCTGCTGCATTCCGCACCAGTTGCAATCTCCTAGTTCGGCGCAATGGCAACCCCACATAAAGTAAGTTGCAATAATCTAAGTGACCGTCACATGGATCACAATGGCCAAATCCAGAGGGAACAGATAAGGGGCTAGCCACAGTATTTGGCGTAACTGAAAAAAGGCCTTTTGAGCAACCTCCATGATCTGAGCCTCCATATTCAAAGAGGCATCAAGAATCACACCCAGACTCTTTACTGTGGGCTGAGGAATCAAACAAGCACCATCAAAGGTTGGTAATTGGAAACTCCCCCCTGACCTCTTCAGGACCAGCCACAGAACTTCAGTCTTATCTGGATTAAGCTGTAGATGACTTTGCTTCAGCCAGTCTATGAGTGCCTCCAAGCACCTGGTCAGCTGAGCTATGGTGTCCTCGGCCCTGTCATCCATCAGCAGAAAAAGCTGGGTGTCATCCGCATATTGATAGCATCCTAGCCCAAAACTCCTCACCAGCTTTGCTAAAGGCCGCATATAAATATTGAACAGCAAGGGCAAGAGAATAGCCCCCTGAGGGACGCCACATGTTAATACATGACGTGAAGACCTCTCATCGCCTGTAGCTACTCTATAACCCCAGCCTTGTAGGAAAGAATGCAGCTACAACAAGGCCACGCCTCAAATCCCAGCATCAGCTATGCAGTGGATCAGAATATCATGGTCCACAGTGTCGAACGCTGCAGTGAGATCTAACAGCAACAGCAGTGCCGACCCTCCCTTATCAAGCTGGCGATGGAGATCATCAGCCAGGGCGACAAGAACTGTTTTGACCCCATGCCCAGGCTGAAACCCAGACTGGAAGGGATCGAGAACCGCTGCATCCTCCAAAAACATCGGAAGCTGTACTGCTACCACTTGCTCTATCACTTTACCTAAAAAAGGCAAATCCAATACTGAGCAGTAGTTAGCTGGCTCTGAGGAATCCAACGATGGCTTCTTCAAAAGTGGCCTAACCAATGCCTCCTTCAGCTCTCCTGGGAAAATCCCCGTCTCCAGGGAAAGAATGATACTATTACCAAGGGAGGTGTGCAACCCCTCCCGGGCAGCCTTCACCAGCCAGAAGGGGCAAGGATCCAGGGAACATGTGGTAGGCCTCATAGCCATCAAAGTTTTTTCAACATTGGGCTCCAAAAGTTGGTTAAAACTCTCCAGAATTGGCCCGGTAGATTACCATGGAGCCTCCAATTCCTCAATTGCATCAGAAGTAAGTGGATGTGCATGGAACCAGCTCCCTTCGAGCCTATGGTGGGGCAGGGGTGGCTTTAAGGATGGGGGAAGGTGTACTTATCCCCCCCATGCTTCCCCCTCCAGCACTCTGTGTATAAATAGTCTGGCATACCTCCTTGCCACCCCGTTGTTTCACTGACTGGAAGTGCGCACGGGGCAGCAAGGAGGTACGATGCTGCCCTGCCAGACTATTTATACACAGAGCGCCTGAGGGGGATGCAGGGGGGGGGGTAAGTATACCTTCCACCATCCTTAAAGCCACCACCCACCCCCACATTCAAACTGGTTCAAATGCAGAGGTTCCTAACCTGTACGGCCTAACAGAACGCCAGACAGGTTCATGCACACCCCTACCAAATAGCAGCCGCAGAGGTGAGCATCTCGACTGGAACCATTGTGAACAAAAAACTTAAAGCCCTCATCGCCCCACAGTTCTGATTTGAATCCCTCCCCATTTGCAGCGGCTGTTCTGAAAAGAAAAGTTCAGCCCATCAGTGCTAACAATGGCTTTAATGGAATGTGTCATTTGGCCCCAGGAAAGTAGGCTGCTTCATCCAGTCTGCTACCTGCAGTCATGAACTTGGTGGAACAATATTGAAGCATTGTGCCTTGATTTAATTTATATAGCTAATTCTAAACAGCAAGCCTCCCACAAAAATGATAACTTTTTTAGATGTTGCTTCCTGATTCTTTTTTTTTAAGAATGAGAGGGATAAATATAGTGTACATAAAGAGAGGAAGGCAAGAGGACTTTGAATGACACATACCAAAGAGTTCACTTTCTGTTCTAGTTAAGGCTGTGATCCCCGCCCCCCAATAAATGTTTTTGGAGTTAGCTTCATGAGAGTTAGTGAGTGTCACTGATTATAAGCTAACAATCTAAATTATATTATAGGACTGTTTTCTCAATTGGACTGTTTTCTCTCTGTACTTCCTTCCATAAGCTGGGAGGACAAGAGTGATAATTCTCCCTGAAAACAGCAAAGGCATGCACTGGTGGTTGACTATTCTCACCCAAATAGGCTCATGCATGTTACTGACTCTAACCCTAACTCACTTTCCCCACTGTTAAATACTAGCAGTGCACAAGACTGTCATTATGATGGTTTGTATACACCACAAAGGCAGGCTTATACATTGCAAGGACCCCTGGGGAGTGCAGCACACATTTCTATGGGCTCTCCAGAGAATCATTGCAACCCCCTGCAGGATTCCTGTCAGCAAAGGCTGAGCAAGGCAGTGTGAAGGCAGATTTCGCCCTTCCTGCAATCTCCAAGTGTAAGCCCTAACTTTTCCCCATGGGAATGATTGACAGTCATTCAGTTTAATGATAGCAAAGGCATGCACTCAGGGATACTACTGGGGCAGAGGCAAAAACTGCCCCTGGTGATCCCAGCCATCAAGAATTCTCCTCAATCCTGGGTTGTGTTTCTTGGTCATGCTGATTGATGCAGTTGATGAAAATTAGTTAAACAGGGAAGTAGTAGTAAACGTAGGAAGATTTTTTTTTAAATATGAGACTATGTTACAAAATCACATGTCCATATGAAAATCCGATTGTTTTGACATACTGCTGAATATCAGAAGTCACAAAATGCAATGAAGACCCAAATCAATAAAGACTGATGGGATAAATGTGAGGCCGCCACCAAAGTTCAAAAGAACCCACAACTGAAAACCAATCTTCAGGAGAGAAGCCAGGCAGTTAATTTTATTTGTATATTATTGGTTCTTTGAGGAAGCTGTATATTGTGAAAAGCTTTTCTACTAAAGATTAGTTTTAAGTATCATTGTAGATTGTGGCTTCTTCTAAAGATTGATTTTAGGGGAGGTCTTATAATCTAGGCCCTTGCCTATAAGAGTTCATAAAATTGCAAATCTTGGATAGTGGTTACTGAAGAGTTTTATACCATTACCAATATTGAGCAACAGCAGGAGAACTATTGCCATTGTTGGCTGTCATCCAGACTAAGTTACTCATGAGTACTCCAATTGAAATAAATGGCACAAGCTAGTCATGACTCACTTTTTAAAAAAACATATATATCCCGTTCTTCCTCCAAGGAGCTCAGAGCAGTGTACATGGTTATTTTTATCCTCACAACAACCCTGTGAGGTAGGTTAGACTGAGAGATACATTTATTTATTTATTTATTTATTTAACATATTTTCATACTGCCTCAAACTTAAGTATCTTTACATGACTGGCCCAGAGTCACCCAGTTGAGTTTCATGGTTGAATGGGGATTTGAACTGATGTCTTCCCGGTCCTAGTCCAACACTCTAACCATTACACTATGCTGGCTCTCTTTAATTTCAGTGGGGCTGCTCATAAGTAAGTAAGCCTGGCTGTCAGCCATTATTTTTTTTAACTATCGATTCAATGGCACACTTTACCTTACCAACATATGGAGGGTTTTTTAAAAATCTGCGGAGATTCACATTTATTTGGTTCCCAATGAAGATATTGTGGAAATAGTTCCAATGACAGGCTGAACATTCCTGAACTTGATCTTCATTTTGTGGACTTCCAGATCCATCTGCTATTTGGCAGTGTATCAAATCAAGCGGGAACTTTCAAATGGATATGGATATTTGGGGAGGAGAGCTGGTCTTGTGGTAGTGATCAGTCCAATCCAATGCAATGCAATCCTTTATTACAGTCACAGACCAAGGTGGTGAGCATGAATTGCCTTATTTGCTAAGCAAGGTCTGCCTTGGTCTGCATTTGGCTAGATGACTTCAGGTAAGTGTAGGGGATGAGGGCATAGCTCAGTAGAAGAGCATCTGCATGCTTGCCAGCATGCAAAAGGCCCCAAGTTCACTCCCTGGCATCTCCAGGGACTTTTACACACAGCAGGCTTTACTGGGAGGCTTTACTGCAAAAAGCTTCTTGTCCAAAAAACCAACACAAATAGTGATTTTTTTTTCACCCCGGATATAAATTGCACTGCACTCTAATGTGCAGTGAAAAATCTGAATTGTGTGTGAACTGCTCCCTGATAACTCACAAGGACTTCAGGGTAAATCTGGCCAATATGTGAACACACCCCCTCCATTCCGGAGGAGGTGCAAATTAAAGGGCTTTAAAAAGCCCCATGTGAAAAACTTCCAGGTACAGCTGGGAGAGGCTTCTCCCTGAAACCTTGGAGAGCTGCTGCCAGTCAGAGTAGACACTGGACTGTCCTTTGAGTAAAGATAGCTAGGGCTGCACTGTATGTATAATATAAAACTGAAAAATCAGCTTTTATAATATACAAGGATTGGATGTGCAGGATTTTTGAACAATACAGAATGTGGCAGCCAGACTGATTTCTGGAGCTGCCCACAGTGTGTATATTGCACCTATCTTGAAGGCACTGTATTGGCTGCCAATCTACTTCTGGGTATAATTTGAGGTGCTGGTTACTACTTTTAAAGCCCTAAATAGCATGGGCCCAGGGTACCTTAGAGACCACCTACTCCCAGCTGAATCTGCCCACCAGACTTAGGTTGGCTGGGAGGGCTCTGCTCTGTGTGCTGACACCTGCTGAAGCTCATTTTTTGAATAAGCATGATAGGGCCTTCTTGGTGATTGCTCCCAGGCTCTAGAACTCACTCTCAGTTGAGATCTACATGGCTCCACCTCTCCCCCAATCTTTCAAAGGAGACTGAAGACTACACTTTTTATCCAGGCGTTTGGCCAATAAGTTGCCTCCAGTTGTCTTTTTAGTGTTTGTAGCTGTGACTGTTGCATTTTGATGATGACTGCATGTTGTATTTTGTTGATTTTGATTGTTTTATTGATTTATTATTGTTTGTTATATTTTATTTTTAATTGATTATTGTTTTTAACCTGTTGCTCACTGTCCTGGGATCTTAGCACAGTATATATAAATAGAATAAATAAAATATTTACCTAGAATCCAAAGTAGCAAAAAACACAAACCCTGCAATTTGTTGGTTGGAGCCTTCATAAGAATGTATCAATGCAAGCAAAGACAGGTATAGAACAGATAACTTTATCCTCCTACTCTCAAAACCTGGTTTACACTGTGATTGACTGCGCTTCTGTTTCTGGTCAACCACAGGTACAGCATACATGGACGTGTGCCTGTCAAACCTGCCCTCATGATGACATGCTATGCCACCCCAATTCACTACACTTAGAGCATTTATCGGAATAGATAAATGCGGTTCTAGAGGAGAGATTCTGTTTGTGACTAGAAACGCTGGGGATGTTCCTGCCATATTTACCCGAATAGAAGATGACTCTGAATTTAAGATGACCTCCTTAAAAATAGAGGTTAAATACAGCTTGTATCCATTTACCCAAATGGAACAGGACACTGAATTTAAGACAATCCCCCAATTTCTAACATCAAAGAACCTGGAAAAACCCTAGTCTTGGATTCAGATAAAGACAGTAATAATGGAGAGGATCTGATCTGTCCCTCAGTATGTTTGACTCTTCAGACAAATGCTGTTAAGTGATGTGTGGGTAGGGGTCAGGGTGGGGAATTCAGAGCACATCAGCAGGACTTTCAGATACATTTCTATGGATGCTGTACCTGGGTACAGTCTGTTAGGGGTGTTAGGTGAATGCCTGGAAGAGCTATACTTAATCTTTCTTATTTTACTTTATTATGGTAATAGACCATACAGCAGTGATACAATTTACAATACAAACCGCATTCTGGTACAGTAATCCCTCGACCTACGAACTACTCGACATCCGATGTTTTCGAGTTACAAGCGACAAAAAAGACCGGAAGTAGTTGCCGGTTTAGATTCAGCTTACTCAACCTACGAATTTTTAGATGCGGTTTCCTCGACTTACAAATGTTTCCAGACTTCCATGGTGCGCTCTTCGACTTACGAAAATTTTGACCTCCGAACGTGCGTTCGGAATGGATTAAATACGTAAGTCGAGGGACCACTGTATTCTGGTATTGTATTCTGGTAATAGACCAGCCACCTAATGGTGCAGCAAGGAAATGACTTGATTTATCAAGCCAGAGGTTGCCGGTTCGAATCCCCACTGGTATATTTCCCAGACTATGGGAGACACCTATATCAGGCAGCAGCAATATAGGAAGGTGCTGAAAGGCATCATCTCATAATGCGCAGGAGATGGCAATGGTAAACTCCTCCTGTACGGTAAACCCCTCCTGTATTCTAGCAAAGATATCCACAGGGCTCTGTGGTTGCCAGGAGTCGCCTCTTACTCAACGGCACACTTTACCTTTAATAGACCAGAATACAAGCAATAATAGACCAGATTTTTGGAAGAGTGGTATATAAATCAAATAAATAAAAATAAATATGAAAAAATAAATATAAGCAAGGTAATCAATAACAAGAAAAAAACCCTAAATACTAAAATAACAAATGCATACATACTGCTTCTGAAATTCCAAGGCCAATATGGCCATAATCATGGAGGAGCTTCCAGAATGCAGCAAGCCCTTGGGGCTTTGTTATTTTATATGTAACATTAGGATATTTGTTGGCTAAAAGATATGTGACATAAAATTCATCTGGATGGCCTGGAATTTTTAAAATAAGGATTGGATCAACCTTAACCAAAAATCAGAATAGAATATACATTGTAAAAGGACATGAACAATTGTCTCAACATCACCAGAGCCACAAAGACGCTCATACCCCTAGACTTTGGGGCCAAAGTCCAGGGCCTCTACAACCCCTGAGGGCCCCCAAATTCTCTTTAGTCTGTCCTGAGTTGTGTGATTGCTGCTGGCCCGCATTGTGCCGGGCAGCCGAGTGTGATTATATGACCTGTGCTGAGTGCTTTAGAGAGAGAGCGGGGAGAGGGGAAATAAATATGTGAGATGAGAATAGGGGGGTGCTGCTTAACTTGCAGGGGGTAGGGCTCCAAAGGCCTTTAGGTCCAGGCTCCAAAATTACCTAGGTGCACCTCTGGACATAACCGCTGGGAAGACACACTATAATTGCATCAGAAGCATCATGTCATCCATTGGCTCAGCTAGTTCAACATCCTTTCATTAGTAATGGCCTGTCAGATGATGACCTGGGGAAATTCATTTGTAGGGTGATATTGGCTAGTGATAAACTCTTGTTGTCCCAGCATCTAATCACCTAGCACTTCCAAGTAGGGTAGAAATCCCTCCAAAGAAGCAAGTTTACATCTGGGGGTTGCTTCTGGATCCAGTTTTATGCCTGGAAGCTGGAAAACCAGGTGGCAGTTATGACTAGGAGTACCTTTGTGCAGCTTTGGCTGGTATGTCAGCTCATATCTTTCTTGAAGAAAGTTGATTTGGCCACTGTTACCCTTCTGCTCAAACCATGGTTAGATTATTGCAATATGGACTTGTGGAGAGAGTTCATTTTCTGGACCCCAATATTCCGAATTTTGGATTTTCCTGACAGCATTCATGGAACCAGAAGTTCTGCCATTTTGCTTCCTCATTTTGATTTCGTCTGCTGTCCTATGTTGTGTGATCTTTTGATGCAATTATCACCCTTCCAGGCATTCACCTAACCATGGACACTGTACTCAGGTTCACAGCTTTCCATATCCCAGAGACTATTTTGTGTGGTAGAGCATACACCATTTTTTGTTGTCCATCGCTTCCCATGTCCCCCAAGCTGCATGCTTTGTGTTGTGAAAACTTATTTTAGCAACTTTTGTGACCATGGGCTTTTTGCCCTGATCTTCCAATCGCCTAATCCAGACTGACCTTCCCCCAATTAGTCTGGAAAATCAAGGTTTCTCTGTATCATCAGCGGCTTCCTATTTGTTTCTGGGTCTAATTAAAGGTGCTGGTTATTCTGGGTCTGATTCAAGGTTAGTTTTGAAATTCTTAAATAGTTTCGGTTCTAGGTACCTTAACGACTGCATGACCCTGTACACTCATTGTGTTCCTCAGTGGAGCCTCTGCTCTGTGTGCTGCTGCTGACTCACATTTGGTTGGTGAGCATGTGGGATAGCCTTGCGGAAAATGTCAGCCATTACATATATAGGAGATTATTGGTATGAGCTAAGGTGGCATTTTCTGAGGTTACTATGGACCCTGAAAAAATTCACAGACCTTTTACAATTAAGTCATAGCATGGACAAATGATCAGGCCTTTGCCAGCAAAATAAAAATAGAAGAGAGAGCACCATAGTTATATTATTTCTGAAATAAAACAGAAAAATCTAGCACAACAATTGAAAGACTTCCCTGGGTCTCATATTTTTCCTCCAAACAAGATCTTACATAGACAGTATTTCCTGAATCCTGTTTTTCTACACAAAACCAGTCTATCAATATATAAGTAGTAGTGGAAATACAGCAATAACTGGGCCAATTCCATAACCACATATGCTGAGAATAGAGGGGGAAAGCCATTCTCGCTCCTCTCTGTTAACACATTGAGACCTAAGCCAAGGGATTTATTATTGCATGGCATATGGGAAAGTGTTTGTGGAAGTCTTGTTAAAATACCACAGCTTATCACTCTACTGAAACCTGTTTTGTGCTGCTAATAGTTCATCTGGCTGCAGTGACATCAGGTGTTTTGAAGGCTGAACAAAACATGCCCTAAAAGAAAGTAGTGTTGTACATCATCTGGTGTTCAAAATAAAACTGGTGTTCAAATAATTTTGAATTTGGTGTTCAAAATAAATGTCTTACCCTGGAGGAGTAATCCTTGGTATTACAAGGGTATTGCAATATCCTTGGTATTGCAAGTAACCGAAATTACTCACCTCATTTTGGGTTTGTTTTCATGTCAATGAAATGCAACTCCACATTTTTTGTGAATTTTGGCATTCATCATGAATACATTCATGCTACCCTAATGTTGTTTCTCCTTGGGATATTTATTTCAGCTTTGTATTATTTATTATTTACATTTTCATTCTACTATTTTCTCCAAGGGCGCCAAGGCAGTGTAGAAGGGTTCCTCCCCTCATTTTATCCTGACAACAATCCTGCGAGGTTAGTTAGACTGATGCAATCCCCTGAGTTTCATAACTGAGCAAAAGTCTCTTTCCCCCAGCAAATCAAGACATATGATCAGGAAATATATACAAGTCAGTGAGACCTTTCTCAAGATCAGTGAGAAGGGCTACTGGGAGCATGGGGAGGGCTACTGGGAGCATCCCCCCCCCCACAGATGATTGCCCAGTCCATGCTGGGTGCGCAGTTTGCGCGCCCACATGGACAACAGCTGCCACTGGCAGTGCAAAGGTTTGGGGGCTGGGATGTGTCGTCCCAGCTCCTGGAACTTCTAGAATGCAACACGTGAGTGCATGGTGCATTGTGGGGATCTCCCCACCACCGCCGCTGGCCAGGAGGAACCTGCTTCTCTGTCAGTGCTGTGGTGACACATGAGCATGTAGCCTGAGTTAAGGGCACCCTCACGCCATTAATTCTGGCCAAGTGGTGGGCTCTCTAAGCGGGTTTGCTTAGGGAGCCCGCGACACTTAGGTTTGCTACCACATTGCCACTCGCCTCCCTGCAGTACACACGTGCAGCCAAGAGCAGGCTTGGCTGCCTGAGCCTGCTCTTGGCTGCACATGTGAACAGCCTCAGTATTTCCCAGCTTAACTGGGGCTGTTGTGAGTTTAGCATGCCATGCTGAGTTCCTTAGAAAAAAGTTGAGATACCGATGTAATAAAACAGAAAGAACCTTTGTTTACATAAGATGGGTTACTAATACCAGGATTAAAGAGCTATAGGGCTTCTAATGTGGATACTATGATATGTTTAATGCATGATTGTATTTTAAAAGGTGCATTCTTAATCTAATCTAGCTATCTATCTAAATTTAATTTTCTAAGGCCTCTCTCATTCCCTTAAAATAAACTGGAAATATTTCTCGAAACAAAATTTTGGACACCCCCTTGAATTACATGTCATCTTGTTGACTTCAGAGTGTTGTACTTTTGCTTACAGAATAAATACATTTCTGAATCGCATATTCTCTGAGTTTCAGCCAGGCGTGTTCAATTCAGTTTCTCAAACCTTGTTTGTTCAACCACAGTTTTCCATGTTTGAATTAGGAAACCATGGTTTGAGCACTTCTACAAACCAGTATATCAAATCATGTTTTGATATCTTGGTTTGCAGACAGTATCAGAGGAAACTGTGGTTTAATAAACCAGGACGTTTTCTATCCAGTCGGGTGTGTAAAGGGAGAAGGAAAGGAAAGTGGGTAGACAACCCTCAAGCTCACCACACATTCCTGATCAAAACATCATCGCCCAGTTAAGACGATCCAGCAAACTGTGGTTTGTTGGATCATCTCAACTGGGCCAGGAAAGACACAGTGCCATTTCTTCTAGAAGAAAGACAGTGCATGCTCTTGTTCTAGTGGACCAGCACAATTTCCTTATCTATTGAAAGATTTGAAAAATTCTAAACTTTGCTGTTTACATTACTATAATTATTAATTACATATAATTACTATAGTTTAATTAAAATTATTCAGTATTTTATTGATTACTTGCCTGCTATGAAGATGTCTAAGATGCTGCTGTGACAATAACTCCAAGCTTATCTTCTTGTAAAGCAGAACCAAGGTAGCAAATGAATGAAGTGAGAAAGAAGCCCTTGGGAAACCTTTCCAAGCATTGAACTTGCTTCAGTTTTGGATTTAGTAAATGATCATATATATAAAACAAAAGAACACATTTTTAATTAAGTATCATAGACAATTAACTGTGCATGAGACACTTAATAGTCTACACATATTAGGAAATCAAACAGCTATGTTCTAGCTTTCTTCAGTATCTATTATATCTATATTCTTGTTCTATTATGTTTTAGCAAGCTCTCGATGTCTTTTAGCTACAAGAAGTAGTTTAGAATAGTAACTCATAAATGGTGGTTGTAACATGACTCAATATAAGGAACACCAGTTCAGTCATGGTTTTTGTTTTGAAGGCAATTCCTACTTTTATTTCATGGAATGGGGTCTCCTAAAAGGAGGTGCCCTTCCTATATCTATTAGGAGCATAACAAAACAAAAACAAAACAAAACTTGATCCTTTTGCCAGAAATTGAGAAGAACTGGAGACTTAACACTTATAAAAATCTGTTTTATCTGAACCTATTATTGGTTCAGAATCATCACATTTATTCTAATACACCAAGTCTTTGAATGTTCCAGGCCTCCTCTAATGTCACCTGAATCAGAAATGTTCAGAATTATTATTGTTGTTTTTAAGTGTTGAAAATCAGGCTGCAGAGAATGACGTCCATTTTCATAGCATGGAAATATTATTCTTCACAGCTGCCTCTGATGTGGGTGAAGAAATAACAAAAATCACACTTGAAAATATGACTGATTTGTTTAAAACTGTTTTGATTTTAATAGTAAACAGAGCTGTTTAGAATCCTTAGCCTGTGTCACGAAGGCCAGGCAATAATAGACTGGCAATAAAATAAGCTGGTTCTCTAAAAATACTCAGTCTCTGGATGAATGAATGTGGTTTCCAAAGATTTTTCACTCCTTGTCCTTTGCAGCCTTAAAGTCATTCTGTGAACCTTTGAATGCCACAGAGAGACTGCCTTGCTACTTATCAGGTCAACGGTCCCACAGAGGTTTCTCAGCAGATTCTAGGTCAAGTGTATGCAATGGGCAAATAACATCCTGCTAGGGCAAATAGTATCTAACTGTGTGTGCGCTCTCTCGCTCTCTCCCTCTCTCTAAAAGTGCCTAAGATAAAAATGGCATGAAACTCAGGAGAGTGTTTAATGTGCATGTTTATTAAATAATTCACATTCGAACAGATCTGAACTTCTGATCCCACACATCACACTGTGATATAGAAGTCTGATGAGTTCAATGTCAAGAGACAAAATGTATCATCTGTGGGAACGGATCACGTTTCCCCATTTCAGACTGTGTGATGATGTTCAGCTAAAATAATTTCAATAATAATAAGAGCAATAATGGCAATATATGTGTGAGAGTGTGGATGGAAGGTAAATTACCTTTCCTATGCCATCTTCTGGTTTCTTTCCCGCCATTAAAAAAGTGTTTGTCCTTTATTTAAACCTCACTCTTCACTTTCAATACCCATTTGTACAAACCGCTGATTTCCATACTTCCCTTTGCTTGCTCATCAATGCTCTGATTGCTATTATGACTGTTATTTAGCACAACTCTCTTATTTTCAGCACATTAGAGCACATCTGTCTGAAACAGGCATTCAAGCATTCCCCCCCCCCCCCAGGATTTGATAAAGCTTAAATCAAGGGCTGCAATCTACAAACCACTTACTCTGGAGCAGGTCTATTGAAGTCAATAAATCAACTCTTATTCAAAAGCCAGGTTTTACCAATTTGAAAATAATTGCTTCAAACTATACTGTATTCAGTGAGTTAACGTATGACAAACAGAAAACACCAGTATGATAAACAGAGGCCCCAATCTAATAGAGAGCTAAGCGTTCTGAAGCCAATTAATTTCAATGGGTTAAAAAGTTCAAATGGGGCCAATTCGATGCATAGTTACTCAGAACTAAGTTTACCTGTGTTCACGAGGGATTTACCTCTAGGGAAGTGCACACAGAATTGCAGTCTTAGCTTTGCACTGGATTGTGGGCAGTGTATGCATGTATCAAGACTAATCCTCCCTGGTTAATATTTTGTTTTGTGTAGACACATAGTTAAGCTCTTTTAAAAGGGCCTATTAATTGCCCATCAGACTGAACAGAAAAACAACCAGCGACTTTAATGAGATTCAAATAGACCCGTTGTTAAACACTTCTTTATGAAACACCTAAATATTTGTGAAACACCTATTTATTTTCAAAAGTTAGTTGGGCTGCTACCCTAGCACCCGTACTTGGGAATAAGCAAAGGGGACTGGCAACGCGATCCTAGGCACCTTTCTTGAGAAGTAAAAAATTCCAAGAAACTGCCCAGGACTTCACTAGAGCCTTCGTGGTTCTGAAGAAGAAAGAGATCCGGCTGGCAGGCATGGTTGAAGTATTAACAAGGTTCTGTTGCGTTCTGGATATTTTAAAAGGCTTAGATTCGAATTATTGCAACCCAATAAATAGCAAGGCTGCCGCTGCACTGAGACTGCCTTCTGCCGATGTCTTTGTGAGTACGTAAGAGGCAGAAGTTAATGTAGTTCCTTTATCATCGCGGCTTGGTTTCATGACTCTGGAACGTTTTAGCTGCAAGCCATGAGGAAGACTGAAATTCAGAAACAGCTCGCCCGCTAGGATGCTTACAGTACACTATGCGGGCGCTGTCGGATTACAAAGTCCAGGGAAATACAGTACAGGGCATCTATATAAAGCATGTATGAGTCAGAGTGCCAGTGGCGGAGAGAGGCATAGACTGTGTGGATCAGGTGGCTGTTTCTCTCGTTCACTGCCCGCCGCCCCGGTCGCTGCTGTTTTCTCTCTCCGTCTCTGTGCGTGTGTAACTTTACCAGAACTGGTGCAATTGATCCCTTTCTCTCCCGTTCTGCAACCTCCGTAGGGAAGCGAACAAACCTCCCTGTCTGCAGGCTCCGTTTCCTGCAGGATGGCACAGTCGGCGCAGTTGCCGGCTGTCTGCGAGGAGAAGGAGGAGGATAGCCTGGCTGGTTGGGAGCAAATAAATAAATGGGGGGCGACCCGGGCAAAACCACCCAGCCAGCCACGCCGGTGCTGCTCGCTCTTGTGTGCAAATTGCCCGCTCGAAACCCCTCCCCGTGGGGGAGGCTGGGTTGGGTTGACACATCAGTGGAGAAAAGCGGGGGAGGGAAGGAGGAGGGGGGGAGGAGACCGAGAAGGGAGAGCGGCGCTCGGCGCCTGTCCCCGCCCTTCTTGCCTTGTCCCTCCCTCCCGCGGCCGTGATTGGTTTTGCCCGCCCCTTGCTTGGCTCGGAGGCCGCCTCCCTCCCCAGCTAAAGCGGACAGTATGTGAATGGGAGGGAGCCAGAAAGGAGCATGGTATCGACTCTGCACCAGCTGTCTCCGTCTCCCGAAGTGGCTGCCGCCGCGGTTCTTGTTCTGCGTGCCCAGCCTCACCGCCTCGTTCTCCTTGCTGTTCGGCCGATCGGAAGAGTTGAGAGGCAGCCCCAGCTGTGCGGGGCTTTGCGGTAGCGGGGGGGAGGGAAGAGAGGCTGCAATGCATAAGCCTCCTCCTTCTCCTCCTCCACCACCACCTCCTTCTCCTCCCCCTGCTGTTTCTGTGCATCCTCCTTCTCCGCCAGCCTGAAGAAGGTGGTGGTGGTGGTAGTGGTGGCCAGGGGGAGAGGAAGCTGCTTTCGCCCGCCAAGGACACGCACACTTGCGCGCGCGTCCCCCCTGCGTGCACCACCCTGTGGAGAAAGGTAAGAAGCAAAGGGGAGCGACGCCTGTAGGGAGGTTTGGGAAAGGGGCGGGGGGGGGAAAGAAGACGTGTCGAGCCTCCTCTCCTCTCCCCCCCACCACCCCGTGGGAGCCCAGCGAGGGGCTTCTAGGTGGGTGTAGGCGGCGGCTTGACACACCTTTGGCGTGCCCCGTGGATATCTGTTGTTGTAGTACAGCTCGGGCTTTGCCAAGAGTAAGTAGCCTCCAGTGGATTGAGCGGCTGGCTAATGAATCCCCTGCGCCTGCGCTCGCTGCCTGCATGGAAAACTTCCTGCTTGGGTGTTTGTGATGTGCAAGACCAGAAGCAGTAGCACGGGGGTGCTCTGAGGTAGCAGGAGGGTTTATTTTGAGTGAGGGGGGAGATTTCTCTGTAACGAGGCAGACACCATTCCTCCGTTCCTCTGCTCCATTCAGCCATCCTCACTAGTCACATTTCTCTCTCTCTCTCTGCCATGCACTACGAACCTTCAACTTCCTTCCCGGTGTGGGCTAAATACCCCTTTGCACCCCACGTATAGAGGCTCAAAAAACTGTGGGCCGCCGTATTCTGAATAGAGGAGGCATGGAACCAGAGTGTGCCCTCTGGTTTCCTGGGTTGTTTTGTAGATGGGATCTGTTTTGTAGATGGCTTAAAAAAAAAAAAAAAAAAAAGGACACACCACTGCAAAATCATCCATCATTACCAGAAGGCAGAGGCTATCTTTAATTAAAGCTGTCTTGAAAGGAATAAAAAATGACAGTCTCCCACCTCAGAATTAAATCTGCCAGCTCTTTCTTTGTGCATGGCTGTCATCGCTCCCTGGTTGTTAGTTGTCTTAAAATTTATTGGACTCATTATAAAAAACAACATGGTTTGAGTAGGTTTAGTAACTTCTAGGTAAACTAGCTCTACTGCTGCTTAACTCCCTCAACTGTCCTCACTATTATTTGTCAAGTTCTCTTTTCTCTCCACCATCCAAATCCTATCCTGTATACCTGTCATTGACTGTGAGTCTTCTGGACAGGAACTGAATTGCTCTTGTACAGCACCTTGCAGACTTTGGGCAGTACATAAATGCTAAGTAGTGCTGACAAAAAGTGGTGTGTGTGTGTCCATGAATTGCAGACTGTTTCTGTAGATGACTGGGAATAAGACACATGTCTACTTGAAATTAAGTTCAGTGGAACGACTCAAAGGACCACAGCTCTGTTGTTAGGACTTCTTGTTCTTTGTAATAACAGGTCTATGCTCTTCATGAGCTATAGTTCAGCTCAGATTCATTCCTTATGGAGTTCTGTTGTTTAAGACAATATTATATATGTGATTGTGCTAATGATGGGGTTGACACTCATTTCATTGTGTGATAGTGTTTGAAAAATCTGATGCAACAATTCATTATATATTCCAAGTTTTTTAGTGTTATGAAACAGTAACCTCAGATCTAGTGAGGTGATGTAGGATATGACCCTACATACACTTATCTGGGGGTAAGCCCTACTGAACATAGTTGAGCTTACTTCTGAGTAAACTTGAGTAGGATTAAGCTATAAAGATGAATAGATTTGTAAGCTAACAAAGCATTGATGAAGCCCTTAATTCATAAATTCATGTTGGCTATCTATATTTTAGTGTCTTAATTTTAAAAATATCAAATTATTGAACAAATGTTGTTAATGCTCTGAGCTTTGTGTTCACTAGAAAGAATTTGGAAGTTTTTTCATAGCAGTCCGCTGCCGTCCTAAGATTGCAGATACAAGCATTACTGTCTCTTGACTCTCTTATAATTAGCAATCTGCTAAAACTTTAATTCCTCCTGGATAGATATTATGCTCTATATGGGAAAAGCAATACCACGTTAGTCTCTTTCTGCCCACACTTTAAACAAGACAGTTCTGGTTCCTTGCCAGAGCTAGATTAAATTGGTAATGGCATTTGTTTTATAAAGTGAAGTACAACCATATTTTTCTCTCATTCATCAGTTTGAAACTTTAGTTTATATATAGTGTGTAACTCATATTTGAGCAAGTAACAGAGGTTTTATTCTTTTCTGTATAACCTGCCCCTCACTGTGGCTGTCTGTGGAAGAGTTTTTCCCCTGTTTGTGACGAAGCATGGCAGTAGTATGTAGGGGGGGATTCATTAGCAGTGTATGCAGTAACAGTGTTTTGTGGGATTTTTAGTGTAAGAGCAAGTTTCCTTGGAATGTTTTCTTTAACACATGTACCACAAGCCAGCATTGTAAATCTGAGGGAGAGCTGTTTACTACAGTTTTCTCACTAAATCAAAACTCTTCTTATCAGCCACTCATGAGTATTAGAATCTTATTTGATGTAGTTTAAACTAAAGCAAGTGTTCTACAGGTCAGCTACATGGATAATTGTACATGGATAGTGTGCCAGCTGTGTCCCTTTCTCGAGAAGGCAGATCTGGCCACGGTTACCCGTGCCTTAGTCACGTTGCGGCTGGATAACTGTAACGTGCTCTACGTGGGGCTGCCCTTGAAGAATATCCAGAAACTGCAGCTAGTGCATAACGCGGCAGCTAGGGTTTTATCTTGAGCTGCCTGGTGGAGCATATCACACCCATCCTGAAAGAGCTGCACTAGCTGCCTGTTCGTTTCCGGGTCCAATTCAAGGTGCTGGTTTTGACCTTTAAAGCCCTTAACAGTTTAGGCCCAGGGTACTTGAGGGACCGCCTGCTCCCAAGGGTTGCTGCCCGCTTGACAAGGTCATCTGAGGGGGCTCTGCTCTGAGTGCCGACAATGAAGGAGGCTCGGCTGTCGTGCACTCGGGACAGGGCCTTCTCTGTTGCTGCCCCCAGACTTTGGAATGCTCTCCCGGTGGCCATTCACTCCTCGGACTCCATCACAGTTTTTAGAAAACTTCTTAAATCTTGGCTTTTTATCCAGGCTTTTACATAACTGTTTCTATTGCTGCTTTTATGTGTTTTTATCCATTTATAGTTTTTATGCATGTATTTTATAATTTTTAAATTGGATTTGTTTTATATTTTTAGCTTAATGTTTTTACTGTCATTCTATTGTATGTTTTTTAACTTTTGTAAACCGCCTTGGGGTTGTTTTTAATGAAAGGCGGTATATAAATTCAACAATAAATAAATAAAATAATAAAATAATTTCAATCCCTTGTGTGTGTATAGGGAACCAATATATTTGAAAGTTCCTTAAGCTCAAAGTTTTCAGAGGTAACTGATCTTGTGTGGCTTAAGAATTCTGTTCCCAGTATTTTGAGCTTTCTCTTGACAACAGAACCCATGAACAAACGTTCAGTGTGAATTATAGCTGGAATAGAATATTTTATGGTTGTCATGACTACAAATAGAGCACCAGTTACTGGTTTTCACCTAAATGTAGTGGTGGAAAGGGGGTAGAATTGAAGTTCTTTGTTACTTTTAATTATATTTCTAATGAACAGTAGTCAAACTTCAGGTGTCCAATACATGTGGAACAGTGAATTCAGTTATAGTAAAAATCCTTACTTGAACAAAACTGCAGGAGGAAAAGCCTCATCTTCTGTTGCTATATTTCTTTTGCAAATGGGTTGGAGGGAATTAGAAGTTGTCCAGTGCATCCCTCTATCCCTTGGCTCTCTACATGGTAGCCTACCTATCCCAGGCCACAGTGTGCTACAAGTGGTAAAAAGGAGTAAATAACATGCATTGCATTAAGGTGCCTGTTGGGTGGTGAGCTGTAGTTTATCTCAACCACAAGCTAGAGCGAACACATGTGGAATTATACTCTTTTTATTATGTGCATTATTTTTATATGTTTAGAAGATAAGGAAATGCATGCTGCTTTTTACAAGCAGCATGCGAGTATACTCAAAATTAGCTATAGTTTGGTAGCACTACCACCATCTGTTCTTGAGTATCCGCTTGCAGTGCTCTGTACTTGCCTATGGTCCCCCCCCACCCCACCCGTGAACATTGTCAAATGCTGTTAAGATGTTTTATTGAACTTGGTCGGTGGCACCTGTCCTGCTCTTGGCATCTGTTTGGCCATCGGCACTTCAGCCGATCCTTATTACTTTGTCCTTTTATGTAAGGAGATCCTTATGTCTCCTTATTAACCCCCCCTTCCTATAACTCATAACTAGTGTTCCAGGGGTATCTGGAAGCCGAATAAACTTTTAAGTTCTTCATCACCCCACACAACCCTCCATTATTTCTGATGTGTCCTTCGAATATGATGAACTTTGAGCATGATCCTGTGTGCACTGTATTTTGAAGTTGGTCGCATTCAGTGGGTCCCTTTCAGAGGAACTTGAATAAACATGTATAGGGTTTGATTGCAGACTTAAAGGGATCTTTAGAGATTGCCTTTTTTGAAAGAAAGAAAGAAAGAAAGAAAGAAAGAAAGAAAGAAAGAGAGAAAGAAAGAACTAAGCAAATTATTTTTCTTGGATGATGTGGTATGCAAAGTAACCTACTGAGTTCTGCTGAAAGCAAGTTCTTGAAGAGAGGCAGAAGGATTTAAAGTCTTAATTATTTGATTGTGTAGAATGTAACTCCATAGTCCTCTAGTAAATGTACTGTTGCTGCTTGGTGAGTTTGGCTGAATCTGGACTGGAGTTGGTTACAATACAGTGATCTGGTTTAGAGGTAAAATTCAATTTGTACCAAAAAAACTGACTGACTTAATAAATCAAGCAACAGTAAAGCAATACCAAATGGATAAAATCTGAGCAGATGAGAAAACCTAGCAAGCGTTGCATAGTTAAGAATCCAGACCCGAAGAAAGGAGAAGTGAGAATCTGTAAGAAGAAATCTGACTCCAGAGGCTGAGGCAGCCAAGTTTTACAAATCTCCTTCTCTGTTCCTGGGTGTCTCCCCACCCCTGCAATTTAGTTATGTGTACACATTTTATAACCTATTGTAAATGCTCAGTAGGAGATCAGTTAAGAAAATATACTTAAAAATTATATTGAGATTATATTAGATTGGCTCAAAATAAAAATCTAAATAAACCTTACTGCATGTCCGGAATGAGCTGATGTCTTGGAGAGAACCCCTCAGTAATGCTGCTTTTACTCTCCAAAGGTACTGTTATTACAAGAGTGCTTTTTGTTGATCAAAGATGTTGGTGAACATAGAAAGTAATTAATCTTTTAAGGGACAAACCATAAATTGTGCAATAACAAACTGCTGTGGACACTGCAATACATTCTAGGCACCCTAACTGCATCCAAAGTTTTCCATACCTTCTGAAGATGCCAAAGGATCAGCAAGGGTATTTGACTGTTGCCAGGCCTAACTGACAAAAAGAGCTGCAGTCTCTGCCAGATGTACTTGACCCTACAGCATTCCCCAGGTCTGTAGTTGATCCAGTAATACCGAGAGTAAGAACTTGAGTCACTTGTGGTTGCAGAACTGTATAATGGATCATGAGGCTGGCTTGGCATAATGACTTAGTCTTGCTTGAATTCTGTCACTTAACTTGCCCTCACTTGCTCATCAACCATAGCTAGGCTTTAAGTATCTGCAGGACCTGTTTTGGATGAAAAGGTGAGATAGAACTGTCTATGTCTGTGTCAGTGGAGAAGTACTAGGCACCACTGTCTCCTCCAATGCAATTGTATACTTGTTGAATGGCGGTTGTGGGGAAGACAGGATAGAAACTCTGTGGGGTTTTCATGTCAACTCTGTGACATGAAAGATTCAAGTCAGTGATGAATAAGTCTTCTGGTACCTCTCCACCAAAGATGAGTAGAACCAGTTGAATACTCATGGTCTTATGAATACTTGCCATGTGATGCAGATACATCAATCAGTACTTCATGGGCAAAAACACTAGCAAGATTGCCAAATAAAATTGATAGGATACAGTTGCTTTTATTGATCTCTGGGCAAATAGCCAACTATAGTCCTACTTTCAGCTTATGCTAGACTGAAAGCTAGAGTGACAGGTATCTGAAAAGTAAAGTGAAAAGCTTCTCCCAAAATGCAAGTTTGCACATAGGGAAAATGTGTGTGAAATTCACGCTTGAGTTTGGGGATGTCTTTAGTTCTTGAGCAATGACTGAACTTCAGCTTTGTGGCATCCAGCATGTTTTCTTCTTAAGGGAACCTAATAATCCTAGACAGCAAGGGATCCACTGTCTTCTAACCTAGCTTTTTACCAAGCTAGGATGGGCAGCAGGGTGGATTTGATTTAAATTATGATTTAAATCATGATTTAAATCACTGAAAGGGTGGATAAAAATTAAAAAAATCCAATTTAAATTTAAAAAAATCCAATTTAAATTTAAAAAATCCAATTTAAATTTAAAAAATCCAATTTAAATTTAAAAAATCCAATTTAAATTTAAAAAATCCAATTTAAATTTAAAAAATCCAATTTAAATTTAAAAAATCCAATTTAAATTTAAAAAATCCAATTTAAATTAAAAAATCAGATTTCTTTGATTTAAATTGGATTTTTTTTATTTTTATCCACCCTGCAGTGATTTAAATCAAATCCACCCTGATGGGCAGAGTCCAACTTACTGGTAGCTACCTTCAAACTCCGAAGCAAATCTTTACTTTTGTGTCGGAGAGACAATACATGTAAAACAATAGGTCCTCTGACTGTGTATTGAAAGTTGTAACCCCCAGGTGGTGTCATAGGAGCATCTCCATCTCTCCTTTTGGTTGAAAAGGAGATGGCATATTTCTTAGGCAGAGCATGGCTCCAAGTCCAAATAACTTTATTTCAACCATTGACCAGAAACAGAATCATAAGCAAGCAAGTGTCTCTTACACAGTATATAACGGTATTTAGCCACTGAGTTAGTAAACTTAGGGTTGAAATTAGACAGTAAAAGATTTAGGTAGAATTCATCTGGATGACCAGGATATGTCTTCAGCCAGGGTAAAATAAAATTAATACGAATATCCTTGTGGAGGTCACAATATAAAACAACGTGCTCAGTAGTCTCCATAGTGCCCAAACCACAAGGGCACAGACGAGAAGGGTAAGGAACCCCCTTAAACCTCCCATAGAGCACTGCCGTTGGGAGCGTGTTTAATTGCTCTAAAGATAAGGCACGCCTGAATTTGGGAAGTGTAATATTACTTAGGTATGCAGCAGGGTTCGCGCTAAAGAGCTGATCTCCCAGATAGACACCTTTGGAATTCTGGCTACTTTAAGTTGTAAGTCACTGTCCAATATTCACTGCTTGATGAGCTTCATAGCAGAGTCATAGCCCAAGCTGCTTAGCTCATCAAGCGAGATCCCATAAAACTGAGATTTTGTTTCAACTAGTCATTTCCATGTGGAGTTAAATGGATTGATTAATGTAAGCAGAGCAAGTCCCGGTTGGAGGTAAAATAATTTTAACGAAAAAAATGCATTTCCAATATTCTGCCTCTAAAGTACAGATGCCTACTTCTCGTCTAATAACTGCATTAGAAACACAATTGGGAACCTGTAAGATGGACCTAATAAATTTCGTTAGGATAAGCTCCAAAGATGTAAAATTGCCAAAGGGACCAAGTTGAGCTCCATATAATAGCTGCGAGTAAACTTTGGCAATAAATAATTTGATAGCTGCTGGAATGTATAGAGCCCCCTTCGTGAAGGAGAAAGATCTGATTAAATTGGTCGATAATTGGGCATTCTGCACGATGTAATTTAAATGCACCTGGCGACGGCCCGAAAAATGAAAGACCACGTCAAGGTATTTAAAGATGTTTACCTGTTCCAGTGGATGACAATTTATTTGCCATGTATGCAGTTTGGGCGCTTAGCAAAAAACAAGTACTTTCGTTTTTTGGTGGTTTACCTCAATATGCTGTACAGCACAGAAGCAACTGAGTAATGAATGTGCCCGCCTCAAACCCACAGGTGTCAAGGACATAAGAACCATATCACCAGCATACATAAGGATGGCAATATGTTTATGGGCCAATGTGGGCAGGTGTATCGAGGGCACCTTCATAACAGATACGATAGAATTTATATAGAGATTAAAGAGATTTATAATTTATATAGAGATTAAAGAGATTATATAGAGATTATAAGACAGGGGCCAAAATACATCCCTGCCTCACCCCTCTAGTGGTGGGAATTTCAGCCAATAATTGACCCCAATCTCCACAACAGACCCTTAGGCATGTGTTTTCATGTAGTTTGTAAATCAGTGCAAGCAAACACTTGTCCAATGATAGATCCTGCAATTTAACCCATAGACAGTCCCTAGAAATGGAATCGAAAGCAGATTTCCGATTGATAAATGCCACATAGAAGGTCGAGCCCAGCTTACTAGAATACTTCTCTACCAGACGTTGCAGTGTAAACGCTTGCTCAGAGGATGGCTCAGTTTGCTGGTGAAAACAGCAGAGATTTAGTAGGCTAAACTTCAATAATTGATCCCTTCAGTGGTACTCTGAAGACATAATAGCAACAGAGAACAAAAACTTCATCTCTGTTGAAGCATAATATTTTACAAAATGCTTATGTGGTTGAAGCACCACATGTTATCTATCAATTTCCTCCTGCTTTACCTTGGGGCCTTCATTAGCCAGTGGGATTTGTGCTGACCAAAAAAAAAAGAAAAGTTAAGGGAAGACATCAAAGAGCAATATCTTCAATGACCAAAGCCATTCTTCTGTTTTTCAGAACTAAACAGAGAAGCTGTCAAGGTTAGTGGCTATACCTCTCTAATTGCCCTTTCCTTGCCTGTTCTTCCCTCCTTAGCAGTAAATTGACCTCTATGCTTAGGTAAACAAACAAGACCCAGAGAGCATAATTGGTCAGAGAGGTAAACCTGAGTTGGGCATCCCCAGAGTAAAAACTGATTGACAACCTGGCAGATAAAAGCTCTGTTCCTATCCTTGCTTTTGACAGCTTTTCCTCTCACTCCTTCATCTTAATCATACTTTGTTCCACTGATGCAAGCCAAAAACTTAATGATAATCTTCGAGGTAACTGTATTGCCCACAGAGAACGCCTATTGATATTTGGTTCCTGTTCCTTAGACAAGCTTCTTGTACTGGTGACTCACTTCTGAGGATTGAAGAGAGATCCGTGATGGTGGCTGGATCAGGAGCTGGGTTCTCCCTTGCCGCTGCACATGGAGAAGGGCATATTTTTTGCTTGACTTTAAATATGTAGTATAGTACCTTGATATCAAACTTGATGGAAGGCAGTCTAAATAAATCATAAATGGGTATTTTACTGGCAGTGCTTTCTCTTTTTAAAAAGAGGGGTCTAGAACCTTCAGAAGCTACAACTGATGGAATGAATTGTGATGCCCTCAACTTTAGTGTTGCTGCATGTGGAATTACTGTATTCCCAACCTTCCTGAACATCTTAGATCTGCAAACTTCGTGTTTTGTCCTGTTAGAGAACAAAAGGGTGTTGAACTGGTATCTTATTACATCTTGATCTCTTTTTAAACAAAACACTGTACTGTGACTTCATTATTGTCAAATGAGAGATCAGGCTACATTGAAAGGGAAGAGCTTCTGATACTGAATAGCTGTGGAATAATAGCTCTTGATGGGAAAGGGTGGAAAAATTGCCAGTGCCTCTTTTATTAGATAGTGGTGGTCCTTCTTTAACTCTCAACAGGTACATTTGGCAAAAGGTTAATCCACACACCCGTCCCTCAAAGCTGGATACCAATTTCTAACACTTCTGTGCTCTCCCTCCCCTTCTCACTGGGAGTTTGAGGGGTGTCAAAAAAGTGCATATTCTGACTTATATGAACTTAGATCTATGTGTCTTGATTTTTGTATTTCAGTGCAATCCTCCTTGACTGAAATACACTCGTTCCACCTGTGCTCTAGTGCCTCTGTCCCTTTAGGAAAAAAATATTTTGTTCCAGTTTTCCAGCTACCCATCAACAGAAGTCATGACCGTGGAAGCACATGAAAGTTTTGTCCCACAAAGGTACTCCTTCATTCGGCAAAACAAAAGTTACAAGGGGAAAGGTCTGGGGAATTGAGAGGGTATTCCTGTAGTTTGAATCCTGCGTTACGACTGGCAGCCATTGCAACATGGGTGAGGCTTGATGCATTGTCTTGAAGAAAGAGCATGTCTCGTTGCAACTTCTCATGCCTCTTCTGCTTTATTGCTGTACTAGTGTTTTTAAGCCCGTTAGAATAACGGGTGCTAGACTATTCTCCCTCTTTTCATGCATTGTGTGTGTGTATGTGTGTGTGTGCGTGGGGGTTTTTATGCTGTGCTGTTGGGGGGGGGAGTGCTGGTCTCGCTTGTGGCCACTGCCTCAGTTTTTTTTTTTTTAATTAATGTAGTGTGTTGTGCTTTGTGTTACTTTTTGTGGCTGTTGTAGTGCTTAGTGTTACTTTTATGTTGTTGTGGTTCTGATCGGGGGGGGCGAGGCGGTGGGGGAAAGAGAGCAGGAGCGACAGAGACGGCACCGGGGAGACAGGGACCATACTCCGGGGGCCGAGCGGAGGCTGTTCCGTTAAAGCCTGAAAGGGTTAAAGCTGCCCCCGCCGTTGCAGCGAAACTCCCACCCTTCCTCCCAGCTTCAGTGACCACCTCACCCTGGCCCTTTTCAGCTGGCTGAAGGAAAACTGGCATAGAAGAGGGAGAGAGAAGATTGCAAGCAGTGCTTCTCTCTCTGCAATGCCTCTTTCTGAACTGGCGCTTTGGACGGAAAGGACGCCTCTTGCGTCCTTTCCGCCCAAAGCGGCAGTTCGGGCAGAGTCTGTGCAGAGAGAGGAGCTCTGCCTGCGTGCTCCTCACTTCCTCTTCAATGCCGGTATTTCATCATCCAGCTTACATGGGACAGGGTAAGGTGGTTTTGGAAGTTGGGAGGGAGGCTGGGAGTTTGGCGGCGGCGGCGGGGGCAGCATTCTCCCTGTCAGGCTTTTTCGGAACAGCCTCCACTCGGCCCCCGGAGTTTGCTTCGGGGTTTGTCTCGTTCAGGTCCTGCTGGTTGGTCCTCGTTTTCCCGGTGGCCTCGTTGGTGTTCGTTTTCCCGGTGCTCGTGTTTCTGGCTCGTTTTCCTCGTTGGTGTTTTCCTGCTTTTTCCCTGGTACCAGCAAGCGTGTCTCCCTTGCCCTGTTCTGCGCCTGCGCTTCGCGCAGGCGCACAACAGGGCAGGGAGGCACGGACACACGCTTGGTGTCCGTCCACGGACGGACACCAAGCGTTTTATTAGAGAGGATGAAGTTGACTGATTAGGTTGGCATAGTAAATGCCGGTAATTGTGTTGCCATGGTCCAGATAGTCAACCATGAGGACTTCCTTGGCATCCCCCAAAATAGAAGCTATCACTTTGACTGCTGATGCCACAGCACGGAACTTCTTGGGCAGCAGTGATGAGGTATGCTTCCACACAATGCTTTGCTTTTTGATATCAGATCAAAGTGATAGACCCACATTTCATCCACCATCATGATCTGGGCCCAAACATTGTTTGGATCTTGATGCAAAATATCCAGCTCGGCTGATGATGTCTTCAGCAACATGCCCTTTGTTGCTCTGTCAACATTCATTATTATTATTATTATTATTAATAATAATAATTTGATTTCTATACCGCCCTTCCAAAAATGGCTCAGGGCGGTTTACACAGAGAAATAACAAGCAAATAAGATGGATCCCTGTCCCCGAAGGGCTCACATTCTAAAAAGAAACATGATAGACACCAGCAACAGTCACTGGAGCTATTGTGCTGGGGGTGGATAGGGCCAGTTACTCTCCCCTGCTAAATAAAAATAATCACCATGGTAAAAGGTGCCTCTTTGCCCAGTTAGCAGGGGATTCATTCATGGCACCCACCTGGCACTCACCTCATCCTGCAATGTGATTACGCACACTGTTTATGTTTTTCTGTGTGATGGGTGCTGAGGGCCGTCCTGGGTGTTCTCCATCTTCACGTGATTCTTTGCCATACCTGAATTCTCTCTGCCACTTCACAACAGTTGAGTAGGCTGGCACAGTCTCCACCAATGTCTGCTGCATATCAGCATGAACCACCTGTGGGGACATGCACTTCAGGGACAGGTACTTTATCACTGCTTGGATTTCAGATTTTTTAGCCTACTTTCCAGTAGGCTTATGAGATCACCTGGCTTTCTGTGTGTGTCCCCCCCCCCCATCAACTTCGCAATGCCTAGACCAATATGAACCAAATCAGGTACAGTTGTAGGGAGACCTCAGTGGTGTAGCTTGTGATGATATCATCCACCCCCATCCAAGATGGCAGGTGCATGAACTTTTGAGGCAACGATTTGAACCAAATTTGCTACAGCTGTAGGGACACATACAGATGCCCTAATGGCGTGGTGTGTGATGTCATCCACCGCAATCCAAGATGGTGGTCACATGAACATCTGAGACACAAGCCGGCTAATTTGTGGACTGTCTAACCCATTTGAACCAAATTGAGTACAGTTGCAGTGAGTGATACAGAGGGATACCTCAGTGGCATAGTTTGTGATGATGTCATGCACACTGATTCAAGATGGTAGATGTATGAATTTTTGAGGCGCAAGTGGGCTAACTTGTGGACAGTCTAACTGATTTGAACCAAATTTGCTGCAGCTGTAGGGACACATAGGATGCCCCAGTTGTGTAGTTGGTGATGATGTCATACTCCCCAAACCAAGATGGTGGACACGTGAACTTTTGAGGAACAAGTGCTCTAACTTGAGGACTGCCTAACCGATTTGAACCAAATTTGGTACAGTTTTACTGAGTTACATACAGGGACACCTCAGTGGTAAAGTTTGTAATGTCATCCACCCTAATCCAAGATGGTGGATGAATGAACGTTTGAGGTGAGAGATCTAACTTGTGGACCTCAATCTGAACCAAATTTAGTCCAGTTGTAGCACTAGTTGTAGAAAGGAAAGTAGGCTGATTATTTCTTACTAGAACAACTTATCTATTTTTTGCATATTCACCGACTTGCCTCTAGAAGACTATGTGCAACAAAAAATGGTTACGTGCAGAAAGATATTTGGTGCCATAATTTGCAACAACATACACTATCTGCAGAAAAAAAAATTGTACCCTGGTGAATACATATGGTACCCTGTTTGTCAGAATATGGGCTTTCTGAACAACCCTTGTAATCCAGAATTGCTCCACAAAGTCATATTCAGTAGATCAAAGTTTGCTTCCAGTTAAGTTGCCCATGAATACCTACAACATAACACACATCTGTATAAGCAGCTGAAATACTACAGAGTTGTCAAGTAACAGGCAAACATGGGGCTTCTGGAGTCTGGGCACTGCACGTTTGAAGATGTACCTAATTTTGTTTCAGCGGTGCTTTAATCATATTTTTGAACCTTGCAAGAGACTCATTTTACATGTTCAATCTAACAAACATCATAATATAGATGATGTTTGTTCAATCTAACAAACATCATAATATAGATAGTAAAAACTACTGTTGATCTCTAGTGTATTTTTAAGATCCTTGCTTTCAAGTTCTGTAGTGATGAGTAGTTAACAATGGAATATGGTCTGATTTTTCAAGATATTTCTTTTCACATCTTGTTATAAAGTTTTTACTTTGGGGGCAAATAGTGAATTTGAACATTGCAGCATGCCATTAAAGCTGAAAGAAAAACTTCCTCTCACTCTGTTTAAGCGTGCTTGCTTCTTAATGACAGGAAAAGGCATAACAAACAAAATGCTAGCATATTGTACCTTAGCAGATGCAGCTATACTGCACATCAAAAGCAAGAAATGTTCAGCACAGGTTTAACTGAATCTTTAAAAAAGTTAGTCACATCAAAACGGTCACATGCTGAACCAAATACAGCTGCGTGTTTTCTCTTCTGCAGCATAATACAAGAAAAGGTATATAAACAATCTCTAAACTTGTTTCTCAATTAGTACTTCCACTTGAGTAAGAGATGCCAAGTTGGATGTTTCAAAACCAGCTATTTGGGGGTGATTGAATATGAAGAAAGCAGCTGCACTGTTATTAGGAAAACAGCTTGCCCTCTTTCAGCTTTTGTAACAAAAGCTATTCTTCAAAATCCTCTTTCCACTTAAGATAAAGTTACAGGGATTTTCAGGGACCGACCCCTGTTTTAAAATGGTTTTTGGATGTGCTTTCCTTGATTTGGATGTGCTCTAGTGTATCTTTTGCAGAAGGATACATAGGATCTATTTTTAAGTTGCCATCCTGATGCTGCTGTTACATTGAAATGAATATTTAGGATGTACCACAGCAACGTCTGATAGATTATCCCCCAAATTACCAGTCATTTATGGACGCTCCTACTGAAGCCTAAAGCAGTGAGGACTGGATCTTGCACAGTAGCAACTTTTTTGTTTCATACACACTTTTGTGAAAGGGCATTCATATCCGAGATTCCTGATAGATGGAGGAAACTTGCTGTAGGAGGAAGCACTTGTATTACTGTGCTGGATGAATTACAGTGCAAGGTTTTATTTCCTACAAATATACTGGGCAGCTACCTAGTGTATTCTCAACAAAATAAACTCTAGAGCAGGGCTGGGCAAACTTGGCCCGCCAGCTGTTGCTGAACTACAACTCTCATCATCCCCAGCCACAACTAATCGGCTGAGGATGATGCAGTTTTAGTTCAACAGCAGCTGGAGGGCCATGTTTGCCCAGACCTTCTCTGGACAGTAGCATTTTGTGCATGACTGTGAGAGTCAACCCACCCCCCAAATATTGGATTATACCTGTAGGGATATGACACATGGAAGTAGCTTTAAGTTAATTTTAGTCTGAAACAAAAAGTGTTTTACTTTGCTTCAGATGAACAAAACTAGTCCTGGGAATAAACACACAGAAAAGTCCAAAACACTGTAAGGGGTAGTAACAATCAAGGTCCATTAATTCTGCTCTTCCATTTGGTGGGGAAGGGGGATTGGTTTTCAAGTCAAAATGGTAGCTACTGGGAAGCTGTAGAAGCAGAACAAACTCTAAGAAAGGTGGCACATAAAGCCTCCATTAAAACATTAAGCCTCCTTGGTGCATGGCAGTGGGGAACAGCATCTGCCCAAGAGGCTGCTTCAGGTCTCATGATAGGAGTTCAAAACTGGCTGCATACCTGTTCATAATCCCAGGTGTCTCCTTTTATTTTGAGTTCCTGCAGAGTATGAAGTGGCACACTTTTAGTGATGTATCTGAACTTCATGAGACAAAATACCTTGAATGTTCCTATCTAATGAAAGTGGCAAGAGTGGCACTTTGAATTCCTAGTTTAATGAAGTATGACAAATACACTGGGGAAACTAGGATATGTGCAATAATACTGCATAACCTATACTTTTGAAAGAAGTAGCATGCTAAGGGTGTTTAATTGGGGATTGTGAGAAATAATACAGGTTTTTAGGAAACGGGTGGGGGGAGAGATGAGATTTGTGCTGAGCTGCAAGTCAGACTTGTTAAACCAGTGAACACTACACTGCTACTCTTTTTGTTGTTGCTATATTGTACTTGGGGAAACTCAACAGGCAATGTTGCATATTGGGCATTGATTTAATAGATTAGGATGCCTGCTAAACTTGTTCCTGTCTCCAAAAATTGATGGCAGACAAAACTGCCTCTGTTTAAAAATAACCTTCTCATGGAAACTTTGTTAGAAAGCAACGTTCTCTATTTGCAGTTCATTAGGAGATGTACAGCTAGAACTCATAATGTTTGATTTTAAAAGTTCTTAAACTGGCCCTAAAAGCCTTTAGTCAGGCTTTACATGTTACACTGGTGATGTGTTGCTGCTGAGAAAGCAAGCCCCATTAGTGCCTCCCTGCAAGGGATGCACCTGCGTGAATCTGCTCCTGTGTAGTTTAGGTCAAGAGTGAAAGGGAGTCGGTGGGAGTTAAATCCTGGTGTGCTGGTTTCCCAGATAGTATACTTAGAAGGCCAACATAATTGTAGCTTTGAGCTAACAAGCGCCTCTCCTGCACCCCACCCTACCCCTGCAGCTTTCTTGGTATAATATTGAGGGTCCCTGAGACTCGTAAGAATGATTAGCAGATCTTCATACATTCCTAGCTTTTTAGTAATGACTGAAAATTCTGTAAAAGATCGTAGTTGTATTTGTTGTGGTCTTGGAATATATAGCAAACCACTGCTAATTCCAGCAGCAGTAGTGGTGTGGGGATTGTTGCTCCTGATTGATATGAGCTGGTCCAAATAATTCTAGGATCAAGTCGGTTGAAGTAAACTGTGTTGCATTTTGTGTGTTATAAAGCAGACCTTGGTATTTCTCAAATTCCCAAAAGATGGCCTTTTCCTTAGTACATTTCTTCCTGTTAGTTAAAAAAAAAAATGCAGTTTTATGACTAAATTTCTGGTAGGTTTTGCAGTCTTATGTTTCTGTGAACCAAATCCCAAAGAGACGTTACAGCTGATGAATGGCTGAGCCATTATTTTGCAGAGGAAAAATGGTAGTATATGAGGTTGAGGCACAAAGGCGTTCTCCTGAACTGTGTAAAATGCAGCATTGCATTTTGAAGTTCTAGAAGCACTGCATATCTGAATCTAAACTGTAAAAGAAGACATATTCCTGTCATCAGATCTTATTTGTCTGATTTTCATCTTTCCTAGATATAAAGAAATATTTTCTAATGTAAAACTTGTGTTACATCCAAAAAGAGGAATAGTAGCAAGCCTGGTGAAATTTTAAGTTCTGCATTGATATTGTACCAGGCTCCAATAAAAACACAGATTAGTATCAGGGAAATCTCAGTCCTCGGGACAGTCACAACTTGGATAACTAGTAGCTTACAGAAACAGCAACTCTTTGTATTCCAGAGGGAGTTACATTGTGAGCGTACAGTGAACTCGGGGATAAACACTGTGGACTCTATACTTCATATTAAGATATGATTTCAGTTCTCTACAAATTACTATCCTAGGTAATGGCTACTATCATAAGTCGCCTAGGTTTTTAAAGGGTTTTTTTTTTTTTTTTTTAATGGAGAACATATACGGAGGCTACTATAATGGCAAAAAAGGGAGTGTTAAAGTGGCTAAAGCAAAGAACTTGACGGAATCACAAGCAGGTGCTGAAGCAATTTATTAATAATTATTAAGTTGCTTATTAAGTTTGATCAGAGATGGAAGGAGTATACTGAAGATCTGTACAGCAGGGATGTCAACATCCAAGATACTCTAGAAGAAATTCCCTACTTGCAAGAACCTCTAGTATGGGAAGATGAAGTTAAATCAGCACTCCAGTCATTACCAAGTCAGAAGGCTATAGGAATTGATGGAGTAGCTACAGAAATATGGCAGGCAACAGAAGAATCAGTAAAGGCTCTAACCAAACTATGCCAGCAAATTTGGAGAATGACACAGTGGCCAACAGATTGGAAGAGGTCAGTCTACATACCCATACCAAAGAAAGGAGACTTAACAGATTGCGCAGACCATCACACAATATTCTTAATTTCACATGCTAGAAAATAATGCTCGGGATCATCCAATGTAGATTAGAGCCCTACGTGGAAAGGGAAATGCCAGATGTTCAAGCTGGTTTCAGAAAAGGCCGAGGAACAAGACTTATCATTGCTGACACCGGATAATTGAGAAAGCCAAAGAATACCAGAAAGAAGTCAATATGTGCTCTATTAACTACAGAAAAACTTTTGATTGTGTCAACCATGTAAAGTTGTGGAATATCCTTCGGGAAATGAGTGTCCAAGAACACCTCATTGTTCTCATGAGACCTATACACAGGACAGGAAGCCACAGTCCAGACAGAACATGGTGAAACAGAATGGTTCCAGATTGGCAAAGGAGTAAGACAAGGCTGTCTACTTTCTCCTTCTCTATTCAATTTATATGCTGAACATATACTAAGAGAAGCTGGATTGAAAGAAGATGAGCGTGGTTTTAAAATTGGAGGAAGAAACATCAATAACCTGTGCTACGCTGATGACACCACTCAGCTGATAGCTGAGAATGCAGATGATCTGCAAGCTCTAGTAATGAAAGTCAAGGAGCACAGTGGAAAAAACTAAATGTCAAGAAGACTAAACTAATGACAATGGGTACAGCAACCAGCCTCAGAATTGACAATGTAGACATTGAAGTGGTGGATAGCTTCTGCCTTTTAGGATCAACCATCAACAGTAAAGGGTTCAGCAGTCAAGAAATATGCCACAGACTAGCACTTGGTAGGGTTGCAATGAAAGCCTTGGAAAGGATATTTAGATGCCATGATGTGTCTACACCTACAAAGATTAGAATTGTTCGGATAATGGTTTTTCCTGTGACACTCTATGGATACGAAAGCTGGACTTTGAAGAAGTAAGATAGAAAAAGCATTGACGCTTTTGAACTTTGGTGCTGGAGAAGACTTTTGAGGATACCATGGACAGCCAGGAAAATAAAGAAATGGATCATAGAACAAATCAATCCAGAATTTTCACTTGAGGCACAAATGACCAGGCTCAAACTATCATACTTTGGACACATTATGCAAAAATCCTGCTCCCTTGAGAAGTCCATAATTCTGGGGAAGGTTGAAGGAAAGAGAAGAAGAGGAGAGGAGAGCTGGTCTTGTGGTAGCAAGCATGACTTGTCCCTTTAGCTAAGCAGGGTCTGCCCTGGTTTCATATGAAAGGGAGACTAGAAGTGTGAGCACTGTAAGATATTTCCCTCGGGATAGAGTGCCTCCGGGAAGAGCAGAATGTTCCAAGTGCCCTCCCTGGCTTCTCCAAGATAGGGCTGAGAGAGATTCCTGCCTGCAACCTTGGAGAAGCTGCTGCCAGTCTGTGAAGACAATACTGAGCTAGATGGACCAGTGGTCTGACTCAGTATATGGCAGCTTCCTATGTCCCTAAGAAGACGACCAGCAGCAAGGTGGATGGACTCTATTACAACAGCAATGAATGCACTACTGAGAGACCTTAAAGGCCAAGTTGAAGACGGATCATCCTGGAGAGAATCTATTTATGTAGTCACTAAGAGTCAATACCGACTTGACGGCACTTAATCAATCAATCAATCAATCAATCAAGTTGCCTGGCATATTCTAACAATTGTCAAAGGATGTTTATACATATCACTAAAAAGTAAAACCAGCATAACACTACCATTCTGTGAAAGAATTCAATAACATAAGAACCACTAAGTACAAAATGGGTAAAACAAAAAACTAATTTGCATTGCATAACTGTCTTAATACAAATGTAAATACATATGGAATTCCTTTTAAAGAGGTTGACAGAAGTTTTAAAAAAATGATTATCTAACCTTCCATACTTATCCAGTCTTTTATATGTACATGCTTAAAAGCTTAATTGATGTGTGGACTGTGATCCCCAAGATTTTTTTTTTAAAGTATGTTGTGAATAAATATTGAGCTTGCAGTAGAAAATCAAACTCCCACATATCATAAAGCCACTTTACATTTTTTAAAAAGTTAACAATAAACTTCAGTGCAAGTAAAACTGGATACATTGCAGGATTTCAAATGGAAAGTTCTCTTTTGTTATCAGCTGCAAGTCCTTCTATATCGACATACAGGAGACCCTCATTTTCCAAGGGTTATCCTATCGCATTTTTTGTTTGTTCATGGGTTGGTCATAGACCTGGTTTCTTTTGTTCCAGGCCAACGATAGCCCTGTTCTGGCTATTCGCAGTACTGTATAGAGACCTAGTTTATTTGTTTGTGTGCCTAAAACCTGGGCTATTTTTTGCTTTTTGTGGTATAGAGACCTGGTTGGTGGTGTCTTTGCGCATTTATTTATTTAAAATAAAGGTTATTTTCAGCTATTTGTGGCTTAGTGCCACTTGGAAATTACTTCTGGTGTCATTTCCAATGGCTATTTTGTGACTCTTCTGCACACATACAAAAATGTTCTAATTGGATGATTTGGGGGTTGTGGGGGCATTGCTAGAGAGCAAGGACCAGTCCAACTTTAACCAGGTGGTGGCCCATCCAAGACAATTGTAAAATCACAGGTGTCCCCACCCTTGGAACACCACTGACTGGAGCAGAAGACTAAATCGAGTGTGTGGCCAGCAATGTGTGTTGGTCCTGAGCCCACTTGAAACAGGCACATAGTTGTCATGGCCTCTACAAACTCCTGACAAAGTGGCCCCAGAGTGAACATCAAAGTCCCCAACCACCATCAGCCTGGGTGAGTCCAATGCCAACTCTGCAACGCAGTCAGTCAGATCAGTTAGGTTTTCTGTTGGGCAGCGGGGTGAACAATACACGAACAGAAGTTCCCATCCTCCCTGGACCCCAGACTCAGGTACACATACATTCCATAGAAGCTAATTCCCTGACACGGCTCCTGGTAAAGGAGATATTATTCATATGGAGCCACTCTTCCTCCCTGCCCACGTCCTCTCACTTCCTCCACAACAGAGAACCCTGGTGGGGGAAGCTGGGACCAGACTGGACTACTAGCTTCCCCCAACCAGGACTCTGTGATACATACCAGGTTGGCTCTATCATCCATAATCAAGTGGTGGATAATTTCTGTTTTATTTTGAACCAACCTGTCATTACAAAGAAGCAAAGTGAGGTTCTGTGGTTGGTTGGTACTGCTCCCCAAGGTCAAAGAGCTGGCAGGAAAGCTGGAAGGCCTAACAGCTATTAAGTTTCTGATCTTTCTCGTCCTGTAACAGCCTGCTGCCCTGCCAATGCCACATCTTCTGTTGCCTATCACCACTGGAATAGCTACCCCAGGAGCACCAAACACACTCTTGTCTCCCCATTTCCACATAACCAAAACACATACTTATATGTAGTTTCAGACTGATATAACAGAGAAGGTATATCTGGTGACAGCCACCCCCAAAGGCCACCACCCAAGGGGAGCCCCCTTGAACCAGTACTTGAACAGGACTTGGTGGTAAACAAGCAGCCATTGCAGGTAGATGATGAAAGGAACTGACTACGGCTAAAGCTCTAGCTGCTCCATTCTGGATTCCTTGATGCTTCTAACAGTAGCCTTACATACATTATTACTATTTGTATACCTCTTTGCAGTGAAAAGTTCTCAAAGATATTTACATAGATGAAGAAGATGCAGGTGGTGGTTTCCTGTCTCCCAAAGGGCTCACAGTCTACCAAAAAAACAACAACCCATGGTCAACACCATGAGTAGTAATTGGAAGGATGCTGGGCTGTGTTTGAATAGAGCCAGTTGCTTTTCCCCATGTGCTGGAGCTCATCAGAATGGGTTGTGGACTGAGCATGCTCGAGACAGGGCAGGATCATGTGATACTAGTTTCCTGTTACCAGGAGGCACTATAGGCCCAGTTCTGGTTCTATCTTGCTCGAGAGGAGAGTAGGTCTTGTGGTAGCAAGCATGACTTGTCCCCTTAGCTAAGCAGGGTCTACTCTGGTTGCATATTAATGGGAGACTAGAAGTGTGAGCACTGTAAGATATTTCCCTCAAAGGATGGAGCTGCTCTGGGAAGAGCAACTTTTGTTCCTGGCTTCCCCAAGATAGGGCTGAGAGATTCCTGCCTGCAATCTTGGAAAAGCCACTGCCAGTCTGTGAAGATGATACTGAGCTGGATGGACCAATGGTCTGACTCAGTATATGGCAGCTTCCTTTGAGTTCTCAGGTCTTGGAAAGAGCTCTTCAGTGTTTGAGATTTTTGCAGGCTAGTTTCTATTTCTTGACTTGACATTTTCCTTCTATCTTGCCTCCCCTCTGCCGCCCTGATTGTGCAAGGGTGGGAAAGGAACTGTTGGTAGTTATCTCTTACATTCCCAAATTGCTTATTTCTAATTTGACTAACTGGTGTTAGTCAAATTTCACTTCTGATTGTCTCCACTTTGCTCCACATGGAGCAATCTCAGGGTGGCAATTTGTTGCTTGGCTCCTTCTGAGGGCATGCAGCCAAACTCTAGCAGCAGAAGCCTGGTGTGGGAACTCCCATCTCCCTAAGATGGACTAGGTTGGCCCCCTGTGACCCCTTTCTGCCCCTTCCACAGCTGCGAAAGCCTCCTCCGTGGCCCACCCAAAGGCGGAGAAGAAAATAAAACATTGTTTGGAACCAGGCAAAGCCTCCAAAAAAGAAAAAGCACAAGAAGCCAGCCTCTGCCGTTTGGCTCAGCAAGTGCATTTTTATTCAGGCGGTTTGTCAGCAGAAAAAACTGTGCTGCCTCCCTGTGTGCAGAATCCTAACTACTGCCTACTGGGTGTGTCTGGAGGCTCAGACCCAGCTATCCCAGTGATTATTGTGGAGGGGGAAGGGGCTGGCCCACACATTTCCCCCGTGCCAGTGGCCCCATCTCATGAGGAAGTGCTGGAGAAACCAGAGGGTGCCCTTGTAGTGCCCTGAGATTTGCCTCCACATCGACTGTTGATGTAAGTACCAATGTCCCTCCTTGGGGACTGATGATTTCCATTACCCCATACATTGCTGACTGGTTGAGGGATTTCATTGTGAGGGAATGCAGGGTGTTATGCAACCTCTCCCTCCCTGCCCCTGTGGTACCACAGCCAGTTGCCCCTGCTCTCCCAACAGGGCCTCCTATCAGACCCAGACGTACTGCTGGGCAAATGTCTTCCTCCTCTCCTGACTCCAGCCCCAGGAGGGAGGCTATTCCAGTTTCAGAATGTGGCCTTTTTGTACCATTCATGAGAAGGGACACTAGAGACAAAAGGAGGGTGTGCCACACATCCTCCTATGAGGACCAACCAGCTCCACCTAAGCGCCTACATATGCATCCAACAGTCCCTATCCCTCCCACGATACCACTGGTGTTACCCTCGCCTGTACCTGTATTGGATCCAATTCCACCGCATCCATCTGGGAACCCGATCTTGCCAAGGTCAGATTCTGAATACTCTCACTCTCTTAACCTGTGGGTGTCTGATAGGGAATATGAGAGTTGTCTGAGGAAGCAGTCACACAACAAGTACTCATCTCATATCTATTCTCATCCATAGATTTTTTTGAAGTCCTTCTTGCTAAGGCTAAGAGGACTATTCATGATGTTACTCCTATTGAGGAATTGCAGCCCTCAACAGAATTGAACCAAAGTGTCTTCCCTTCCTTCTCCACTCTTTCTGCCACAGTCACTCCCCCCGCCCCAGTGTTCCATAGGGTCATGCTAGCAGAGTGGGAAAGACCCATCTCCTATAAGCCAGTGGGGGGTCTGCCCCAAGGAACATTACTCTCTTCCATAAGACATTACGTCGCTTATGGTGGTTCCTTATATTGACACCCTTGTGGCGCAACTCAGATCTGGTTCAATTCTGAATCCTGAGGGGCAGCAACAACTCAAATACCTGAGGATAAAGAATGCTATCTACTCCTTGGAGAAAAGCTCATGAGGCATCCGCCACGGTCATCAAGGTGGCAACCATGAAATTGATCTTCACCAGAGCATCAGTCATTTGGGCAAAAGAACTGGCATCGTTTATTCTGCCTGAAAACACCAAACTCTGCCAATGCCTCAATAAGATGGTGAAAGCAGCTGTTCTTATGGCTGACTCCAGCCTGGATTGCATACAACATACTTCTAGTGAAATAGGGTCCAGAGTCATGGCCCACAGATCTCTCTGGCTGAAGAACTGGAATGTGGATGCTAAATCCAAACTAGCACTTACATCTTTCCCTTTTCCAGGAGTCAACATAATTGGGGCCTCCCTAGACCCCATCCTAGTGGAGACAAGGCAAAGAAGAAGGCGATGCCATCAGTGCGCAAGGACTCTCTCAGGCCTTTTCGTTCTCCAAACCCTTCCTTTTGTCCCCACAGGCAATTCCAGGGACCACCATTCAACCAGCCCAGAGAGTATAGGAATAATAACTACTACTACTTCAGGGGTTTCGAATGCTCCCAATGGAAACAGCACTACAGACACCCTTCCAGATCGCAAGCACTCTGCTCTTTCGCCTCCAATGCATTCCACAACAAAAAACAATGACTCACACCCTGTGGGAGGCAGACTCTTAGAGTTCATTACCACATAGATGTCCACCACCCCAGACTGATGGGTGCCAGACATAATCTCCAGGGGCTATTTTCTCGACCTCGTACATGCCCCGTATGACCATTACATCTAGAAACCCAGGCAAACATCTCCAAATGATTCAAGGCATTCAACATACTGCAAATTTGGGCCATCGAACCAGTAATATCAACAAAAACATGTCTAAGTGTCTACATTATTTCCTGTGCCCAAGGAAGATGGCTCCTGGAGAGCAGTACTCTACCTCAAGAAGCTCAACAAATCCATTTTTAAAAAGGTGAAAAAGAAAAAAAGAGGGAGTTCAAGATGGAATCTCTTCATACCATCAAGGAGGCAATGGCATCAGTGGATCTCTTGGAGGCCTACCTCCATATCCCCATTCTTCCAGCCCACATGAGACTTCTCAGATTCTCCTGTGACCAGAAGCACTACCAATACAGAGCACTCCTGTTTGGCCTATCATTGGCCCCTCAAGTCTTTACAAAGGTCATGGTGACATTAATTGCACACCTCCACTTCCAGGGTACTCACATACATCCATGATCTTTTATCAGATTTGCCTCCTTCCATCAACCCCGAAGAGACACATACAGGAATCTCCAGTTCCTAGACAACCATGGCTTCATAGTCAATCAGGAAAAGAGCCACCTCCATCTGACACAGTCCGTTTAGCACCTGGGAACATTATTCAACACTGTCCAAGCATTGGTCTCCCTTCCCCAGGAACAGAAAGACAAGATATCAACTCTCATCACACCTCTCCAACAAAGGAAGATGGACCTGATGTTCTTGGCCACTGTACTGGGATCCATGGTGGCCTGCATGGAACACACTCCATAGTCCGGGCCCCCTCCAGTGGTTTCTCCTTCCCTGTCAGGAATTGATCATGGCAGGTGCACACAAACAGGTAAACATTCTTCTCGGAGTGCGCCAGTCACTCCATTGGTGGATCTCTCCAGAAATCCACAAAGGGCGCCTTCTGATGGACCCTCAAAAGAATAGTAGTGACCACAGATGCCAGCCTCACCAGTTGGGGCACCCACTACTTGAACCAATAAGCCCAGGGATGCTAGTACCCCAAGGAGTCAAGCCGAAACATCAGCTGGCTAGAGCCTCCAGGCTGCTAGACTCTCCCTCCTACGGTTTCACCATCTTTTGCAGGAATGCCATGTCCTAATCCACACGGGCAACATCACCACCAAGTCCCATGTCAGTCATCAGGGAGGCACCAGATCTTGGTCCTTGACAGCGGAATCCAATCTCCTCTTCCAGTGGGTGGGAAAGCATCTAGTGTCGGCCACAGCAGAACACCTCAGTGGGGCCAACAACCTTCAAGCAGACTAGCTCAACCGGCACACAATGGGCCCAGCAGAGTGGAGCCTCCACCATTCTGCCTGCTGATGTCACACCTGGGCCAGCCAGAGGTCGACCTCTTCGCGTCCCCAAAAAACCATATTCTCCTGTGCTTCTTCAGGTTTCAGTCTCCTGTGGCAGAAGTGACCAATGCCCTCACGACTCTTTGGCCATAGGCCCTGCTCTACTCTAGTCCACCTGCCCTGGCAACTCCCCCTCCGAATGGACCTTCTCTCACAAGGTTCCCTCCTTCACCCGGATGCAGAGGCTCCAACTCTCTGCCTGGAGGTTGAACTCACAAAGTGAAATGTTCAGGGCTATGTCCCCCAAGTCCAAGATAAGATTCTGGCCTCTAAGCACCCGGCCACCAATCACATTTACCAGGCCACATGGGCAGCCTACTCTCAACTGGCACATAGAAAACATACTGACCCTATCTTGGTGGGAGTTCCCGAGGTCCTGGCTTTCCTCCAGTCTGGGCTTGTGTTGCAGCTCTGCCCTAGCACCCTGAAATGCCAAACCTCCACTCTGGCATGAGTTCTGGACCTGTTCTCTCCTGGGTGGTCCACACTTCACCCACATATTACACGATTCCTCAAGGGGACCCCAAGATCTCTCTCCTGGTCAGTCACTGCCAACTCAGACCCCATCAGTGTATATGTGAAGTCAGGGTATGTTTGGTTGGTTTGTTTTTGCCCTGATAAGCATACTTTTCACTTGCTTACATTGAATCACATTTGCTATTTTGCATATAATATTTTTATGTTATCTCCAGTTTGGAGAGATCCTTTTGGAGCTCCTCACAATCTCTTTTGGATTTCACTACCCTAAATAGTTCAGTGTCACCTGCAAACTTGGCCACTGTGCTGCTTACTCCTTCTTCTAAATAACTTATGAACAAGTTGAAGAGCATTGGTCCCAGTACAGATCCCTGCGGGACCCTACTTCTTACTTATCTCCATTGAAAAAGCTGTCAATTTATTCCTACCCTCTGTTTCTTATCCTTTAACTAGTTGCTGATCCACACATGAACCTGTCCTCTTAGTCAATCACTGCAAAGTTTACTCAAGAGCCTTTGGTGGGGAAACTTGTCAAAAGCTTTTTGGAAGTCCAAGAATACTATGTCAGCTGGATCACCTTTATCTACGTTCCTGTTGACACCCTCAACTCCAAAAGGTTAGTGAGGCAAGACTTCCCTTGCAGAAGGCATGCTGGTATCCATTTAAAGGTAAAGTATACTGTCAAGTCAGTGTCAACTCCTGGCGAACACACAGCCCTGTGGCTGTCTTTGCTAGAATACAGGAGGGGTTTACCATTGCCGCCTCCTGCGCAGTATGAGATGATGCCTTTCAGCATCTTCCTATATCGCTGCTGCCTGATATAGGTGTTGGAAACATACAAGCGGGGAATTGAACCAGCAACCTCATGCTTGCTAGACAAGTCACTTCCCCGCTGCGCCATTAGGTGGCTATGGTATCCATTTACCACCTGGAAAATAACAATGTGGATGCATGTTTGTGATAATTGGTGGTTGGACTGGGTACAGCTGAAGACACCTGTCATTCTGGATTATTGCATCTTTGATGTTTGTCCTCTTTTATGTGCAACTACCTGAAGGCCAGTCAAATGATGGCCATTGACTGGGAGCTAGCTAGCTAGCTAGCTATTTATTTATTTATTTATTTATTTATTTATTTGATTTATATACCGCCCTTCCAAAAATGGCTCAGGGCGTTTCCAAAAATGGCTCAGTTGTGTTTTGATCACTGCCTTTCTTCTCCTTTAGTTATATTAGTCTCTTTTCCTGCCTTCCTCTAGTTCTTTTTGTCTGGATGAGTCAAACTGTGGCCCTCTAGTCACAATAGCCAGAGATGATGGGAGTTGTAGGCCAGCGGCAGCCAGAAGGCCTCAGTTTGACACCCCTGGATTAGAGCATTAGTGATGGAGTGTCTTAGCCAGCCAGCAGAAGTCACTAGTTGATAAAAGCATTGTGGAAAAGTGATAGTGACATAAATGCCTCTAAAAACCCACCACCCTGCTGCAGCCTGCTTGCCTTTCCAGAGGCCTGGCCCTCCATCGAAAAGGATGGCATTTATTTTAAGTGTAATTTTGTCTGTCTGTCTGTCTATCACATTTATATACTGCCCAAACTTTCTTCTCTGGGCAGTTAACATAAAACTATTAAAACACATATTAAAAAGTTAAAACAATTCAACAATTTAAAATCAATCACAAATTAAAACCAACAAATTTTAAAAGCATGAGAAAGCTTGGTTAAAAAGATGGGTTTTCAGATTTTTTTAAAAAAATTGCCAGAGATGGGGAGGATTGTATCTTATGGAGTGTAAGGGAGGTGAAGAAGATAACTGGGGCTTGGATTGTGTCAGCTTGTCTCCTGACCTTGGTCTGGAGAGATTTCATAGCCTCCTGGCCAAACACCTCCCCAAAGCTTAGTGTGGACAGCTTGGAGGATGGTCTGTGTAGCTGCGCTTTGCCCTTCTGTCTTCCTGAGTGCTGGCAACTATTTCCAACTGTGAGCACTAATTTTCATCTGCCCCAGCTTGGAGTCAAATGTGAGCGAGGCGACTGAGTTTTTTTGGGAGCCTATAAAGATGGAGGGGGTGCCAGCGGCACAGCAGGCGGTGCAGCTGGTTTGCCCACTTGTTACTGACACTTGGCTGAAGTTAATTTGTAATGTGTCTGGGTTTGTCTGGAGATGGGGAGACAGGGGGTGCCTTCATTGACTGTGAGGCAGCTATACCGGTAGTGGTGGAGGATAGAAGTAACGTTGGCAGGTCAGCCAACGTTAAGGTCAGAGTAAAATTAATTAAGGTTCTAAGGTGGCTGTTCCCTGTAGGATGGAGTGTACAGCAAGTCTGGACTTTTATTAACCCTTAAATGTAGTGGAAGGTGAAGGAAAGCATGGTTTTGCTGTGTGAAAACTATCCACGTCACACATTAGAAATGATATACATTCGATTCTCCTGTCCCCTAGGAATCTCAGTAGCTGCAATAGTCTCCTCTGAATACTAGGTGTTAGGCACAAATGGAGAATGACCATCACTTGCATGTGAACCTTTTAGGGCATCTGTCTGGCTGTTGCTGGAACCAGAACACTGACTAGTTGGCCCATCTCTCTCTCTCATCCAGCCAGGCAGTTCTTTGGGCTGTAAACTTCAGAGGAATGATTATGGTGACAATATTTGTTTATACAGAGGTCTCTTCCTATCCATACAAATTTCTACAATTTGGATATTTGGAACACATTTGTTTAGATTTAGCAAATGCAAGTTGTATGTGGAAACATGTTTTGGTGCATGAATTGCCTTTGGTGGATTAGACCAGCACATGAAAAAAGGAGTTAAGAGGGAAGGAAGACTTTCATATCCAACATCTGGGAGTTGAAAATGGTGTCCAGATTAACATTGCTTATGCCAAATAACATGTGTGAAGCACTGGAGACCTTTCCTGGTCCTCCCCCACCTTCTGTATGTGTGAATGGAAAAGATATCCTTGAGGATCCCACAATCCTCTAGGAATGCAGGGAAGAGGACTTGACATGGATGGTATCAAATGTGGGGAGTAGGGATAGAATGGAAAAGGCAGGTTCAGTGCTTGAGAGCCACCAGCATTAGCCATCTGTTCTTCAGCAGAGGTCATGTGGTGTAATATCACTGGCTGACATCTAAACTGTTTCACATGTGCAGTGGGGGTGGGTTGACTTCTGCAGATTCCCTCCATGCCTTTGGAAGGAATGCATGTGGCTTCTCTGGAACCTGATCATAGCAAAAACTTAATAGAATAGTCACACTGGAACCAGCTATGATAGCCTTTATCAGCTTTTTGTTATGGGACTGTGCTTAGTCATTTTAAAAAAAAGGCTTATCAAAGGGCTAAGAAATGGCAAGGTTTTTTTTAAAAAAAAGATGTGCTGTTCAATTTCTGAAGAATAGCTTTCTTTGGCTGCTCTGCTTCTAAAAGTTGGCTTCTAAACTGTGACTTTCCCTTATCAATGGTGACCTGGAAGCTAACTTGGTAACCTACAGACTGGATGACTCTAACATGGTCATTGTGGGGTTGCCTTTTGAAGACTGTATGGCTGCTTCTCTGCCTGCCCTTGATGTCTACTACAAAGTGAGAGGAAACTAAAGCCCTCATGAGTTTTCTGAATTCCCTGGAGAACTTGGTGAGTCCGTCTGCCTGTCTACCACAAAGTGACAGGCTTGTCCCAGTCAGAATCATCTGATGTATGGAGAACTCTAGGATGGGGTGTCTGTGCTGACTGAGAGAGGGATAGTCTCCAGAGATTAAATACAGTAACCTGTGGTGAACACATATTTTTGGTCCCCTGTATACAGTACATGACTAATAAAGGGTACTGTTCGTGTTGTGCAGGAACTGGCCACCATATAGAAAAGTCTGGAAGTATCCTTTGTTTGCTTGCAACAAACTTGTGGGTCCCTGTTCTCGGAAGACATAATTGGGTAGCAGAGTAAGTCAGCAAACACCTGCTGTTCAAATTGCTCAAAAACATAACCTTTATTTTTATTCCTTGGATATTTCCGAGTGTTTCGTTGGACTCTCTCTTCCCGCCCCTTCATACAAATGTCTTGTGTCCTATAAGTGAATGCGGGATTGCTCCTTATACTGTGTACTGTTGGTTTTGAAATTGTAGAATTATTACCTTGTTACCAACTCTGGACAAGATTTAGGTGCCCACATTCTAGATGAAGCAGGTGGAGGGTGTGTGTGATAATTTGGACAACCAAATGTCAAATGCCCCTTGTTGACTGACATTAAGATGCCATACCCCAGTGAGCTTGTGGCTGATGCAGTTGTTAATCATTGTAAAATTGGTCTGTGTCTATTAGAGGTATTTGAAACCATTGTGAATAGCTAAGATCTTCTTCTCCAGCAGCTCTGTGGAAAGAAGATGCCATATTGAGAATCTTGCTCATATAAGAGAAAGGAATTTGCAAATAAAAAGGCATTCCCTCAAAAGCCTTTAATTTTAAGGAAACGTTCTGCACTCAGTGGAGCAGGTATCTTTCAGAGTTGTGTATGTAATAGATTTCTTTCCCATTCTCTATTACAGCTCGGAGCATAAAACTCACATTTACAATAAATATATGATAAATAAGACACCCTTTACCTGAACTGGCATCAGATGTTCTATTCTGACTGAATCTAATGCAGAGTAAGAGCAAGCTTGGCTCTTCTTTCTTTTTAAAGCAAGAGAAGTCTCTTATTAGGATCTAAAGAACTGTGTAACTAATTCAGCATGCCCAAGGGGACATTCAGTTTGTGTTTCCAGCACAGCATTTCCCTATGCCACATGGCATACTGCTTTTGAAATTGTAAGGATTTATAAAAACAATGTTGAGATATAGCACAGGAGTCCTTTGTTTGGAACAGAAAGAAGTCCAACATCCTATTGAGCATGGCCAAGTCCTTGGACACACCTGATGTAGTTCTTCAGATCCCAGCTGTGCAGATCTGTTGCCACAGAACTATACAGTGGGAAGTGTTGTTCTCTGTTTAAATCCTCTAGTGGACTTTCTGGTAACCAACCTGTCCTGCTAACCAACATCTAGTGGACTTTCTGGTAACCAACCAACCAACAAAACATGTGCTTTGTGCTGCTGTTCACAGAACCTGCACAATGCAGTTGATCCAGTATATACAGCTTGTAGAAAAAATCCAGCAATGTTGCAACAAGTGACTTCCCAGTTTGGCACCTAGAAGGGAATTGTACACTCAAAAATATCATTCAACTCAACAGTCCTATTTCTAGGAGGGGGCTAGGAACTACATGTCAAGTCAAGAACAGAAGCATCTGCAACATGTCTGGATAAGATGGAGAACTGGTGCTTATGTCTTGCATAAAACTGAATTTGAAACTGAGTGTGTTTATAGAATGAGGCTTTCTTCATTTCCTTCCTACCTGAAAACAAACTCCAAATATTGGCTAGTGGTATGGATTTGAATGGCTCTTTGCCTGCTCCTCTCTGTCTAGGTAGCTATAATACTTTCATAATGGGTCTGTTAACTAGTGATAATGCTACATCCTGGCTTTCTTGGAATTTACTCTTTCTCAATGGATAAATGTCTTGAGAGCATCACTATGGCAGCCTAATCCTGAAAATGTTGCATTGAAATAGAGCCCTAATAAAATAAGTCCTGCAGAAATAAGTCCTATTGATTTCAATAATGTCTTTAGGATGCAGGTGTAAGATGAACTAGGCTTTTCTGTCCAGTACTGCAGTGGCTTCTGTTTATTCTTGGAATAGATAAAATGAAGTGAAGAGAAGTGGTGGTTAATGAGAGTTTGCTTTTTAAAGCCTTGTTTTGGGAGACTGCCACTGAGAAGCAAGGTCTTTAAAGTAATTTTTTAATTACTGTGTAGAATCAGCACTCTGACACAAGACCCACTTCAGACTACTGTGGTGTTTGTTCTAGCTTGCTCCGAGAGAAACATCTAGTATTGTAAACAACTGCTTGTTGCTTTTGTAAAATTGTGTGCTTCATTTCAATCTGACTCTTAAGTAATGAAATGTTTCTCTAACAATAATAATAATTTTTTAAAGTACCTGGTAAAGCCAGACTGATTTGTATTTGTGTTGTTTTTCAAAAAAAGATATTTCTAACTAAAATCTTTGTTTTCATATTATTAAGCAGCTTCCTTGCTACAGCTTTGTTGATTTTAAAAACCAATTTAAATGAAGTTGATTGCTTGTGACATTCTGAAATGCAGCTTCAGAGTGAGTGACAATTGAATTTTAATCTGCAGGAAGAAGGCATTCCTAGTGAAGTTGCTAAATGATGATGCTCTTCCAAAATCCTCTCTCTTTTCCTTCTTTCTGGATTTCTTTTAACTTTCCTTCTTGGGGAAAATCAATCATGTTGATGAACATGTCCATTTCATTAGTGCCTTAATTTCTGAAAATCTTTGACTTCTCTGGTCTAGAGATTTTACTGTCTAATAATTTAGGGCTTCTGAATTATCACCAAAACAAATTGGAAAGTTTACTAATAAAGCACCTCTGCAGTAGAATGTTACCTAGCCTTGTTACCTAGCCTTGTAATACTTATATAAAAGCTGTAGTTGCCACTTTGAAGAATATATGAGAAGAATGGGAAGAGCAGCTCCATGTACTCTTATGTTAACATAAAGCTCACAAGAATTGGCTTACTAGTTTGTACCTTAGGTTTTTCTTTTCCTCTAAAAGTAAAAACTCAGGGAAGTTACCACCAGTATAGATGGCTTATTGATAAATTATTGGGATTTTTTTATTCCTAATGTGCTTCACTGTCTACCTTGGATATTTGCTATTTTCTTACTCGTTCACTCAGTTTAGAGAGATTTCCATTAGTTTGGGTTCCAGTATCTTTTAGTGCTTTGTATCTATAAATGTGGCAGACTGCTTCCCCGCCCTTATTCCAGCACATTTATTTAGCACAGATCTCAATAGAGTACACTGCAGTATTACTTTCCTCTAATGCAAAGTACAGTATCACATTTTTATTCCTAGAGTCATAGAAAATGAGAGTTGGAGGGGATCTTGGTGGTCTTCTCCTCCCTACTTCCCTGTGCAGGAATCTGCTATAGCATCCCTATAGAATTTCCCTCCCATAAAATTTTAGGATGCAGATTGCTTTCTGGGTGTACCAGATTTGGATCATAAGGCCTTGTCTCGAAGTCGTCCCCCCTAAAAGCCTTGGTGAGGACTTCTTATGATAAGCTTTTCAAAAGTGTAGTGGTTAACATTCTTCCTAATGAAGTGCCTGTGCTTCTGGGGACTGGGGTATATGCAGCTGGAGCCCTTGTGCAACTCCATCCCCCTGCGTGAATGTAGTTGTGCAAGGGCCTTTGGATTGCTCCCTGTGCTTTGGAAGGTCTATGCAAAATTAGAAACACATCCCTGACACTCAGTCCAGTGGCATGAAGGTTCCCATTGTGCCCCTGCAGGGCCTAGAAGTGCAAGTGCTTTAAGATGTTCGCCGCTGTCTGTTGCATCACATTTATCTATGTGCTTGTCCCCCTTGAGGAAAATCTCTAAAGGATGGTGAAGTTTGGACATCTCTGTGCAGAGGCCATGCTGGTTTTTCCTCTGCAAGACTTGTTCACCCAAAACTCCTCCTTTTTGCTTGGGACAGAAGATAAACTGGCAGAACTATAATTTCACTAGTAACCCAGTCCACCCTTGGCTGCTTTCCAGTCTTCTGATAAGATGGCTATCATTAAAACTGGTGATTTTTAAAATTAAAAAACCAGTGGTTTCAAGGTTGAGTTTAAATGAAGCTCAACCTCTTGGTGAAATGCCATGTGGTCTTGGTACCAAATTGTATACTATCTATTAAATGCTGGGATATGTGTGTTTAGGCAACTTTGTCATAAAATAGCAGCCATGGGGATGCTGATGGTCTGGGAGGAGGATCAAGAAGGGTTTGCAACCAGCTAGGGAAGAACATTTTAGTCTCCCTGCACCATGGTCAAAAGTGAGAATGTTGTCCCTCTGCTACACACACTCTCACTCTATTTCCCTTGGGAGGAGAGCAGCCCATGGCACTAATAAGTATTTCTCTGGAGATAAATAGCAGCCTTGGGGTGTGTGAGAGAGAGAGAGAGAGTTGGGGAAGAGATTGATTTCCAGCCCAGTCCTGGTGAGAGTTAAAACATCTGTCTTGATCATGGTTGTGCGACACAATATTCTTATATAAACACATATCCATATCCAAGCATGTAGTTTGGCTCTTAGTGAACCCCTGCTTTGAATCTCAGTCCATTCTTCCATTTCTCTTTAATGTGTTAAAACTATGATGACTTGTGCATTATACTTCATTCCTCTGCATAGCCACAGGGGTATTAGTCTCTTTGCTATCCCCCACCCTGTTTTTGAAAACATCCAAATTCTAATTCATAGAGGCTTAAAACTAAATATTGCAATAAGCATCTGCAGAACATCTCTAAATTTAAAACAATGGATTAATGTGAGATGCCTTTGACTGTCTCACTGTTATAGCCTCCTTGGTTCCAACTATCCTGTAATATTATATACAGTATCTAATTTTGTCTTGAAAATAGATTCTAATTTAATGCATCTGATCTTACATTTTATTTGCCCTAAATAATATACACTGGACTAGAGGGAGTGAGTGGTGGGGAAGCAGAAGATAGGGAGAATATCCTCCCCACCCCCCGCTCAGTGCCTTTTAGTACATGTGGGATATGATCCTTCCGCACATCCCATCAGTTCCTGCCTCTGAGTGAACTATTAGTAAAAGCTGGTGGAATTTTTTCCTAGCTTTTCCACAGCCCAAAAAGTTGGGAAGAGCAGCAGTGAAAACCAGATCAGAATAGTGTCAGTCTTGCTCTGCTGCTTGAAAAGCTAATAATGACCTTGGAAACAGGGAAGATATTCTTGTGTATCTGAGAGGAAAGCATTGCATTGGATCACATGCATGGTTGCTTCTATTTCTATAAACAAACTTCCTTTAATTGGAAGGTTTTCTTTTGCCGAAATTTGTACTCTTGTGTGGGTTTGCTCTTGTATACCTGCACTCCGTTTATCAGGGAAGGTTTCCTATTTGTTATGGACAGAAACATTGCCTTGTACTGGCTGCTTCTCCAAAGGAGGTCTGAAACTGTGGGCTGGGGAGCAGGGCAACATTCAGATTGATTTAGACATGACTAATCCCCTATTGAAATTAATGGATTTTAACATTCTTGTGACAAACCTAACTTTTGTCACATTGATTTTCAGTGGTGCCTCGGGTATGACTAACATAATCTGGACATTGCTCAGGGAAGCTTCTGTCCATTGCACCAACCAGGAGGCACCCCCAGTCAGTGTTCAGATATGGGAAGGGAGAATTTCAGAGGGCTTTGTCCCTTATTACTGGATTTACCGTAATCACAGACTAGGATTTTTCCCAAGTTCTTTCCCATGTGTGCATGTGTGATGGGATAGGAATGTTGTAAACATGGCCATTTGGAGTGTGACAAATTTGGAGTGTGACAAATTTGGAGTGTGGCCATTTGGAGTGTGGCCATTTGGAGTGTGACAAAGCAAAATGGAGCACTGGCATAGTCTGGAAGATTACATGTTGTGGGTACTAAAAATCGGGATCAAACCACTGAAGTGGTATTTCAGAAATTTCTGAGCAGGCCTGGCATCAGTGTTGTGATTTGGTGCCTAGTGAGGTTCACTGCTCAGCAAAGGAGGCTAGAGATGAGCAAATGTTTTTCCTGTCTTCACAAAGGGGAAACTATACACCTATCAGTTTGCTATAGTTACCTAGAAATATCCTAGAACAGCTGATCACTTAGTCTGTGTCCATTTAGAAGAGAATCAGGTGATGAGTAGGAACCAGCATGGATTTGTCAAGAAAAAGTCCATGCAGACTAATCTCGTCTCCCTTTTCAATATCTACTAGTTTAGTAGATGGTGAGAATGCTGTGGACGTTGTGTCTTGACTTCAGCAAAGCATTTGACAGTCTCCCACAATATCATTGTTGACAAGCTGGTAAAAATGAGGGCTTGATGATACTACTGTTAGGTGGCTTCACAGCTGGTTGAACAACCATGCCCACTGAGTACTCAGTGACTCATTGTCATCCTGGAGAAAACTATTGTCTCAGAGCTCTGTCCGGGGCTTTGTGCTGGTCAATATTTTAATAAATGACTCGAAGAGAATGAGAAATACAATTTTTCAAATGGTATACTGTTGCTTTTCTTTAGGAAGCATGGTAAAAGCACTATTTGAATCATTTGAGCAGTGTGATATCAAGTAAACCAGTGTGACACTTGTGTCCCAAAGGGATTAATTCTCTGTGCTGAAGAGATGGAGCAGCATAATGAATAGATTCAATAGACAAAAAAGCTTTCAGTTTAACATGTTATGCTAAGGGCTTACCACATTCACTTAGGCTCCAAATGCCAGAAAATTATGTGCATTAAGGCCACAGCCTTAACAGACATGCTATTTAGGCAATATAGCCATGATATGTTATCCTGTATTGTGGTTAATTCCAGCTACACCACTGTGTTGGAGCTAGATGGTAGGGATATGCATGAAACGCATTTTGAATTTGATTTCAAGCTTGAAACAAAACACAAAATGGCTGAAACGTTTCATTGAAACAGAGGTTGAGCCAGCTGTTTTGATGTAACAAACTTGAAACCTTTTGAGTGTTCTGGCCATAGGGAACAAAGGGGAACTCAAAACACTCTGTTGTTGCCCATGGATAGCTCCTAGGTACACCAAAGTGGGTTGGCTGGTATGGCATGATTGGATACCTACCACCCAACCCACAAAAGAAATGGGCAGGCAGGTGACTTTTTTAAACCTAAGATCCTTTTTTAAACCTAAGATCCAAGTTAAAATAATCACTTGCTTACCCATTTCTCTTGTGTATTGGGTGGTAGGTATCACCATCATGCCCTACCACCCAACCCACATTAGTGTCCCTAGGAGCTACCAATGGGGAACAATGAGGTGTTTCAAGTTCTGCCATTGTTTCCTATGACCACAACAAGTTGCACTCACATTCTGCACGCACACAAGTTTTGCATTGCAATTTGCAACACATTTTGCAACACTGCCTTGAAAAACACTACAGATTAGAAGCACACAGTAAAAGAGAACCTGTCCCTCCCAACACAGAACACACAGTTTCAAACAGAGGCCAAAAAAGAATCACAGACCAAATTGTGTTCTCACACACATAATTGTCTCCTTCCTTCCTAGCACTGCAACAGTTGTCACAGCAGCACCTTTAGCAGCAAGCCTAGCCATAAGTTCAACTACAGCAACTTCAACCACATTTTGATTGATTACACCTTGCAATGCAGATTGCAGAGCAGTGGGTAAAGCATAAGTTAGTCTCAAGGCCAGACATGGAGCTCATCTCTCGGCAATCACCAGTAAATATTACTAACATGCTCTCTTGCACGCATGTGCAAGCACGCACACACAGCTGCTACTGTCTATTTCTTGCCACAACACTATCTCACAAACCAACTAAACCACAGTTCAAGGCAGGCACCCAAGTTCTGCCTTTGTCAATCTAAGATCTGGCAAAACCAGATAGTGCAGCATATTATACTCAGTGCTGAGAAAAGAAAAACACAAGATCAAACCTTCTTTCTTCCTCTCCTGATATACTATGCCTGAAGAGGATATAAGGGCTCTGTCTGCCTCCCAGTTCTGAAATGCTCTGAATTCATTTTGAATTTGAAATTCCCTCTTCTCTCCTCCCAGTCAATGCCGGCACAGTTGCTCATGACAACACTTAATTTGTATGATCACAAGCCAACCAAGAAGCAAGGAGATTGGAAGCCAGTATTGGAAAACCATTCATCAAGAAAAGAACAGCCTTACAAAATGGTGCTTGTTAGGTTAATATTTTGACATAAAGCCCTCAAAGGTGTTTGACAAGCTCAAAACAGGGCCTTTATTTAAAGGGTGAAACACTTGAAATGGCCCATTTTGAGTAGAAATGTTCTAATGGTTGGATGTTCTGCACTTCCCTACTAGATAGCCAGTAATGACATAATAGTTCCTGCAACTGAAGTTAGCATTACACATTACAAAATATCCAACTTTGTAACCAACACCACCCCTACAAAATGAAAGTCTAAAGGGATCAAAGATTACCTAGTCAAACCCCTGCTAAGTGCAGAATATCTGCAGCTGAAACCTCCATAGTAATTATTCCATCTCCAGAACTGTGTGGTTTTTATCCTACTTTCCAGAAGGCTTGTGAGATCACCTGATATTCTGTGTTTGTGACTGTCTGTGTCCCCCCCCATCAATTTCACAACACTTGAACCAATGTGAACCAAACCAAGTACAGTTGTAGGGACACCTCAGTGGCGTAGTTTGTGATGATACCATCCACCCCAATCCAAGATGGCGGATGCATAAACTTTTGAGGAGCAAGTGGGCTAATTTGTGAACCGCCTAACTGATTTGAACCAAATTTGCTACTGCTATAGGGACACACAGGGATGCCCAAATGGTATGGTGTGTGATGTTATCCACGCCAATTCAAGATGGTGGGCGCATGAACATCTGAGGGACAAGTGGGCTAATTTGTGGACTGTCTAATCAATTTAAACCAAATTATGTGCAGTCGCAGTGAATGGCACACAGGTACACCTCAATGGCATAGTTTGTGATGATACCATCCACCCCAATACAAGATGGTAGATGTGTAAATTTTTGAGGTGCAAGTGGGCTAACTTGTGAACTGCTTAAGCAATTTGAACAAAATTTGGTACAGCTGTAGGGACACATAGGGATGCCCCAATGGTGTAGTTTGTGATGTCATCCACCCCAATCCAAGATGGACATGTGAACATTTGAGGCTCAAGTGCAGTAACTTGAGGACTGTCTAACCGATTTGAACCAAATTTATTACAGTTGTACTGAGTGACACACAGGGACACCTCAATGATGTAGTTTGTAATGATGTCTTCCACCCAATCCAAGATGGCGGATGCATGAATGTTTGAGGTGCAAGAGATCTAACTTGTGGACCTCTATTCGAACCAAATTTAGTCCAGATGTAGAGACAGTGAAAGGAAAGTATGCTGATTAGGTCTTACTTGAACAACTTGTTTTGTTATGTGTGTGTAATTCTGAAACAACCCTCTAAAATAGGTCAATATTGCCCACTGCAGTGTGGGGACAACTGAGCTAAGAGGGTGCCTTCACTATACTTAGGTCAGTGTATTACTTAAGAATATATCTAAGAAACTGTAGGTATGCAACAAGAAAAAACAGCGCTGGACCTGTTCTTCGGCATCCATGACTCTTGACCTTTTACTAGCGAATTTAATTGACCAGAAATGATTACAACTTCCTGGAAACTAGGCTCCATTTCAAAATAAGATTGTCTACTGGGATTTGTTTTCTCCTTAGGAAAGGTACTGACTATTTTGAAAAAGCCAATGAATTTAGCACTTGAAGAAAACTGTTCTAGCAGAATAGGTAAGGAGCCAGCCGGAAAATTAAGGAACCAGATGGCTGTTAATGGAACTACCCCGGGATGATTGGTAAACACACCAAAAATTGTGTTCAGGCTTTGTGTGGGGAAATTAGCTCAGAGTAGAGCAGTTCCACATCAGAATAAACTTAAGGCAAAGTGTTGGTTGCAGGAAAATGACCAGCTGAGAGAGAGATGTTCAAAAACAAAGGTTTTATTTGAGGGTAAGGGTACAGCGGAGTAAGAGAATCACTTAGAGCAATACATTAGCAAAAATAAGTTACAAGATTAACCATACAACTGCTAAGAGAAAATTTAGCTTAATGTCTGAATCAAAGTAACTTCTAGGCTGGCCAGAGAAAGGAGGCTCAGAGAAACAGGCTCTTGGATTTAGGAGAGAAGAGACAGGGATAGAGGAGGCCCAGATTGGAGTGCAGCAGTTATCATACAACCTCTGTTCTTCCTTTAGTAGTGGGTGGCTCATGAGCAACTATCAGACCTCTTTCTTCGGGGGTAGACTGGCAAGCAGCAAGCAGCGAAGGATCAAGAAAGCTGGACAGAAGGGATGGATCCAAAGGGCATCTGTTCTTGTGAAGTCAGCTCCGGCTGTTAGTGAGGAGGGCAGTGTGGATCAGATCTGGCAAAGGAACTGTTTGGGGGCCTGGAGCAAAGGTGGCCAGCAGAGCAAAACACAGCTAAATGGTATAGCAAGTGTTTTTCAGAGTAACGGGTGACTCCACAAGGTGGTAACCAAGCAGGTAGCATTGTAGGCCAAGGGGAGCACACTGGCTAGAGAATCCAGGGACAGATCAAGTCCAAAAAATGTCCGGGGTGTGTGTGGGGGGGACATTCCAATTGACCTTTTTTGGTTAGGGAATTTCCGGGGAATCTCAAAAGATCGCATTGTGTCTGCCGTGCTGCATTACAACACAATGCATGAATAGGATGATGCAAATGGAGAGGTTGAACGTGCAAACATGGGGACTCTTTTCAGTCAGAAACACCTAGAAAATAATCAGCATTTTAATGGGCACACCTCTGCGTTTCTATGGTCCATTTAGTCTCCTGCTGATAGGAGGAGAGTTGCCTTCTCAAAGCCTTATCAGACTTTCCTGCTGAAGTAATTGATTTTTAGCTCGTTTGAGGCATCTATGGAGGGGAAGTGAACCAAAGAAGGGTCAGTCATGCAGAGAGACCTTGAATGGAGAGTTAACTGTTGTGAGAAGTCTACTCAAGTCTCGTAGCATGGGAAAGGCGCGAGGAGAGCTTCCTTTCAATTTGGATCTGTTGCAGTTGCTAAATCTAGGGGTAACTGTTCCACTTCCTACTGAGTGACTGTTCCCCAATATACCAACACATGGAGAGCTCATGATGCTGTGAGGCTCCTGAACATGTCAAAAGTGATACCCATTTGCTTGTACTCTCAAACATAAGCAGAGAGGTTTCTTGGAGCCTACAGAAAAAGCAGCACTAGCAACACAGCCCTGTGCTCCATGGGGATGATGTACTTGCTGCTTACTCCAAGCAGTGTTCTTTACTTCTCTGGGGGTAGAATCCAGCGTTCCCTCTAATTTTTTTCCATCTGTATGCAGAATGAGTTATGTTTGGGGCGGCAGTATCAATGCACAGTGTAATCACATTCATTCAGAGTGAGGCCTTCCTGAACAGACCTGAGTGGGATCTAAAATTAACTGATTGGCCATTAGAGAACTTGTGTGCGCAAGCACACATGCATGCCTTTATAGGGAGCACTGGTAGACTGCATGCCTTGCCTGCTTACTTCTCCTCCTGGTCTCATCCATCTGAAGCAGGTAGGCCATGAACCGATGCAGCAAGGTGGAGGAGGTAACAGGTGAGATGGGGATAGTTTGTGTTCTCTTCTTCCTGGTTGCATATTGCCTGCCTGAGCCAACTGAACTGGAAAGAGCAGGGAGCAACCCACCCCCACCATGTTTGCTCACTCTTCACATACACATTTCTGATGCATCAGAAATCCAGCTCTGATAACTGTAGTAAAGTAGTATGTAGTCTTCCACTTAACCATCTAGCCAGCATGCTCTCAAAGGCATTTTTTAAATATGAGCAATAACTTACATAATGTTCTTAACTAAATGGTATGCTGTTATAAGCTACTAATCAGGAAAAGCACCTCTGAGTACCTTCTTAAAAAACAAATAGAATTTGTTGAAATGAAATGACAAGGATGTCTGCTAGCATTATTGCAAAACAATGTGAGAACCTTGGAGCGGAGGGTCACAGCTTCTTGGCAACCAGCCAGGAGGATTAAGAGTTGTTGGAATATGTTGCCTGCCTCTGGCTTTTGTCTGTCTCAGAGAGAGCGAGAGCACAAGAGAGTGCACAGCCATAAGGCAAAGGAAGGCCAAAATTGCTTCAGAAGCTTCTGAGGATATGAAGAATAAAGCCAAAGGAGAGGAGACCTGGTCTTGTGGTAGCAAGCATGACTTGTCCCCTTAGCTAAGCAGGGTCTGCCCTGGTTGCATACAAATGGGAGACTACATGTGTAGGCACTATAAGATATTCCCCTTAGGGAATTGAGCCGCTCTGGGAAGAGCATCTAGGTTCCAAGTTCCCTCCCTGGCATCTCCAAGATAGGGCTGAGAGAGATTCCTGCCTGCAGCCTTGGAGAAGCTGCTGTCAGACAATACTGTTAGATGGACCAGTGGTCTGACTCAGTATATGTCAGCGTCCTATGTTCCTAAAGTTGAGTTGGTTACCTATGTTAGAATAGCAAAGGGTCTAAGGAGAAAAGGGGAAAGTGGAAAAGTTGCCTTTTTTTTTGGTTAAATGTTTTGCTGAAGGATCATGTAGGGGACTTCTCTGGGAATGAAGTTCTGAGTGTATACATGCTAATTTTATTTCAAACACCACTGCTCAGCAGCATTTTAATAATCAACACTAACATGTTTCTCTTTCTAAAGAAGGTGGAAGATCATCCTATTTTATGAACACTTTTATCTATGTTTCACAATTGATTATAGCATTCATATGTAAAGTTCTTCTATGGCTTTCTTGGCAAATGATATTTAGACTGTGGATAAAACTTTCACCAGAGCACCTGGGGGTATATGCTAAAGATATGGGTGCCTGGGGTGTGGGAGATTGTGTTGAGTTCTCCAACTACCAGCACCTAGGCCAGAGATGGAAAAAGTAAAAGTCTTAGGGAAATTGAACAATAACATAAAATCCTTTATTAGAGTGTTGCATGAAATACTTCACATGGTTTTAAAATATTGCTTCCTGCCCATTGCTCTTTTGAAATGCTAACAACTGTTCAGTTTGAAAATGTTTTATGTAAGACAATGAGAAATATTTGATACTTACAATTCTAGTCCTGTTTGATAGCTATATAAATTCTCAAATCCCAGATGCATCTTGGTCTTTGCCCCTCACAGACTACACTGTCCTCTTTCCTAGAGGCACACTCAGTCCTAGTATTAGAAGGGCTGACTAATAAAATTAACCAAATTAAACAAGTTAAAAATCCAAGCTAAAACCACAATCAACATTAGCTTTTAAAATTCCAAATTAAAATCTTAAAGCTAAGAATTATTAAAACTCTAGAAACTACCAGATATACACAACAGGTGAAACATTAAAAAGCCTCTTTAAAAAGATGTGTTTAGTTGGTTGTTAAAAACGCTGAGAGGGGGAGCATGGCGAATCTCTTGGGGGGGGGCGAAGCTCTTCATTCTTAGCTGTCAGTCTGTTACTTCAGATAGAGAAAATGTTGGATTAGTAAAGTTTTTGGCCACTATACGGTCACTGTATGATGTATTGCTTAGCTATTTTTTACACAATACACTGTGTTTGTGGGGTGAAAGCTATGCATGATCAAAGACCATCATGGCTAATCTGTTAGGATCATAAGCAATCCAAGAAACTCTGCTTCATTAACTCAAAATGTACCAATCAACCCATTTTTTAATTATTTTTTTTACCCCTAACCTCTAGACTAAAAGGGACTTCCTTTGCTTGTGAATTGTTGCCAGCTGCCCTCTGGCTTAGGGGTGGCTACAAAGCTGGCTTGCCTGGTTTGGTTCAAGTCCAGAGTGGACTCAAATTGAACTGGGCATGTTCGGTTTTGTGCGCAACCAACCCCCGGTTCATCTCTAGTTCAAGCCTCGAAGGTCTGGCATTTGAAAAGTTAATCTAAAGAAACCCACCTCCATGGAGGGGTGCTGCCATGGGTGGGTGGGCTCTGAAGCTTCCTCCCACCAGCCTCCCCCAGTGCATGTGTGGCAGCCTTCAAAATGGCCACTGTAGGGCAGGAGAGGACTGGAAAGGCCCAAAAATATGCCAAAAAGACCAGGAGGAGGCCAGTGGGGAGAGGGCCACCCCCCACCCCTGGCCACAACAGCACCCACCAGAGGTGGCAAAATTTCTACAGGCCCGGGTAGTGAGTTTATAAAAACACACTTTTAAAAAAAACCTTTTCAAACCCTGGACTGGCTCCAAGCCGGCCCGGGGAGTTCAGCTCGAGGTTAAGCCGGCTCAGTTCAATGGCGAAGCAGCTCAACCTCGAGCCAGTTCACACATCCCTACCCTGGCCTAACTTCCTTTGATCTGGAGAGTGGCAAATACACTGTCATCCTGATTTGACCCCTGTTCATCTTGGAGATATTTCTTACCTCAAACAACTGTGATAGTGTGTTATGCCCTCCTGCAGGAAAACAAGCAGCCTATTGCCCTGCCTGCTTGTTTGGAGAGAATTAAAAGAAAGTCAGAGACGATAGATGCTGCAAGACACTTGTAGATAATAGCCTGGGGGCAGGGGAGGGGAGAACTAGAGGAGAGCTGGTCTTGCGGTAGCAAGCATGACTTGTCCCCATAGCTAAGCAGGGTCTGCCCTGGTTGCATATGAATGGGAGACTACACGTGTGAGCACTGCAAGATATTCCCCTCAGGGGATGAAGCCGCTCTGGGAAGAGCAGAAGGCTTCAAGTTCCCTCCCTGGCTTCTCCAAGATAGGGCTGAGAGAGATTCCTGTCTGCAATCTTGGAGAAGCCGCTGCCAGTCTGCGAAGACAATACTGAGCTAGATAGACCAATGGTCTGACTCAGTATATGGCAGTTTCCTATGTTACTACCTGTTCAGATACCTCAGACTGATCTCTACCACTGGAAATGGTTGTAACTTTGAAATGTAAAGGTATGCATGCTTAGGAAAATCTTATCTGCTAACTAAGCTGTTCATAGTTCATTTTGAGTCTTTAAAACAGTAAATTTTAAATATACTACAGAAATAAGCTTCCCAAAACTTCCAAGTTCTTCTTCTTCCTCCGGAAAAAAGAAATTGCTTGTTTCTTTCCATGACTTCAAAACATCAGAGTTTTACATCTCCAGTTGTACACCAAACATTAAGAAATGGTAACATTGTGACCTATAAAAAAGTGCATCCAACATGTTGGTTGATAATACACCTAAGGCAATGGTATCATTTCAGATTGCCTCATAACAGTGAAATGACTGACAAGGGATGGAATGCATGTTACAGCAGCATAAGGGGGGATTTAAATAAGAGGTTGTGGAGAATGATATAACCAATCATTCTTGGTGATTGAGACTGAAAGCAACAAAATATAGCTCAAGTTAAGAACATACAGTGCTGTGATGCAGGTCTTGTAGCAGTAGCACAAAATGCTTCTATAGTAAGAGGCAAGTGGAACAAGCAAGATATTGGAAGATGTCTTATGCAAGCAAGTGTGGTGTGACCTCGATCATGCAAACCAAAATGCTTGCATGGCTACAGTGTCATTTTGTGTGGATTTCTACTTTTGTGCTAGATGCCTAGGCAGAGAACAGAGATAACTGGCTCTATCATGAACCAGTCATTAAGGCAGTCAAATAGTTGTTTAATCCCCCTCCCCCGAAATACAACTTTTTCATGCTTGCAGCTGGGTGCGGGTTGTGTGATATTTTGTCTGTTTGCTCTCCTTTCTTCTGCAGCCCTCTGTGCTTCCTGAAAAAAATGGCCCTGAGGACTATAGAATCCTCAGGAGCATATTTTCAAGAGTTACAGAGGGGCTAGGAGGGTAAGTGAGTTACAGGCCCTAAGGATTGATCAACCATATCTCCAATTCCATATGGACAAGGTTTTGCTCAGGCCAGATGTCCAGTTTCTTCCTAAGGTGATATCTGTGTTTTCCCAAAACCCTTCCTTTGATGCAGAGCGAAGGTTACATCGTTCGGACGTTCAAAGGGCGCTATCCGCCTATGTCCAGAGTTCTGCTGAGTGGAGAAAACTCCTTCCTTATTCGTTGTGATGGGCCTCGTAAGGTTCTTCAAGTTTTGGCCCAATCCCTGTCTAGATGGGTAGTTTCAACAAGGAGGAATGGAACTTTGCTATCAATTGGCTCATAAGCAGCTGCCTGCTACTGTTAAGGCACACTCAGGTCAATGGCAGCCTCTGTCGCCTTTGAACATGCGGTCCCATTGGGCGCTATATGCCAGGCAGCCACATGGGCTTCGCCTTACTCGTTTATCCATCATTATGCTATTGATGTCAGGGCACTGAATTGTGTTTGGCAGGAGTGTCCTGCAATCAGTTTTCAGTTGATGTACTTGTTTTTGAAATAAGTACTTTTGGCAGATTATGTATTGCTTCTGTTTCTTTCCTCTTCCTTGGGTGCTAGCTTGCTATGTGCCCATTAGTGTAAAAGACAGAGACCACATCGAAGAACTACAGGTTAATCACCTGTAACATTGGTTCTTCTAGTGGTCATCTGTCCTTTTATACGCCCTCCCATCCTCCCCGCAGGGTCTATTGAAGCTAGACTCCATGACTGAGGGAATGAGGAGTGGCGCAGCTGCATATAGTGCCTGGGGGCAGGGTTCCTGCTCGAAGCAGGAAAACTGAGCTTGCTAGGTTCCGACAAGGTCTCTGCGCAAGCGCATAGCCCATTCGAGTAAAAGGACAGATGACCACTAGAAGAACCAATGTTAAAGGTGAGTAACCTGTAGTTTTAACAGGGAGTGTATTTCAGAGCCCCGGCAGCCACAGAGGAGGTCTGGTCCTGAGTAGCCACCCAATGAGCTGGTGGTAGCCATAACCAGACCACCCCAGAAGATCTTAATATGTAGGAGGGTTCGTGACTAAAGGAGGCACTCTTCTAAATACCCTGGACTCAAGCTGTTGAGGGCTTTATAGGTAATAACCAGTGGTCCTCTACTTTTTAGCCTACTTTCCAGTAGGCTTATGAGATCACTTGGCATTCTGTGTGTGTGCCCATGTGTTTCCTCCATTAGCTTTGCAATGCCTGGACCAATATATGAACCAAACCAGATACAGTTGTAGGGACACCTCAATGGCGTAGTTTGTGATGATGTCATCTACCCCAATCCAACATGGTAAATGCGTAAACTTTTGAGGAGCAAGTGGGCTAACCTGTAAACCGCTTAACTGATTTGAACCAAATTGGGTTCAGTTGGAGTGGGTGACACACAGGGACACCTCAATGGCATAGTTTGTGATGATGTCATCCACACTGATCCAAGATGGCGGATGCATAAACTTGTGAGGTGCAAGCGGGCTAACTTGTGAATTGCTTAACCGATTTGAACCAAATTTGTACAGCTCTAGGGACACCTCAGTGGTGAAGATTGTGACTGTCATCCACCCCAACTCAAGATGGCAGACATGTGAACGTTTGAGGACACTCTAACTGATTTTGAACAGCTGTAGTGAGTGACACACAGGGATACCTCAATGGCATAGTTTGTTATGGCATAGTTTGTAATGACATCCACCCCAATCCAAGATGGCAGACATATGAACATTTGAGGCACAAGAGATCTAACTTGAAGGCTGGCTGTTAACTAGGCTGGCTGTTAGCATACTGAAGGACCCACAAGGTAGCTCGAAAAAGGTAACTCAGAAAGACCATATAAATATAAAACCAATATTAAAAGAACTGCAGTGGCTGCCGATATGTTTCAGAGTGAAATACAAAGGAATAGTTATTACCACTGTTTCCTCCAAGGCAAGCATATGCTCACAAGTTTTCGGATGTCCGCTCAGTTAAATTTAGATCCTGCTCAGGTTGAATTAGGAAGGCCCCACTCTGAATGCATGTGTGCATACAGTGCCTTGTTTCTGCCGCCCAGAACAAAACTCATTCCGCACAGAAATGAAAACAAGTTCTAGTAGATAGTGAAAGGAAAGTAGGATGATTAGTTCTTACTAGAACAACTTGTTTTCATCTCTGTGCGGAATGAGTTTTTCCTGGGCGACAGAATCAAGGCACTGTATGCACACATGATGCACATCCCCTGTCCTACTACTGTCCTCCAGCATTCTATAAGCTGTTCAGTCAAGCAGATGGATTTCCTCTTCTCTTTCCCTGCCCTCTCCCTAGTCCCAGAAAACCGTCAACATTCCATGACTACTCCAGTTCCTTTTAGACTAATGAGAATTCTTGACATACTTTAAAGTGCCTATTCGGATACATGATGCAGCTACCTTGCTAAAGCTAAGCAGGTCTAGTCAGTTCCTGGATGGATGACTACTTAAGAACTCTCTGTGCTCTGCCTTGAGTTTTGATGATAAGGGTGGGATATAAATATAATAAAGCTTTTGTGGGGGAATGAACCAGAGTGATTTGGTGTGGGGGGAACTGAGAAATTCTTGTAAACTCTTTAAAGGAGGGACAGCTTGCTACTGCTTGCCAGAGGGTGTTACCACCACTTGTGATTAACTTCTAGCTAAAGTTGGGAACATTAACTCAAAGTGGGTACAAATGTGTATTCAGCCAAGTTATTTAATACAGTAGCCAAGAAACTAGCCATGGGCAGAGAGACTACTGGGATACTCATGAGGGAGCTATGGAGTCAAGACAAATTCCTTGAAAACAGAGGCAAGGTTTTTGGAGAGCAGAGACTTACAAGACAAAGTGATAGTTGGCTATCTCCTGAGTCATCTCTGGGGAGCTGCTGGCAGAGGTTTCATTCTCAAGAGGCTAATTCTCTAAGAATAGCACTGTATTGCCTCAGATACACATCCAAGAGTTCAGCATAGAGGGATAGAGTTAAGAGGGAAACTGAATTAGTGAGGCTCCTGGCTCCGGGAAAAGGCAGTGTGGCACAGATGACAAGGGTATACTCTGCTACCCAGGGTATGCTGAGGTATCTCCTGGTGTGTGTGTGTGTGGGGGGGAGAGCAATCACAGTTGTCCCATGCAAGAGGAAATAGTCACACATAAAGGTGAGATATCTCTGGAACTCCAGGGGGAAAGGGACTAGGGAAACTAAATGCACCACCCTTAATGATCCTAAACAGAAGATTTTGATGAGCCTTCCACCTGTTGGACTGCTAGCTTTTTTTCCAAATGTTTCCTAGATGTTGGTTAAAGACAAAGGAGCTGATTGGTTTTCCTATACAGGCAATTTGGAGAATGGGGGAGTGATTCCCAGCATGACTCACCAAGATTAATCCAGGGAGCTCCTTTCTAAGCACAAATGTCCTTGAATGGTTCCAGGTGTTCCATAGTACTTGCTTATTTATTTATTTTATTGTTGAATTTATATACTGCCTTTCACTAAAAACAACCCCAAGGTGGTTAACAAAAGTTAAAAAACAGACAAAAAATTGACAATAAAAATATTAAGCTAAAAATATAAAACAAATCTAACTTAAAAACTATAAAATACAAGCATAAAAACTATAAAAGGGTAAAAACACATAGAAGCAGCATAGAAACAGTCATGTAAAAGCCTGGATAAAAAGTCAAGATTTAACAAGCTTTCTAAAAACTGTGATGGAGTCCGAGGAGGGAATGGTCACCGGGAGAGCATTCCAAAGTCTGAGGGCAGCAACAGAGAAGGCCCTGTTTCAATTGGACGACATCTGAGCCTCCTTCATTGTCGGCACCTGGAGCAGAGCCCCCTCAGATGACCTTGTCAAGCGGGCAGGAACATAGGAAACTGCCATATACTGAGTTAGACCATTGGTCTATCTAGCTCAGTATTGTCTTCACAGACTAGCAGCAGCTTCTCCAAGGTTGCAGGCAGGAATCTCTCTCAACCCTATCTTGGAGAAGCCAGGGAGGGAACTTGAAACCTTCTGCTCTTCCCAGAGTGGCTTCATCCCCTGAGGGGAATATCTTGCAGTGCTCACACATCAAGTCTCCCATTCATATGCAACCAGGGCAGACCCTGCTTAGCTATGGAGACAAGTCATGCTTGCTACCACAAGAACAGCTCTCCTGCCCTTGGGAACCCTTGGGAGCAGGTGGTCCCTCATATACCCTGGGCCTAAACCGTTAAGGGCTTTAAAGGTTAAAACCAGTACCTTGAATTGGACCTGGAAACGGACTGGCAGCCAGTGCAGCTCTTTCAAGATGGGTGTGATGCGCTCCCACCGGGCAGCTCCAGATAAAACCCTAGCTGCTGCATTTTGCACTAGTTGCAGTTTCCGGATATTCTTCAAGGGCAGCCCCACGTAGAGCGCATTACAGTAATCCAGCCGTGATGTGACTAAGGCATGGGTAACCGTGGCCAGATCTGCCTTCTCGAGAAAGGGACGCAGCTGGCACACTAGCTGAAGCCGTGCAAAGGCATCCCTGGCCACCGCCTCCACCTGAGCTTCTGTAAGTGCGCAGCCTATGTTGTTTGCTTTTGCCAAACTCTCACCCTGTTTTATCAAGCAGAGCCGGGTCTAGTAGTACCCCCAAGCTGCGTACTTGCTCCTACAAGGGGAGTGCAACCCCAAACAGAACTGGTAAAATCTCATCCCGATTGGCTCTCCTACTGACCAACAGTATCTCCATCTTGTCCAGATTCAATTTCAGTTTATTAGCCCACATCCAACCCATCACAGCCTCCAGCCCCCGATTCAGGACATCCACTGCCTCCCTAGGATCAGATGACAAGGAGAGATAGGGCTGAGTGTCATCCATATATTGCTGACAATTCAGTCCAAGTCCCCGGATGACCTCTCCCAGCGGTTTCATGTAGATGTTAAACAGCATGGGGGACAAGACCTAACCCTGCAGGACCCCACAGGCCAGTGGCCACGGGGCTGAGCAGTAGTCCCCCAGCACCACCTTCTGGACCCTCCCCCCAAGAAAGGACTGGAACCACTGCAACGCAGTACCTCCGATTCCCATACTCAAGAGGCGGCCCAGAAGAATACCATGGTTGATGGTATCGAAAGCTGCCAAGAGGTCCAGCAGAACCAACAGGGACGCACTCCCTCTGTCAAGTTCCCGGCGTAGGTCATCCACTAGAGCGACCAAGGCAGTCTCAGTCCCTTACCCGGGGCGGAAGCCAGATTGAAAAGGGTCCAGATAATCCGTATCATCCAAGACCCTCTGCAGCTGGGACGCCACCACACGCTCTATCACCTTGCCCAAAAAGGGTAGGTTAGAGACCTATTATTAAAAAGCTGTACATGCACAGTTGTGTCTTTGATAGAGGAGCGAACAGAAAAGTCCTTACATGGTCAGGAGCTCCATATGCACATCAGCACTGCAGGAACTTAAGCCCCTGGATAAATATATACTTTGTTGGAGTACTTGAATGTATATTTTAAAACCACCTTGCAAATAAAAGTTAATTTCCTAATCTAGTACTCTGAGATGCAGACAATCTGGAAGTGCAAGAGAGTGGAGGTTTCTTAGTTTACCAAAAAAGTGTTCCTGCCCGGTTGTCCGAAGATTCTAATTCATTACAATGCAAGTGGCTATTTAGAAACCTGATATTAACAATTAAAAATGAGTTTTGTTCCAGATAAATTTTAAATCTCTCTTTCTCCCTTAAGAGCCTTCTGGTTTCTGTATGACCTCCAGGAAAGGACATTGAATTTCAAAGCTGTTCTTGTATAATTCCAGGTCACCCTAATCCTGGAGTTCTGATGTGCATAAGGAGCTCCTGAACATGTAAGGATGCTTCTGTTCGCTACTCTATCAAGGTCACAGCTGTCCACGCACTCTTAGGGCACACATTCTTGAAATGTACCTGGTGGGTGCGGGAGGGGGGGGCTATCCTTGTCAAGAGCTCTGCACATACCCTGTAATCCCTACAAAACTTTATATCCAAGAAAACACCACCAGAAAAAAACATTGTTCAGAGCATCTGTGCTTTATTTATTTATTTATTTACACAGTCAGTGTTATTGACTGGTTTGCTTTATCTAGACATTGAGTCCTACCCAAGGACCTGGGATGGCTGAATTTTATTGTCAGTATTGTTGCTGTTGTTATTAGCATTGCGAATATAGGCTGTCCCCAGTAAAGTTGCTTTTTGTAATTGGCTGATGGTGATTTCTGTGGTCCCTATCGTGTTGAGGTGCTCTTCAAGTTGTTTTGGGATTGCACCTAGGGCACCAGTTACCACTGGGATTACTTTGGTCTTTTTCTGCCACAGCCTTTCAATTTCCATTTGTAAATCTTTGTATTTTGTGACTTTTTTCTTTTTTCCCCCTTCTATTCTGCTATCTCCTGGTATTGCTATGTCGATTATTTTCACTTGTTTTTCTTTCTTCTCAACTACAGTTATATCTGGTGTATTGTGTGGCAGATGTTTGTCTGTTTGTAGTTGGCAGTCCCATAATATTTTTACATCTCCATTTTCTTCAACTTTTTCAATTTTATGGTCCCACCAATGTTTGGCTACAGGTAGCTTGTATTTTTTGCAGATGTTCCAGTGTATCATCCCTGCTACCTTGTCATGCCTTTGTTTGTAGTCAGTCTGTGCGATCTTTTTACAACAGCTGATTAGGTGGTCCACTGTTTCATCTGCTTCTTTACAAAGGCGGGACTTGCTGTTTGTTGTTGACTTTTCTACTTTTGCTCTTATTGCATTTGTTCTTAGTGCCTGTTCTTGTGCAGCCAGTATTAAACCCTCTGTTTCTTTCTTCAAGTTGCCATTCTTAAGCCATTGCCAGGTCTTGGTGATGTCTGATTTTCCACTTATATTGTGCAAATATTGACCATGCAGGGGCTTATTTTTCCATTTTTCTGCTCAGTTCTTGACTTGTTCTTTCTTGTAGGCCTGCTTTGTTTCATTGGTGTTGAATAGTTTCTCATTATTGACCATCTTAAGTGCATCTTCTTCACTGTCCTTGATATATTCTTCAAGGCTTCTTTTCTCTTTCTCTACTGTTTGATGGACTTGCAGTATTCCTCTTCCACCTGAGCTGCGAGGGAGGTAGAGCCTATCTACATCACTGCGGGGGTGCAGAGCATGATTGATGGTCATTATTTTCCTGGTCTTACAATCTAGTGTCTCTAGCTCTGCCTGGGTCCAGTCTATTATTCCTGCAGTGTATCTGATATCAGGTATAGCCCAGGTGTTTATGGCTTGTATGGTATTCCTGCCGTTGAGTTTGGACTTTAGGACTTTTCTAACTATCCTGATGAACGAATGAACATACGTAATACTTATTCGGTCCTTGGCCAGCAGTATTACAAATACAGATATAAAAACATAAACTAAACATTAGCACGTATTTTACAAAGAATATAATAGTATTTAGCCACAGTTCTAATTTTATCATCATCACATAGAGAAAATAAAAACCTGAATAAAACATCATCTGCTCTTCCATTAAAATTTATCAGAAGGGGAGAAAGTAGCTTTCCTCTGGCTTCATCATAGAAACGACAATGTAAAAAGGCATGTGCTATTGTTTCAACACAGCCCTTATCACAAGGACATACACGATTCACCAGGGGAATTCCTGCATATCTACCAAACAGAACTGCAGACGGAAGGACATTCTACCTGGCCAGCATCATGGCTCGTCTATATTCAAGAATCGTAACTACCTGGAGATAGAGGGCCAAATTAAATCCACTTAATTGGTCACCCAGGAACGATCTTTTAGATATCTGGGAAATTTCATATTGCAACTCAATATCCATTAGGCGTTGAGTAATTTGGATAGGAGCTCTGTCGTAACCAAGCTCCAGTATGGCCTCTAAGGTATCCACAGCGGGCCAGCTTATCAATGGCCTCAGTGTGCCATCTTAATTTAAAGGAGTCCTTTTTTATAAAAGCAACCAAATCCTCCTGCAAGAAATAAATTTTTAACCAGTAAAGAATAGTGACTCTCCATAAGCATGTCTGTAGCCCAATCATTCCGACCTCTCTTCTCAGAGCCACCGTGGGGGCACATCTGGGAACAGCCAGTACAGCTCTTAAAATTTTTGACTGCAGTGCCTCCAACGGGTCAAGATTTTTAACTATGCCCAACTGAGCTCCATAAAAAAGTTGAGGCAAAACCTTTGCCAAGAATAGTTTGACCACGGCCAGAACATAGGATGCACCCTTAATGTAATAGTAAGAGAGTATTGATTTAACTACTGGTTTGGCCTTTAAAATTGCCGAATCAAGGTGAGGTTTACGTGAACAGGAAGAATGAAATAGAACTCCTAAATACCTAAAGGACTTAACCTGCTCTATCCTATGTGAGCTTATTGACCACTGATGCCCTCTGGGCCGGTTAGCAAAGACCATGACTTTTGTCTTTTGATAATTGATCTCCCAAGTTCTCCTGTGTACAGTATTTATCTAACAGATGGAGAGCACGCTTTAGGCCAATTGGTGTTAGCGAAAGAATCGCCATATTATCTGCATATAATAGAACGGAGATATGCCTATTCGCTATCTTGGGAGGAAGCGTGGAAGGGGAGGAAATAAAAGAGACTATAGAATTGATATACAGTGAGGGAAATAAGTATTTGATCCCCTGCTGATTTTGTCCGTTTGCCCTCTGACACAGAAATGACCAGGCTATAATTGGAATAGTAGGTTTATTGTAGTTGTGAGAGACAGAATGACAACAAACAAACCCTCAAAAGCCCAGTGCCCAAAAGTCAGCGATGGATTTGCATTGTAGTGAGGGAAATAAGTATTCGATCCCTTCACAAAAGATGTCTTAGTACTTGGTGGCAAAACCCTTGTTGGCAATCACAGAGGTCAGACGTTTCTTGTAGTTGGCCACCAGGTTTGCACACAACCCAGGAGGGATGTTGTCCCACTCCTCTTTGCAGATCCTCTCCAAGTCAGAAAGGTTTCGAGGCTGATGTTTGGCAACCCAAACCTTCAGCTCCCTCCACAGATTTTCTATGGGATTAAGGTCTGGAGACTGGCTGGGCCACTCCAGGACCTTCATGTGCTTCTTCTTGAGCCACTCCTTTGTTGCCTTGGCTGTGTGTTTTGGGTCATTGTCATGCTGGAATACCCATCCACGACCCATTCTCAGTGCCCTGGCTGAGGGAAGGAGGTGCTCACCCAAGATCTGACGGTACATGGTCCCGTCCATCGTCCCTTCGATGCGGTGAAGGTGTCCTGTCCCCTTAGCAGAAAAACACCCCCAAAGCATAATGTGTCCACCTCCATGTTTGACGGTGGGGATGGTGTTCTTGGGCTCATAGGCAGCATTCCTCCTCCTCCACACACGGCGAGTTGAGTTGATGCCAAAGAGCTCGATTTTGGTCTCATCTGACCACAACACTTTTGCCCAGTTCTCCTCTGGATCATTCAGATGTGCATTGGCAAACTGCAGACGGGCCTGTACATGTGCTGCCTTGAGCAGGGGGACCTTGCGGGCACTGCAAGATTTCAGTCCTTCACGGCGTAGTGTGTTACCAATTGTTTTCTTGGTGACTATGGTTCCAGCTGCCCTGAGATCATTGACAAGTTCCCCCCGTGTAGTTCTGGGCTGCTTTGTCACCATTCTCATGATCATTGCAACTCCACGAGGTGAGATCTTGCATGGAGCCCCAGACCGAGGGAGATTGACAGTTGTTTTGTGTTTCTTCCATTTGCGAGTTATCGTGCCAATTGTAGTCACCTTCTCACCAAGCTGCTTGGCGATAGTCTTGTAGCCCAGTCCAGCCTTGTGCAGGTCTACAACCTTGTCCCTGACATCCTTCGACAGCTCTTTGGTCTTGGGCATGGTGGTGAGTTTGGAAGCGGAGTGATTGCTTGCTTCTATGGACAGGTGTCTTTTATACAGGTACTGTAACAAGCTGGGATTAGGAGCACTCCCTTACAGAGGGTGTTCCTCATCTCAGCTCGTTACCTGCATATAGTGAAAAGACACCTGGGAGCCTGAAATCTTGCTGGTTGATAGGGGATCGAATACTTATTTTCCTCACTACAATGCAAATCCATCGCTGACTTTTGGGCACTGGGCTTTTGAGGGTTTGTTTGTTGTTATTCTGTCTCTCACAGCTACAATAAACCTACCATTCCAATTATAGCCCGGTCATTTCTGTGTCAGAGGGCAAACGGACAAAATCAGCAGGGGATCAAATACTTATTTTCCTCAGTGTACAGGTTAAATAACATAGGGGCCAGTATACATCCTTGGCGGACCCCTCGATCTGAGGGGATTGCGGCAGTCAAAGCCCCTTGGAGGTTGTAATGTACCTTTAGAGTGGAACAAGAATATAAAGTAAAAATTAACAAGAGCAGTCTTTTCTCGATGCCCAAATCCCAGAGTCTTTTCCAGAGTCTTTCTCAAGGGATAAGGTCGAACACTGATTTTAAATCAACAAAGGCTGCAAAAAGTCCTCTATGTGGCTTCATTGAATACTTAGCTGACAGAAATTGAAGAACCAGGACATGATCCAAAGTGGATCTCCCCTCTCTAAAGCCAGCCTGCTCTAGAGCCAGGATATCCCTTTCCTCAAGCCAATCTTTTAGCTTTAAGTACAGATGTTTAGCATATACTTTGCTAATTATGCTTAGCAAGCTGATTGGACGATAATTTTTTGGATGGCTCCTAAGTCCTTTTTTATAAATTGGGACCACTAGAGCTACTTTCCACTCATTTGGTATTAATGCTGTTACATCTATAGCTGTGAAGAGAGAGGAGAGGAGCAGGACCCACCAGGTCATATTTGCTTTAAGAGCCTCTAGAGCAGGCATCCCCAAACTGCGGCCCTCCAGATGTTGCTGAACTACAACTCCCAGCATCCCTAGACACAATTTTTTGTGTCTGGGTATGCTGGAAGTTGTAGTTCAGCAACATCTGTAGGGCCGCAGTTTGGGGATGCCTGTTCTAGAGTGATACTGTCAGTTCCAGGGGCTTGCCCCCAAGGGAATGAACTAATCAGCCTCTCCACCTCTGCATGTGTTACAGGGGCCCACACCGGGGTATCCAAAGTCTGGAGTTGCTGTTCAAAGTCAGTGCTACCACTGACTTTGATGGCTGGTTTTTGATACAACGTACGGAGGTGGGCTTCCCAGATTTCAACAGAAATACATGGTGGGAGACAAGGCGTTGATTTATTTAATGCAGGGGTCACCAATTTCCAAAACCTAATCTGATTTCTCTCCTTGGCCGCCTCTATCAAAAGTTTCCAACCCTCTTTTATTGATACCTCCTTCTTCCTCTTAATTAGTTGTTTATACTGTGCTTTCTTTTTTGCAACCTCCGCTCTAGGAAAGCTACCAGGGTCAATAGTAAAGCTTTTAAAGGCTCCCACCAATTCCTTTTTTGCTGCCCGACATTCTTTATCATACCATCACTTGGATGGGAGTCGGGTTGGGTGCATAGACTCCATATTAGATTTTGACATGGCCAGGAGAATACGATTCACAATATTCTCATATTTAGGATGTCTTCCATCTGATAAACGGGGGATAATTTTAAAATCCAGTCCTGCCATTTAGACATCTCCACAGAGTGCAGCAAAGCAGAAACTTGCAAAGCACTGCTTTTTGTCCACTTTCTACCTGGAACCAAATTTTCAGTTTTTCCACTGGCATTTACACAGTCTAGCACAGGTGTCCGGTCAGTTACCCAAAAGCAACACTCAAGGGGAAGATGATCACTTCCAGGGCGAGGAATCACCCTGAAAAAAGCCAAATAGGGTATCATATTATGGGAAATAGCCATATAGTCAATCAACGAAGGATTATTGCCGGTCTGATGAGTAAAATGGGCCAGATGATCCGACTCTATAGCACCATTTAGAATATGAAGATTAAGCCGGTAGCATATAGTTAGTAGTCTAAACCCTCTCAAATTTAATCTAGCATCTCTGGAGAATCTAGACATCTGTGGAAAAGGAACAAAATCGTCCTCAAAATGACAATGATATCCACTCAAAAGGGAGTTATTATCCGACCCAAGCCAGGCATTAAAATCCCCTGCAACTAAAATCTATGAGCCAGGGTACTTTGCTTCGAGAGAGGATATAAAATCCTCTAACTTATCCCAGACATCATAAGTCATAGAGCTGGACCCTTCTGGTGGGATATAGACCGAAATCACCAAGATTTGAGCACCACGAGCATCAATGAGAACTGCAAGCGCTAAATCATCTAATCCATTTCCTTTCTGTTCAACTGGAAGCTGTTTGTTAGTTAATAAGTGTTGCATCACTTCATCTGCTATTATTCCAGTTAATAATTTGAACATGGTTGGCAGGCAGGTTATCGGTCTATAATTACTTGGAACTGCACCTTTTGCTGGGTCTTTCATGATGAGATGAGTTTTCCCAGTTGTTAGCCATTGTTCAATATCACCTCCTTGCAAAATGTGATTGAACTGTTTTGATAGTTCTTTGTGAAGGCTTGTTAGGTGTTTAAGCCAAAAGCCACGCAGTTCATCGTCGCCTGGTGCAGTCCAATTTTTAATTTTCTTTGCTTTCACTTATTTATTCTGGTGTTATTATTAGATCTTGCATTTGTTGGTTACATTTTTTGACCTCTTTCATCCAGCCTGCTTTTTTATTATAATCTATTGCATTGTCCCATAATTTCCCCCAGAATTGCACTGTTTCTTCTTTATTTGGTGTCTCGATGTTTCTTGCAGTTTCTCCTTCTATGCTTTGGTAGAAATGTCTCTGATTCGACTGGAATTTGGAGATTCTGCCTGTGTTGTGTAATTCTGGCTTTGTATCTGCTAATCTTCTTTGACACTGCTGTTATTTGCTGCTTTATTATTTCCAGGGAATTACTTCTCTAATTTTCCTTGAATCTAGGTGGTATTTTTGGATCAGATACTGTTTTCATTCTTCAGCTTCTTGTCTTTCATATCTTTCAATTTACTAGCATCTGATCTAAGCCTGGAGATTAGTGCCTCACTGGGGGTGTTATTACCCCACAGTGAGACACTACCTTGACGTGGTTGTAGGGCTTGCGTGCTCTGAGGAAGGTGAGAGCTATGCCAGAGGTCCAACCATACTGGACAGGTCTTTCATATCTTTCAATTTACTAGCATCTGATCTAAGTCTGGAGATTAGTGCCTCACTGGGGTGTTGGTTGTTGTTGTTGTTGGCTTCCCACTACAAAGCCCAATGAGCAGTAGAACCTAGAAGATCCTATTCTGATTCTTAAGCTATGGATTCTGTTTTAAGTCCTCCAACAGCATGAGTCATGCATTGTCTTCAGTTCTCAAATTATGAATATTTAGGGCTACCAACCAAACAGGTAGATGTTTTATATCCATTTCTTTTTAAAATCATTTTTGTCCATAACCATCTTTCTTTTAGAAAGTTAAGCTACAGCATGATTTGATGCATATTTACTCAAAAGAAGTTTCACATGTTCAATGGGATTTAGTTCTGTGGATGGCTTTTGAGTAAGTGTCCTTGCCTAGTATTTTGAAGGAATACAGAGAGCCAAACAGAAATATCTTTTTTTTTTCATGTGTCTACCCTGCAGGTTATAGCTATTTGGCAACTCGTGATGGGTAGTGCGGGGTTCTAAGGGTTATAAAAATTTTCATGTAGGCTGTTTTTCTAGAGGAATATTTTTGTGGCAATCCTGCATCAAGCATTTAAGATTAGCTGTGACTGAATTAACAAGTGATTATGTGCATTTTCCCCCAGATTGTTGTGGATATTAGTAGTAGTATGGTAATAGGAGGCCCAAAAGACAACAGAAGTGAATGTGGATGATAGAGGACAGAATGAACAAACAGTGCAGTTTGACTGCAGTATTCTACGTTATAAAAATAGCTACATTTGTTTCCATTTTATTAAACTAATAATGTATGACTTATTGTGATTTCATTGTGTTACAATATCTGCCTATTCATCTTTCAACTGGTGTTGATGAAATAAAGATAGATGTATGTGCATAAAGCTATGGAGAGGGAAACTAGGGGGTGCATAACTTCACATAAAAACACATCTTGAAATGTGTTAGTAATGGATCCTTTCACTCTAATAGCGGGATAAACAGGAATAGAATTAGAACACACTCACTATTAATGTCAGAATCTTCTGTTGCTTCATATGATGAAAACCCTTCCAAGTCCTAATCAAACTCTGTGAAGGGGGCTGCTGTAAATGTATTAATTTCCATGTCATCATTTTCCGGGTTACTGTTGTCCTCTTTGGGATCCATGTTGTCACTTGCACTTTCATTAGATGATTATTTCCCATAGTTGTTGAAGAGGCCTGCGCCATTGCAAAGCTGTTAATTATGATGTTGGTCCTTGGAGCCTTCCAAGCAGTTAGAACCCAGTCGCTCACTTCAGTTTTGTGCCACACATGCGGATCTCCCAAATGAGTGCACACCCTCACTCATCCATTTATCCTGCTCTTTCTCACCAGACACGTAAAAGCATGGTTGACTGATATATCTAAAGGCTGCAACTTGCTTGTGAACCCACCAGGAATAATAGCACTGTATGTGTGTGGGCTGTATTAATCTCTGAATAACAGGTTGCTTGTGCACAGCCATTGCATCAAATATGACTTGGGCTTTAAACTACTGGGGTGAGCTTGAAAACCACGCTTGGTTCACTCTTTCATCATAGCCTCATCCATCCGTTTATTTTTATTTATTTTTATTTATTTTTATTTCTATTCCACTCTTCCAAAAATGGCTCAGGGCGGTTTACATTAAAACAAAACTAAAATCAAGTAACTATTAAAATCAAAAACTGTAAAAAAAAAAACATAAAACCATGATTAAAACAAAACAGTTTGTAAAACCCCAGAAAACCAGGCCAAATCTTTACAGTTTAAAAACAGTTTAAAAACCCTAGAAAGCCAGGCCAAACAGATAGGTCTTAAGGGCTCTCCTGAAGGCCAATAATGAACTCAGATTACGGATTTCTGCCAAGAGAGCATTCCACAGCCCAGGAGCAGCTACGGAGAAGGTCCGCCTCTGAATCGCCACCAGACGTGTTGGTGCTAACTGAAGACGTACCTCCTCAGATGACCTTAACGTGTCGTGGGGATCATGTAGAAGAAGACGCTCTCTAAGAAAACTCAGACCTAAGCTGTTCAGGGCTTTAAAGGTAATAACCAGCACTTTGTATTTTGACTGGAAACATATCTGCAACCTGTGCAACTATTTCAAAACAAGCATAATATGGTCTCTCCGGGTTTCCCCAGAGACCAGTCTGGCTGCCGCATTTTGAACGAACTGAAGTTTCCAAACTATGTACAAGGGCAGCCCCATGTAGGGTGCATTCCAGTACTCAAGCCTGGAGGTTACCAGCTGATGCACCACTGTTTTGAGACTGTTCTCTTCAAGGAATGGACGCAGCTGTTGAATCAGCTGAAGCTAATAGAAAGAACTCCTGGCCATAGCCTCCACCTGAGATACCAGGGTGAGGTCTGCGTCCAGGAGTACTCCCAAGCTGCGTACCTGTTCCTTCTGGTGGAGTGTAACCCCATCCAGCACAGGAAGGTCTAATTCATCCCTCAGATTCTGAGCCCCTACAATGAGCACCTCCATCTTTCTTGGATTCAGTTTCAATTCATTATTCCTCCTCCAGCCCATTACTGCCTGTAGGCAGGCATTTAGGGAATAAACACCATTTCCTGATGATGAAGATGACAAGGAGAAGTAGATTTGGGTGTCATCAACATACTGATAACACCCTGTATCAAATCTCCCTATGACCTCACCCAGCGGTTTCATGTAGTTATGAAAAAGCATTGGTGACAGAATGGAGCCCTGAGGGACTCCATATAACAGTTCCTGTTTTGAGGTGCAACTGTCACCAAGTTCCATCATCTGGAATCTACCCGAGAGATAGGAGCGGAACCACTGCAAAGCAGTGCCCGCTATCCTCAATTCCACTAGGCAATCCAGAAGGATACCATGGTCGATGGTATCAAACGCCTCTGAGAGACCCAAAGAACCAGCAGAGTCACAATCCCTCCTTTGATTGCCCAGTAAAGGCATCCATCAGGCCAACTAATGAAGTCTTAACCCCATAGCCAGCTCTAAAGCCAGTTTGAAATGGGTCTAGATAATCAGTTTCCTCCAAAACTGCTTGGAGCTGGTCGGCCACCACCCTCTCAATCACCTTGCCCAACCAATGGAGACTGGAGACTGGCCTATAACTATCTATCGCTAAGGGGTCCAGGGAAGGCTTCTTAAGAAGTGGTCTAACCATTGCCTCCTTCAAACAAGGAGGCACTCTACCCTCCCTCAGCGATGCATTTATGATATTAACCATGCCACCGCCAACAGTCTCCCTGCTAGACAGAAGCAGCCAAGTTGGTCAAGGATCCAGAGAGCAAGTGGTAGGCCGCACCGCCCTAAGCAGCTTGTCCATGTCCTCAGGAGTCACAGATTGAAACTGATTCAACCTAATAATGCAAGAGGGATTGCTGGACACCTCCTTCATAGACCCTGCAAAAATAGTAGAGTCCAAGTTGGCCTGAATACAGGTAATTTTGTCTGCCAAGGACCTATTAAAAGCATCACAGCAGAATGTTTCTGGGGACTGGTTTAAAGCAGAAGGAGCAGAAATCAAACTCCTCACAACCCGGAATAGCTCTGCTGAATGTGAACCTGTGGATGCAATGCGCGCAGACCAAAATCTCGCGTTTGCCGCATGCACTACTACCGCATAAGCCCTCAAATGGGTCCTATGCTGCGTCCTGTCAGTTTTGAGCCGAGTTCTCTTCCACTTGCGTTCTAATCATCTACTCAGCCACTTCAGCCCCTGCAACTCCTCAGTATACCAAGAGACCATTTTAGAAGGAGTTTGGAAGAGTAGAGCAATCATATCTACTGCCCTGGTGAGTTCCCTATTCCAGGTTCCCACTAGGGCATCGACAGACTCACTGGCCACACGAACTTCGAAACCATCCAAGGCTTTTTGGAATCCTACTGGGTCCAGCATCCTTTTTGGATGGACCATACTAATAGGATGGATTGTGCAAAATTATTACTATTATTGCAAATTACTACAATTAAGCAGTTTCTCCTGAGGTATTGTTACACGTGACTATAAGTAGTCTTAATTTATATCAATTTTCCACGTACACTTTAGAACGGGCTCATGGCCAGTTTCTATACCAATTGTCTTCGTACCTCATTCAGCAACAGTATGAGTCACATGAACATCAAAATACGTGGACACTTGTTTACGATGGCGTTCACATCTAAGCCATGTCTGTTGCATTTGTTCTGTACAAAATTGTGAAACCTGATGTTTTCTTCCCAGTTTCCTGGCAGTTCTTGCCCTATGGCAGTAAGTGCACATATATAAACATACATTCTTATGCAAAAACAGCTCTTGCGTGAACAAACTCTTTCAGCACATGAATGTATATAACCAATTAGCACCACCTGTTAAGTCAGTTATTTTCATTTTCGTAGCCAATGTTTTAGCCTTTTATAAAACACCAATACCACACTCAGGTTTTTTGTGTGTGAAAGGATCTAGCTCTTAAGATTTTCTTCCAAAACCATTTAGCAGTGTTGCCTCTTTTTCTACAGGTGAAACTCGGAAAATTAGAATATCGTGCAAAAGTCCATTAATTTCAGTAATGCAAATTAAAAGGTGAAACTGATATATGAGACAGACGCATTACATGCAAAGTGAGATAAGTCAAGCCTTAATTTATTATAATTGTGATGATCATGGCGTACAGCTCATGAGAACCCCAAAAATTCAATCCCAGAAAATTAGAATATTACATGGAACCAAGAAGACAAGGATTGTAGAATAGAACAATATCGGACCTCTGAAAAGTATAAGCATGCATATGTATTCAGTACTTGGTTTGGACCCCTTTTGCAGCAATTACTGCCTCAATGCGGCGTGGCATGGATGCTATCAGCCTGTGGCACTGATGAGGTGTTATGGAAGACCAGGATGCTTCATTAGCAGCCTTCAGCTCTTCTGCATTGTTTGGTCTCATGTCTCTCATCCTTCTCTTGGCAATGCCCCATAGATTCTCTATGGGGTCAGGTCAGGCGAGTTTGCTGGCCAATCAAGCACAGTACACTGTATACTTTTCGGAGGTCCGATATTGTTCTATTCTACAATCCTTGTCTTCTTGGTTCCATGTAATATTCTAATTTTCTGGGATTGTGGATTTGGGGTTTTCATGAGCTGTACGCCATGATCATCACAATTATAACAAATTAAGGCTTGACTTATCTCGCTTTGCATGTAATGCGTCTGTCTCATATATCAGTTTCACCTTTTAATTTGCATTACTGAAATTAATGGACTTTTGCACGATATTCTAATTTTTCGAGTTTCACCTGTAGATGAGGTGCTTGCAAACTGTCATCATCTTTCTGCCACTCAGGCTATTTTTCATCAATAGAAAATTCTCTACTTGCAGCTCTGTTTCCTTTTTCTTTAACATATTGCATAATGGATACTTTGAAATCAGCTGTGTTTGATTTATGTTTCTCCATCTTATTAAACTTAGTCTATGGCAAATACCCTAAATCACTACTGGAGGAGCAATATTGCTTAAGCAGGACTTCTATAGGAACTGTTCCATAGGTTTGCAGTGCACTGTAGAGTATTTATTTATTTATTCATTGCATTTCTGTACCACCCAAAACCTGCGTCTCTGGGCAGTCGACAACCAGAATAACCCAAAACATCAAATCACTTAACAGTTTAAAACATTTAAAATTTTAAAACATTTTAAATCCTGTATTTAAAATAATAATAATAATAACAACAATAAATGATGATGATGATGTAAAAATATTATGGGACTTCCGACTACAAACAAACATGTGCCACACAATACACCAGATATAACTGTAGTTGAGAAGAAAAACAAGTTAAAATAATCAACATAGCAATACCAGGGGTTAGCAGAAGAGAAGAAAAAGAAATAGAAAAAATCACAAAATACCAAGATCTACAAACTGAAATTGAAAGGCTGTGGCAGAAAAAGACCAAAATAATCCCAGTGGTAATTGGAGCCCTGGGTGGAGTTCCAAAAGACCTTGAAGAGCACCTCAACACCAAAGGGGCCACAGAAATCACCATCAGCCAATTACAAAAAGCAACTTTACTGGGAACAGCCTATATTCTGCGACGATATCTATAACAACAGCAACAACATTGACAATAAAATTCAGCCATCCCAAGTCCTTGGGAAGGACTCGATGTCTAGATAAAACAAACCAGTCTGACTGTGTGTGTAAGTAAATAAATAAATAAATAAATAAATAAAACAATATATATATTTTTAGAACTTATAGATCTAATTAAAAGCCAGGGCCAAGAAATGAGTCTTCAGTGCCTTTTAAAAAGATGCCAGAGATGGGGAGGCTCTTATCTCAACAGGGAGCGCATTCCAAAGTCCAGGGGCTGCAACGGAGAAGGCCCATTTCTGAGTAGCTGCCAGATGAGTTGGCAGATCCTGTGTTTGATCACAGTACCACAATGATGGTGCCAGAATTAACGTAATTGGCTAACCAGTGCAGGAAATACACAGGTGCAGGCTATGCTGGTTGTTCTTGCATACATGCTAATTTTCCATAGGTTATATCCATGTGTGGGGTATATATGCACAAATACTCTACTTCAATGCAAAAGAGATGTTGCAGTGAACAATTCCATGAAGGCTCTGTTTAGTTGCAAACTGTTGTGTTAATTTTAATATAACTAGTTTGTGTTCAAAAATAGATTAATTTTTTACATATGAACTGTTTTTTTAATTTTAAATTTTGTTTTAAATCTCATTGACTTTAAACCAATTCATTCTGGTCAAGATGAACAGTGAAGCTGCCAAAAGAGACTGTCATATGGTAATTGCTGTTTTTTTAAGCTTGATACTGTTTACTCAGAAGTAAGTCCCACTAAGTCCAATGAGACCTATTTAAGTATGCATTGCACACTTACTGCCATTTATGTCCTCTACCAATTGTCTCTAGCCGTTGAAGTTTGTTGTGCCTTTGTACTGTTATTTGCTCTCCAGGCTGGCTATCAACACTAGCATAATTCCAGAAGTTGTGTGTGCACTTGGCGAATGACCCACCTGCATGGCTCAGTCTAAAGCTGGGGAGAGAAGAGGAGGCACCTGCAGTGGGGTGGGAAGGGAGAGGCACAGCTGTGGCTACTTCTGTGCCTGCTTGCCTTGCCCCGCTTCTGCTCGCTGAGTATTTAATTTGCAGCTATTTGAGGTGAAGTTGCGCGTGCGTGTGTGTGTGTGTTTTATTTGAAAATGTATGTGTAAGTCTCCACTGTATTATACAGATATTTTATTGTATTATACAGAAAATCTACAGTAGTTGGTATGGGCTTGCATATTTATTTATATATACCCTTCCAATGACTTCCAGCTCTCTGCTCAACTAGAATGAGTTGGGTTTGGTCTGGGGTTGACAACTTCTGCTGTCACCTCTTATATATAGTGAATCTTCTACAGCCCATCTTGAATTGGTCCTCAGTTCAAGAAGCAGTCTCTTCTGCCAAATTGAGATCCAAGTATCACTGTCACTTGGCCCTGAAACTCATGCTTATTGCTATGTATTGACTTCTGTAACTGCCACTCCAGTCACTATTCTAAAATTGACTCCACAATGAAGCCGTACAGTATATTGAAAACATTGTTTTGCCTTGTGTGTCTACCCCATCCCAAACAAGTAACATTTCAAAACTTTCTCTACTCTTCAATAAACTGCCAGAATGAGTGAAATATGAGCTTTCATATTGACAGTGTTAGAAGAGGGGAAAAGAGAAGCAGCCCTCAACATTAAGAAATAATCTGAAACATTATACTGTAAGTGTTAATAGATTGATTTGATTAAGGAGCCCTGTGTCACTACTTCTTGCTCCCCAAACAGTCACATGAATATAAAGTCCCACTTCTATGTGGCTAATCATGTTTGCATTGTAAAACACATCCATAGCACAGCAGTATTCTCAGTGCTGCATTAGATTAGATTAGCAACACACTGTGTGGAATGGAAACATTTGAGTACCGAAGTGTCAAATGACACAGCCTGGAGAGAAAATGAAGCAAGCCCTCTCTCACCTTCCAAAACCTGCAGGTTTTTCCCTCCAGAAGCTATTTTAAACGTCTTTGTGCATTATTTTAACTTGGGGTTAACTGCTGAGAGAGAGTTAATTTGGGCCAGAAGGGGACATTTGCTCCTTTTTTTACTAATTAAAAAGAGATGACATTCAGTTGGTACCAAATGACTTTCCCCCCTTTGATGTAATATTCTCTTTCCTTTACTTGATTGTAGTCCTTGCACCACAATTTGGCTCTTGTATGGTTGTGAAAAGATTATAGTGGCAGCTATTCTAGGAGAGCTGAAAGCTCAAGACTGTTCAAAATGATGCATTCACAATCATTCAAGGAGAGGATGGGTAGAGCAATCAGTATTGTTGCAGTAATGAAGTCTCCTTGGGAGATGGAACTGTGTTGCACAAGCAGCAGCTATTTGGGTGAGGTTGCATGGGATGTATGTACCTTCCCTTTCTCTGCTGCTGGAGGAGGAGGTCTGTGGGTTATCCTTTCCATGTGCTCTAGAGGCAGGACTATGCAAAAAAACGGAAAAGCTTTAAGAGCCTGTGAAGGATAGCCCAACCCCGTTTCTGTAGTCCTGCGTCCTGCTCCAGAGACAGCCTTCTTCTCCTATCTTTTCCAAGTCCTTTACTGCCCCTCCTCAGTCCATAATTTGTTACCTTTTTGTCCTCAGTACCTTAGTACCTTTTTAACATATTTATCCTTATCTTTATTCTTCCTGGGGGGCGGGGGAACAAATTTATTTAATTCCTCTTTCACCTCTTCCTTCTATCCTTATGTTCTCGCCCTCAACCTTGTCACAGGATATAGAGACAGGGACCTCCACTCTGGGGTGTTTTGTGGCCAAAGGGCAGGAACCACTCTGTTTCCTGCCCAAACAGCCCTAGAGTGCACCGAGCACCACCAGGTCCTCGACATCACTGCCCAACCCCCTGGGTTATCAGCCTGACCCGAGAGAGGGTCCTTGAGGCATTGCAGCCATGGCCTTCATGGGCACTTTGGCAAATTTCATATGGGGTGGGGCATGAGTCTATGCACCTGGAGAGGATAAAGTAGGGCCTACTCCCCTTCCCCCCCCCCAAGGCCCATCTTTGGCAGTACCTTTGGCACCCACCATTTTGAGTGGATGCCTTGTACAAGGGGGAGGAGCAGGTACAGGCCAAGAACAGCCCGCACAGCCGTTGGGGCCTAGCAGCTGAGAGCAGCAGCAGGTAGGCCGTCCAATGGACTTCTTGTGACAGCTACTGCCAGCCCTGAGTGCTGGAGGAACTCTGCAGTTGGCAGCTGATTGTGACCTGAATGGGTCATGACTACTGTGTGCTGCTGCCACAAACAATGGAGGCAGCCCCCCCCCCCCCTGTGGTGGCAAAACAGGTGCCTATCATACCAGTCAAGGACATCACCCCCATTGGATCATCAGCAGTGAGACCTGGGCCATCTGGCAACCTGTTTGGGGACCCCCTGATAGAACTGACTCAGCCAATGCCCCCAATTCCAGTGGGGAACAATCCAGCAGGCCCCATAGCATCTGATAGGATAAGCATTCTTCTGAATTATCTGAGTCTGATTCTCCTGACCCCCACCCAAATGTACCAGATCTGCCCAAAGAGGCAGATCCAGGGGGCCTAAATCCAGAACCTAACCCTCCAGCCATCTCTGTGGACACGCGTCATATACCTTGCTGTCCATCAGGAGACCCTGATGCAGAACACTACTCCAAAGAGGATGGAGAATGGTCTACTGACCAAAATGACAATTCACTTGCTATCAAGTAGACTTAATCAAACACTATTGAAAATCCAGAAACCACAAACTTCCATAGCTGATGCAACCCTGGATTCCATATGTTTTTCTGCATCCTCGACCTCTGTATCAGTTGTGGCGCGTAAAACTGTATGGCTAAAACACTGGCAGTAGTTGCCACACCTAGATCTAATCTGGCTTCAGTGCCATGTACTAGGTCAAAACTATTTGGGGAAGAAGTTCTCAGAGGAATTAATTGAGACTAAGGATAAAAAGATGGTCCTTCTCTGTGCCCGCAAGTAGGACAGGAGATAATACAGAAGGGTTTTTCATTCCTTCAGAACCAGGAACAAGGATAATAGACAACAACATCCCTACTGGAACAGACTGCTTACCTTTTTAGACAAGGAGCCTAGAACTGCCCTTTATTCTCCAACCAGAACATGGCAGCTAAGCAGTGGTCCTGACTCACATCCACCCATAGTTGGAAGCCAGTTGTCCAAGCACTTTCATGCTTGGGAAGCTTCCACCTCCAGCCTATAGGTTCTGCAGGACAGAATTCAGGATTCCTTCCGCAGACAGACTCCTGAGGACCCCTCACTCCTGTTCATTGCACAAATCCTTGGGGCTTTTACAGGTGATTCATCACCTTCAGGAAATAGGGGCAATAGAGAAGGTACCTTGGGCTCAGTGGGGTGGAAGGGTCTATTTTATTTTATTCACTTTACCCCAAAGGACAGATCTCTCAGGACCATACTAGATCTAAAATTTCCAAACAAGTGCATCAGGTGAAGGAAGCTAAAGATGAAGACCCTACATTTGGTGGCAGTCTCTCTTCATCACTGGGACTACCTTTTTAATGAAACTGCCCCGAGGGTGATTGGCCTACACCCCCTAGTTCGAGCGAATGTGGGGAATTTAGCTCAAAAGGGGAGACAGTTCCAATCAGCCTTAATTTGTGTAAGTGTATGGACTCGAGTAAATCTGCTTGAGAGAGAGGGTTTAATTAAATCAAAAGGGAGTGTATTTAAAGCAAAAATAAGACTAAATAAAGTAGAAGCAATGCAAATATGTTTAAAAATAGACTATTCTATTTTTAGCTTAAAGTTCCAAATTATGTATAAATACTCAGGCGGGCTAGAGAGGTACTTTTAAGATAGAAGGGCAAGATTTCAGAAATAAGAGAAAGGGATGGGTTCAGCTCTGAAGAAGCCGGGCAAGAGGCTATATCACCTGTCCTAGAGAGGGGAACACCAAGGTGGTCTGCTGGAGTGTCTTGTTGAAGTCTGCTGGGGTCCAGAGTGAGAGGCACAAGGGAACACTGAGATGTTTCTCAGTGGGAGTCCCAGGTGTAATTACACGAGGACGCACACTGGGTCATGGAGTTAGGGATACTTGTATCCCAAAACGTGCATTGAGGGCACATTTCTCTTGTCCTGCTCTGCTGAACAGAGCCCAGACAAGCTTTCCCCCCTTCTTTGTGGAATGCATTGTGTTTTAGTCCTTCCTGGGTAGGAATGTGTGTGAATCGCCTATGGCATTCAAGGCTGATTGTGAGGAGAATTTGAGTGTGTAGGTGTGTTTAAAGAATATCCTGAGCTGGGAAGGGCTTCCCAATAATTTGATGGGCATTAGTGATTCATCCCTATTGTAATGGAGTCTGTTTTATCTTCCTTGTCTTCCTGGCCTGAGTGCTTGGTTAACAGGTGTTATCTCTCTTGCAAGAGGAACAGGGGAGTTTAGATTTCATTTCCAAGGCTGAAATGGTCTTGAATGCTAGACACTTGCAATAGCTAATCCTGGATGATGATACCAAGATGCATCTCACCCCCACGCTGAGGATTCAGCACTTGGGAGTCATAATGGACGCTGTCATGGACAGGTTCCTACTCTCCCACGCCCCAGAGTGCACACAGAAAATCTCAGACATCAATACAAGATATTCCACTTGGCCAAATGTTGCCCCTGCTATCTTTGGCCTGCTTATTGGGTCTTATGGTGGCATATCTAGGTGTGGAACAGTGGGCCCGATTTCACCTAAGACCCCTTCAGTGGTTCCTCCTTCCATATCAGAAAGCCATAGTGCAAAAATGACATTTAAAAGTGTGCCTATCTCCATAAGCTCACCAGTCCCTGTTCTGTTGGACTGCCCCAGGATGGCTGGGAAAAGGCAAACCGTTTCTAGACCCACCCAGGTTAATTGTAACCACAGTTGCCGCCAGTCTAATGGACTGGGGAGCACACTCCCTCCACCACTCAGCACAGAAGCATATGGTCACAATAGGAATGCATGCACAGTATCAACTGGCTAGAGCTGAGGGTGATTGGCTTTATTAGCATGGCTTTATTAGCCTTCTTCAAGCAGTTAGGTAGTCACAAAAACATGCTTATTCGGATAGATAATGTAAATGCGAGAGCCTATGTAAGCAAGTGGAGCAGGTCCTGTTCCTTGCAACAAGAACCTGCCACTCTCCTCCTCCAGTGGGTGGTGTAGAATCTGTTCTCCCTGTGGGTGCACCACATCAAGGGGACACTCAGCTCCCAAGTGGATTGGTACAGCAGACAGGACATCAATCCAGCAGAGTGGAGCCTCAATTCCCAGGTGTTCTCCGTGATCTCAGAGCATTTTGGTCATCTGCAAGTGAATCTGTTTGCCTCTCTGTGTAATGCCAAGGTGGACAGATTTTTCTACAGATTCCCATCTCAGGGAGCTGAGAAGGTCAATGCTCTGTCGAACCCATGACCCCCAGCTCTACTTTATGCCTTCCTTTAGATATCAGTGATGTTGGTTCCTAAAGAAGGTGCACCTGGACAGGGCAGAAGTGATTTTCATGGCCCTGTATTAGCCCAGGAGGGTCTGGTTCCCAGAGATTCTGAGCTTAGACATACAGAACCCTTGGTTTCTGCCAATAATATGTTGTGAACTGTCCAGAGACTGAGGTTTGGGGCAGTCTACAAATAATCCCATATCTGCCTCAACAAGGCTCTGTCCTTCGCCATGCCTGGCCTGGTTGAAGTTAGTCACTTGGAGACTGAGCAGAACCTCTTAAGCCTCCATGATTACTCATCTAGTGTGCTCAACACCATCTTAGCTTCATGAAAGCAATTTATCTGGAGAACCTTGTTGTGTTGGTGTGTTAAACATCAAATTCAAAGGCACAAATTTGTGGGATCGGAGAGCTCTTGGCATTCCTCCAGGAGGGGTTAGATGAGGGGCTGAAAGCCAATACCCTAAAAACAGCAAGCAGCGGCTATAACTAATGTGCTATCCATGCAAGACAAAAAGAACCTATCCAACCACCCTCATTTTAAGAAATTCCTTAGAGGAGCCTCACCCATTTCTCTGCTTTTTATACATTGATTTCCAACCTGGAATCTGCATACAGTGCTAAAGGCTTTACAAGCCTTATCAGTCAGCAAACATTTGTGTGTGTTCGCAGGATTCAGTTTGACTAACTCTACACTCCTCCACCCATCCATCGTTCACAGAATGTCATATTTCCTTCATTTTGCCTGAATCCTATCCATTACCTGGAGAAGGCCTGGCACAAACTAGATGTCCAGAGGTGCTTAGAGACTTCTCGCGCATGGACTCCTTCCGTTCTACAGATTCGCTCTTTGTGTCATACCTGCCTACCTCCATGGGTCAGAAGGTATCAGCAGCCCCCATAGCCAGGTGCAGCCTGTGAGATTGCCAACCATTGTGACATTCCACCAGAGTGGCAGCAATGCCGGCAGCATTTTCCACCAGCGCTCCCATTTCGGAAATCTGTAAGGCATCGGCATCTCCCTCAACGTTCACAAAACTTTACAAGGCACATTAAACATACAAAGATGTTTAATGTGCTGACACAACAAGGTTCTCCAGGTGTGTTGATAGATTACTGTCCTTAAGCTAAGATGGTGTTGAGCTTTTTATATTTGCTACCATCCTTTGACAGAAGGGTATTGCAGCAGGGGCGTCCTCAGTAATTTGGACACTACACTACTTTTTCTTAAGCTGTGGCAAGTCTCACAGGAGATGTCCTCTAGCAGCAAAGAAAGGAGAATTCGTTACTTAACATGAAGGCTTCTTCTTGCTGCTGGAATGGAGGGCATCTCAACCCACCTTGTCAGCTTACCCCGACTACTGAGGACACCCCCCCCCCATTTACATTACTACAGGTGAAACTCGGAAAATTAGAATATTGTGCAAAAGTCCATTAATTTCAGTAATGCAAATTAAAAGGTGAAACTGATATATGAGACAGACGCATTACATGCAAAGCGAGATAAGTCAAGCCTTAATTTGTTATAATTGTGATGATCATGGTGTACAGCTCATGAGAACCCCAAATCCACAATCTCAGAAAATTAGAATATTACATGGAACCAAGAAGACAAGGATTGAAGAACAGAACAATATTGGACCTCTGAAAAGTATACAGTGTACTGTGCTTGATTGGCCAGCAAACTCGCCTGACCTGACCCCATAGAGAATCTATGGGGCATTGCCAAGAGAAGGATGAGAGACATGAGACCAAACAATGCAGAATTGCTGAAGGCCGCTAATGAAGCATCCTGGTCTTCCATAATACCTCATTAGTGCCACAGGCTGATAGCATCCATGCCACGCCGCATTGAGGCAGTAATTGCTGCAAAAGGGGCCCAAACCAAGTACTGAATACATATGCATGCTTATACTTTTCAGAGGTCCGATATTGTTCTGTTCTTCAATCCTTGTCTTCTTGGTTCCATGTAATATTCTAATTTTCTGAGATTGTGGATTTGGGGTTTTCATGAGCTGTACGCCATGATCATCACAATTATAACAAATTAAGGCTTGACTTATCTCGCTTTGCATGTAATGCGTCTGTCTCATATATCAGTTTCACCTTTTAATTTGCATTACTGAAATTAATGGACTTTTGCACGATATTCTAATTTTCCGAGTTTCACCTGTATATTACTCTTTCTCCTCTTGGCTGTCTTTTCTGCTGGTAGCTGACTTGGACATTAGAAATGGGGTTGGGCTATCCTTCCCAGGCTCTTAGGGCTTTTCAGTTCATTAGCATAGTCCTGCCTCTGTAGCATGTGGGAAGGGTAGCCCACAGGAGATGTTCTCCATTCCAGCAGCAAGAAGAAACTTTCAAGGTAAGTAACCAATTCTCCTTTCTCCTACAGCCCAAGCTGCTGCTGCTGCTTGCCTTGGACCCAAGGGCTCAGGGGACTCTCAAGCCAGATAGGCCTTAGCGCTGACTGCTCTGATTTTCAGGAGTGTGGGGTTGATCTTTGAGATCTGTATTAAGCCTTGAACTTTTGTGACATACATTCTTTGCAATTGAAGTAATTGTGTTTGTGAAATCTTCTGCCTTGATGCAGATAGATGCAGTTCAGTAAAGAGAGCTATCATTGGTGCTATCAAGATAAGCAAAATATATGGTGGATTGGCTGTTTTTAAATGTAAAACATTTTACATCCTGCCTTTCAGATACAAGATTCCAAGGCAGTTTGGGATTAAAATGTGTCATTTATAATTACCCCAAATCCCAGCAGTTGAAATCAGCAACTTAAATATCCCCCCCCCCCCGCCCTTAAAAGTCAACCACATAGGTGCCAGGCAAGGCCTTTGGGAAAGGAGTTCCAGAAACAGTCCACAGTAGAAAAGCTCCGCTCTTTAGGCACCACTTGCTGCATCCCAGAAGGCAAGGGATACCTGAAGGGCAGCCTCTGGAGTTACTTCGGCACATGAGCAGGTTGACCAGGAACACACACTTTTTCAGATTCCCAGCTTCCAAGCCATACACAGCTTTAATGGTCAGTAGCAGCATTGTTTTTAGAAATGGACCAAGAGCCTGTGAAGTTATTTAAGCACTGATAAATCTTAGTTCTCTTTTTAAAAAGATAATAACTATTACATTTCACTGGTGGTTTGCAAATGATACTATGGGTGTCTTTAAAAAAACTGGAAATAAAACATAAAACCAAGCTGAAAACTTATGATATAGATTTGGAATGCAAGTTAATTTTCTTCTAAGAAATGTAAATTAGTGATCCCTCAACTGCAGAGAATTGTTCTAATTTAATGTCTGGACTATATTCCTTTCTTTTCTTTTCTTTTAACTGAGGAAAAGATTTTCTTCCTCCAAGCTATTCTCAGTGAACCAGTTACTAGAATTTTTGTAATGAAAAAGAGAATATTTAGGTCACATGCAGAATGCTACTGGCGGCTTGATTTAGATGTATATGAATATCATAGCAAGAGTTTTTTAAAACAGACAAGTAAAGTGGCTTGTAAGCTGTTAATTGAAATATAGGAAGCATTGTGCTACATTCAAATTGTGGTAAATCAACTACATCTTAATGCCAGTTTACTGATTGATAAATTGTATGCACTGAAATAACCTGGAAAGTGTTTTGGATGTACATTGTGTAGTTAGTTGTTAATTGCAGTTATTCTAACTAAGCTACAATAAATAGACTGGAAAACAAACTAGTAATATGAGGGAACCGGAATTGCTATTGTCATTCATATTATTTATTTAGCTTGTATAATCTAGTGGAAGACTTTCAAAGATGTAATACCTTCACAAGGGGAAGCTTCCCTAGGCATCTTTGTGACTTGAAGCCAGAACTGACATCCAGACTATGGTTGTGCTGGTACTGTGGAAGACTAGACAGTTTTCATCAGTATCCCTTTTCCTGTGAAGCCCACTGTGCCTCCTGAAAAATATGTCCCTGAGACTTGTGGGATGCTTCAAAGGGAAGGGAGGTCAGCCAACATCTCCTATCGCCACTAGCACCTGCACAGTGTTGGTCTGGATGTCAGCTTAGCTTTGATGCCCTTTGCAACTGATTTGTCAAATGGTGCCATCCACTTTCCTGAGAAGTGTAGAGCACTCTTACAAGGCAAGTGTATGGAATCAGGGTTTTATTTATTTATTTCAGTGTTCTGTAATCAGATTTTCCCAAAACATGTTGGTTTAACAGGTAACTAGCAAGAAGGCAGCACTACCCCCAGAACAGCATCAGGCCTGCAGCAGCATCACTCCTGGATGCTCTCTCTCAACCTAGAGACTCTAGCCTAACTTCAAACGTGGTCTTTCCCGCTGACTTAGGTTGGACAAACCAGCTTTACAGGCTCTTTCTACTCTGTAGGTGCCTGTAAGCTGACCATTTGAATAGCCTAGATGACCTGCTGTGTTTGCCCTTTTAATTAGCATTCATTTTTAGTAGCAAGGTCATGGAAACGTTAGAGGATTTGAGTAAAAAGAAAGAATAGCTCATAACGTTATAATTTATACCACTTATAACTTACTATTCCCATGTGGCCCAAAGCAGTACAGAGCTAAAATTCAATACAATGTAATAAAAATTCAGTTGTAAAAATAGCTATCATGTATCAACTGTCTCTGATAGTATTTCTTCAATTACAAGTGGTATTGTCATATAAGTTTTCAATGCCCTCCCTGTTCATTTGGCTTTGAGTGAATTATCCGTTGGAAGCTAGTGTCAAGTATTCCTCAACAGTGGACTCATAAGCACGGAGGCATAATTTTGCCTGTGCTAGAATTCTTATTCAAGGCAGATGTGGCTGCATTTCCACAGTGGAAGATCAGAGCTGGGATAAGGGTATGCAGAGACTGGCTTATATTTACTTCAGTAGTCTTCTCCCCCACCCCTGCCCCCAACAACAGTATTCATGGTCCCCTCCTTTTAAAGTGGGAGACATTTTGAAAGATGAGCAAAGGAGTAGCTGCATCATTACTCCTGATAATAGCAAAGATGTGGGTTCATTGCCTTCCTGGGTAGCCTGCACTCTGTAGTCTACTTGAAGCAGAGAGACATGTCTGTGACACCAAGAGGTTACCTGCATTGATGGTATATCAAACTTGTTCTACCAATCACAGTCATTGCCATTGGTATGCCAACAGTAAGATCTACCATCTGGTCTTGTGGTAGCAAGCATGACTTATCCCCATAGCTAAGCAGGGTCTGCTCTGGTTGCATATGAATGGGAGACTTGATGTGTGAGCACTGCAAGATATTCCCCTCAGGGGATGAAGCCGCTCTGGGAAGAGCAGAAGGCTTCAAGTTCCCTCCCTGGCTTCTCCAAGATAGGGCTGAGAGAGATTCCTGCCTGCAACCTTGGAGAAGCCGCTGCCAGTCTGTGAAGGCAATACTGTGAAGGCAATACTGAGCTAGATAGACCAATGGTCTGACTCAGTATATGGCAGTTTCCTATGTTACTATGTACCATGAGTGTTTTACTGTCCTAATACTTGTAATGTTCCACGACACTGAAATTTGGGAGTTTGAAGGCTGTTTTCATTGTCTGTCCTGACTGTGTAACTCAGCATTATTCCTTGCCCTGTTCCCAGCTGTTGCAGGTACTTAGAAGTAAAAAAAACCAGACTTGCCACAAGCTCAGCTTCTTCTAGAAGACTGTCTGTAGCCTAAAATCACATTCTTAAACCTATTCATCACCACTACCTTCTTGTTCCAACTTTGTATTTGCATCCTTGAGAACCATATGTTATAACAAAATCATTGCAGTCAAAGATGGCATAAAGCAATCCAGTTCTCGCTTTAAAAAAAGTAAAATTAAAAAGGGGAAAAAAGCTTATAGATACTGCTGCTTCCCAGAACAAGAACTGGGTTCTCATCTTGTCTGATTTTAATCTTGCAAGCTCTGCTGTAAGATGAAAGATAAATGAGTTTAAACATACTTTCAATAAAGGGGTAGTGAATCCAGAAACAATATGTAGCGGTTTCTCCCCACCTCCCATATGGAAAATGATCTAATCAGGAAGATGATTGCAGTAGAGGCAAGATCATTTTGAAAAATAGAGCACTTATGCCACAGTAAAACAATAACGCACTTGTAGCTTACCATCTCCGTTCCAAAGTTTACGTTGTGACGGAATTGTAAATGCCTTGCTCAGTACTAAAGTCTATGCAAACCAAATTTTATAAAGCAGTAGTTTCTAAAACAGCAGTCTTTCAACTCTGGCTAAATCAAGAAATACTATAAAAATTGAAATTGTCTGGAAAAATTAGCTTATCAGATCCTAACTATGTTCTGCATCTGAAATGCATACATGTGCTCAGTTCTTGCTTTTAAAGGTAAAGTGTGCTGTCGAGTCGGCGTCGACTCCTAGCAACCACAGAGCCCTGTGCTTGCCTCTGGTAGAATACAGGAGGGGTTTACCATTGCCTTCTTGCATGTAGTATGAGATGATGTCTTTCAACATCTTCCTGTATCACTGCTGCCCAATATAGGTGTTTCCCATAGTCTGGGAAACATACCAGTGGGGATTTGAACCGGCAACCTCTGGCTTGCTACCACAGGTCTCTGTAGCTGTCAACATCGACTTCACGGCAAATTTTACTTTCTTGCTTTTAAGCATAGGTTAATTGAAGTAGCTAGAAGACTCTCTCTCGAAGGCTTGTATAACTTTTTAAAATCACAAGTATTGTTAAGTAGAACCAGTGATGTGTACTGTCTGCTTGTTGTAATGGTGGTGACTCCTAGGATGTCCTCCATGAATTTGACTTGCATCTGACTGTCAGCACATGAATGACAAATGGCTGTTGTCTATACGTTAGATAAAGGTAACCAACAAGCTGGAACCTCAATGGAAAACCATGGTGTAAACAAACTATGAGAATGGATCTGTATTAATGCTTCAAATAACTTTAAGTACAAATAGTAACCATACATACATATCAATACTTTGCCAACTTTAAACAAGATGGAGGATTGGCAAAACAAAAAACAAACAAAAAACCATGTTGGGATGCCCTAAGACATTTGTGAATTTGGTTTGTATCCAACTGTAAGCACAGAAGTTCTAGAGCAAGGGTTCTCAACCTAGGTACCCAGATGTTGTTGGACTTCAGCTCCCATAATCCCCAGCCAAAGGCCATCTGGGATACTTCTGAGCCTGCTGAGGATGTGGACAGGATTCTCTCTGGTATGGGTGCTGCGATCTGTAGCCTGGACCCTTGCCCCTCCTGGCTTATTAGAGTAGCCAGCAGGAATGTAAGATCCTGGTTCTGGAGTTGGTGAATTCTTCTCTTTGTGAGGTCTGTGCTGGCAGCCTTAAAAGAGACCTTGGTGCACCCTCTTTTGAAGACGATTTCTCTCAATCCTGAGGTCCTTGATAATTATAGATGAATCTCCAACTTTCCTTTCTTTGTGAAGGTTTTGGAGAAGGTTGTATGTGCCTAGCTTGAGAGTTCTGGATAAGGTGATTTCCTAGATCCTTGTTAGTCAGGTTTCAGGCCATGGCATGGCATGGAAACAGCATTGGTAACTCTGGTTGATGACTTGTATCGTGCCCTTGATGAGGGTAGTGCCCCTCTCTTGGTCCTTTTAGATCTCTCAGCGGCTTTCAGTGCCACCAACCACGGTATCCTTCTGGAGCACCTGCGTGGGTTGGGTATTGGGGCCACTGTTTTGCAGAGGTTCCATTCCTTCCTTAGTGGGTGCTTTCAGTTGGTGTGCGTTGGTGGTGAGTGCTCTGCCCTGTGGCCACTCCTTTGTGGGGTGCTTCAGGGCTCAGTTCTTGCACCCATTCTTAACACCTATATGAAACCGCTGGGGCAGGCCATCCATCGATTTGGGGTGAGATCCACCAATATGCCGATGATACTCAGTTGTATATTGTCACCCCAGACCACTCCAGAGATGCTGTTTCTGTGCTCTCCCAGTGTCTGGAGCCTGTCAGGGTCTGGATGGGCCAAAACAAGCTCAGACCTACTCCTCCAAGACTGAGTTGCTCTTGCTTACTCCTCGATCTGGTCATTTGTCGAGTCTGAGTCTCTCCCTGGACACAGTTGCACTGCCCCTGAAGGAGGTGGTCCGCGACTTGGGGGTCCTCTTGGACTTGCGGCTCCTGCTTGAGCAGCAGGTGGAAGCCGTGGCCAGAGGTGCCTTTGCCCAGCTTTGGCTGGTCTGCCAGTTGTGGCCCTATCTCGACCGGCAGGCCCTGGCAACGGTAACTCATGCCCTTGTCATCTCTCGTCTGAATTACTTTAATGAGCTCTACCTGGGGTTGCCTTTGAAGATGACCTGGAAGCTTCAGTTGGTCCAGAATGTGGCGGCCCACCTGCTTATGGGAACTAGGAGATATGATAGTATGACACCTCTCTTGTGGTCGCTGCACTGGTTACCTTTTTGTTTCCAGGTCCAATTCAAAATGCTGGTTCTCACCTTTTAAACCCTTCAGGCCTTAGCACCTGTTTACCTGCAGGACTGCCTTTCGCGGCCAGTCCTGTCCCGCCCTGAGAGATCTTCTCAGGTTGCCCTTCCTTCAGTCCCTGCTCTCAGAGAGGTCTATAGTACTAGGGTCCATGGAAGGGCTTTCTCTGTTACTGCCCCTTCTATTTGGAATACTCCCCCCCCGGCCACACTGCAGATTCAGTCTGCCTCCTCCCTTTTATACTTCAATACGTTACTGAAAACATATCTTTTCCACCAGGCATTTGCCCTTTTATTTGGTTGGTTGGTTGTTTGTTTATTCCCCCACCGGATGCTGCTCTTGTTTGTACACTGCCCTGAGTCTGTGGATTGGGTGGTATATTAAATCTCACAAATAAATAAATAAAATGATGATTTGGGATGCCAGTATTCTTTTTTTAAAAATGAATATATCCTTGTAAATTCAAGCCTCAATAAAATTCCTCTTTATGTCATGTGGAGCTTGTTTTTAGAATTGGTGTTAATTACTCCTAGCAGTATTTGAGCAAGTTGGATCTTGCAAATTGATAAAGTAGGTATTAAAAAAATAAAAACAAATCAGCAGGCCAAATGAGACAGTTGCTAGTATATTCTTGTTCCTGCCACTTCCTCCTCTCAACTCTGTTCTGATGAAACACTAATAAACAAAAGGTAGAATGTTAAAAATGGACACAGAGTTGAAGTCAATTGCCTAATATGTCTAGTATGCTAATCCTAATTTGGTACAGATATGTTGATAAATCAATGAGCAACAGCTGTTTGGAGTGTATTCTTTTTAGCCTACTTTCCAGTAGGCTTATGAGATCACCCAGAATTCTGTGTGTGATGTCATCCACCATGATTCAAGATGGCGGAGACATGAACATTTGAGGTTCAAGAGGGCTAACTTGTGGACCGTCTAACCGACTTGACCACATTTGGTACAGTTGTAGTGAGTGACACACAGGGACACCTCAATGGCATGATCTGTGATGACATTATGCACCCCAGTTCAAGATGGTGGACACATAAACATTTGAGGTACAAGTGGGCTAACTTGTGAACTGCCTAACTGATTTGGACCAAATTTAGTCCAGTTGTAGGGCTAGTGAAAGGAAAGTAGACAGATTAGTCCTTACTAGAACTTGTTTCATTTGGGGAAACAATTTTATTTCTGGAGCTGTTAGCCTTTTAACCTTTCAAGCCCCTCATGATAGAATACCAGAAAGAAGTCGATATGTGCTTTATTGACTACAGAAAAGCCTTCAATTGTGTCGATCATGTCAAGTTGTGGAATATTCTTAGGAAAATGGGCATCCCAGAACATCTCATTCTTCTAATGAGAAACCTATGCACAGGACAGGAAGCCACAGTCCAGACAGAACATGGTGAAACAGAATGGTTCCAGATCGGCAAAGGAGTAAGACAAGGCTGTATACTTTCTCCTTCTTTATCCAATTTATATGCTGAACATATACTGGGAGAAGCTGGATTGGAAGAAGATGAGCAAAGTTCTAAAGTCGGAGGAAGAAACATCAATAACCTGCGCTACACTGATGTCACCACTCTGATAGCTGAGAATGTGGATGATCTGCAAGCTCCAGTAATGAAAGTCAGGGAGCACAGTGAAAAAATGGGACTACAGCTAAAAGTAAAGAAGACTAAATGAATGACAGCAGGTACAGCAACCAGCCTCAGAATCGACAATGAAGACATTGAAGTGGTGGTTAGCTTCTGCTTTTTAGGATCAACCGTCAACAGTAAAGGATCCAGCAGTCAAGAAATACGCCACAGACTAGCACTTGGTAGGGTTGCAATGAAGGCCTTGGAAAGGAAATTTAGATGCCGTGACGTGTCTATATCTACAAAGATTAGAATTGTCTGGACAATGGTTTTCCCCATGATACTCTATGGATGTGAAACTGGACTTTGAAGAAACAAGATAGAAAAGCATTGACACTTTTGAACTTTGGTGCTGGAGAAGACTTTTGAGGATACCATGGACAGCCAAGAAAACAAACAAATGGATCATAGAACAAATCCAGAATTTTTACTCAGCACCTCAGATGATCAGGTTCTTAACTGTAGCAATGTGTTTTGCTCAAAGATTGCCACCTGTTGTCAGCTACGTGGGCCAACTGAGCCACTGTAACAAACTGAACTGTGTGACTAATTTGACTCTTACTCAGAGTAGAATTTGCTGGCTTGCTGAATTTTGTGTGTCTAAAGCAGCCGCCTAACCTTTGCATGTATATGGAGTATACATATAAGTAAGTCCTTCTGTTTGAGGGATGGAAAAAGTAATGGGGAAATCTCTCTAAAAATGTGAGGAATAAGTTTTGTTTTAAAGTCAGATTAACTCTGACCAGCAAAAGGGCAGCAGTGGCCAGCTACCCCATTTAGAGTTTAGCCGGTCATATAAGAGGGAAAGCATGGTTCAAAAATCATGTCTACCACAAAGGCACTTTATTTATTTATTTATTTATTTATTTATTTATTTATTTACTTACTTACTTACTTACTTACTTACTTAATTAATTAATTTACATTTATAAACCGCCCCATCCAGAAACTCTGGGCAGTGTACAACTAATTTGTACACCACGGTGTACAACTAATAAACCAGATGAGGAATTTGCAGTTAAGAAGCAAGGGCCTTGAGAATTCAGAACCTAGAGCAGACATACAGTTCACCTGGTCTTCAGCTTCACAGTAGTGAGTTGTATATATTCTCAAATTATCATTTAAAAAATCAAAATATGCATATAAAAAGGCAATAAACATATGCAAATTTTATGCAAAGTGGAGGCATTTTGGAGACTTTTTTGGTGATGTATATCAACCTTTTTAACCATCTGGACCTGGCAACCCTATTCTCCATGTAAGCTTAGAGCCAAGAAAGCCTTTGCATTGTTATTAGTCTGAATGGATGGAGGAGGAGCTGCTGTGCCTGTTGACTTTCTGCCTGGACTTGTACTAATAGTGGATGGCATTTGCGGGATCCATTTACAGATGTATCTGGCAGAAATTGGGTGCATCTCTTGTAAATGATTGGGGAAGCTACACCAACTGAATTTTTACCTAGAGGCATCCCTCCCCAGCCCAAGGTAGAATTGGAAGGTCACGACAAAGTGTTGGCACATGGTGCCTAATATTTATAAAAGCTGCATAATACAGGCAAAGCTTGTTACACGTGGAACTGCTATTCATGGGTGTCTGACACCTGATTTCATTATCCATGGATACGAAAGGGTTAAAACCCACATATCTGTAGTTCTTAGAGGGCCAGAAATGACTTCAGAGGTTATTTCTGGCTACCATTTTGTAAAGAGGAGGCATTTTGTGGCTCATTTCTTTTTTTTTTAAAAAAGGGGGAAAAACCATGCTTTTGGGGAGCAGTTTGTGGTTTCGGGGCATTCCTGGGCACATGTAGACCCCGTGGTGCATGGTACAGTAAGAATTTTCAATGATCTTCACCTTTTTTCACTTTTAAAAACTCTTTTGTCCATTCTGGAAACTAAGCCTCCATTTTTCATAGGCATAATGTCACGGTTTTGTTACTTGCAGTAGTGGGCAAGAAACAGAACCTCCTTAAGTAATGAGACATACCCATATAATAAAACTGTACAAAGTCCTTATTGCTTACATTGCAATCTCCAGGCTCTTCAGAGTATAAGTGAGAATTATAAGCAGCTAAACTCTCTTATTAAACCAGAGGGTTGGGTTTTTTTAATGCTTTAATATGACTGAACTTTGTTTCATATGCATGCAGGCTTGTGCTGGGAGTGCAACATTGCAATTGCTGTGGAGATGAGAGTACAAGTTCATTATTGAGGTCTTCATTCTTCAGCTACTTAAACCTGTAAGAAGATTGTGCTTTTGCTTCCAGTGGGATAATCTATTTTGGAGCTTTCTAGTATAACTTGTAGGCAAACTAGGCATAGCCCTGACTTCCAGAAGGGAATGTTAGCCAGTTCTTCTTATCCTGTAATGTTATCTTCATGCTTTCAAAAGGAACCTACAGTGGAGCCAGTAAGTATCAGCCTCCATCACAACTCCCAAGCATTGTTTAAACACTTCTAAATTAGATTTCTATAAGGAAAGAATCTGTTCAGTTCTGGACACATTCACAGAAAGGGTTATTTAGTTGTATTTTGGGGATCAAGAATCAGCATTATGTAATGTACTACTCTTCCTTTGTTGTCTTTTGGGGGGTCTTGCATATTACAATATTTTGGAGTATTAATTCATGTATCAATAAAATTACAAACAGATTTTATAATCGTAGTGTTTCGCAGCACCATCAAATTTCCCCCTACTCTTCCCAAAATAAGTCTTGGTAGTTGCCACTTTTTGTGGCTTGGCTTGGCTGGCTCCCTCTCCTCAAACACTGTTGCTTTGCAGCTGCTGAGTCCTGGGCTTTCTGTCCGGCACCAGTCATTCACTTGGCACTCTTTCCATTTTAGAGGCTCAGAAGGTTGAGATCTCTCCTTTCAGTCAACCAAATACTTCCACTTGGCTCTGACTAACCTGTCCCGATCTAGTAAATGATTAAGTAAGTGATTATTTTAATGAAAGGCAGTATATAAATTTAACAATAAATAAAAAAAAATAAACTATTCCATCTGCTTCTTTGCCCTACCCTACTTGACCTATCTAGTTCTCATGTTTCCTCAGCAACTGGAACTAGTCAGCAACCTGCTGCCTTTCTCTTGGATTAACTTCAAGTTGGTTGCTACTCTCATAGGGTTCACTACAAGTTGCTAAAATGAAGAACCTCAAGGCTGAAGGCAGGCAGGAGCCTTTAGGCTTAGAGGATCTGTTTTTATGGGTTTTTTAGAGTGTGTACGTTCAGGTGTGTGTTGACTGTAGCTTTAGATAAGGTGATTTTTTCTAAATTACCAGTTGAATTAAGCAGTCATAAATCATGTTAACTATCAGACTGTATGAAATACTGAAAAAATACATTTAATGAGAACCATAATTGTGCTGCCTTGTTCAAGAAAATCATTTGCATTTTTACGTACCCTTGTAGAATTTCAGTTTCTTTGGGATTTGGTCTGCATGGATATTTTTGACAAAAAAGCCTACTCTAAGATGGTAATATCCAGTGTCACGACTGCCCTATATCTGCAATACTTCACTTCACTTCTGTGAAGTTTATACTTACAGCGGGTGTGTAAGTATAAACTAAAAACTCCCTGTCTGTGGAAAGGTAGGAAGTTAGCCTAGAAAATTTCTCCCTGGTGGAAATATAGCCTCTGTGAAGATGGGCCATTAATTTTTCTGAAGCGTGGGCAGATAGAAGCCCTCAACTACAACATAAATATGTGACTTCAGACACAGAAGACTATCCCAATCAACACTGAAGTCTCAGGAAACAAAGAGATTGGAGAGGGGTGTGGAGCTGAAATACGTGGTCAGCATTTGTCAGATTTAGTACAGAAAATTATCCCATTTTTGAACACATTCTTTATATGAAAATAATAATTATAAATTTACAGTGTGATTGGTAAAAACAGGAAGTGAAAAAGATGGAAGCCAACATTGTATTGAGCAAAGGGAAGTTGTAGCATTTAATTTAAACATACAGTATATGGAACTTAATGCTAGAGAGCGCTTGGAAGTTAACATGTCCTTAATGCAACTAGAAAATGAAATGCTTGACTCCCCCCCACTCCACATCGTATGTGTATGTGTGGGAGGGAGGGGGTGGTGATCATTTTTCCTTTTACCATTCTCTTCTTACACTTCATATCTGTAGTGTAGGGAGTTCTAAGTGGGAAGAGCATTTAAGCACCTGATATGCAGCTTGGATTCTGAAATGGTACATCTTCTTCTGTGTTTTTCTGAGTATGTAGACCATGGTAGCCTCCTCCTGTATTCTGCCAAAGACAGCCACAGGGCTCTGTGGTCGTGTAATTAATAATAATAAATAATAATAATTAATAGTTTCCCTGATCTCCAAAACCTCAAGTTATGTGGAACTTAAATAATGCAGAGTTCAGTAGACTAAACTAACTTTTCCTTATCCAAGAGATTAAATGCTACTGTACACATTTTCGTAGTACTGGCTGCTGTAGTCCTTCCATCAAAGGGAAGCTTATGAACAAGCAAGATTTAGGAAAAGCATTCTCTAGGGGGCAATTAGCTCATATTTATTCCCCCCCCCCTTCTGTCCCATGAAGAGAAATTCTGGAGGAAAGTGAGAATGTCAGCTAACTTGATTGGATGGAACTGTACAGATTTTCTTTTATTTTTGCTTGTGGGTTTTGTTTTGTGTATTAATTCAAAGTGGGTCACCGTGCCTCGACTGCATACTTCTAATAGTATAAATCCTACTTTCCAAAGCTTAATTATAGTGGTGGATCCCATGGGGTAGTCTAGTGCCATGGTAGGGTGTTAGACAGCTTTTTTCCCTCCAAGTCATTTATATGGGCTCCAGGTAGATCTGTCAGACCATAAATGGCAATGAGAAAATGAAGAATGTGAATTTAACTGATGCTCCTTTTGCTGTTAATGGTAAGTACCACCAGCTGCACATCATAAACATTGCTGTTTGGCTGCCTCAGCTCTGTATTATTCACTGAGGCCTAGCAAGATTGATAGAGGCGGAATTGGAATGATGGGCTGAGCATAGCAACTTTTCAATAGTGCTACTCCTATGATTGTGTTTTTATTGTAGGAGACAGGACCGAAATTTTAATTGGTTTTCAAACTAGCAAGTGCTGATTGTGTCAAATTCTAATAATTGGTTTATGACATAGAAGTGTACTATAAATTAAGTAGAGGTCAGCATAGATAATTTGTGGAGGGGGGACGTTCTAGTTCCCCCCGGTAGACAGTTGACTACTAGGAGAATTTGGCTTTTATGTGCTTGAGTGCCTATTACTTGTAAAGGACAGACCTTTTTAAACAACATATTCTATTAAGAAGTAGACTGTCTTGAACAACTGTTTCTCCTTATAATTTCTGATGCTAATAAATCACATAGATCTCTATTAAGCACTTTTCAAGCATGTAAACCACCCTGAGCCACTTTTGGAAGGGCACTATAGAAATCAAATAAATAAATAAGTATTTAAATTTGAGGATCTGGGGCAGGCAATAGACCTTTTTAGGCATCCAGCTGATACCAGATGCATTTATTTCTATATATATTCTCAATGATATTCTGTTACATCAACTGTGATTTGTAAAGCAGTTTATATAGGAGTAGTTGTGATTCTGGCACCAACCTCACCAACTTCAATTAAGAAAAGACTGTCTTCCATTTTAAGAAGGAAAAAAAAGCAGAGAGGGCAAGCTTCAAAAAAGAAGAGAGGGCAAGCTTCAAAATTCCATCTATGTAATGGACTTGTACTCAGCCTCTGTTTCTCCTTATAAAATAGGAGCCACAAGTTTGCTTTGAGCCTATCATGACCATAGCATTGCTTGTGGAATATCTATCTATCTATCTATCTATCTATCTATCTATCTATCTATCTATCTATCTATCTATCATATTTACATACCTCCTGATATGTGTATCTCTGGGTAGTGTACACAATTTAAAACAAATATATTACATAATAAAAACAAAACAATTTCACAGAGTAAAAATAAAACAATTTCATAGAATAAAAACAATAAAAATGGTTTAAAATTAATTTCAGTTAAAAGCCTGAGAAAACAGGTTGCCTTGAGGGTCCTTCTAAAAGCAGTTGGAGATGAAGGTGCTCTTATTTTGACAGGGAACATATTCCAAAGCCCCGGGGCAGCCATAGAGAAGGCCCATTCCCGATTCACCACCAAATGTGTCAGTGGCAACCACAGTTGGTGGCTGGGTTCATGACAAAGAAAGCACTCTTCTAATACACTGAACCCAAGCCATTGAGGGCTTTATAGGTAATAACCATCACTTGGTATTTTGCTCAGAAACAGCAGCAGCCAGTGCAGTTCTTTCGGAATCTGTGTTATATGGTCCCTTTGAGTTGTCCCAGAGACCAGGCTGGCTGCCGCATCCAATACCAACTGTAGTTTCTGGGCTATGGACAAAGGCAGCTGCACATACAGTGCATTACAGTAGTTGAGCCTGGAGGTTACCAGCATATGCACCACTGTTTTTAGTTCATCTGTCTCCAGAAATGGGTGTAGCTGACATATTGGTCGAAACTGATAAAAATAGGATGTTCCTGCTTGCTGCTGCAGCTTCCTGCACCTTATGAAAAAGCCATTCCTGAGGGTTGAAAAGTACTCCTACTATGGGATGTAGTACAAGCAGGCCACAGCTGGAAGGAGGGATTGGTGAAAATGAGGACTCCACATGCTGCTCTTCCACATACACAGACAGAAAAACTTTCTACTTGTGCAATCGCTCTGTTGGATCCAAGTTGCAGTTTTTACATAGCATAACAAATAAGTCTTAGCAAACATGTCACAAAGTGCTTTTGAGACTCTTATGATTCACAGATGAGATTCTTGTCCTTTTTTTTTTTGTGAAGCCCCTAGCTGTGGAAGTTAACTTGATAGGCTGTCAACTTCTGCTGTTCATTCTAGGAAGCTATATTTCAGCCTCTGGTGTCTTAAGATGGCAGATGTTCTGTAGCACCAGTGTTCTCCTCACAGTTGACAGCAGACTGTTGACTTTGGCAGAGTGCATGTGTTCTAGAAGACCCAAGCTCCAATCTCTGCTTAAGAGATGTGTGCTTCACATGCTGGAGAGCAGCTTTTAAAACCCCTTTCAAGACCAATTCATGTTACAACGCGGAAACAGTTGGGTCTTGGTAACCAGAAGCCTAGGTGTTTTTTCCATGCCTAAATAGGAAGGGTTTGGCAACAAAGATTATCACACACACACACACACACACACACACACACACACACACACACACACCCTACCTATGAGGAACATTTAAGAAATCTTAACAATCCCCGTGTGAAGGGAAAATGTAGGTTTTGAGTTCAGTTTCCACTATACCCCTACAGTGATCCTTATTCACTAGTTTGTTTTCCCAAGTATCAAAGAAAGTGGAAGCATTGTTCCTTAGGTTTTTATAGCCTAAGAGAACCAGCATGCTTTTTGGATACAAGGCATTGCTGGAAGAGCTGGAAAATTCTAGCTCCTTGTCAGGTGTTCTATTAAGGTCTCTTCTGTGCTTGTATATGACAACATCCTTCTATTGCTCTTACATTTTTCTTTCTTCTGGTGGTTTCATAAACCAAACTTTATTGTCAGTGAAGTACAATACAGTCACTTGAGTACTTTTATCTGATTTCTGTCTCTAAAATAAAAGCTATGTTGCAGAAAGAGAGCTAGCTCTTTAAACCCCTGCTCAGATATGAGATGCAATTATAAATTTGAGATATACTGCATGGATTGAACAAACAAACAAAACTGTTAACAACTCCATTAACACTGTGTTCATTTTCATCAGGCATGGATTCCACCTAATGTACCACTAGCCATTATTTTCTCACCTAGTTTGCTCAGCAGTGACAGATAATAGATGAACCCATTACAAATATATTTGACACTGCATCCATGAAGATGTGAAAATTGGAGTCTCTCATCGTGATTTAAAATGTGTGCTCACTCGCTCAAATGAGGTAGAAGAGGCTACAGTAGAAATAAAGCAAGCCAAATTGCTTAAAAGACTGCTTTGGTGTCATTCAGGTTAATGTACATACATTGTGTCTTTATAGAGCCCATCCGAGGGTAACTGGCTGAATCTGTGCTTGATCAAGGGCTCTTGTGACCATGCTACTTCTGTGGCGTGAAACACTTAATCATAAAAATGACTTATTATGCCATTCACAAGTGGGTTAGTAATGACCACTAGACACCTTGCCTGTGACCTTGGGATGGAATTACAAATGCTATTGTGACCAAATCTGTTAACTGCTCTTTGCATCATTTTGCATCACACTGAACGTGCATGTACAAGTTCCCTAGGAAAATATAAATTCCCTAAAATTCAATACATGTGTCAGCAAGGAAGGATAATATTGGTGGTTCTGTCGTATTGATTGTCTACTTGGCTATGAGCTTACAACTTGAATGAGCATCTCTCATCCTTAACTTTTCCCCTGTAAGCTTTAACAATGGTAATAGGAATACTAGAATAAGGAATTGAAGTTAGGCCCTGGCCCTTAGGAAATGGTAGAATATACATCTAATACTTGAAAGCAAAATTTAGTCCTACCATTTTCCTGGTGGACATAATTTCCCAGTGTGAAAAGTACCAAGGCCAGAGTGTAGATTTCTTGGCGTTTTTACTCTTCCCCACAACTTGCCTTGCTTTTTGTTCTTTTGTTGAAAATTTCTAGCTCTGACAGAGGTTAATTTCAGCTATCAACTAATCAATTTTCTGTGTATTGTCAGTTTTACTGCTTTTGTTGAAAAGACTTGCAAGGTACTTCCCCACCTGAAACTGGGTGACTTTATTGAAGAACATAATTTTGGTGTTAAAGGTGCTGTGCATAATATGCTTGTCATCCAGGCATTCTTTCAAGAGAAGCACTGAGAGACTGTTTTGGCTACTAGCTGTGCTGCCTCTGAGTTCATAATCTTTGAGCTACAACTTGACAAGTTATGTAGCACCTACTCCTGAAGGGGAAAATGTTGGTACCAATGATCAGGCACATAGATTCCAGTAGTATAGTTATGTTTGTGTGTTTACCAGTATCATGCCACCAAGCAGTACCATTCATGATATTAGCCTATTGTGGCTCAACCTGTGGATCAACAGAGCCAGGATGGTGTTGTGGTTAGAGTGCTGGACTAGGACCGGGGAGACCTGAGTTCAAATCCCCATTCAGCCATGATACTAGCTGGGTGACTCTGGGCCAATCACTTCTCTCTCAGCCTAACCTACTTCACAGGGTTGCTGTGAGGAGAAACTTCTGCTCTGGGCTCCTTGGAGGAAGAGTGGGATATACAATGTAAATAATAAATGTCATGAGCACAAAGCAAGAACCAAGCGTGAATGTACAACAGACAACTCAAGCAGGTGAGGCCAGCTGCAAACTACAATCAAGCTGCAGATGTGTGAAGCATATTGTTGGGTAATTAAACATTTGGAAGACATTTTAGGAAACTATGGGTAACCAAAGCTGAGATTAAAATCACAGCCATGTCTCAGAGCTCAAAAGGCAGGCAGAACAGATCATTCAAAGTGACACAAAAGCCACAGATTACAATATGGATTGCATGTTAAAGGAATAAATTCTCTAGAAAGCATTAATCTACTGTGCTTTCTCTACCTCTTGCTCTGATTACATACACATACATTGGGTGCTGCTGCTCCATCCCAACTTGCTGCTGCTCCCACCTTCTCACCTCTGCCACACTGTGTTGGTAGCTGCAGTACTTCTCCTTCTCCTCCATTTTTCAGCTAGCAGCTGCAGGCTCAAGTGAGTGGAATGAGTCTCTGCTAGCATGGTCAGGACAATCCCTCTTCATCCACTGTCTTTCTTGTTCATAGTAAAGTTGTGCCATCGAGTTGGTGTCGACTCCCGGCGACTACAGAGCCCTGTGGTTTTCTTTCGTAGAATACAGGAGGGGTTTACCATTGCCTCCTCCCACACAGTATGAGATGTAAGGATGAGCCTGGACCAGTCCGGAGGCCATTTTGAAGGCCTCCGAACCAGTCCGGACATGAGGGCGGTCCGGCACTTGTGTGTGGGGGCTCTTTAAGGGCGGGGGAGGGTGTACTTATCCCCACCGCCGCATTTCCCCTGCTTCACAAAGCCTTTTGCGCGTGTGCATGTCACGTCTCCACAACGCGCACGTGACATGCGCACACGCAAAAGGCTTTGTGAAGCCTTTTGCCAACGACTGGGGGAAGGGGCGGCAGGGAGGTATCCTGCTGCCCCAAAAGCTTTACTAAACAAACGTGCCGGCAGGGGAAACGCAGTGGGGAGGGGGTAAGTACAGCCTCCCCCACCCTTAAAGAGCCCCCCACACAAGTGCCGGACCGTGGTTCCGTGCACATCCCTAATGAGATGATGCCTTTCAGTATCTTCCTATATGAATAATATTTATATGTGGTTCTTCTGCCAAAAGGCAGGCCAAGGTAGCTCACAATAAACCTTAAAACTTAATTAGTGAAACAAATTCCTTCAGTGGTTGTGTCTTTTAAGATTACTTGGCCACTGCATGCCGCCTTTTACAGTTCCTTTTGATTTCTCCTTGCCACTCTTCCATGCTTGGTGGCCATTTCATGATGAAGGAAAGTGGCAAGGCTGACTATATGCCACCATCGGGGGTGGCAAAAGTCAAGGATTCCCACCACACTCTTCCTCTTTTGCTTACTACCACATTGTTAATGACTTGGAGGATGAGATGACTTCTTATTTACATTTATATCCCACTCTTCCTCCAAGGAGCCCAGAGCAGAAGTTTCTCCTCACAGCAACCCTGTGAAGTAGGTTAGGCTGAGAGAGAAGTGACTGGCCAAGAGACACCCAGCTAGTTTCATGGCTGAATGGGGATTTGAACTCAGGTCTCCCCGGTCCTAGTGCAGCACTCTAACCACTACACCACGCTGGCTCCTTGCTTCCTTGCACAGTGAAAGGCAATATAGGATACAATGGATGGGCTGGTAGATATTTCTTTGGATTTTCTGGGGTTCTGTATGCATATTACATGCACATTGGGCCTACCCCCAATAAACATGTTAATGCAATACATACATCTGCCACATGAAATTAGATTAGGAAAAACACACATCAAAGAAACCCCAAAACAACTAGACAGGCAACACCCCCCCCCCGCTTTCTATCCCTTCTTGGGATGGGGAAGCCATAGAACCCAAAACTAGTAAGAGTTTGCCAGTCAGTTGGCAACCTGACGTTTCCTCCCCCTTCACTTACTCGTAGTGCAAATGGAATGGCATATACTGTTTGGGCATATTCGTATTGTTTGCAGGCCCAGAAATATACTATTTAACTTTCTAGTGATATGTTGGAATACTGTGCTGAGTGGTTTGTAATTGTGGTAAAACATGGAAATGAAATTGTGTAATATGTTAACAAAGAGTTGGGACTGACTTGCCCCTCCTCTCAGGAATGGATGGGTAAGGAAAGCAGAGCAGTGCTAAGAGTGTGCCAGGCAACGGCAAGAGGAATGAACAGGCTCATAATTTGCTGTTTAGCTGCTCAGGGCGGGGGAGGGGGGGAGGTGGCAAGGGTTGCTCCCGCCTAAATGCCCAAATCAAAGTCTTTATATCTTGAGAGTTCTTAAGATTAAAGAGACTTCTTCAATGTAGATTTTAAAAACAAACAAAAAAGACCCCATAGGAGATAGTGAAGCAACTAAATAAACTTTTCTAGCAAGTATTTGGAATATCTGCACTCTTATACTTTTGCAGTGCTCTTGGTTTATTTCAAAAATAACTTGCATCATGAATATTGACATGAACAACCTTATGCATTAAAAAGAAAAATTAGACTCAATTCAGTGAGCTGTGGAGGGCATCTTTTGAATGGAAAATTATGTAGTCATGTGCGCGCCATCTGTAATCTGAAGTAGTACCATACAACCCAAATATAGGTTTACCGCTTCAGAGAAAATTAGGCCTTGATTTGCAAAAATTAACAGGTAATAATAGCTTGGGATGATGGGGATTTAACTCAGTGGTAGATCATCTGTTTGGGAGGAGAGCTGGTTTTGTGGTAGCAAGCATGAATTGTCCCCTTTGCTAAGCAGGGTCCACCCTGGTTGCATTTGAATGGGAGACTACATGGTGAGCACTGTAAGATATTCCCCTTAGCGAATGGGGCCGCTCTGGGAAGGGCATCTGCATGCTTCCATGCAGAAGGTTCCATGTGCCCTCCCTGGCAGCATCTCCAAGATAGGGCTGAGACAGACTCCTGCCTGCAACCTTGGAGAAGCCACTGCCAGTCTGCGTAGACAATACTGAGCTAGATGGACTAGTGGTCTGACTCGGTATCTGGCAGCTTCCTATGTTCCTTTATATTTCTATGTTACATCACTGTCTAATTTCTGTATATTAAGCCTCTGTTTCAGGCATAGGACAAGTTCAGTTCTTTTCCTGGTCAGGTGACAACACTAATCTCATTCTATTTTAATTTGTATGGAAAATAGCTTGTTGAATCTTTGCCTTTTTGTACATGATACAAACTGTTGTGGTAATAGATCTGCATGGTTTGTATTTTTAAAAGCTGCTTTGTATGTGTCCCTCCCCCAGGTTTTAAACATATTTTTACTGAAAATCTTCAGTCCTTTTGTTTTCAAATGAATTCTGAGTTCCCCACACATATGCTTTTAAGACTCTTAGAAATATATAGTTTATAGTAATGTCAAAAGCATCTGAAAGCTCTGGCAGCATCTGAAAGCTCTGTGAGCCTCAACAACCAAATTTCCCAGTGTCTAATTTTAAATCTAAATATGTCACACAGACCTGTGTTTTACGCTTTGAATCTATCACAGAATCGGTTCTCACCCAGTGTTTGTTGAAAAGTTTTAAGGGAAAACAAGAGCAGTTAATTCCCCCCCCCTTCTAATTTCATAGCATTCATCTAAAGGTATTTGCCACTATACTTGTTGAGCAGATAATTCGGATATGTTGTACCTCAGGTCTATCATTGTGTGTCAGCATTGCCGGGCAGCTGCTGGGGGCTCATTGCTGATCCCAGAGACCATCTCTGTCCATAGCCAGGGTGGTTAGAGTCTCTTGGGCCATCTAGGTTGGGGCGGGGGGTGGCTCTGAACCCTAGAACTGACTATGTTAATGCTGGAGTGTGGAGAAAGTAATTTGCTGTTCCCTTCATGAGGGATGTACATATCAGGTGGTATAAAAATATAATAAATAAAAATATGATAAATGAAGGTAACAGTATCTGTTAGAATTAGTAATGTACTGTAGTATAAACAAAATCCATGAATGGTTTTCTAAAATGATCTAGAATAAGAGGTGATGGTTACTGCAAGTTGCTCTTTGAAACTCTGAAGTATCTAAGAAGGAATTCACATTCTTCATTTGGTAATATCACTCACCTGGCTAGAGTAAAGTTTGTGTCTGATGGGAGGAGAGGCAAGAACTGGATGGCAAATCCAATAGTTGTAAAATACAGCATTCTGTGAAAGTTTAATATTGACAACTCACAAACTGGTGAGTTTCATACCTAAGAAAATTAATTAAATTAATTTTGTTAAGGCTTCTGGCATGTGTGCGTTTATGCAATAAAGTCTGTTTACAATGGAAACATGGTATAATTTGCTGCTGTTCTTAAACTTAGAAGTGTGTGTATCGGTGGGTGGGTGCATGCATCAGCTGCTTATTTAAAGGAATTCTTGTGGTGTTTAGATTTATAATTCCCTAGTGTTTGGGGTTTTTTATTTAACAGGCCTATGTGAAATCCACATAAATACCTTGATATGTATTTGGATATATAATCTGTAAAAGAATTGAGGTTGAATTCAAAGAACTTTGGGGTAGAATAAGAATAGCCACCAGGAAAATAATGTGTGCATTGCTGTAATAGGTAGGTGCTGTAACAGTTTTATGCTTCCAGTTGTGCAAGAACATGTTTGGATGCTCTTGGACTTTTCTTGCTACATTGTAGAGAGAGGTGTAAAACAGTCCTCCCACAAGTGGAAGGTGTTAGCACTTTTTTCTTGTTAAAGTGCAGGTGTGGGGGGGGGGGGAGGGAGGGAAGACCCTTCCATGTGTTCAGCTTAAAGTGCACAGAGTTCCTGCGTATGTACATATTTGTGGGGCTTTTTCCACCCATTTGAAACTTCAGAAATGTAGGCTTTCAGATCATGCAGAAATTGTTCTGTGTGTGCAGGACATGTACACTGGCTAAGCTGAACACGTGAAGTTCAGGAGAGAGGAAGAAAGGGACCGACCGATCCTGGTATATCCCTAGCTGCTAAAGCTTGTATATCTTTCTCTGGAAGATGTATTTGGTTTGGAGAAACTTAAGAGGAAGGTGATTTATATTACTGCTTGGACAACTGTTTATTTAAACTGGTCGTTAGATGTACAGGGAAGGCATGCTTATGTGTGCAGTTTCTCACCTTGGGATGTGAAAGTGTGTTTTACACTTTTAAAAATGCCCCCCCCGGCAAAAAAAAGGCAGTAGAAAAATGAGAGCAAGGTGTGAGGTTCTTGTAAAGGACTGAGGGAGAATGAATGAATGAATGATGTTGCTCTAAGGTGGAAATGGTTGTCTTCATAGAGAGGGATGAAGGAAGTGTTATTTTGCCTACACATTAGTCTGTTTTAGACCCATGTTGGAGTTCAGTGTGAGGTTAAGAGGTTCAAAAAGTCAGCCCAGGAAAAATGTACAAATCTGTTGTCACTTTAGTAAAAGCTTAGCTTTGTTATTTAGTTACCATGATCTTTGAAACAGTCTGGCATCTCACTCGACTTGGTACAAGTAAATTGCTAGAGTGTTAAAAAAAATTATTAGAGGAGGGTTGTGTAATGGAGACAGCCAAGTGGGAAGGTGGTGGGTGGGAGAAAGAGAAGCCTTCCAGTTGGTGATGGTGGTGAAGGCTCCTCCCACTGCAAAAGGGGGCTAAATAAATTGTTTTGCTCAACTCCCCTTCCCCTTATGGGTGCAGACTATCTCCCAGACCATGTCAGTTACACATTGTCATCCCAGACCATGTCAGTTACACATTAAAGGCCTCCCTCTTCTTACATTTTTATTTGGTTTTTCTCTTATAATAAGCAAGTTAGTCCAAACATAAAATCATCTAAATTTGTTTCTGCCTTTTAAACGTGAAGGATGCTTGTCATAATTTTCAGCAAGTAAAATGCAGTTAGACAAACAGATGCCAATTCCACTCTCAAAAACATCACTTCTGCTATATCCAAAAAGTGCCATAGAGCTCCTAAAGGAAGAATAAAGGCAGCTTCTGTCTTTAATAGATGCCCTGTCTCCCTCACTATCCCCGTTCTCCACTTCACTGGCCCTGATGTTGCCCCTCTTCCCCCCTTATTGGCTTCACCCTCCCGGGTGTGCTGCTGCTTGCTTTTGCAGGTATGCAGGCAGTGTACATCCAGGAGCTTTGTCCATCAGCCTCTCCTCATTGCCGCTTTACTGTTGCAGCACCAGTTCATATGCTGTCTCCCCCTGCCAGCATCAAGTTTATCGCTTTTGTCTAAATGAAGGAGACAAAGTGGACAAGTTTGGTGCTGCAGGGGAGAGAGGTGATGCTGGTGCAGTAGTGATGAGAGGCCAAAGGGTGAAGCTGCCGCTGCTGGATGCACAATCCACTCTGTCTTGTTGGTGTGCAAGCAGTGGCAGCCCATACCAGAAGCTGAGGCTCGTAGTGAGGAGTTTGGGGTGTGTGTGTGGAAAGACTGGTGACGAGGGAGGTGAAGTTTGGGCTGGTGAGGATGCAGGGGGAATGCCAGGAGAGGGAGGCAGCAGCACAGATGACATGGGTTAGATGAGTGACACCAGCTACACTTGCTAACGTAATAATGTTTAAAATATCTATTTGAGACAACTGTTCTGGTGCTTACAAATGCATTCATGACCCAGAAAGCCTAGAAATAGTAAGTTAAGCCTTTTACCTGAACTTCTGTGTGATACAAGCAGTAAAGGTAGTAGTAACTTACCATTTTCACGCTCTTTGATGTGTGAATGAATTTGGAAGCACCTTCATTGCCTTAAATGGAAGATTTATGATGGCTGTTGTTGTTGTTAAATGATGTGTTTTGCACAAGTATTACCAAAACTCTCAAGGGAACAACCACTGTCTCTTAAAAAAAATAATGCTTGTTTCTGGGGCAGGTGTGTGTGTGTGTGTATGTGTGTTTTCACATAGAAAGCAAAGCTTTTATATACAAGGAGAGCATGAAAGTGGCATGTACATCTTGCAAGCTGCTTGGATGGGTAGTGCTTGCATATGTGCTGCTGCTTGAATGCTTACAATGGAAGTGTGAAAAGTACAGCCCTCAGTATGTATTCTTAAAAGTAGAATCCATTAGTACGTTATACTGCTGTCCCATATTTTCTCTGAGGAGTTTAGGGTCATGTACCATGTACCACTCCCCTCCCGCTCCCCTGCCCCCTCCCCCTAAGAGGTAGATTAGATTGAGAGAGAACAATTGGCTCAAGGTCACTCTGTGAGCGTCCTGTTGAGTGGGAATGCAGCACTCAACTTCTATACCCCTTTGGCTCTGAGTTTTGTTGTATATGTGTGTGCGCGTCTCTCTCTCACACACATACACGCACGCACCAAGTAGAAAAAGAGTAACTGAAATAACCCAAGTTCTTGGAACTCAACTGCAGTAGGTCATTTACCTTTGCAAGACTCTTCTCTCGTCTGCCTGTAAAATCTTTGCTACACAGGCCAAAATGCAATGTACTTAAAATATGAAATCAATATGTGGTGGTATATTCACTTTAAAAGAAAAAATTATATTGATTCTCTGAGGTAATGACAGCAGTTCATTTTGCAGAAATATGTGGCACCTCCTGTCATGAGGATTATTTTCACATTTATTACATCTGAGATAAGGGGCTTGGTTATAAAACTGGCATCTTGTTCATTTTAACTCTTTTCCTGGATACCAAAACTGTGTATATATTATAGAAATGTGGAATTTGAGATTATTTTTACTCCCTGGAGCCTGCTTCCCCAATAACAGAGGTTTCTTCCTATCATTGCTCTAGCTTCCTACGCATCACAATTTCTACTGCTCTTCTTTATTACCGTGCTTCATCTAATGTGTTGACATATCTCTTTTAAGGGCGGTATTGCAATTTAGAAAGCAACTCGGTTATGTGCTCAGGACCTGCCTATGCTTTCAGCAAATGTACTGAAAGACATTTGCTGCTGCTTCTTGGACTCTACTATTTTATAGTCTAGGAGTTGTATGTCTTTTTGGGGGGAAGCAATTGAAATTAACATGTCAGGGTAAGGCTGAACTCCTTCCCATATACATGCTAGTTTCCTGCATGCATTTTTTTAAAATGGAGGATTATTCAGATATGCACTTATCCACCTGTTGTAGACCTCCTGTATGATACAGTCCAGAAAAAGCATTATTACTTCCTTCCATTGAATAGACATGTGTAAGACTTGCTTCAGATAAAAAAAGTTATGGGGAAATGCCATCAATACTTATTTACCTTGGTATGTAGGTATGGTGGTAAGAGATAACCTGTGTTAGTTTTAGAGATAACTAAAGGAAGAGGCTTCCTTTTTTCATCCTGCATGGAAGATGGTATTCTTCCCACAAGAGACAGAAGTTCTTCATCCCAGTTATCAGAATACGAGACTGTTGCTGCCATGGAGTTATGTATGTTCCTGCCATCTTATCTTCTTGTTTTATAAATACTCCTCCTCCTCTCTTGCTATTTAGTTTTAAGTATTTAAGGAAATAAATTCCACTACTTCTTTTGTATCTTTCTAGGTGATCTGGTTTCACAGAGACCATCTGCTTAAATGTAAGGAGTTGGAGTTCTGCGGCTATTTTACTGCAAGTGATTGAATTAAATACAGATTCTGGAAATCATAAGGTGAGTTCTGGCACACTTAAAGTAATGTGGAATATTCAAAAGGTCTTCGTTAAGCATATTGTGAAATGGGGTGGGTTTTCTTAGGGTTAGTACACATTTCCTGGGGTGGCTTGCAGTGGTGTAGAAGTACAGGGGAATGCTCGCACCCCTCTGCTGCTGCCAATCTGGGTGCAGCATTTGGCCAATCAGATCACTTGCTGTGTAAACTGGAGCAGTTTAAAATGTTGTCATGTGGTGACCATTCAGGAACTCAGATCTTTTTTATGTTACTAATTTAGCAGACAAAACGTTTTTATAGTGAGCTGAAAGTTCTACTCATTGCTTCAGTAGCCATGTTTGTGATGCTGATATCAGCCATATTCTGAAGTGTTGATGTTGACTCCGCTTTCAGCCACGATTTTTATATTGGGGTGAGCTGCCGCACCTTGTGAGGACATTGGTAATGTGGCATGTTGCTTCTTTGACTGCAGGAAATCAAAGCTTCCTTTGTAATTCTAGGAGCATCATACTTTGTGCACAGCACTGTAGTTCTTTCTAGTAGTTGACACAGATGTTGCTTGACTGAGATAATAAGGGAAACAGCCAGTCTTATTCTGTGACTTTAAGAATGGTGGTTTGATGTGGCAGTTATGAGTCCTGAACATCCCTGTAAATGAACACAGGAACGTACCTTATACAGAGTCGGACCCTTGGTCCATCTAGCTTTGAACTGTTTATGTTGACAGCAGAGTCTGACAGAGGTCTTGCCCAGGTCAATTGAAGATGACAGGGAATGAGATCTGTGTCCACTATGACAGAACTGTGGCCCCTCCCCTTGAAATGATAAAATGTGCCTGCTTTGATATGTATTTGTGTTGATGACTACTCCTGAAATACCTTTCAAGTTGCAGATGATGGGGGAATTGCACTTTTTTGGTAAGCTTTTATTTTTCAGTTTTGTTCAAGTAATGTACAAATTCCAGTTTATGACCCCATAAGTCCTGTTTATGGTATAAAGCATATATACACTGCAGTACTGAAAAAGGGTAGTAGTTCCCATAAAACAAAGGACTGATGTAGAACAACCTTCTGCTCTTTTCCTCTGAACAGGCATGAGTTCCCTCTGCACTGTTACATACTGGAATGAGAACAAACAAGTATTAGTAGCTAAAGCTGTGATGCAGTTTTTCTAATAGCATATATTATTAGAGGCTTCTGCACCACACTGTTGAACTGGTGAGTTTATTAAAAGCATATTGCAGGAGAGTCTCAGTAGTGGATCATTTTCATCGGGGCATTATAGTTTAGCTAGCAAAAGGCACTTGGAAATAAAAATGTTACAAGAAGGCCTCCAACTTTGACATCCTGCTTCTAAATTTCCACTCCGGTTTTCTTAGGTGGTTCAAATGACTTTGATTTTTATTAGCCTGCTTTCCTTAAGGAAAGTAAGCTTATGAGATCACCCGGCATTCTGTCCGAATGCCCCCCTATCAAATTTATAATGCCTGGACCAACATGAACCAAATTGGTTACAGTTATAGGGGAACCTCAACTGTGTAGTTTTTGATGATATTATCCACCCCGGTTCAAGATGGTGAATGTGTAAACATTTGATGTGCAAGTGGGCTAACTTGTGGACCGTCTAACCAATCAGAACCAAACTTGGTACAGTTGTAGTAAGTGATATATAGGGACACTTCAGTGGCATAGTTTGTAATGATGTCATCCACCCTGATTCATGATGGTGGACGCATGAACATTTGAGGGGCAAGTGGGCTAACTTGTGAAGCTCCTAACCAATTTGAACCAAATTTGCTAAAGTGTAGGAATACATAGGTATAGTTCAATGGCATAGTTTCTGATCATGTCATCCACCCCAATTCAAGTTGGTGGACATGTGAACATTTAAGGCTGAAGTGGGCTAACTTGTGAGGATGGTAATTATCAGTTAAGATTATAGGGAAAGGAAAGTAGGCAGATTAGTTCTTACCAATTTGCTGTTTTAGAGTCTCTAATACTGTGCAACAAAATTAGATGTTTTTATCTAAATTACTTATTAAAATATAAATTGCTTCTTAATAACAATCAAAGGTGAGATACAGTAAGGTTGCTAGGATGTCTTGATCTTGTACAGTCAAGCTTTAAGACTAGAAACAAATCTAACGGTATTTGTTAGGAATGCACCATTATTTACAACTGTAATTTAAGACACAAAGAATAATGATGAGTGGAACAATCTTTCAAGAACTTAATGTTGCTATTATTTCTAGGTTTATGTGTTTTTAAAAAAAAACTTCAAAAAGATACTTCTTCCCTTTCTGTAACAGCCATTATGCTAATAATTTTTCTTTAAATCATTTGTTTAAAGAAAAGAATTTATTTTCAAAGCCCCAAAGAGATTTAACAGAATAACTTTGTTAAATTTTGTTTTTAAGGCACAATTTCCATATGCCTTCCAGTTCACCTGTGTTTCCAGTCTAAAAGGCTCATTTGCACAGCTATTTTGCTATCTCTTTTCTGTTGCCTTAAAAAAAACAAAAAAAACTGCCTTTCTAAAAAGAGTGAACTCTTCATTTTTAATTATGGGTAAAATTAAAAGAAAAAGACTAGTGTACTGAAGCCCTGTTGAACCCAATGAAATTTGAAATGTTTAATTGTGCACTTAAGTATATCTGTCTTTTACTGCATTGTATTGCAGTTGTAGGACGGGTGGGGATGTCTGGCACTACCTGTCTGTAAATAATCCTTCTGCTGCTTCATTACCTGTACTATAATAGCCACTTGCCATTTTTTCAGTTTTAGTGATCTTCGCAGCGTTTCTGCAGCTGTTCCACTTAAGCTGAAATCCTAAATGCAAAATTAGGAAGGACTGAATACTCAGTCAGACTTACTCTTCAGTAAACATGCATAGAATTGCCCTGCACATCAATGGGAGGGCTGCCTTGCTTGTAATACAAAAGGTATTTGTAGAGTTAGAACACAGCAGTTATTGTCCAGTTGGCACACTGAAGTTCTTCACAGTAACACTTTCCCCTTCAACAGGTCATGGCTGCAGTAGTGCTGGGGGAAGAGAAGAATATTTTGAGTCCTGCCTTGTTGGTCAAGACTTCTTGTCCTCATCCATTCTCAGGGAGGGATGAAGAATACTTGGTTTCCATTGTGCTCTGGATGGTATCAAATGGGATTCCAGCTGCTCTCCTCATTTCCCATTTGATAGGGCTGTGTGAGGGGGTTGGCATCCAAGGCAGGATGGTTGCTGGCTATGTGTGCTATTTTCACATTCACCTTACGAAGGATGATCTTCATGTACGTACTTCTCTCCTCCCTCACACAGCCTGGGTCATGTGTGATCCAGGCATTTGATGCTAGGCCCACATGCTTGACTCACGCAATCCTCACCTAAAGCAGGGGAGGTGAAAGAAAGTGAGAGTAGAGCCTGGTAGAGTGCTTCTGGATCACTCAGTGTGGTATACAAGGGAGGCCCCCACTCACCGCACCATGATACACAGTCTATCCTTTGCCATGTCGGTGTGCAAATAATCCAGTAGACTGTTGTTTCCTTTCTCATTTAATGAGTCTAGCTGTCAATGTGAACAGTTAAGCATTTAAAACTGCTTCAAAAAGACAGATCATACTTTCATAAAATACAGTATCTCATTTTAATGTGTTTGAGTCCCTTGCACCCTTGCAGTCTGAAACTCCCAATGATAAATGATTTCAATTAGAGCTAATATGTTTTAAGAAAACGGTATTGATCAGTGTGCGCTTTTTACTGGAACACTTTTCCCTCCTCCTCCACAACTGGAGCTCAAGAGATTATCTCATGTCACTAGAAAATAAATTATGTTAATAGAGCATTGTTTTAAAGGTCAGAGTGTCTGTGTGTGTGTTCTATCAACAGTGATATTTCTCCAAAACTATCAGAATCACTATTGGAGACAACACAAATTTGAATTTTTAAGTTAATAATAAACATGAATTACTTCTTAGGTAGCAGTGAGAATTATGCCTTTAGCTAGAAAGGGATCAGACATGAGATTTACTCTGTTCCTATTACTAAATAGCCTATTACTCCCATGAGCTATTTCAGAAACTTTTTTTGTTTTGGGATTAGAACTGATTTATATGTATTTATTGCTAGACACCAAACATTGTTGCTGAGCTATTAATGGAATTTATGTGGGAACAGTATTTTGACTTAGACTGCTCTCTACCCATACTTGTGAACATTGCAGTATATTTTAAGGATATGTTTAAAAAGGAACAAAATATAATTTTCTTCAGATAATGCAGTTTTAGTGAATGTATGAAGCTGCTTTATACAGAGTAGCCATCTAGTCCAGTACTTTATCTGGACTAACTGGCAATGGCTATTCCAGGTCTCAAGCAGAAATCCTTCCCAGAGCTGCTATATGAGAACATATAAGAAACAAACAATGCAGAAATGCCAGGTTTTGAACCTGGTACTATCTGCATGCAAAGAGTACATCCTCTTTTACTGAGCTACATCCTCTCTCAATATATATTTAAAAATACCATGCATCTTGCTCTTATATGGGGCTTCCCATACAAGTTAGGTCTGTACTCTTCTAGTTTCAGCAACACTATTCCATACTATTAAAAAAGCCCTGCTGGATCAGACCAAAGGCCTGTCTCGTCCAATATCCTGTTTTCCACAGTGGCTGGTCAGATGCCTCTGGGAAAATTACAAGCAGGAGATGAAGATATACACACCCTCTGTTGTTTCCCTGCAAATAGTATTCAGAGGTATACTGTCTCTCAACTTAGAGGAACAATGTAGCATAGGCTTGTCCTCCATTAATTGTCATCCCTGCTAACTTGGCAGAGAGGCACCTTTTTAACATGGTGATTCTCTTTATTTAGCATGGGGAGAGTAACTGGCCCTATCCAGCCCCAGCACAGTACCTCCAGTGACTGTGCTGGTGTCTATCTTATGTTTCTTTTAGATTGTGAGCCCTTTGGGGACAGGGATCCATCTTATTTATTTATTTGTTATTTCTCTGTGTAAACCGCCTTGAGCCATTTTTGGAATGGCAGTATAGAAATCGAATAAATAATAATAATTTGTCTAATATACCTTACAAGCCATCTAAGCTGCTGCCCCTCACCATATCTTGTGGCAGTGAATTTCATAGATTTAATCATGCAGCGGGAAGAAGTATGTTGTTTGTTTTATCTTAAATTTCCTGCCATTTGGTTTCATTGGTTGACCCTTTTTCTAGTACTGTGAGAGGGGGAGGAAAAATTTCTGTATCCACTTCCCCCACATCATATTTAATATTATACGCCTCCATCATGCTTCCCCTTAGTTGTCTATTTTACTAAACCAAAAAGCTGCCAGTCAGTTTGAATGCTGTGTTCTGCATCTTTTCCAATTCTGCCATATGCAGTGACCAGAATACTGTACACAGTTTTCCAAATGTGGCCCTATCACTCATGGAAATCTCATTGTGAGTATGCAGCAGCAAGCGCCCAGAATATGGTATCAGCAGTATTAAAAAAAATGTATACCAAAGGAGCTTATTACATATCAGGGGCGTAGCAAGGTTGGAATGGGCCCAGAGACGAGATTTTAAAATGGCCCCCCCCACTCAAAGTCCAGGGCCTCCGCACACCCCAGGTCCCCAAGGATTTAAGTCTGATATTTCAAAATAAGTATGCTGCCTGGAAATACATTTCACTGAATACACTCACGCCACAATATATAGTGATATACATTGAGTACTATACAACTGTGCTACTTTTAATGCCTAGAACACACTAGAAAGACAAATTATTAAAATGGCCCCCTCGCTGCAGATTAGCAAAGGAGACTTTCAACCATGCAGTGTGAGCCTATGTTTGTTTTCTCAGAATTCTGAACAAATTCAGTCAAGTTTGATTCCAGGAGGTTTTTCACACGAGGGTTTTAAAGCCCTTTAACACACATCTCCTCTGGAATGGAGGTGCTGCATTCACATGTTGGCCAGATTTACCCTGAAGTCCCTGCAAGTTATTGGGGAGCAGTTCACACACAAGAAAAATAAAATAAAAGCACCACACATGCTTCACAGTTCTCACTCAGACCTTCTGGGTTGCAAAACAACTTGAACATAAGTGTATTTATAAATGAATGAATGAATGAATGAATGAATAAAATAAATATAATACTGTTTGTTCCAATAGTTTTTGTAATTTTCTGCCATGAAACAAGCCACTTATAGGACTTTTTAGATAGTTTTTTTTTAAAGCCAGCAAATTTTCCAAGCTGTTTTAAAATAAATATTCAGAGACTTCTCAGTCCCTCCCCCCCATATCAAAGCCCTATGGCAAGCAGATCCCTATATATCCGGGTGGGGTGGGGGTGGGAAAGGTGAGTTCACACTCCACAAAAAGGAGTTCACACTCTACCTGGCAGCAAGGGGTCTTCTGCTGCAGAGAACAGTGGTGGCCACTCTGGCTGCCTCCTCCTTCCTGGCTTGCTTGGGCCCTACTCGAGTTCAGGCTTCACTGCGGCCTACACGGAGGCCTCCGTGGAAGCCCCGCCCACCCGCCAATCAGCTGAGAGGCGGGAGAAAAGGAGCTCTTGGCAGCTTGTCCGCTGCTTCGATTGCGGGCCAGGAGAACAAGCAGGAGAGACGGCGAACAGGGCAAGTGGCTGAGAGGCTATGGGGCTGGGCAGGGGGCAATGGGGAGTCACATGAGGTGCCTCTGGGGGGCCCCTCCAGGCAGTGGGGCCCCCAGACAACTGTCTCCCCTTGCCCGATCGTTGTTACGCGTGTGTTACATACCTGCTGCGCTCAGGGTCTTCCAGGCCAAAATCCTGGCACAGATGCTATATGGAATTCAGATATTTCTAACAGGTAATTTACAACCCCTTGAAGCTGTCCAGATGAGATTCTTGTGGGCCATTTTCCAGCTTCCGCAATGCATTCCAAACTTGGCCTTATGCTTGGAAGTGGGAATAATTACGATTGTGGCTCAGACATGGATCCATACGGTTAATTATTGGCTTAAACTCCATACTTCCGCTTTAGGCCTTGTTCCATTAGTTTTAGGGGATGAATTCCATCATCTTGGAAAAAGGAAGTCCAGACTATTTTGGGTAATTGTGGTTTCTCAGACCAGTTTTTGCGATCTTTGCATCCGATGTAGCCAAAAATATTCTCAAGCAGAGTGTTTTGGACATAGAGAAGCAAAGGGATCTAAGTTTGGTCTACACTAAAAATAGCTGTGATGGTTTTTTAAATTTTCCTTGTCCTGCAGCATGTCTTGCGCGCTTGCCAGCCCTAAGCCTGAAGAAAGCTTTTTCGCAAGCTCAGTTCAGTGTTTTGCCCTCTGCAGTTTTAGAGGGAGATACAAGAGAGTCCCTCTGAGGAATCGTTTGTGCCCATGTGGCACAGGTGAGGTTGAGACAATTTCTCATGTTTTGCTTTATTGTCTTTTTAATAAAGTTATTAGCTCTACCTGGATTGAGCCTTATTTTTAAAAGTGCCCGGGTCATTCAGACAACTTTTATGTGGCTTATTTTTTAATGGACCATCATGTGGAGATTACTGGTAGAATGGTAAGATTTTGTGCAGTGGCTTGCAAAATAAGATGTGAACAGATTAGCTTGAATTTTCTTGTTTAACACAATACTGTATTGTTTTAACAACTTTATTCTGTATTTAACTGTTTGTGTGCTGTGTTTTGGTCATGGGTCATAAATAAACTATCTATCTAATACGGCTCTGTCTTCTATAGGGTATTATAATATTAAATATTTTATATTTGGTCCCTTTCCTAATGACCCTACCTTGGTATTTTCCTTTTTCAGAACTGGGTTGATGTGTTAATTGAGCTGTCAACCTTGATCCCAAGATCTTTCATAGTTAGTCAGTGACAGCCGAAATGCCATCAGTGTATATGTTAAGTTGGAATTGTTTTGCCCCAATGTGCATCACTTAATACTCCTAGACCATTCTCAGGGCCCTAATTATTGCAGTTTGCATCAACTCATGAACTCGCCTTTCCTTGGATCACAACTTGCATGAAATGAACTTTTTAGGCTTGCTTACTGTAGCTCTTGGGACCCAGCCACTAGACTCCTAGTTTCCAAGCTCAACCCATAGGTATGTAAATTAGGGAGCTGCACAATGATTTCAGCTCATGATCAGTTTCTGTTCTCTAGACAAGACAGGACCTAGATTCAGACTTAGTGCTAACCCTGCTAGCACAAGCTCTGGCTCACATACTCCCATTTCCCTTCATGCACTAGTGTGTATGTGCGCGCGCATGTGCAAATTTAGCTTGCTCACAATCTGATTAGAGCAAAGCAGTGACTTGATGGGTTTGGGCAGAATAAGAAATTGTAATATGCTTTAAATGAGGCATAGAAACAGCAGATTTCCTCCCCTCACACATGAAAGTATATGAGAGAACGCAAGGCTCATATTTAGTAATGTGAAGCCATGGTTTAACATTACACCAAAATATCTTGGCCCTGGAGAAAGCAGAGTGACTAGCCCTTGTGGTCCAGAAAGCAGCTCTTGATTTTACAGGAGCTATAGTAAAGTGTCAACTCAATTTTGGTCAGTGGAGTTTTGATAGTTAAATTACAATGGGAGAAAACTTTGTTTTAAAATTGCATATTTGAATGTTACTGATTGTGTGTGGATTGGTTTCAGGTGAGTCTGGAAATTCAAGAACATTTATAGCTGGCCCAAAGTGCTTAGTGCCTTCTCTCAGCACGTTGACCTGACTCCGTGAATAAAGAGGGGTTTGCTTTCCTTAGGGGATAGGATTGCTCTGAGTGTTTAAGTAATTAAAGTAAATTGGGGTGGATGAAACATTACTGCAGACTTTAAATATCAAGCCCTCAAAACTAGTCTGGGTTCAGAAAGGAAGATGAGACCCTGTACCCATTAGCCAGGCCAGCAGGTTCTCTCTTCATTTCTCCCCACGGTCCGACAGTTGCTCTAGAAGAATGGTGATGGACTGTCTTCTCTGTATTTCAAGAATCCAGGGACTGCTATTGAAATCTGAGAAGCTTAACCTTTATAGAGGTTAAACATAACAAATGACTATGGTACTTGTGTACATTTTTCGAGACAAAATGAATGGGTTCTTTGCTTTTAAGTGATGGCCCAATTATTGTATTCTAATCAAACTGTCAAAAATCTCTCTCTCTTGGACAGTCGGACAGCCTAATCTAAGGGCCAAGAAACTGAGTTTCATATAGTTTGTTAAAGAAGTCCACTGAAATGATCAGGGGAATGTTAAAGCCTCACACTAATCAGAGATCAGTTGTATTTAGAAATCAAAGGCCTCAACATTTAACCATTTGTGTCCTGGAAGAGACCCATTATTTCCCCTCTGTGTTACCTGACAACTTGTTCATGCTACCAATGTACTCTTTCCCCCCTAGATTTGGTCCTTGTCCAAAGGAATTATGGCTCACTTTCTGCTCAATGCAATATGCACTGTAGGAGTCCCTCCTCCGCTGCTGCGTGCGTATAAGCAGCGTTGATGGAATGGGTGTCCTGTTGTGCAACTGTATTTTGCTGTACACTAGAGCGGAGCTGCCCTGGGGTGCAACTACACTATTTACACATGCAGCAACATAGGCAGAGCTCCTACCACCTGCACTGCATTGTGCAGAATATGAGTCTCTTTCTATAAACATTGATCTATTATAAGCACACGGGCAATAAATGCTAATTTACTTTCTCACTTCTGCTATGTTGAAGCACAAGCTGAATCTTGTGTGTCCTTTCTGGAACAAGAGGACAGGTTGGTTTGTAGTGTTCCACTCAGGAAAAAAATGTATTGCAGGAAGTCTTTGTCACAAACGGAAGCAGCACCTTTTGACAATTTTGAAGGTTTTGCTATCCCTTTTTTTAAAGTGTATAAAGCTTGCACAAGTACATCTGCTTGCAAGTATGCTCATACTCATCAGCATACAATATAAAAATTAGAATCTTTTCTTGTGCAGAAGCCATTCTGCAGGATTAATCTGTCGTTTACCAATGGGAGATGCCTGGTGATGTGTTCTTTTGACAAGAAGTTTTAAGATTGGAGCAGTTCTGACATATGATGATGCATCTCGAAAGCATCCCTACAAACACAGCTGCTCCAGTGTTTCCTGTAAACCTTTTGTGACCAGCTCTTCTTCAGAGGTGTGTTTTAAAATGCTGCTTGTATCAGCTGAATTGGGCTTGCACTATGAATGAACTTTGGTGCACAGACGTGACAGTGAAGACATGAATTATTAAAACGTAAATTGTTTTCAGTCAGTGTTGCTGTTTTCATGTACTTTGTGAAGAGGGAAGAGTTCAAGGCTACCGGGAGGATAGCATTCATAATGGGGTGTTTTGATTGTCATCAAGGAAACTTTTAACTTGGCAGTTTTTAAATTGTCAAGGAAAAAAGACTGATTTAAGAAATTTTCTGTTTATTATGTAGTTATCTTCTGAATAAGTGTGTTTCCACATTTGTCCTCTTTTACACAATGGAGGAGTTTCTTCAAAATATTCCTAAATAGGTTTGGTCTTCCCCACCCCCACCCCGCAACCTGCAGTCACGAAATGCTATTGTAGATATGCTGTTGGAATCCATACTATAAATTGTTCCTTTCTAGCATTCCTTTCTTGTAGTCTGCCCCTTCTCCTTTGTCATATAATTGCCCTGCTACTTTTCTACTCCACCAAAAAGCAGTTCAGTGTTTTTCATGAAATGGAATGTCATTCCCATGTGTTTTGGTAGGCATTCACACACATTTTATGGATTAACTCTGAACCATTTGCAGTAATTATTAGGCATAAGATAGGAGCAAAAAAATTAACCAAATGGATCAGTGGATAATGCCTGATTTGCTGGTTCCTGGCCCCCAGTAGCACACCGAACCATTGTTCTATATGATCAGTATGAGGATGTTTTCTCTGTCCTTTTGTTCATAACAAAGAAAAGCAGCCTTTCTTAAGAGGATAATAAATTCATGTTTAATTTAAGAGATTAAATAACATCCACTTTAGGAAGAAATCCTATTTAAATAAAACAAATCTGACTTATTTGGTTTTAAATTTTTGATTTTTATTAACCTTGGTTCATAATGAATCCTGAACATCTTGCTCATATTTGTTCTGAAGCCAAGACCACACTTTGCCTTGTGAGTGGAATTGCCTCTTGTTCCAGGGCAGGAGGGGGAAGGGGGAGTTGTGTGTGTTAAATTATCTTAGTAGCTACCTGAAAGAGAACTGTGATAAAAGGAAAGTCATTGGCTGTAAGAACAGCACTGAGTTTCTGCATGCTGTTATGATGAATTATGTTGAATACTGTGTACAACTGTTCCTGAAATCACGCATGCAAAAGTATTTTAATCCTTTTGCTAAAGCCCTTTAGCCCCCACCCCCTTCCCACACACACTGTATAAATGTGAGGCAGATTTCCCTCCTCTCTTTGGCAGCATTATTGTGTATGTGGGAGGATCTTAGCAAGATTAGAATCTTCGACTGCCTAGTCATAAGCCTACTCAGAACTGCTTTTTACATCCTGGCAAAGAAAACATCTTCACAAGCTAGATTTGAATACTGGAATTGCCTCTAATATCCAACAAAAATGAATGATTGGCTATATATTTAATGTATCAGTGTAGAATTGGCAAAGCGCATGTAGCCTGTGATAGGATGTTTATGCACGTAACCCACTAGTAGAATCCCTATCTTGTTCTAATACAGAATCAACATGTTAAGCGGCTAAAATAATGCTACTGTAAAATAGTTGCTGTTCTCATGGCTTTGGTTTGATTTGTTTGTAACTATGCAGTCTTTCGGTTTACAGATCATTGCAGCCTATGAGGCCCTTCCTCCTTAGGCAAATAGCAGCTGTTGAGGGGTGCAGATTAAGAATAGGGAATGGGTTAACCCCACTGCCCCCATGCTGTGGGTCTGATCCACATCAGCACCCTATGCAGCTGCTATTTAGAAGAACAGCCCTGCTGGATCAGGCCCAAAGGCCCATTTAGTCCAGCATCCTGTTTCACACAGTGGCCCACCAGCTGTTGTTGGAAGCCTACAGGCGGGAGTTGAGGGCATGCCCTCTTTCCTGCTGTTACTCCCCAGCAACTAGTACTCAGAGGCATCCTGCCTTTAAGGCTGGAGGTGGCCTATAACCCTCAAACTAGTAGCCGTTGACAGACCTCTCTTCCATGACATTATCCAAACCCCTCTTAAAGCCATCCAGGTTGTTGGCTGTCACCACATCTTGTGGCAGAGAATTCTGATTATGCAGTGTGTGAAAAAGTACTTCTGTTTCTTAAATTTCCTGGCAATCAATTTCATGGGATGACCACTGGTTCTAGTGTTATGTGAGACGGAGAAAAATTTCTCTCAACTTGACACTTGCCAACATTGAACTGCATCTGCCATTTTGTCACCCACTCACCCAGTTTGGAGAGATCTTTTTGGAGCTCCTCACAAATCTGTTCTGAATTTCGTTCCTCTCTCTCTTTTTACCCCTGCTATTTACTGCAGTATCATTTACTATTGAGCTGTAGGAAATACTATTATGGCTTTTAGTCTTTCTGTCTACTCTGTCAGACAAAGCAAGATTCCCTCCCACACACACATGCGTTCAGTTTGTACAAGATTCTCCAAACCTGTTGTGAACAGATATTTTCCTTTTCCTTTTGGGGTTTTTATTAAATTGTACTTTTTGCTCATATCTTTCCATATCGGCTCAATGCCCCCCCCCCCCCCGCCATTTCTTACAATAAGTAAGAGTAACTCAGATGTGTTTATATGGCTGCCTTCCAAATAAGGAGTTTGTGAAGGCGTAATTTCATCTGAGCATTTGGGAAGGTTGTTCTTTCAAAAATATGATCCAGTTTTTAAAAACTCTTTATTACATGAAAGAAGGTCTTGTATGACTGGGTATAGGCACATCTGTTCATTCTTCAAGTTATTTCACACCTAGCAATCCATGTGAAGTCTACCTATTGCTTCCTTCCTTCTCCCTCCAAATGTTGAAAACATGACAGAAAATATGCGAGATCATTTACTACATTGTCCTTGACAGCTTTTATTTATCCTGCTGTAAAGGGATGCATTTTAGTTCATCTGTTTGATGCATAATTACTGGTGGAATGGGGATTGTGATCCATGATTCTGGAGCCTGGATAAACACGAAATACAGCAATGTGAGCCATGGTTATAGAGTCTTGGGATTAAAACCCCATTTTTATAGGTGCTTGCACTAGAATGTGTCTGATGGCAATATAAGTTGTATGATGCCAATACTAACATCATGATATCTGATTGAGCACTTGTGTTAATCTTGTTAATGTGTTAATCTTTTGTACCTCTAGAAACAGAACACATTTTTAAAAACTCTGAAGCCTCAGGTTTTCACCTAATGTTTCCAGGAGCTGACTTCTTTCAGAACTTGATAGAGAAACTAGAAAACCTAGCGAGCCCTGCTTCTATTTTTTTTTTAGCTATTCAGGGGCTATTATATATTATATTTATATTATATATTATATTTATATATTATATTTATGAGGCATTTTGATAATCAGTGTGGTCCAGCAGGGAATTTACCTGGGAATTTTGGGATCAAATCCCAGATCTTTTCTTAGGGCAAGTCTCTTAATTCTGGTTTCCCATCTGTCTAGCAGTAATATTTCTTGAGTGGTAAGATGCCAGGACCACCTTAAGAGGCACAGCGGGGAAATGCTTGATTAACAAGCAGAAGGTTGCAGGTTCAAATCCCCGCTGGTACTATATCGAGCAGCAGCGATATAGGAAGATGCTGAAAGGCATCATCTCAGACTGCGTAGGAAGAGGCAATGGTAAACCCCTCCTGTATTCTCCCAAAGAAAACCACAGGGCTCTGTGGGCACCAGGTGTCGAAACTGACTGGATGGCACACATTAGCTTTAAGATGCCAGTATCTGCCCTAAGCCTTAGGTAGCAGGCTGTAAATGCAAATGGATTTGTCTACATTTAACTAAACAACCTATACAGTTGTCAGGGGAAGGATGGTGCGTAATGCTGCTGTTCAGCTGAATAGTGACTCATAGTGTTGAGAACCATCTAAAATACGGCAAACTTCCCAGGCAGGAATTGATATAAATAACTTGTAGCAAAAATTAGTCTTAAAGCTTCCTTCCAAAATTCTCTTCAACCCAAATATTGTGTGGAAAGCTGTATGCACCATCTGCTTAAAGGGTATAACAACTTTTCCCACTAATCATTCAAATAAAGTTGAGAGTATCTAATCTCTGCTTTTAAAGGCTTTGGCTTTAATTAAGAAAATTACTGGATTGGTAACTTTGAAAAAAATAGTTGTGTCACATTACTACAGCTTATTAATATGTAATAAAAAGTGTGCAACATCCCTATTTTCCATCTGGAAAGAGAAACCCTTGCAGCTTCCAAGGCTGCCTGCACCTTGATATCAAGTTAAAATAGGAAGGAAGTTTAAAAGTGCATGGATGACTGACAGAACCATGTTAATCTTAGCTCTTTACTTCTGACTGCGAACCTCTTTCCCAAAGTCAGAGTAACATCTCTCCATCCTCAACTTTTTCTGAATAGATTGCTTGTTGTGTTGCTCATCATTCTTCTAGACTTAGTCAGTCCCAACCTAATCTGTCATGAGACAGAATATATTCTGTCTCATGTCATACGAACATAGGAAGCTGCCATATACTGAGTCAGACCGCAGGTCCATCTAGCTCAGTATTGTCTTCACAGACTGTCAGCAGCTTCTCCAAAGTTGCAGGCAGGAGTCTCTCTCAGCCCTATCTTGGAGAAGCTATGGATGGAACTTGGAACCTTCTGCTCTTCCCAGAGCGGCTCCATCCCCTGAGGGGAATATCTTGCAGTGCTCACACATCAAGTCTCCCATTCATATGCAACCAGGGTGGACCCTGCTTAGCTAAGGGGGCAAGTCATGCTTGCTACCACAAGACCAGCTCTCCTTGAGCCCAAGCTACACATGACACATAATCACATGAATCTTCCCCAATTTTTTTTAGTAGCCAAAGGTAGCCTTGAGAGATTGTGAGGTTTAAGCAGAACAGGGAGGACCATGGAAGAGGCTGTTTTTCATCCTTTTCCCTGTGACCTTGCCTGCTCAACATCTCCTTTCATGAGCTGCCTTTTCATCCACAGGGTCAAAAGTACAGGTGTGTATTGTATATTTTCTCCTTATGTGGAGAAACGCAGCTGGGAGATGACTTTGAGAGGGCAAACTGCCAGAGGGCATAAGGTCAAGCAGCCTTAAATGGAGCCTGTAGGCAGAGCATGCTTTTGATATTTTGTGCATCTTATTGTACAGCACATAATACGCTTAGCTGCTAACAAGCAATGCTGAACACTTATATCTGCACAGAAGGAGTCCTTCCATTCATGGAACAAATGCTCTTCGGATCCAGTCTCAGATATTTTTAAGTCATTGATAAATACTTGCGTTTAAAAGTAACACAAGATGCCTTTTTAGTGTGCAAGTATGTCTTGCCTTGCTGATCACTTCTAAGTAATCTTTGTTAATGCACATCAACCTTAATGTTTTTAAACTGTTAACGTTTTGAAGGCCTGCATATAGTAGTCTGAATATTAAATTCTGCTTGCAGACAGTTCCTCTATCCAGTCTCCCCCTCACCCCCAGCCATTTTCCATTTCACTCAATTCCCAGTGAACCTGCCCCTTAGCAGCTTCAACTTTTGGGATGCCAACATTTGGGGGGAGGAGGAGGTAGGGAAGATCCCTTGCATTAGCTTTGTTCTGCTTTCACAAATCAAAATCACTGATGATAATAAAATTCAACCTTACTTTGCAGCAAACTCAAGTTATTAGCCAAATCCAATGCTTGGGAGGAGTGTTTCAAAAATTCAATAGGCACACCAATCCAATCACCAGCACTCCTTTCTCCATGTGTTGACATTACTTTGCACAATTACAAGAACTTGAGATGGTTGACACTGGAGTAATTTATTTAGTGCTAGGTGTATTAAATGTACCATAGATGTTTTGGATATAAGCAAAGTAAGAACTGGTTAAACTCTTAATTGCCCAGATAGGTTTCCATCAGCTGGGTATACCAGGCTATTAAACATTAATCCAGATATGCAGGATTATGTGTTCAGAAGCCAAATACATTCTTTCTTGTGACTTGAGATCTGTTTGGACTTTAGGCGCCATAATTTGATAGAGAAACGAATTATTGGTACCATATTAATGAATATCCTGTCACCTTAATATGCATTATTTTAGTATGAAAATGAGTGTTTGATGCCTGTATCAAACATCTTTACTGACAACTACAGTAAACTGAATCTTTACTGACAACTACAGTTGCCTAATCTTTTTACCTATGCTCTGTGAAAGCTGGTAATCCTAACACCAGGCCAAACAGCAACTGTTAGCTGGAAAACAGGAAGTGTGGTTAATTCTAATCCTTCTTGCTGTCTGAAACCAGAATCACATTTGTCACTGTGAACTTGTCAGCTGTACAGTACTGCAGCAAGTCTGTCTGCTTCCCTCTAGAACCTACTCTGCCTTGAATCTGATGATTAACAAAGTCCATGTTAAACCACTCTTTCATCTCCCATCTTCCTCAGAAGACTTATTGGCATTTCTTTCTAGACACATGCTATTGGTTTGTTTAGGCTCAGTTTAGTATATTAAAAGTGATGTCCCCATGCAGCACTGCTCGAGGAAGATCTGTTGACTTTACTGCGACCTTTGTTAGGTAAAAGCCCTTTGTTAGGCTGTGAGAAAGTGAATACAAGTTGTTTGGCTTTGACAGGCTTAGAGACAAACTTTGTTTGATTTTGTGAACTGCAGGCAAGTGTCTGTCACTGCACGTATGGGAGAGCATATGATTCTGCCTTGTATTGAGCCAGACCATTGGTTCATCTATCTCATTATTGTCTGCATTGAGTAAGTGGCAGTGGCTCTCCAGGATTTTCAGGTAGGGCTTTTCCCCAGCCTTACCTGCAGATGGCAGGGATTCAACCTGGGTCCTTCTGGTTGCAAAGTAGGTTGTTGTTGTTGTTGTTGTTGTTATTATTTATTTCTATACCGCCCTTCCAAAAATGGCTCAGGGCAGTTTACACACCTCACTTAAGGGTGGTATTTAAATATGAGCACAGTATGCTTTGTACCACCTAGATCAGGGATGGCAACCTTCTAAACTGCTCGGGATGTGCTTTTCTCCAGTCAGTTATCTGTGTGCAGGATTTGTATTTTGCTCTCCAAACTGATTAAACTGTAACTTGTCCAAACTACTTATGGAAACTAGTATAGATAATACAAAGTAGCTGTTCAGAGGACGTTTGTCCTCATGTTGTAGGAACAGTCTGCTTTAGTAGCTGTCTAGATTCAGGGCCGTCCTTGGGGGTTTGGGGCTGGGGGCAAATCAGCATACGCAGGGTCCCCTTAACATTTAATATGATTACAGAATCATACTGACTGATGACATACTATGTAAATAGTGTGAGGTAGGGATGTGTGTGTGTGTGTGGTTTTTGAACATGTCCAACCAGCTTGAACATTTAGTGCGTTTGTAAGAAAAAAGGTTGAGAGCACAACACATGCGAGTGCTACTGTTACAGGCACAAAGCAAATAAAATTATAAGTAGAAACATGTTGAGAAAGAACCCTTTGCTTCATAATTCTCACTCAGACCTTCTGACCCCCCTGCTTTCTCTCATTCCCTATACACTACAGTGTATAGTGTGTCTATACGCTACAGAAGGAAAAGCCACCAATTTGATTTCAAACAGGACAGCAGAAAAAGACAATAGGTAAGTTATTTATATATGAGTGCTACTGTTACAGGCACAAAGCAAATAAAATTATAAGTAGAAACATGTTGAGAAAGAACCATTTTCTCATATAATTTAATCTCTGATTAAAAACCTGAGAGAACAGAAGGGTCTTGAGGTTCTTTCTGAAAACAAAGAAGGAGATGCTCTTATTTCAGCAGGAAGCTTATTCTAAAGCCCTGGGGCAGCCACAGAGAAAGCCTGGCCCTGGGTCGCCACCAAATGAGCCAGTGGCAACATTTGGTGGTGACATTTGCCGATGTTTGCCAACGTTTGGTGGCAACATTTCAAACTTATACTTTGAAAATGATTTAACACCCTACCCCCACCCCCTCACACACAGAGAGATTTTCAAGTGGGTTGTGAGGCTTCTGCATCTTTCACAAGGGAAACAAATCACACACAAACAAAACAGTCAGATAAAGGTTTACTTTCTTGGCTGTGGGAGACAAGCCCACAGCCAGCTTCGTTCCACCTCCCATTGACATTCAGCTCCTCAGTGGTCCTCCTGGCTTCCTGCTTGCTCTAAAATTTCGGCACTGTATTTTCAAATGCTGGCCTGAGTGGGGAAGGAGCACAAGACTCCAGGAGAATGAATCAGGTGGCTGCAGTTGCTCCTGCTGGACAGGAGGACTAGCAACAGGAAGGGGAGTTAATCCTTTTATGACTCTGCTACTGGGCTCTTGAGTGGGAATCAGGGACTGGGGAGAGCTTCTGCGAAGGAGAGATTCAGGAAGGCCTGCAGGCATGGAGGCCTCTGGAAGCCCTGCCCACCACTGAAGAGCTGACAGTTGGGGCTGTGAGGGAGCTGTAGCAACCTGCAGGGAGCCTTTTAATAGCAAGCAAGACTGCACAGGGCTCCTGCAGCACTACAGGTTGGCCGGGCAGGGGGAGAAAGATACATTTCTGCAGGGCAGGCTGCTCCAGTGTGGGGTCTGTCCCAGCGTAGTGCTCTGGGCGATCACCCCAGTCACTCCACCCTAAGGATGGCACTGTCTAGATTGCACTCCTGGACCAAGAACATGTACTGTGGCCTTTGCTTTTGCCACATTTGAAGGCACTTTTCCAGCATCCAAACTAAACTTTCCTCACAACTTTGAATTTTTTTTCATTTTGGACACACGGGAATGGGGGAGACAGAATACACATTTTAATATATCTGTCATGAATTTATTACACTGAGGAATTGAGCACCAAAGCAGCAAGTAGCCTCTTTAAGAACTCTTTTTCAAATTTCTCAAGATTGCCTTAATTTTAAAACGTTATTATTTCTTGTTTACACAGTCAGACAGGTGTTGTTGACTGGTTTGTTTTATCCAGACATCGAGTCCTTCCCAAGGACCTGGGATGCCAGAAACTTATTGTCAATGTTGTTGCTGCTGTTATAGATATCGTCACAGAATATAGGCTGTTCCCAGTAAAGCTGCTTTTTGTAACTGGCTGATGGTGATTGCTGTGGCCCCTATGGTGTTGAGGTGCTCTTCAAGGTCTTTTGGAACTGCACCCAGGGCGCCAATTACCACTGGGATTATTTGGGTCTTTTTCTGCCACAGCCTTTCAATTTCAATTTGTAGATCTTTGTATTTTGTGATTTTTTCTATTTCTTTTTCTTCTATTCTGCTATCCCCTGGTATTGCTATGTCAATTATTTTAACTTGTTTTTCTTTCTTCTCGACTACAGTTATATCTGGTGTATTGTGTGGCAGATGTTTGTCTGTTTGTAGTCAGAAGTCCCATAATATTTTTACATCTTCATTTTCTTCAACTTTTTCAATTTTATGCTCCCACCAATGTTTGGCTACAGGTAGCTTGTATTTTTTGCAGATGTTCCAGTGTATCATCCCTGCTACCTTGTCATGCCTTTGTTTGTAGTCAGTCTGTGCGATCTTTTTACAACAGCTGATGAGGTGGTCCACTGTTTCATCTGCTTCTTTACAAAGGCGGCACTTGCTGTTTGTTGTTATTATTATTATTATTATTATTATTATTTCAATTTCTATACCGCCCTTCCAAAAATGGCTCAGGGCAGTTTACACAGAGAAATAACAAACAAATAAGATGGCTCCCTGTCCCCAAAGGGCTCACATTATAAAGAGAAATGAAAGATAGACACCAGCAACAGTCACTGGAGGTACTGTGCTGGGATAGGGCCAGTTACTCTCCCCCTGCTAAATAAAGAGAATCACCACATTAAAAGGTGCCTCTTTGCCCAATTAACATTTATTAAATGTTTCCTTCATTAGATATATCTTAATCTAAACATGGAAACCAAAAGTGTGATGTCTTTGATGTGGCTGAGCATTCAAAAAGCCAATATACTAGTATTAAAACAAACTATATTATATTTTGGAGAGGCAGTAGTAATACTAGTCTGGTAGTGTGGGGAGACACTTGATCCTGATCACTGAAGTCTTCACTGGTATGCTGTCAACAGCAACTCAAATCAAGGCAAAGGAGAGTGACAGCTGGGACCTCCTAAGAAGAAATGTAGAGCAATGTGCTTGGTAACTAGGGATGTGCAAACAGGTTCGACCGTTCAGGGTTGAACCAAGCCATCCCCTGTTCAGTCCAACCCTAGTCTGAACACCCCCCAAACTGTTTGGGGGGGGGTGTTTCCACGGATTTTTAATAAATAAATAAATAAATAAATAAATAATAAAAAATTTAGAGGCTGCCGTGCCTGTGTAATTGGCCTCTGTGTGGCCCGGGTCACTCAGAGGCCAATTGGGCTGGTGCAACAGCCTCCAAAATGGCTGCCATGCCAGAGGGGGAAGGACTGAATGGGCTGAAGAGCGGGCCAAACGGCCAGTGGCAGCATAAAGCAACGCAGGGAGGGGGAACCTCCACAGACACACACACACCCTACCACCTCCGACAACTACCCCAAAGGGGGTAAGTTAAAAAATATTTTTAATTTTAAAAAATGTTTGCAACACCCCCCCCGACCAATCCGAACCAGGGGGGTTCGAGTGGGGGCCGGTGCAAACTGGCCTGGTCCGGTTCTGGTCTGGACTCAAACTGAACCGGACCAGCCAGATCCATGCATACCCCTATTGGTAACTACCTAAGGCCTGCACAGCTACCCCATCACAGGTGTTTACATGTGCACAGAAGTGCAGGTGGTGCTCAAGCAGCCTGTGTCTCCTTGCTTAGTATGTCAGCCAGGATATTTCCCAGTGAGTCATTTGAAAAGAAGAGAAGGAGATGCAGGACAGATTGGTAGGAGGAGCAATATTTTCTCTCTCGAGTGAAATCATCATTTTATAGAATTGCACTGCAGGTAAAAGAGTTCTAAATTATTTTTGCATGAAATGTATCTAAACCACCAGTGCAAACCATTTAAATCACTATTCAAAGTTAGTGTCTGAATAGGAGAATTTAAAACTACAGATGAACCTTAACCAGAATCAAACCCACATTTTTAATGGTTTGACTCCTTGATTTATAGGGTAATCCTGTGCATATTTATCTGGAGGAAAGTCTTACTGACGATCCTGGTCTATTTATGTAATGTCAGCATTAGTTCCGTGTCTTGATAACCTGGGGCCAAGCTGTGTTAGGGTAGCTTACAGAGAGGCAATAGCAATGTGTGTGATAATCTTTCAATTGTTCTGAAGTGTAAATCTACCACATTTTATGCAATTACTCGGTGCTGTGAATGTACATGATCCTTTACCATGGGGAAATTGGGGAAAGGGTTAGAGAGGAGAAAGAGGCTGTTACGTTCTCTTACAAGTGTTCCAGGTTACAAACATTTCGCTTAAGAATATTCCTATCATGTATGTATGTTTGTGGAGTGTGTGTGTGTAACGGGAGCATCCCCTTATAGATCAACAATCTTTCCTATTCTTAACTGTTATCTACATGGTGGATATAGCATTTATGCCTTCTGGAAATAGGCCCCAAAATGCTGCCCTGTGTGGTGGGGAGAAATGTCCAAAGAAATACATAAAGCCAGCTGTTTAGCATAGCTGTGTTGAATTCATCTACATAACCAAATACAGAAAATGGAGCTGTAGCCCAGAATTCTTGAGGAAAAATAATCTATAACCTTCAAATGTGAGTACATATTCTGTTCTGGGCTGTGTTGGTTATGGTGATTTTTTAAAAAAAATTGTTGGGAATATTGAGGTGAAGGCGATAAGGAATTGGGGTAGTTCCTCTCCCCCAATCTCTTTGGGCCATTGCATTTCAGTCACTTTAATGTGTTCAACAACTCTCATTGCAAGCATTTTTTAAATTAAACAAAATGACATTCAATTGAAAATATGATGATGACAACATTTCTCCCCGCTTACAGAAAAACCACACACAAACTAGTAATAATTAGAAACACGCTTTCTATTGATTTAGCAAATTTGCTCTCTGAATTGGTGATAAATGATTATCAATGAAGGAAAAGGTGTCTCTAACTCCTTTACTGATGGAGTTACACTGGCTGCCAGTGGATTTCTGGACGAAATACAAAGTGCTAGTTATAACTTACAAAGCCCTAAACGGCTTAGGCCCTGAGTATCTAAGAGAGCGTCTTCTTCATTACAAGCCCCACCGCCCATTGAGGTCATCTGAGGAGGTCCGTCTCCAGTTACCGCCGACTCGTTTGGTGGCTACACAGAGATGGGCCTTCTCAGTCGCTGCCCCGAGATTGTGGAATGCGCTCCCTGCTGAGATACGATCCTCCTCATCTCTGGCAATTAAAAACAACAACACCTGAAAACCCATCTCTTCACCCAAGTTTCCTCAGCATCCTAAATTTTGGGGGTTTTAAAATCTTTGGGGGGTTTTAAAATCTTTTTAGCTTTTTACGGTTTTAGTGGTTTGTTTTAATTGTAAACCTCCCTGAGCCATTTTGGAAGGGCGGTATATAAATTAAATCAATCAGTAATAAAAAGCAGTACCAGGCTGTGTTTGTTACTTGTTCGTACACCAATGTCTCTCAGAGATTGTGAGGTTTGGACTCCAGCAGCCAGAGATTAGACTTCATAGTTGGATGCCTGCAAAGGAAAATTTTCACACCTGTTGGGCTGTCTGTGGGACTGCAGCAGGGGGCCATGAATTCTGAATTCCAGCACCTTCAATTTCTGGGAGAGGAGGCTGAAATGAGATCTGATCTAGAGGAACTCTAGAGATGATGATCCTAGTTCTAATTTTACATCTTGGGAAGGCTTGTTTGTTTATGTGCTGCTCTCAGTAGAATGGAGGAGGGAAATATTAGATGGTAGTCATACACTTCATATTGGAGAAGTTGCTAATGTTTAAGGTCTTGATGCTGAAGTTCAGGAGTTTGACTAGTGGTTACTTCATACGTTAGGAATAGAATAGATGAAACTCAGAACACTCCTGTCTGTTTACTAACTAACTAACTAACCAACTAACTACAAACATGTGGTATTTATCAACACATCTACCTCAAGAAAACACCACGACAGCTGCCAAGCTGCTTCCAGATTATTTAAATCATAATCTGTGAATATCCAGAGGAGTCAGGAGGGCTAAGACCTAAAGAATTAGGTGTGGCTTTTTTTCTTTGAATAAAAATAAAGCCAAAACTAGCCACTAAATCTAAAATAAATGGCTACATACTGGGTTTATGAAGATGGGGGGGGGCAGTATTTATCAAGGCTTTCCCTTATCTCATTGCTATCACTAATGAGAACCTCTCTTTCTCTTGTTGAAGTCTTGTAACTGAATTTTGAAAATTGATTTGATGTAAAAGATATTGGCTCTTCCATTTCCTTTCTCTTCTTGCTCAGACTTGGAGCTCTGTCTGTATAATGCATGTTGAACTGATGAAACCATTACTGTGGTCTAGCTTTGTTCAATCTGGCAAGAAATTATTTTTTTCAATATTTGCTGTAAAAAAAAAATCAATACCCACATTGATGGAGATGAGGGAACTTAATGTAGGTTAATGCCAGAATCTCTGTGGCATGTCAGGTGTGAGTTTGGTTTCATGACGATTATTTCTGGGCCCCCTTTGGTAACACGTCCAGCTGACAAATTTTGTTCTATTATTTAGAAACACATGCTGCTTTTCATTGGAAGGGATAGATGTTTGAAAGAGGCATGGAACACTGAAATTGATTCAGACCAAACCCACAAATTGGAAAAATAGCATGTGCTGTGAAAACATCACTTTAATCATTTTTAAAGTTTAGTTAGGTAAACAGATAAAATCATGATGGAGCACTCTGTCATATTTTAAATAAAACATCAATACAGCCGTGTTTGTGAAAAATGGTGCTTGATTGAATTTAATAGCAGAAGTAATGCTTCCACTTGTGCCACAGGTGTTGTACCTGAATCATGGCTTGCAGAAGTGCAGTCTGTACAGGATTGTGTGCTTTTTAATTGAGCTCAGATCTGTTTTGTTTGTTGAACTCTATATCACCTGTTCACTTGGACAGAAGTCAGATTAAACATTTCCATAGGGCTTTTTGGCATCTCAAGGCCTTTATAAGATGCTTCATTCTTAGGTACAGATACCAAAATGCATATAGCTGACATTGCATGAAAGTTAATGTATAACATATTTTTTTAAAAAAAATCTCCCAAGCAAGAATGAGTGTGATTTTTGTGGTTGCCACTTGTGTGTATTTTGATGGTAGAAATAGCAATTATGCAGATACATGCCCTTTAATTTGGCAAGAGGAATGTGTTTTTATTACTGAATTGTTGACTATTTACTTATCGTAGCGTATAATTGGATTTAGTTTTATTAAGATACTCTGCACATTTTCTTTTGGACTTGAGATGGTAAACAAAGTCTCAAAATATTCTGACACCTGTATCAGATTACAAAATACCTTAAGCAGTCCTTGGACTGGGACTATTTGCACTTTTGTCCCTGTACTGCTCACTTGCCCAATCAGTAAACAGAATAGCTACAGAAACTGGTTTTCCCCCTCAAATGCACTCCCTTCCACACTTCCTTCTTATGGGACCACCAAAGAAGCGTGATCTCAGGAACATTGTGAGAAGCATGAATGCCTGGACATATCGGTGGGCATATTTAGAAATAGGTCCCTGAGATGGGAGGGATGCCCTGCACTCATGCTGCTTCTCTTCTCCCCTCGCTGTGGATAGAAAGCCAGTCGTTTCACTTATTTTGCTACATAAGCCACTGTATGACACCTTTTTTTTTTTTGGTTGAAAAGTGGTACATAAAATTTTCTTACAGTAGTTAGTGAACCAGGAGGTTGCACATTAACTAAAAACAGGATCCCCCAGCTTGCTAACTGTGGAGAGGGAATAAGGATGGGAGCACCCAAGCTAACTCCCAATTTTATCCCACTGCCTGAGTAACATTTAAACAGATTCTATGTACTTGGTTCCTTTAGGGAATATTGTAAGCCTCTTTGAATATAAATTCAGCTTCTTAAATCGACCATTTGTTTCTTTATCTGAATGCTGTTGGGCTGCTGTTTCTAAGACCTGCTTTTTTCCAGCAGTTTGTGGAACTTGAAAGTGCCAAACTATTGGGTGCCACTGTGCAGAAAGGGATGAAAAATGTTGACTTTGTAATGACAGCTGTTGTACAAAGGTTATTTTTAACCCACTTCCTTTCCCATTGAGAGTTTCATCTTCAAGGAGAAACGGAGCATGGTGACCACAAGATTGCTGGCAAACTGCCATTGTAATTATCTGTAGACAATATCTGTCTGACAATATAATAATCCTAATAATTCAATTAGTCAAAACAATAAACAAGGCATCAGTGTGGGACGTCTGGAGGTAAAATAACTGACACACTTGCTCTGATGGAAGCTGAATAATCACACAGAAAGCCAGTCCTCATTTTTTTGTTGGGTTTTTGTTTTGTTTTGTTTTTTTGCATCTGCCCAAGTCTGAATATTGGTGATATGAAGAGAATCATTCAGTTGTCTTTTTGTCTTTTTAATCTTTCTAAGGGAACAATTGCTTTTCTATTTTTTGTGTTTGTAATTTCTCCATCTGTCATTCTTGCACCACACATAGGTAGCAAAGAACGGAGTGGGGCTGTAAGAAACTTGTTTTTTAATCTTCCTTTTTTCATAATACTTAGATCTGATTTGACATCTTAAATATAGGCCCAATTTTATACATAAATGCTATTTCTTTTCCTTTGTTGCTGTTCTAGAATAACGTTTCCATAACCACTGGTTTTTTTGCTTTCATTAAAGGACCTAAGGTCAGGCTATAAAATGATGGACAGTGCAAATAACAAAAGATATAAAGGGGGGAAATATAGTTTTGATGTTGGAGCTGAATGTATGACTTGTGTCATAGTGGGCAAATTCATTCTTTTCATACTTAATGGTTTATTCAAACAATCTCTAGTGTATTCAGTGGGGAATATCTTTTTTAGCATATTTATTTTGATGGTTGAATTTATAATTCACTTAGATGAAAGCTACACATTAAGTGGATTGTCTCTTTTAAACTTGCAAAATTAATGTAACGTTGTGTAGATGTTTGGATATGTGTGTGAATTTTGGTGTTCCTTGTATTCATACCCAGCTAATTAGAAGTATCAGCAAAAATGTGCCTCCATGTGGGACCCACATCCCTCACAGGGATGGTTTATGGTTCTGATTCAAAGAGCATGAAGCACAGCTGCATTTCAATTCATCTTGAACTGAAGTTGGGTAGGGAGTGTGGAGAGGTCTAGCACTTGCCTGGTTGAGCTCAACTGGATCCATCTAGGAAGATCCTTTCTGTTTCTGTTTCTCATGTTGTGTAGCTAAACAATTCTGCACTGTTTGATTTGTGGCTTGTTACATTCAGGTATAGAGACTCTGCATTTACTCATTGGTGAATATGTGAAATTATTCCATGAAAGAACTGAACCAAAAGTTTTATGCCTTGCCTCAGAATCTTTCTGTTGGTGTGAATGGTTACAACAAAATATAGACACTAACTTGTGCAAAAACATGGTTCGTGTGAGTGATATAATTAGATGAACAATGTAACTTGGGAGTAGGAAATGCACAGGAGCATATCCAATAGTACTTTCACAGCTCATGCAGGGAATTAGTGATAGGGTGATAATTCATTGTTCCCATGTAATCCTGCCTTCTAAGAAGGCAGCTCACAATTGCAAAGTTTTAAAATAGTGGTCATTTAAGAATGGAAATAAAATAGTGAAATCAGTTGGAAGAGAAAAAGATAGTTGGGAGTTGTTGATCAACAATAGTTAAACATTTTATTTTATTTTTATTTATTTTTACATTTTATATCCCGCACCTCCTCCAAGGAGCCCAGAGTGGTGTACTACATACTTAGGTTTCTCCTCACAACAACAACCCTGTGAAGTAGGGTAGGCTGAGAGAGAGTGACTGGCCCAGAGTCACCCAGCTAGTTTCATGGCTGAATGGGGATTTGAACTCGGGTCTCCCCAGTCCTAGTCCAGCACTCTAACCACTACACCACACTGGCTCCAAAATTATTATTATTATTATTATTATTATTATTATTATTATTATTTTATTTTATTTTATTTTATTTTTACATTTATATCCCGCTCTTCTTTCAAGGAGCCCAGAGCAGTGTACTACCTACTTGAGTTTCTCTTTCACAACAACCCTGTGAAGTAGGTTAGGCTGAGAGAGAAGTGACTGGCCCAGAGTCACCCAGCTAGTTTCATGGCTGAATGGGGATTTGAACTCAGGTCTCCCCGGTCCTAGACCAGCACTCTAACCACTACACCATGCTGGCTCAACATGCCAGTTGTGTTAAAGAACAAAGTTTTAGCTGGTCATCAAAAAGGTTAGCAGCAAGATAGATCTCGTAAGTCTATTGGGGAAAGATATTCCACAATTGAAAAAGCCCTGCCACACATTTCCACCTGCTCAACATCGGAGAGCGGGGCAAATGTCTACTGGGATTCCATTATTTTAATGGAGTGCCTGGGCAAGATCCTATAAAAGGAGACTGTCTATAATGCATGTCCTAAATATATAGGGAACTATTTTGAACGTGGATGGACTTCATTTAAATAGTTGATTTAAACCGAGGCAATTTCAAATTACTGTTTTAATCATTTATATGTTTCAGAATCATTTATATGTTTCAGAATAGTAAGAGGACTCTTATTGGTTACAGTATTTTAAAGCAGTTAATTCGAATGCATATTTGTTCAGGAAATATCGGGGGAAACTAGCTACCATGAGGTTTCAGAATCTTTGAAAATGCAGCCTACATGTCTGTCCTCATTACAAAATTACAACAGGTTGTTTAGACAAAACCAGCTGTAAACTAAATGGGTTTATTTTGGTACCCTCTTACACTTGCAGGGATACCAAGTGAGATAATTCATTTGCTAACTAAGGATACAATTCTACACACACTTATCTAGAAGTGAGCCCTATTGAACAGTGGGGAGCTACCTTCTGACTAAACATGCATAAGATCTATCTTAACAAATATCCAGAACTTTCTAGAAGTAAAGTAGGTATTTGCTGGACAAAATAGCATTTATACGTGAGATAATGTAGATGTCTATGCACAGGCGAATCTAGGGCGGGGCAGCCAGGGCATGTGCCCTATGTGCCACTTGGGGGGTGCCAGTGCCATGCTGCTCCCCACCCAATTCATGAATTATTATTATTATTATTAATAAATGTTTTAACCTGTAGCCCCTTTGGGGGGCTTCCTAAAGGCCACAGACGGGGTGTCTGCAAAGGTTCCCCCTCCCCCCACCAGCCTCTTGCATCACTGCCACAGCCCATTCCAGTCTGATTTTCAGGCCTGTTCAGTAGAGATGTGCACGGTCCGGACCAGTCCGGACCGGCACCGAAGGGGGGCCCTTTCTTTTAGGGCGGGAGGGCTTTCTTATCCCTCCCGCCTCTTCACCCCCTCCAGCGCCCGTATTTAACCAAATAACAGGGCGCTGGAAACCAGCCGCCACCGCCCCCCCCAGCAGATTCACATAGAAAGGTGCCCATACCCCTGCCGCCGCCTTCGCCCGCCCGCCCGCCCTCCCTCCCTCCCAGCTGCCCGCCCGCCCGCCCAAGTCCTTACCCAAAGCTGCAGGGAGTAAACGAGAGGAGCTCCCGGACAGAGCTCCTCTCGTTAGAAAGGCCTGATGCAGAATGAAGGCGCTTTGCGTGCGCGCGCATGCGCGCGCCACAAAGGACGCCAGAGGCCCGGTCTACCCGCCGGGAAAGGGCCGGGTAGACTGGGCCTCCAGCGATCGCAAAGCGCCTTCATTCTGCATCAGGCCTTTCTAACGAGAGGAGTTCTGTCCGGGAGCTCCTCTCGTTTACTCCCTGCAGCTTTGGGTAAGGACTTGGGCGGGCGGGCGGGCAGCTGGGAGGGAGGGAGGGAGGGCGGGCGACGGCGGCGGCAGGGGTATGGGCACCTTTCTATGTGAATCTGCTGGGGGGGCGGCAGCGGCAGGGGCGGCTGGTTTCCAGCGCCCCGTTATTTGGTTAAATATGGGCGCTGGAGGGGGTGAAGAGGCGGGAGGGGTAAGAAAGCCCTCCCGCCCTTAAAGTTATACCCCCCACCTGGACCCGAACCAGCAAGGGCCGAACCGGTCCGGCAGTTCGGCCATTCCTTAGAATGGCCGCCGGACCGGTTCGGACTCACCCCTACTGTTCAGGCCTACAAAGATCAGTGTGGCAGCCATTTTGGAGGTCACCACACATGCTCAAAAGGCCTCTGCGAGGCTTGGCAAGGCCTAGGGCCTCACAGGGACAATTTGAGCATGTGCGGGGGCCATGTTTTTAAATTTTAAAAAATGTCTGCCGCACATGTTCAAATGGCATCTGCGAGGCCCTAGTCTAGTTTTTCCCTTGATCTAGGGAGTCAGAAGAATGCAAGTGGCAATGGACCCAAGCATTTAAAAAAATAGATATAAATGGCACAAAAGTAAGTGGACAAAGCATCCCTTAAAAAGACAATGTTGGTTTAATAACTTGTAAGCTGGCAAAACTGAACGGCGGGGGGAGAGGCAAGGAATAAAATTGAAATATTCACTCGCATGCTGTTTAATTCTCTATACAGATCTCTATATTTATCAGTATATTTGTCAAGCAATCTGATTTTAAGGTTTGTGAGATTTCACACTTGGAAAGTGCCTGCCTTTAACTTGTGTGGTGCTTTAAAAAAAAAACTTTTGTAAGAATTCACACCCAGAAATGTTGTATTTGCAATTTATTGCCATCCATGTGTTGTGTAGTCTTACCATACTGATAAATGGCTTGTCTTTTGAAATAAGTGGTTAACGTGATGCAAATTATTCCCTTCAATTTAGCTGAATTGTACTCTGGTTTTTATTGCCTATGCATCCTAAGTAGATTTGCTCAAATTTCCTTGGCTTCTTAAAAAAGTTATATTTTAGAATGTCTTCTTTAAAAAATCAATGCAACTCCCTTTTTACTTTGAACACAATTGTTTTTAAAAGACACATTGAATAGTCATACTGTGATTCTGATTGACTAGTGCATTTGATAAACTAGACATAAAGTTTACTGTCCAGTCTGCCTGTTGCCTGCCTCCGTATTTAACAGTTTGTCTCTTTTTAATTTATTTCATTGGCCCTTGGTGTGCCTTCCCCCTTTCTCAGCCTGTAGCTACTTTACAGGGAAGCCAGCTTGCTCTAGCTGGTAATATTTTAATATTTTCTGGCAGAGACAGAAAATTGGTGACAGTAGTACAGGGTAGATTATTGTTATAAATTCTTTCTCTCTCACACACATACACCATTTTTCTAATTCGAATATCACACTGTTTTGCTGTTCTGTGGCTCGTTGCAACTTCCACTTTCTTCCTGATCAGGCTGCTGGATCCAAGCCTATTGTAAGCTGCTGGATAATTTCAGATTGTTTTGGGCCCCTAGGATTTCCCATTTCAACCATCTCCCTTTAAGGCAAAGGCTGTTTGGACAGAAAAAACCCATCCCTGAATTTCTTGGAGGCAGCAACCTCTAGTGAGGTGTGCTGAGGTGGCAGAGCATTTGCTAAAGAGCTTTTACTGCTTAGCTCTATGGAGGCATGCCCAGCACATGGATGTGCTGCGTTTCCTTGGGAAGGTGACTGGCACATATGTGCCACATGTGTGGTTGTATGTGTGTATTCATGTGTGTGTTACTTACAACCTGTTTCTCCTGAAAGTTGTATTTTTGAACTGATATTATGGTAAAGTTATCGAAAAGATGGGTGTCAGATGTTTGGACAGGGGCACAATTTCAGTGCTTGCCCTGGGCACTATTTTCCCTGGTTATGCTGTTTGGTAGAGTCATAAATATTAATATTTGATAACTGAAGACATTGCAGAGTTCATGTAGTTTGAGGGCATAAAATGGAAGTACAGTATATATGGGCTCTCTGAACAATAACAAGGGACTTTGGACAGACAGTAAACAGTTGAGAGAGAGGGAGAATTTGTAATGTTCCTTCAGATATAGTCAGATATTTCCCGCCATGGCACTCTCTTCCATAGGGTGGATTCACACAAGCTGTTGCAAGTAAGTAGGAGGGAGCTGGCAGTTCCTGGAGAGCACATGCTCCTGACGTGAGCCACAAGTTTGGCTCCTCTTGTACTGTCTGAACCCTTCATGTCGGTTGAGAAAGTAGGGTTTCCACCACTACCCAGCATTTGCCCGCCTCTCAAGCCAACTTCAAATGTCAGTTATGGATGTTGGGTGAATGTTAGCCAGTGGCGGAAACTTGACATTCTCCATCTGACATTTCTGGGTTCGAATGGAAATTCAAACATGAAAATGGCCAGAAGTACTAGCTCATGTCTGGATCATGTGGTCTCCGGGAACTTCCAGTTCTCCCCTACTTATCTGCAGTGGGTCACATGAATATCCCCAGAGCAGCCTGTAGCAATGTGTGACAGATATTCATGACTCCAGTTTCATGAAATTATAAGTGTAGGGTTTAATCTGCTTGTATTACGTGTATGTGTGTGATTCTAGAAGACACCGCCTTCCTATTAAATATGGTTAACAAGAGCTGGTACATACTGGGCAGAATGCTGTTTTGCTAGAAAATGGAAGCAAATGTCTGTGCAATGGCAGTCACAACTATTTGTAGTTTTGAGAACTGAACACTTTGAAACGTTCACTTAGCAAAAAATGGAAGTACAGGAATATTCAGGTGGTATCTGTGATTGCTCTTGGAATACAGGATGGCATTCTGTAGAACAATATCTGTGAAGTCACTTGCTCCATTAGCAATACAGGTAGACCTCGTTTTCCGCGGGGGTTCTGTTCTTGGCTACAACTGCAGATAACAGAACCATGGATAGTGAGACCCTGAGGCAATGGGAATGGGAGGTTTGATTCCTGGAAACTAAAAAAATGGCTAAAAATGGAAGAAATGCAAGAAATAAAGAGTTGTACTGTGCTCTGCGTGTCTCCAGCTGTCCAGCAATGCCCCCCCTACAACCCCAATTTCAGTTATTTTCCCACAAAAATGTGGGACTTTTTAAAAAAAAACAAAAGAGCCACAAAATGGCTCCTTTCAGCAAAATGAAATGACCTTCTAGGTTATTTCTGGCCACTTAGGAACTGTGGATTTTAACCCTCTTAAAAACCACATGTACCGAGGTCAAGGTTCCATTGCCCGACTGTGGATATGTGGAAATGTGGGTGTTGAGGTATAAATATATAAATATAACTAGCTGGGCTGGGCGCAGAGCATCTCTGCTTCTAGTTTCCCCCGCCCATCCATCGCCACCGATTTCTTTTTCCACCCACCGTCCACCACCGCGTTTTCTTTTCCCTCCTGCCTGCCACCGCCACTTTCTCTCCGCCTGCCCACTGCTGCCGTCTTCTCCCCACCTGCTGCTGTTTTGTTTCCTGCCTCGCCCGCCTCTCTGCTGGTGCTGCAGCTTTCCTCTCCCCCTGCCAGCAGTTTGCTCGTGAACTTTCATGAGAGCTGCCACACATGGGATTAGCTATGGGTACGCCTTGGAGAAATATATACAGAGAGATGTGTGGCATTTAAGGTCAGACATATCTGCCATATGAACTACTCTTTATTGTCTCTTTGATATCTCACCTATGTGTTCAGTGCTGTCTCCAAAACCTTCTAGAGTTCTAGGTAAGGATATGATGCTCCTGCTTTTTCCCTTGGGAGAGAGTTTACTGCTCCAGCACAAGTCACTAGGGATGGAGCAGGACCTTCTTACTAGTCTCTTCTCTGAAGAAAGGTTCCCCCTGTGACTTTCTTCAACTAGTTTGGTTTCCCGCCCCCCAGTTGTTTGTTTTCAGTGGTCATAGACTCTTCTTGTTATCTAAGAATTTCATTACTTTTTAGGCCAAGCACCTGTGGTGTAGCCCGATGGTGCCACCCCATGGGAGAGTGCTGTGGGCCTTGTGGGGCTCTAGGGGTCCTCTCCCTTCCAAAAGAGAAAGGGGAATGGGCTGTAGCTCAATGGTAGAGCACATGCCTCTGTTTGCAGAAAGTCTCAGGTTCAATCCCTAGCACCATCAGGTAGAACTTGGAAAAAATCCCATCTGAAGCTCTGGAGGATTGCTGCCAATCAATCTAGGCCAGGGCTGAACAATTTTGTCCCTCCAGCTGTTGCTGAACTACAACTCCTATTATCCCCAGATGCCAGTAATCAGAGATGATGGTAGCTATAGTCCAGCAACAGCCAGAGAGACAAAGTTGTGCAGTCCTGGTATAGACCATATTGAGCAAGATGGATCAATACTCTAACTATATAAGGAAGCTTCATCTATTCAGTGGATCTACTTCAAGAAGAACATGGTTTATTCTTTTTATATAAAATGCTCTCTCTAACTCCAGTGTATTTTGATAGTGTCACATGTTTGTTGAATGGATAATTATGGTCTTTAACATTTGTTTGGATGTGTTCAATTTCATTTTAAGTCAAAAAGCTTTATTTTTAGAGACACTGACTGACATTCTGACTGATGCAGTGTTTGCACAATGAGCAAAGTTGCGGAGTTCAAAGATTACATAAATGTGCTAAAAAGGATTTGTGCAATTGCACAAAGTTCAGTTTAAAATAAGTGGGACATGCTGCAGTTGTGCATTGTTGCTCAATCATGCTTGTGGCAATGCAGCACTAATCTGGAATGCAAACTCCAGACCTAATGCAAGTAGCTAGCGTGACAACTTTGTGCTACTATGATGTCCTTCTGCAAGCATTTCATTAGTCAGAACGTCAACCACTTACTATACTTACAGTGTTGTTGTGTGTTTTTAAAAAAACCTGATTCATTAAAAAATCAACTTCTATCTACTCTGTTTTGAAATAAATGGTACTCTTGAGCTCCTGGTAGTGTGATAATTTAAAGTTTTTTGTGTTTTCTGGTTCTGTTTTATCATTATCATGATTGAATACCTTGCAGACTTCTTCCAATGCTGTGGTCTTTGTTCTCTAATCTTACAATGCTACTGTTGTCTTACTGTTGCAACTAATATGTTCTCACTCCCCCCACCCCCCAAACACAGGAATCTGATATTAAATTTCTTTGTAAGATATTGGAAGTAGACTCACTATTGCTGTGAGTGTTTAATCACCTAGTATGTTTGAGTTTCAGTCTTTATTCCAGTCTTAGATAAGATACTAGAGATAATGCCTGCTTAGTAGGAAGTAGGAAGTGGGGTTCCCCAGGGATTGGTACTGGACCAGCACACTTTAACTTGTTCATATCTAGAAGTTGGAGTAAGCAGCAAAGTGGCCAAATTTGCAAATGACATTTAACTATTTAGAGTAATAAAATCCACAACAGATTGTGTGAAAAAGATATCTCCAAACTGGGGGAGTATGCGATAAAATGGCAAATGTGGTTCAATGTAAGCAAGTGTAAAGTTATGCATATGGGGGCAAAAAACCCTACTTCACACATATGCTGATGGGATCTGAGCTGTCAGTGACTGACCAGGAGAGAGATCTTGGTGTCCTGATGGACAGCTTATTGAAAATGTCAACTCAGTGCACAGCAGCATTAAAAAAGACCAATTCCATCCTGGGAGTCATGGACGACTTGGGTCCAGGCTATTTAAGAGAGTGCCTCCTTTGTCATAAACCCTGCCGCCTGTTACAGTCTTCTGGAGAGGTCCAGTTATGGTTGCCACCAGCTCGTTTGGTGGCAACCCAGTACTGGGATTTCTCTGTGGCTGCCCGAGGGCTTTGGAATATGCTCCTTGCTAAAATAAGAGCATATCCTTCCTTCTCTGTTTGTTTTCAGGAAGACCCTGTAGACTCTCCTGTTCTCACAGGCTTCTAATTAGAATTAATTTTAATAATTTGTTTTAATAACTTTTTTGTGCTGTTTTTATTGTCATGTATTTTAATGTGTTGACTTTTAAATATTTTAAATTTTGTACACTGCCTAGAAGTGTACATATAAGGCGGTATAAAAATATGATAAATAAATTAGGAAGGGGACTGAAAATAAAAATTGCTAATATTATTATGTGCTTATATAAATCTATGGTGCGATCACATCTGGAGTAATGCATACAGTTTTGATCACCGTATCTTAAGAAGGATATTGAACTGGAAAAGGTGCAGAAGAGGGCAACCAAGATGATCAGGGGCCTGGAGCACCTTCCTTATGAGGCAAAGCTACAGCATCTGGGGCTCTTTATACTGGAAAAGAGGCGACTAAGGAGAGACATGATCGAGCTGTATAAAATTATACATGGAGTGGAGAGAGTGGACAGAGAGAAATGTTTCTCCCTCTCTCACCAGGGGTCATCCCATGAAACTGAAACAGGGAAATTTAGTGCCAACAAAAGGAATTACTTTTTCACACAGTGCTTAATTAATCTATAGAATTCTTTGTCATGGGATGTGGTGATGGCCACTGGCTTGGATGGCTTTAAAATGTGCTTAGACAAATTCATGGAGGAAAGGTCTGTCAATGGCTACTAGTCTGTTGGCTATCGGTCACTTCCAGCCTCAGAGGTACAATGCCTCTAAATACCAGTTGCTGGGAAGCAACAGTAAGAGAGAGCGCATGTCCTCACCTCTTGTCTATGGGCTCACCAGAGGCATCTGGTGGACCACTGTGAAACAGGATGCTGGACTAGATCGCACTTGGGCCTGATTCAGCAGGGCTGTTCTCATGTTTTTACAGAAAGCTTTCTTTAAGGAACAAAATTAGTTGCAGATTCTCAAAAAACCAAATGCTGTTATAGTTGCATATAAGGAGTGGGTGTCATCATTTAGAAACTTTCAGCCAGAGTATGAATTCTGCATTTTCAAAACCTACACCACCTCTGATTTGCTGAATAATGTAGTATACACTACTGATTTTACTACTAGTAACACTCTTTCCATTGATTTGAGGCTGAAGAGAGAATCTAAAGCTATTGAAGAAAGAGGCATTACTTTCTCTTTTTGGAATTACAATAATTCCCAGATAATAGTTGCCCAAATTAACCTGGTATCATTTTAAATTCAAATGATGCATTGTGTCTTGGCATAAAATTGGAAGTCTAAGGCTTCACATGCATGGCAATTTTTGATAGTAGTTATAACACTGGTGTGGTGTTAAGTTACTTTTTAGTAGTGCATGTTCAAGTATTGTGTCAGTATCTAAAGCTATTACTAGGTTGCATAAGAAGTGTTCTCTTCACTGCTTTTGAATATAGGCACTGTGAGTTACAAACACCTGGCTTATGAACATCCGTAAATATAAGTGGGTGTCAGGAGCCTGAGGTATTGTGCGATTTCATGCAGGAGCTGAGATCTTACACAACTTGCAACAAGCCAATGACAAGAAAGGGCCAGAGAACAAGGAAGACTAGTGTGCTCCAAGGTGTCTGAAGTTAATACAAGAGGAAGCCAGGAGGAGGAACCTTTCCCCTTCCTCACCTTGACAGCAAGTCAGCATATATAGTTAGTTATCTGACAAACAGGGAGTTACTGTGTAGAACAGTAGAAGGTGATTATTAGACATGTGGAGTCCTAGGTAGTGGAGACTGCAGGAGGATTAAGGTGAAGCTAACCTGCTCAAGATGTGCTTCGATCTCCAGAGTTGTCACAACTGCCCTGATATAGTACAAGGAAACTTACCTTGAGAAAAAGAAGGTAAATGTCCAGACTAGAAAATGTCCTAGAAACATTTGTTGAGAAATGTGTGCCCCCAAAGAACCAGTGCCATCAACCTCTTTAGTTCTTCAAAGTGCGCAGAGGGCCCTTTAGAATCTCCACAAAAGTCTTTAGAATCTCCACAAAAGTCTCCATCTACCTCCTCATCCTGATCTAAGTAAACCTGCCTTTCCTCAAGCACCAGGGTAAATAAAAATTCCTTATTCAATTTTATTATTTTTTCTGTTTTAATTACTAGTTTTGTAACATTATTGTGTTTTTTTGTCCAAATGTACAGTATTTCAGCTACTTATTTGTTAAACAGGCTTTTGTGGGCTAAGCTGGGAACATAACCACCATTTATAATATTGCTTCTATGGGAAAATGTGTTCCAAGTTCCAAAATGACTTAGAAACGGGTTGTGTTCCAAAAGTTTGTTTATAAGTTGGGGACTTCCTGTAGTTTCATATATGTAGCCAAATAGCAATGGTGCTGTACTATCAGTGGCATTGAAGAAAACTGTTCTTATTTGTGATAGTATTCATGCTATAAAGATGATAGTATTAATGTTATAGGTAGAGTGGAGTTGTAAAGACAAACCCTACCCTCATCTAATCAACTATAGGAATATGGCTGAAAAAGAACAAGTGTGTTGGGGTTTGGGGTCCTATTTCCCCATCACCAGTGATACTTAAGGGCTTCAGTCCATCGAGGTGCAGATCCATACACTGAAAGATCACTATAGCATATCCCCAAGCCATGCTTCTCATCTCACCCTTGACAGAGGTGGATGGGTATGCATGCAGGCACTATACCATACTATTGCAGGAAATCCTGCCTTTTCTGTCCACTTGGTAAGAGAACATAGTTTGTGTTCTCTAACCAAGCGATAGTTTGAGTTGGGTCGGGACATAGGAAGCATATACTAATGCTGACCTAAAACCAGCATCCCACTTTTACCTCTTTGTTTTTTGTTTGTGTTGTTGTTGTCTTGTTTGTTTGTTTGTTTGTTTGTTGCAAAAAGGAGGGGAGGGGGATTTTCAGAGGACTTATGACATATTTTCTCTCTGTTATAATTAGGCTTATAAATCATGCTGCTGAACTGGGAAATCGTGCTTCGTGCTTTGCCTTCAAAGTATGATTTGCAAACACACTTCAGACTTTTCAAAAGTGTGGTTTGGAGTCTAGATTCTAAACATGGTTTCCAGTGCTAATGTCAGGCAAACTATGACTCATGAAAACCAGGAAGTGGGGGAGGAAACTCCTCTGAGACCCATGAGTGTGAACCTTGGGAGCTGGACTATTCCATGATTTGAATCAAGCCAATATCCTCTAAATCAAGCCAGTATCTTCCCCTGTGTGCTGTTTGCACATAGAAACATTCATTTGGAGGCACAAAGCAATAAAATCCTTCATTTTATAATGCATCTCTTCCAGAAGAGAGTTTTGATTGGATTTACAATATTAGATCCAGGAGGGAAACCTAGAGTTATATACTACTTCTACCATGCCCTGTTGTGCATGAATCTCTGCCATCCTGTTTTCAGTCTGAATCTGAACTTCTTCATATTCCAGCAGAGCTAAATAGATTTCATAGAGCCCATAGTGATTAACAGCACCAATGACACTGGAGTACAAAGTTGTGTATTTGCCTTTTAAAAGTCCTGATGATCCAGAAAACATGTTTTATACAAAGCATGTTACTGCTGGACACAGACTTTAAAGGTGAGAGATTATCTTCCACATCTATCCCAAACTTCCTTCAAGAAGCTCAGGGTAGCAAATGGGGAGTATCTAATTTGATCTTCGCCATTCATCCAAAACGTACATTGGGCTATAGAATAATTACTTGCCCATTGAGCTTGATTGCTGAGTCTGGGGTGGGGGAGGGCAGCAGGTTTTCTTGGTTAAGGTTTCACACTCTGTCCATGGTCACTATATTAGTTCTCGGCCACTGTGAGATGTTTTTGATGCTGTTATAAATCAAAGGCCCTGTAACAGCAATGCAATGGTAATATATCCCCTCCTAAAACTTCAGATGAATGGCCCTCTCACCTTCTCCCTTTCCCTGACTTGCACCATGACTTGAGCTCTGGTTTGTTTTTTTAAAAAGGAATTAACATTTAAATTGCAAGTTAATATATGCAGTATGTCCTTTGTGTCTGGTTAAGAAAGATACCTTAGTTGCATGTGGTGAATTGTTCTGACAGTCAACTGTCAGAAGACTTATAGCCTAGATCTACTTGTATAACTATTATGGCAAAAAGGAATAATCTTACAGGAGAAGTTCCATTTCCAAGAACTATTTGTACATTCTGACTTTGCTCCGCATAATAGGATTACATATTTCTTATCAGAACCACAAACTGGATGCATGCCAACTATCTGCAGGAATGTGACTTGAGGCAATTTCTTTCTGTCTCTCTCCGCCTGCCTCTTCTGCCATTTCCATCGTATTCCTATTCTTAGTAAAGGGGAAAATACTGCCACACGTGACTATGTATTTAGAACTTATCACTTAAAACGTCAATATGGATTGGTATACACAAGGAAAACCACTCAGCTTGCTGGAAACTCACATTTTTAGATAAAGGCTCTGCAATGAGCATGGCAGGGAGCCTAACAAAGGAGAGCTACGAATAGGGGCATATTTAAATTCTAAATTTGAGGAAGAGGAGAGTCGTCATGTGCAGTTTATGTTGTGATAGCAGCAGGGCAAATGAACATAGTCTCTGAAAGCACTTTACAGGTGTAGCAAGAATCCCAGAAACTACTGCTGTCTCTTGCATTGTCTTCTACTTCACAGGAATTGCCTGTCGGCACACTCCCCCCCCCCCCCCCATCCTGCTTCCCACGTGTTCATTTCTGATCTGCTAGATTTCTAAGAGACAACAGCCCTATTCATACATTATGTTTTTTAAAAAATAATAACAGCTGGAACCAAGTCACTTTATTGGGCATGAGTTACAACAAAAGAACCCAAAAAAGTCTGTTGATTTTATACATCGGCCATGTTAGGGATAAACCACAGAAACATTTACAGCTGTACAAGAAGCTAGAGTCCCACTGAAGCATTTAGTTCTCACTGTCACTTTCTCCCAGGATGTGTTTGTCAAGGAAGTACTCTGCCATTCCATGCTTTGGTGCTCCCATCTTGCGAAGGTTGGTCACTTGGTCAGCCAGGTCTTTGATGGATTTGACCTGCTTATCCAGGTAATGTGTTTCAATGAAGTCATAGAAACATAGGAACTGCCATATACTGAGTCAGACCATTGGTCTATCTAGCTTAGTACTGTCTTCACAGACTGGCAGAGGCTTCTCCAAGGCTGCAGGCAGGAATCTCTCTCAGCCCTATCTTGGAACTTGGAACCTTCTGCTCTTCCCAGAGCGACTCCATCCCCTGAGTGGTATATCTTACAGTGCTCACACATCAGGTTTCCCATTCATATGCAACCAGGGCAGACCCTGCTTAGCTAAGGGGACAAGTCATGCTTGCTACCACAAGACCAGCTCTCTTCCCTTCACATAAATGGGAGTCATTTTTGTCTATACCAGCTTGTGCAGCTCCAGGACTGACTAGTTCACAGTCTTTTCCAAGTGCAAAGAGCACTCCATTGCCATCTTCCCACTCTCTCCGTCATCACAATCTGATTTCTTGATGTCCTGTAAAAAGATGCAGCTGCCCCTTTGATTCTGCAGTTTCATAGGTTTCTCTTCATGCTCACACTCCTCATGAGACCGGTAGAGGAAATACTTGACAAAGTTCTCCAGGGCCACATCATCACGGTCAAAGTAGTAGGAAAACACCCCTCAATAACTCATCAATTCCAAGAAGGGCTCTCAGTTTGGTAAACTCTAAGAGTAACGCTCTCTTACACATATATTATGTTGAACACTCATATAAGCATACAGGGACAGATCTGTACACAGGTACAGTTATTCACACAACATGTTGAACACAGGTACAGCCGTTCACTTCCTGTCTGTACTATGCATTTGAGAGGCCTGCATCCAGGTTCACTTTTAAAATGAACACAGGTACAGCCATTTGCACAAAAACATATGAATATACAGATGTCTGTACAACATAATGTCTGAATAGGGCTTACATGACAGTCTCAAATGACCATAAGCTTATGGTAACATTGATTTGCTTAGATACCTTTAATTTCCCAAAACCTTACAAGATCTTCCCATGCAAGTGAGCCTCACTTTTACCACATCTCCAGCAATTAAAATTAGCAGGGATGTGCACAAACAGAGGTTTGTACACAGGTTTGGAGCCAAACTGATTGGGCGCCACCAGGGGGAGGACCAGCAAGCGGAATCCTTAAACAGGAAGAGAATCTTTAAAGGAATCTTTAAACAGGTCCTTACTTGCTCTCCTCTGCTGCATGCAGCTTCGTGCCACAATGGCGCAGGAACCTGTGCGCTGTGACAGCACGCACATGGCATCCGTGCATGTGTGTGCTGATGTCGTGCAGGAGTTCTTGGGGGGAGCGCCGTTGCAGCATGAAACTGCATGCGGCAGTGGAGAGCAGGTGAGGGCCTGCTCTCCTCCTGTTCAAAGATCCTGTTCACTGCTTTCTCCACCACCACCCCGCCCTCCCCGCAGCACCCAACCTGTGCACAAACCTTGGTTCATGCACATCCCTACTATCTAGTCCAGCATCCTATTGCCCACAGTGGTCCACCACATGCCTTTGTGAACCCCACAGGCAAGAGGTGAGTCATGAGGGTCGTACCAGTTAATACATAAATATTTTCTGGTATCATAAATGTGGGCTTGTTTGGTTATTTCTCTCTTTGCTGTGAAGCCAGGCACTGACTTGTGAGTTGTACTTGCAACATAAGGAATCTAAATTTAGTGCTACTGCTTTCATTTAAGTGAGATGGTTGCATTCTTCTCAAGAGCTTTTCATCACATGAAAAGTTTAGCATTAGCATACTCCGCTAAAGAGGGTGCATTCAACAGCAAGTTACATTGCTGCTGATTGAACTGATACAGCTATTCTCCCAGTTATCTTTGGTACCATTCCATGCTGAGTAATCTCCTATTCAGACAACTGGAGTAAAGCAATACCAAAAATATTCCTGATGCTCCTAAAACTCTCTCTTCTCTCTTTCTCAAGTCATCAGACACTTTTCTGCCACTGTAGAAGGTGTAAAGTTTCTTTTGATGTTTAAACTTTTGATTGAAGAAAACACTGCTGTTTTTTCTTGTGGCTACAAATTTCTCTTTGTTGGTTACGGAAATTGGGCAACGTCTTCTACAGAGTGAAGAGGGCACTTCTCAAACCCATTAGCACACTGTTAACCCACATGGGGGCTCAGTTCAGACTGATCTAAACTTGGCCAGTCTTGCACAGGACTGGAGTTGAGTACTTTGAATGATCCTCCTTATGATGAAAACTTGGACTCGGAAGTGTTTTGTATAGGGGAAGTAAAAGTTTGTTCCAAGAGCTGAGGAAGGTAGTAATCTACATATTTGCTCCTCTTCACTGGGGTGTGTGTGTGTGTGTGTGTGTGTGTGTGTGTGTGTGTGTGTGTGAAGAGCAAGACCCCATACTAAAAGGCCTTACAAGTTTGCCCTCTGTGAGAGTTCAGTCAGACTTTCTTCTGATTCTTCTCTAGAGGAGGGAGAGTTGTCTGATTTAGACCTCCCAGGCGCTTTCCAGATTGTGAGCCTTACACAGCAAAAAGCGGTGTAAACTGCAACATTTTGTGGTGCTGAATTCAAACCGCATTAGAGATCCTTTGTAAGGGAGCAAACCTTCTACAATGGGCAAATACAGCTCGCTCGCTCTCTTTTTGCAACGCAGATGCAACGTTATAGGGCTGTGACTGCAGCAATAAAATCAGAAATAAGGTGTCGGAAATATGAATGGCACCTTCCTTACAACGCAGGGGCTGCAATGTCAAAACACAGGCAACACGGAAGCACAGTTAAGAGACCTGTTGTGACACTGTGATAGCGTGCAATCTGGAAAGCGCCCCAGTGACATAGGAGCCTCAGAACACACTCCCCCTCCTTTAGGGTGTTTTAGGAAGAATGATTTTAACTGTTAAAACAAAAAGAACAATGGTTAAGACACTGGAGTTTTTATCTGCTGAAGAGATCAGTTGTGTGTTCTAACTAGGCACTTCCTAGCATTGTCTGTTTGGTACCAAACGAAACAAGTTTGGTGCCAATCTTGCTTCAGGGTTCCACTTTTAGAAAGGCAAGAGTGTAGGCCCACTCTTGTACTCTATCTCTTTCCTAAGAGCAAGCATCTGTGGTTGAGCAGTCCCAGTGTAGATGCAGCTGCATGTAAGCAATATATAAAAGGCCTGGGGGAGTGGGCATCTTGCAGTGCTGAATCCCTGCCTCCTCTGTTCTCTCTATCACCACTGCTCCCAAGAGGATCCAAGAGGATATCTAACTGCTCATGTTGGGAAAGTCTCTGCCCATAGGGACAACATCTGGTTCCCAATTAGCACAGTAGGAGAGGTGGAAAGTCTAAATAAAGAAACCAGCCACCAAACTTAAACAAAGAGGCAATCTTCCTCTTCCCTTCCGCCTCTACTAGTATTCCATCTAAGGATTAGACTGACAACAAAATATACAACACTTAAAAATATATATATTTGAGGGGGTTGAGCTACTGCTTTTAGAGCTGCTTTGCCAGGCTCTCATCTTTGTGAGGGCACTCCTTATCTTGGTAGATGAACTGAAGGACTCTTTACAAGGTGACCCATAGGTTGCATCTTCATTGGCCAAGATATGTTACATAGTGGCATGCCTTGTTGATGCCAGCCTGGATTCTGACAGGCAGCCAAATTTATAACTACAGGGGTGACAGTTAGAATGCACTTGTGGCATAGCCTATTTTCTGCAGACCCCCCTTCTTGATCTTGCTTTGTAGACATGATTTATGTGGAAGGAGGGCTTTTGGAGATGCCATCACTTTCTGAATTCTGTGAAAATAGGTCTTTGCCTTGGACTTATCAATGGGCATCATTTCATCTATACAGGACAGCATGGAAATTGTACATTTCATAGGCTGGTCTTATAGTTGTGTTATCTGCAAGGTCAGTAGGGTAGATATCAGTAATATGAGTTCAGAAGAATGGAACCAGCAAGGAGAATTGGGGCAGCTCTGACATTGGACCTCTTAGAGAAAGTGAGATGAACTTGGGATGCGCCCCATCCCCACTGAACTCAGTGGAGGAGAGAAAGGATCTTCAAGGGATAGGTGGATCTTAGGCACTATGTCACTAAGTGTTTTAGATGTAGTTCTCCAAAAGACAAGGGTTGGGGTTGGGGTTTGTTTTGTTTTGTGTTTGTTTTTGGGGTTTTTTTGGTAACTTTTCCAATTCTGACCCACAGAGCAAAGAAGCATTTTGTGAAACACTCAAGCAACTATTGCTTCAAATTATAAAAGAGATTCAATGTGCTTTGGTGAGATAAGGAGTGTATTCCATGATCATTTGGCTTCCAGAAGGCTTACCAGTATTCTTGATATTAATGCCTTAAGAGATATGTGAAACTGAGACCTTTTCATATGGAGACCTTGGCTTCAACTGTTAGGAGTGATAAAATATAGACTGTGATAGGCATCCTTCAGATTTATGAATATCTTCAGATCCCCATATGGCTTCCTTATTGCAAATACATCTGTGTTTGCTTCAGTAGTTGATGTTATCAATATTGGATGTTGCCTTTTGGAGTTGCTGTCTCTTCTAGGATATCCTCAAAATTCTTTGTAGTGTTTGTGGCTCTTCTGAATGAGGGCATTCATATTAATTCTTATCTAGAAGACCTTCTCATTTGGGATATCTCTTTGGAGGAGCTTGAAGACCAATCTGTTTAATCTGACTACTATTTTTCAGAAAGTCAAAGTTATACTCTGTCCAAATCCAGAGTTCAAACTGGAAGTTAATTCACATCTGTCTGGCTCCATAATTGATATTACCACTCAGTAATTGATATTACCACCTTTTTGTCAAAAGGTGGTAATATCAATTAGCACCTTTTTGACAAACAAAATAATCCTCAGGAAAGATGTTTTACATTCCCTTGATCTTTGATGGACTCTGAAGACTTTCATTGCCATCACAGCATCCTTCAAAGGGAATTCAGCGCTTGTTATAGATTTTGGCAGAAACAACACCAAGCAAGAGAACTTCCACCAGTTTTCTGTATAGATGGTTAAAATGGTGTGTGTCTGGAGGCCTATAAGGAGTTGGAGATTTCTCTTCTGGATAGTATGTTGGCTCACTCCACCTTACAATCTCATACTTCTTTCCAAGGCTAAGTAGAGCAGTCTCTTTGACTTACAGTAGCAACTTTACTTGGTACTATAGGATAGAGGTTGTGCTAGCGTAAATGCTGTTGCGCTAGCATAAGGACCTAGCAAAGTTGTTCAAAGAAGTTATCCTCTGTTCCGTAATAGTTCTTGTGCTAGGACAACATGTTTCAGTTGTTGCACAATCTCTTGCATAAGTCAATGCAAATGGGCAATTCTTTGTAGAACTTGTATTCAGGTGGTTCCTCTTTCACTAGTGATATCACAACTTTGCAGAACACCACAACCACATAAGGTTGGAAGGCTGCGAGCACCATTGTGGACACTCCCTTGTATGTACTACAGAAGCAGCTTTTGACCACAGGTTTTATTCCCCCCTCCCCCACCCCTGGCTTTATACCGTAGTTTTGGCAAACCTCCCTGCCCAGCTAAGGGGTGAACTATTTTGGGTGAAATAAAGCATTTAATTGCAGTGGATAGAGCTATAGAAGGATGACCAACTGCATCCATACATGTGAACCAATGTTCCCTCTTACAAGGATTCCCAGATGTTGATTCCCATAATCCCCAAGCAAAAGCTATTGCAACAGGGGATTCTGGGAGCTGTATTCAACAACATCTGGGAATCCCTGTTAGAGGGAACACTGATGTGAACTGAATTTTTCTTTGTGGCCTTTAAAGGTAATTTCAACCTTTCCAAGTCTGAGCAGAGAGGGCATTTTGCAGTTTAAAAATTATGAGAAGCAGGGCCCGACTCAGGTTGAATATTCAGCCATTTTACACCTTTTTATTTGTTTGGCAGCTAACAGTCTAATTATTCTCTTATCTCCATTTGGGGACTGGGCTGTAAACAGGTAGAGGAGAGTTCTTGTTAAGTGGATTTATACTAATTTCACAGAGGTCAAGTTACCTTTTTTCTAGTTTTCTGTAGAAACTGTGGAAGTCTGGTGGCTTGAGGAATGAAGTGAGTCTCTTGAGAAATCTTTGGTATAGCCTGCCTCTTACTGATCGGAGTAGAATATTACCTAGGGTGGAGTGGCCTTGAAGAACAACTTGCAGAAAAAGGCACACTTGGCCCTTTCCCCATTCCTGGAAGATAATTTGGCAGGAGTTGCTAACGGCTTATAGAAACTCTCCTTCTCTTTGTGTTCATTTGTTTAAGGAGCTACAACATGTAAAACACAGAACACAGGACCTTAGTTTGGTGTTGAGGTGCTGAGGCATACACGAAAGTATTTTAGCATGTTAGAGCAGCTATTATAGATAAATTGATAAAATAATTGCAACACAGCATCTAATCTAATCTAATAAAAATCATTCTCAAGTGATGCAAATATGCCGTAATGAAAGAATATCTTGCTCTGCTCGTTCAAGGTCCCTTCATCTTCTTTTAGGCAATCTTCACCCTATTCCCAAGTGTCCCCCAATCCTCAAGCAGCTTTTCGGAGGGCCTAGGGGGCTGCTATGAAGTAGAGTGGGAGAGGAAGTTGCCTTGCAAGGACTCCCCCCACCCCACCCCCGGCATGTTGCTTAAAGATCAAACACATTTTTCCCTGTCCTAAAACATAGCATATGTTACGGTATTATGTGCTACATGGTGAATGAATCTGCAGCTTAGATCCCTTCCATATTTTATTTTTAGTTAAAGGGATGATTGACTGTCTGTTTTGATAAGCAACAAGAATTGTATCCACACAATCCTTCTAATGTAGACAGTAATTTCTGTATTATAGTTTTGGCTTGACTGCAATTTTGAGATGGATAACTTCCTTCTCAGACAAAATGTTTCACATGATATAGGTTTCCAAGAATATTTTTAGAAGTATAACACTTTTTTTTCCCTGCAGGAAAGGTTTTCATCACTGGTCAGTAATGGGGATCTTAAATAGAAAAAAATAGTTATTTAACATTTGGTACCATTGGCAGTTGGTGCTGCTGATGAGAAAAAGCATTCCAGGACTTGGGCATGAAGATCAACCTGGCTCTCTTGAACAGGCTCCAGACACACATCACCACCACACCTGGAATTGAGCTCAGCTCTTTGCCCAGCCTAGCATACCCTGAAGCACCCATACAATGAATAACCATTTGTTGGACTACTGCCTTCAAAAAGCACTGCTCTTTTGATAGTTGTTGGGGCCGATTATATATTGGTGCAAGTGTTTCAGCTTTAAAAAATTGTCTATAATGTACTCTTTTATTCCCCAACCTGTTTAATTTCTTGGATTGTGAGCCCCTAAGGGACAAAAGTGTTAGCATTCAGACAAATGTTGCAAGACACTTTGAACCAATGGAATATAGAGCCAGCGTAGTGTAGTGGTTAGAGTGCTGGACTAGGATCAGGGAGACTAGAGTTCAAATCCCCATTTAGCCATGAAACTAGCTGGGTGACTCTGGGCCAGTTACTTCTCTCTCAGCCTAACCTACTTCACAGGGTTGTTGTGAAAGAGAAACTCATGTAGTACACTGCTCTGGGCTTCTTGGAGGAAGAGCGGGATATAAATGTAATAATAATTATAATAATAATAATTATTATTATTACAACTGGTGTCACCAAAAACATTGATATTTATTTAAAAAAAGGAATGAGCATGTGGAGTACACAGTTAACAATCAATGGCGAGACACTTGGACAGGTTAGCATTAGAAGAGGTATTTTCCAACGGGACTCACTATCCCCTCTGTTGTTTGTAATCGCTATGACTCCACTTTCACAAATACTAAACAAAACAGGCCTCGGATACCAAACATCTAAAACATCCAGTAAAATCAACCATCTACTGTACGTGGATGATCTGAAGTTGTATGGAAAGTCCCAGTCAGAAATTGAATCACTACTAAACACTGTCCGTATATTCAGTAGCGATATAGCAATGGAGTTTGGACTAGACAAGTGTGCTGCATTAATAATGAACAGAGGGAAAATAAGAAAAACAGAAGGAATAGAACTGCCCAATGGAAGCAAGATCAAGAACCTGGAAGAGAAAGAACATTACAAATACCTGGGCATACTCCAGGCTGATAACACTGCACACACTGAAGTTAAAATAAAAATGGGAAGTGAATACATCAGGAGAGTTAGAAAAATCCTCAAGTCCAAACTCAATGGCGGGAACACCATACAAGCCATAAACACCTGGGCTATACCTGTTATCAGATACACTGCAGGAATAATAGACTGGACCCAGGCAGAGCTAGAGACGCTAGATCGTAAGACCAGGAAAATAATGACCATCAATCATGTTCTGCACCCCCACAGTGATGTAGATAGGCTATACCTCCCTGGCAGCTCAGGTGGAAGAGGAATGCTGCAAGTCCATCAAACAGTAGAGGAAGAGAAAAGAGGCCTTGAAGAATATATCAAGGACAGTGAAGTAGATGCACTTAAAATGGTCAAGAATGAGAAACTATTACCAATGAAAGAAAGCAGGCCTACAAGAAAGAACAAGTCAAGAACCGAGCAGAAAAACGGAGAAATAAGCCCCTGCATGGTCAATATTTGCACAATATAAGTGGAAAATCAGACATCACCAAGACCTGGCAATGGCTTAAGAATGGCAACTTGAAGAAAGAAACAGGGTTTAATACTGGCTGCACAAGAACAGGCACTAAGAACAAATGCAATAAGAGCCAAATTCGAAAAGTCAACAACAAACAGCAAGTGCCACCTTTGTAAAGAAGCAGATGAAACAGTGGACCACCTAATCAGCTGTTGTAAAAAGATCACACAGACTGACTACAAACAAAGGCATGACAAAGTAGCAGGGATGATACACTGGAACATCTGCAAAAAATACAAGCTACCTGTAGCCAAAGACTGGTGGGACCATAAAACTTAAAAAGTAGTAGAACATGAAGATGCAAAAATATTATGGGACTTCCGGCTACAAACAGACAAACATCTGCCACACAATACACCATATATAACTGTAGTCGAGAAGAAAGAAAAACAAGTTAAAATAATCGACATAGCAATACCAGGGGATAGCAGAATAGAAGAAAAAGAAATAGAAAAAAATCACAAAACACAAAGATCTACAAATTGAAATTGAAAGGCTGTGGCAGAAAAAGACCCAAATCATCCCAGTGGTAATTGGCGCCCTGGGTGCAATTCCAAAACAACTTGAAGAGCACCTCAACACCACAGGGGCCACAGAAATCACCATCAGCCAATTACAAAAAGCAGCTTTACTGGGAACAGCCTATATTCTGCGACGATATCTATAACAACAGCAACAACATTGATAATAAAATTCTGGCATCCCAGGTCCTTGGGAAGGACTCGATGTCTGGATAAAACAAACCAGTCAATAACGCCTGTCTGACTGTATAAATAAATAAATAAATAAATATAATAATAATAATAATAATAATAATAATAATAATAATAATAATAATAATAATGATATAAATCAAATATAAAATGTACTTGACTTCTAGGGCTTAAAGAAATAAGTTTTGGTGTGCAAAAATAACTTGAAGCATTATAAGGTCTATAACACTATTTACATCTTTCCATCAGTTTATACCAGAGTTCATAATACTAGAGTGCTTTCTGACATTCATTTTATATGTGGATATATAGGGTGGGGTGACGTGAATTGCTCTTCATGTGTTTGTACAGGCATTAGCAACTTAAATGGGAGCTTGTATATCACTATTTAGACTAGTTGCATAAACAGTTTCTCCTCTAGAGGGTCTTCTGTTCACACACACACATACACCCCACTTTTCAATAAAAAGAAAAACTTTCAGGCTGGTTTAGAGAACAATCATTATGAGTATATTTGCTACCCAGAGCTCTCTCTCTTTCTTTCTTTCTTTCTTTCTTTCTTTCTTTCTTTCTTTCTTTCTTTCTTTCTTTCTTTCTTTCTTTCTTTTATATACCGCCCCATCCGAACAGCTCTGGGCAGTACACAACAATAAAATACCTTTGCAAACATATATATAAGAAGTTTTGCAAGGAGTTTAGCGAAGAAGTGTGCAAAACACAAACGGTTTCCCTTTATTGCAGAGGAGACACCCAGCACCAGAATAAGGTGAATACTATCCCACTTTTGTAATTTTCTTGGAGAACAGAGCTTAAAACCTTTAATTACCTGACAACTGTAGCTAAGACCTAGCTTTGAAGTAAACAAGCTCTATATATTCTAAATAGCCAGTAAAACCAGTTATGAAAGTAGAATGCCAGCAGGGGAGAGGGTGCTTCCCAGTGTGCTTGTATAACTATCTGTCTGTGGGGCAGCCCCGGAGGGAGGCCAGTGGCAGTCCGGAGTCGGGGTCTGCCCCTTCCGCAGCCTACCTAGCCCCCTCCCTGCATCTGACATCAGATGCAGGAATCGTCTTGCCACGCCCCCACATCTGATGTGGGAGCATGGTTTAGCTTCCGAACAGTGCTGCATGGCCCCATTTGGGAGCAAAACCATGCCTCCCACATCTGATATCAGATGTGGGGGAGTGTCTAGGTGTGAGGGGCGGCCCCTGTGGGGCAGCAGCCTGGGTTCTTTGAAACTGTTGGCTCAATGGTGGCTCCACCCCTGATTAGGGGCAGAAATCGTGCTCCTTCTGGCACTCTTTTTGCACATTTGCATTATTTTGCACATTTATTGCAAAATAAATCTGCGATAGAAATAAATGAGGTGAAGAAATCTTATGGTGAAGTAGAATGGATAAAAGCATTATAAAAGCATTACATGAGTAGCTTTTGTACAATTTCCTTACAAGCCACCTTTTAAGGCTTAGAAATTTGGCATTTGGTTATTTGTACATGACTGTAAGAAATATTTGTGCATCTGGAGCTGCATGGAATTGCTACTGAGATGAATTCGGTCTATGGATGAGAAAACTGCAGAGTCCTCTTATCATAGCTCATGGACATTCTCTTCATCATATATTTAATTCTCCATAAATACCAATACATTTTCAGGTTATTGTGTTGTGCTGCTTCCCCAAAACACGCACCATGTGGATATTCAGTTTAACTTAGTAACATGCTGTCTTCAATGACGGCCATAGCTAAGTCCATCCACATTGGATATCAATACAGGTGTGTGCCTTTTGACATATTGCCCTAAAGATATACATTCGTCTGATATTTGGATAAATGAACAAGTTACTAAAGTCCCACAGTGAAACTCAATAAGATTCATGGATATATATTCCAGAGTATAGGTATGATCATATGCTGTCTTCATTCTCCTTATTTTAAGCTAAAGGGAATTGAATGTACAAAAAAAAAATTAATGTGGAAGTCATGGAATTGAAAGTTATAGTTCCCCAAGTAACTGTAACTCTGTCTTACTGCAATATATATATTAAGGTTAAATTTCACAGCAAATATCGCAACACAAAAGACTTTTCAGCTGCCAAAGGAGACTGAATTATAATGGCAGTGAGTTATAGCTTTTATGTCTCCTGGTTAGCACATTAAAATGATCAGACTGAACCTTTCATTAGCTTCTTTTAGTTATTTTTATTAGGTGAAGTTTTTATAACAAAATTAAGCATAAAACTGCATGAACACAGAACTCTAATATACCATTGTAATTGTTCCTGCCAAATTAGGTTTTCTGCAACATTTCCAGGCACATTTTAGTATTTGAAGTTATGGTAAATGACTTAAGGTTTAAAGTTGGCACACGAATGGATTGGGTCCCAAGATCTGCGAGTGTAAGGAAATTTTTGCAACCAAACTTCCCTTCTTCCTCCTCCACCCTCGAACATACTTCTGAGATTCAGGGGAACATTATGGGCTGGAATGGGGTGTGGGGAGTTGTAGAGGGAGAGGGAATTCACCCAGACTGGGCCCAAGCCTCTTCCATGAGCCGTACTCATGGAAAACCCTCAGCAGCAGCTTTTTGGACTGCTTAGAAGACTTTTGAAGCCACCTAATGGCACGGCGGGGAAATGACTTGATTAGCAAGCATGAGGTTGCCGGTCTGAATCCCCGCTGGTATGTTTCCTAGACTATGGTAAACACCCGTATCGGGCAGCAGTGATATAGGAAGATGCTGAAAGGCATCATCTCATACTGCGTGGGAGGAGGCAATGGTAAACTCCTCCTGTATTCTACCAAAAGATAACCACAGGGTTCTGTGGTCACCAGGAGTTAACATCGACTTGATGTCCCTGTGGATCTTGGGATCCAACCCATTATGGGTTTTATTTTCCCCTGCAAATTGTCATCCAATCCTGTGGAATTTCTGATGAGTGTGCCACAATTATTTGGCCAAAGGAAGCATACCCAAAGATTTGCAAGATGACCTGTGTGGGGGAAAGCATTGTATGTAACAACCCTTAGAGTCATAGGGTTGGTCTGGAATTGGGCATTACAAAGGATATGTGCTGTCACAGAAATCAACAACCCCATGACATTGTCATGGTCCTCTCTGCCACCTAACTATACAAAGCATGTACTTTGATTATTGTTCCCCAAGAAATAATGCTGGGATAGGGAAATCTGAAGCACAATGCGGTTTCACATCAGATACTGGGTAATGAGCCTTCTGCATGCCAAGAATGTGCTCTCCCACAGAGCTACAGTCCTGGCCCCTTCTTTGCTTTTTTTAAGACAAAAAATTGAAACTATTTTTATTTATTTGTTCAGTTTTTATACCATCTTTCACAAGATATCCCAAGGCAGTTCATAAAAGTTAAAATACGGTATAACTCCATAAAAATCACATTTAAAATCATTTAAACAATAAAAATCCATATTGTCTAATGTCTTGCTCTGCTGCTATTTTAATGAATTTAATGATTATTTTAATCTTTGCTTCTGTTATGTGTTAATGTTCTACTCTTTCTTCCCTTTTGTTAGCTGTTCTGAGGGCTTATTCAGCAGGAAAAGATAGAAATATTAAATACCCCATTTGGTGTTAATATATTTAATATCAAGATGATCTAGAAGTCCATCAATTGCTACTAGTCGGAGGGCTGTGGGCCACCTCCAGTCTCAAAGGCAGGACGGCCCTGGGAACCAGTTGCAAGGGAGTAATGGCAGGAGAGAGGGCACGCCCTCAACTCCTGCCTGTGGCTTTCAGCAGCATCTGCTGGGCCACTGTGCGAAACAGGATGCTGGACTAGATGGGCCTTGGGCCTGATCCAGCAGGGCTGTTCTTATGTTCTTATGTTCTTAAGTCTTCAGGAGAAGGGCATTCTGCACTTGAGGAGCAAACAGCATGGATTCCCCGCCTTGTAATCATAACCGTGTAGAGATGGTGAGGGCTGTTCTTGGTTGATCATACATGTTGCAATGGAACCTGAGATTGTTATTGCAGAAGGTAATGATATGACCATGACAACATTATTTCTCTCTCTATCCCAGTAAGTGGATTGTGTGTTTCAAGGCCAGTGCTATCTCAGAAACCAGTTTTGTAAGCTCAGCTAAAGGATCTGCCAATCAGCAGGTTCTCTAACAGAACCTCATATCTTTTCTGTGTCCTCCAACCTAATGTACCTGAGGATGTGACAAGTTTTGTAGTTTTAATGTAACTGGGCTCATTGGGCAAGCCATGCATTTTGAATGCACTTTTCTCATGGGTCATGGGAGAACAGAGTAAGACATTCAAAAACGACTGCAGAATGTAAATTAATGCAGTAGTATATACACTTTAAAAGATTGTGTATAACGAAGGACACTACCATCTGGTGACTAAGTGCCACATGTAGAAGGACTCTGGCTTATTAATTGTATCTTTGAGATCCCACCACTTGCTGTGTTAAAAAAAGGTTATGTTCCCTGTATTCATTCATTGCTTTGGGGGCCCTTCTGGCTGCACTTTCCTGTTGGATGGTTGCTCAAAACTAGGCTGCGGAAAGCATGAAGCCATATGCTGCATCAAAAGCTGAAGGATGAGATTCCCCAAAATTTAAACAAGCCCCCCCCCCCAAATCAGATTCCTCAAAATACTGGCAGTTTATATCAATTTCAAATTGACATATTTTGAAATGATTCTGGTTAAATATTTTTAGCTCAGCCAGCAGCTGGAAATTTTGTCAACATTTAAAAATAAATAAATCCTTTAAAAGAAAACAGAGCTAACCTGTTTCAAATGTAATCAATGGTTTAAGCAATTTTATTACAGTGAGTGTTATCTGATTGCTAGCAGAACCTGTGTTTTATTGCTTTTGTGCATTACAGTCTCTTGTCATCTTGGACAACGAAAAATTCCATTCCTTTGTACAGCATGTGAGAGGATTTCTAAGTAGGGAGGCATCTGTAATGACACTGAATGGAATCTGAAAGTTTCACAGACACATAAAGTAAAATTGCTTGTTCTTTATTCTGAGTGTCTTGCATCATTTTTAATGCCTCTCTTTGGAGCAATACTGTTTACACTTCTTGGGTAGAAGCTGAAGAACTTACTGGGAGTAGACTCAGGTGTGCTGTCTGCAGATGTGTCATCAAAGCTGGTTGTTCTCAAGTTTACAGTAAAGGTCAGTTTACTGCTGGTGGTGGTGGTGGTTTATAGCTGGAAGCTATAAAGTGGACTCTAGCAGTATACTGCTAATCTGAATTTAGTATCACTTTTGCTCCAACTGGTATTCCATTCAAAATGTTCACTTCAACTCGTATTTATTCAAAAAATTTACCTTTAAAAAAAAAATTAAAAATCTATGAAAAATTGGAATGTAAGTGAACATTTGCATCTGGAGAGGTTCTGTTCCTCTACGATCCCGTACAATTCCTCTTGCCAGGTTAATACTATTTGAAGGACAGAGATGACAGAAACTTTGCTGCCAAAAGAGAATACTTGCTGTTCTCCTAATGTTTTCTTAAAATCTCTTTTGTTAATTTTTATGCTTTGGAAGCTATAGATAAAGCCTGGAAATGTAAAGTCAAATCCTGTTTACTTAAAACATGGTTTTATAAAATAAATCTGTTTACTATTAACTGAAGTCGGGCAATATGAGAGATTTTACTGAAGCTCAGTTTTCACAAGGAGATGATATAGTAGGGAAAGTTGACGGCTACCAGACATTTTTAATTCTAAGTCAGTCTGAATAGACAAGATGGACAACCCCTACACAACAGCCAAAAGGTGGAAGAATGCAAGTGGTTCTCAGTAAAGATAGTTCTAGGTAGGAGAATGCACCATCTTTTTCCTGTTTCTGAGAGACTGTGGTTAAGTTGGGGTCTTGCATAATCTAAAAGCCTGAAGAGGAGCATGTAGCTTATCTCCTCCTATATTCTGAATGCACATGTGTTACTCTTCCAGTGAACCATCATTTCTGCAAAGATGTATAGTAGTTTCTTCAGCACTTCCCATCACTCAAATCAAGTAGAAGTCAGTGAAATTATTCAGCACAGTCAACCAGGCTTCACTTCAACAGCTGCCCCTAATTGACAATTAACTTACAGATCTGTTTCTGTGCTGCTGTTTCACCTTGGGCGTTAGCTGCGCTGGATTTTTGCCATTTCATATTTTCTGGATAAAGTAACTGTAGCTCCTTATGTTGCCACTGAGTCAGATGCATGCTAAACCAACTTGTTGATGCCTTTCAGGAGGGAAGTTGTAGTAATCAGGGATATATTTTTTCCAGCATACAGTGGAAAAATATCTAGAATTGTGTCTCTGGAGCAAAATAAGAAATGACTTGTGCTTCTAAAGAAGAACTTCAAGGGGAGTTTCCCAAGACATAATGCTTTTGGTCAATACCCTTGGCGTGTCTGTTCCTGGGTTATTTTTTAGCCTTTAAAAGGGATTATGTGTTCTGTTCCCTGAGACACCTTCTTTCCACTCCATTTAAAAAGAGAATTCGAGCAACACTAGAGTGGAATTTTTTAACCTTTAAAAGCTATGAGCTGTGACAGAGAAAATTATAAATTCCCATTTGTTTTGTGCACTTGTGTGTGGGAGATACTTGTCTTGGCCTAAGTGACATCAACTCCGTTATGCCTTAGAAACTGATTTATGAAGCGTTTTCTTTGATTTGTTTGCAGCTGGTGTGTAAGTGCAAGTTCCATTACTGCACTTGCAGTAAATTCAGCAATATATAAACATTTCCTGCCTTAGGAGGAAATCCACTAGTGGCTGAATTCAAACCTTGTAAAGACTCTCATTTCCTGATCAATCACTACATCTTTTGTGTGATTTTTAAGGACATGAGCCCACCTGGATCAGACCAAGGCTTACCAAGTCCAGCATCCCATTTTCCACAGTGGTCAACCAGATACCTTTGTGAACCCCATAATCAGGAGATGAAGGCCTGCTTCCTATGCTGTTGTTGATCCCCTGCAACTAGTATTTTGAGGCATACTGCCCCTGAACCTGGAGGTGGTGGTAGTCATCAAGATTAGATTTGTCTTCCATGAATTTATCTAATCATCTTTTAAAACCAACTCGGCTAGTAGCCATCACCACATCTTGTGGTAGTGAGTTCCATAGATTGTGCATGGTGCAAATAAGTACTTCTGTTTGTCCTTAACTTCCTGCCCGTCAGTTTCATTGAATGACCTTTGGTTTTCCCACATATGGCCTGAAGAAAGAAAGAGTGAGACTCGGTCATGCTTTTTAAAAACTCCTAGTTATGTTTTAAAAAGCATAGTCCCTAGATGAGAACTTAAAAAAAAAAAAAATCTAGGCTTGTGAATTAGCCTTTTGCTAATAGGAAGGATCCCCAGTTGACCAGGCAGGAAACCTTTTTGTGAATTGGAATAGAGTTGGTGGGTGTTTTCTCCTCTTCTTCCCACTGAATTAGTCTACTGTAGTTGTAATGCACAGGGATACTTAGAGCCACAACCATGGGAAAGATACAGAAAGGGATTTCTTAATTCTGGTGGTTCAAAATGCTTTTTGAGTCTTCTGCTCCTGATAGTCTTGCACTCCTATGTGTAGTTTATTCTGCCTTACAGTTTTCCTTCTTCAGTATTTTCTCCTTCAGTATTGTCAAAGAACAACTCATTCTCTCTAATGAGATGGCATGTAGAAATTAGTTTTGTCTAGTCCTTATCTGGATAAGGACTTGTAGCAGGTATGTTCTGTGCTGCTTTTATACAAGAAAATAAACACAGGACAAATTGCAGGCACCATCTGTTCATCTTCTTACCTCTTGTTCATGTCCTAACCTCTGCCGCTACTGATAGAGTAACCACTACTAACTGAACAAAGAGGCACCTCTTAAAGTGGTTCTTCTCTTATATTTAGCAGGGGGAGAGCAACTGGCCCTATCTAACCCCAGCACAGCATTCATCCTGTGGCTGCTGTTGGTATCTACCTTATGTTTCTTTTTAGACTATGAGCCCTTTGGGGACAGGGAACCCTCTTATTATATTCATTTATTTTCTATGTAAACTGCTTTGGAAACTTTTGTTGAAAAATGGGGTGGTGGTGGTGGTGGTGGTGGTGGTGGTGGTGGTAGTTCCCATTGCTGCTTTTTTCCTTAAGTGCTGATTTAATGTAGCCAGAGGTCCTGTGCTGTGATACTGCTTAGGAGACTACTGGCAAAAAGACCAAGCCCTGATGAGCTTGTAGTGATCTCTGATGTCTTCAGAGGCTGCTGGGAGAACATACAGATGAGTGGCTTTCTGCCTAGAACTTGTTGAAGCATGAGAGTTTCAACCTTCTTACAGGCAAAACTCATTACCTGCAGATCCAGCATCCAAAGTTTCATGTATCTGCAATTGGGGAACTGACATCCTTCCTATCTATCTATCTATCTATCTATCTATCTATCTATCTATCTATCTATCTATCTAATATAATTTATTTGTCAAATTTGTACACTTCCACAAACTTCTGTCTCTAGCGGTTAACAATAACATAAAACAAGTTAAAACATACACAAAAATCTTAAAACAATTTAGACAATCTAAAAGTAAAAAACATTAAAACTTCAAAATTTAAAAAGCTGAAAAGGCTGAAGAGGTGGGTTTTCAGATGCTTTTAAAAAAAATGTCAAGAAATGAGGAGGATCGTATCTCAGTAGGGAGTGCATTCCACAGTCTCAGGACAGCAACCGAGAAGGCCCGTCCCCGTGTGACCACCAGCTGAGCTGGCAGCAACTGGAGACGGACCTCTTCAGACAACCTCAGTGGGCGGTGGGGCTCATAATGAAGAAGACACTCTTTTAAATACCCAAGGCCTAAGCTGTTTAGGGGGGAAAGAAGGGGCGGTTAAAAAAGAAAAGGGGGGAGGGTTAAATTTGTGTATCTGCAGGTTGGAGGGTGGCAAGAAATTACCTTGGTGGTCATTTCCAGCCATTATTTTGAGCACGAGAGCCATTTTGTAGCTTGTTTAGTTTTTTAAAAGCCCTTTTTCCATTGAAAAATCATGGAATAATGGCAAAATTTGGACTTCTGGGGGGCATTGCTGGAGGCCTGTGGACCATGGTATGGCACTTTACTTTGCATTTTTTTGCCATTTAAAATGAGATTTACAGGCCTCCAGGAACCTGAACCCTGCGATCCTATAGACTTTAATTACTCACTGTTCGCAATTTCGCTATCTGCAGTAATTGTGGAGAATGGAACCCCCATGAATACCGAGGTCCTCCTGTATACTATGGTACCATTAACTCTCCCCCCTCCACCCTGCCTGATGTTATGCTTTCTGGCATTTTGTATGTCAAGATTTTTTACCTTGAAGAGCTACAGTTACAAACACTGAATATTGCAGCGTAAGTTCAATAGACTTGTCAGTAGTTTGCTATTTGTCATATACCTTACATAACTTGTTCTAAATACAGTATTCATTGCATCAAACTGTAATTTGCAAATTAACTTTACTTCCTACATGTTGATGAGAGATTACCAAAATAATTTTTGTTTGCCCAGCAAGCTCCCCACCCTTGATATGGGTAAAGGCTGCCTAGATGGTCTTAGTCATGAGCCCTCTTCAGACATTATGCTGTTCGAGTGTACAGATGTCCGAACACTCATACACATGCTTGCATGAATGACTGAATCTGTGTTTATTTTAAAACTGAACCTGGATATAGGCCCCTTAAATGCATGGTAGATATAGGAAGTGTACTTCTGTACCTGCGTTCAGCATAACATGTGAATGACTGTACCTGTGTACAGATCTTTACCTGTACACTCATTGTACAAGTGTTGAGCATAACATGCTAATGGGCATGTGGTTATGCTTTGTATCTCATCTTTCTGCATACAGTGCATTACACAGACATCAAAGTGGTTAACAAGATGCAAAATTATGAAAACAAGCAGACTACGATATAAGTGTAGACAGGTGGACCCCATTATCCATGGTTATTCCTTTCAGAGGTTCTCTTACCCCCAGACCTTGCGGCCCTGATCCGTGGCCTCCAAGGTCCTGCTCCATTGCCGTGGTGGCGGCAGGTGGAGCAGGAGCGTCCACTGGACCTGACTGTGTGGCCCAGCGTCCCTTGAGAACTGCAAGGCTCTCCAGCGTGCCTGCTCAGTTGGAAGAGTGTCGCAAGCCCATGATGTTGGGGCTTGCGGCACCTTATTCCAACAGTGCAGGTGCACTGGAGCACCTCACAGTTCTCATGGGCTGCTGGGCCGAATGGTCAGGCCCAGCAGCCACTCCCGCTCCACCCACCACCTCCACCACAGGGGTAGGGGAGGCCTGCTCGACTCACCCCCCACACCCCCACCAGCACACATGGTGGCTGGAACTATTGAGGTAGTGATGTGCACGGTCCGGAGAAGTCCGGACCGGCACCGAAGGGGGGCCTTGTTTCTAGGGCGGGGAGGGCTTGCTTAGCCCTCCCGCCTCCTTGCCGCCGCCAGTGCCCATATTGAACAGTATAGGGGCGCTGGAAACCAGCCGCCCCCCCCCCCCGCCGCCGCCGCTGCCGCGGCGAAATAATCCCCAAGGTCAGCCAGCCCTCCCTCCCTCCCAGCTAGCTGCCCTCCCACCCACCCACCCGCTCGCTCACCCACTCGAACACTGTATAAAAAACGAGAGGAGCTCCGGCACAGAGCTCCTCTTGTTCGGAAGGCCTCCTGAAGAATGGCGGCTTGCGCGCGCGCGCGCATGCGTGCGCCGCAAAGCACGCCGTTCTCCGGAGGCCCGGTCTACCCGCCGGGAAAGGGCCGGGTAGACCGGGCCTCCGATCGCTGGGTAGACCGGGCCTCCGGCGATCGGAGGCCCGGTCTACTCAGCGATCGGAGGCCCGGTCTACCCGGCCCTTTCCCGGCGGGTAGACCGGGCCTCCAGAGAACGGCGTGCTTTGCGGCGCGCGCATGCTGCCATTCTTCAGGAGGCCTTCCGAACGAGAGGAGCTCTGTGCCAGAGCTCCTCTCATTTTTTATACAGTGTTCGAGCGGGTGAGCGGGTGGGTGGGTGGGAGGGCAGCTAGCTGGGAGGGAGGGAGGGCTGGCTGACCTTGGGGATTATTTCGCCGCGGCGGCGGCGGGGGGGGGCGGCTGGTTTCCAGCGCCCCTATACTGTTCGATACGGGCGCTGGCGGGGGCAAGGAGGCGGGAGGGCTAAGCAAGCCCTCCCGCCCTTAAAGGCATACCCCCCACCCGGACCCGAACCAGGCAGGGCCGGACCGGTCCGGCAGTTCGGCCATTCTTTGGAATGGCCGCCGGACCGGTTCGGGCACACTGCTATATTGAGGTTTTTGGCAATGCAGTTCGGCACTGCAGAGAAGTGGCGGCATGCTTCTGCGGAGGCCTTCAAAAATGCAGGTTCCCTTTTAAAAACAACACCCCTTTTTTAAAAAAAAAACCTTTAACTTTTTTTAAATCTCGGGTTGGGGGGACTGGGGCGGGGGGTTCTGAAGCCCTTCAGGTCCGGGCACCAAAATTACCTTGATGCATCCCTGATTCCATTACTACATATTTCAGCGGGTAATGAAACCATGGATAATGGGGCATTGGGGCAATGGGAATTGGGGGTTTAGGTTCCTGAGGAGGCAAGAGAGTGAGAAGCAGTGGAAATAAAAATAAAGTGCCATACCATGCTGCAGCTGTCCCATGATGCCCCACAAAAGTAAAACATCCACCATTTCCCCATGATTTTTTGTGGAAAATTTGTGGTTTTTTTAACAAGCCACAAAATGGCTCATTTTCCCAAAAGAGTGGCTGGAATCATCTCCGCGGTCATTTCTGACTAACCCAAGCACGTACCTTGGATATGTGAAATTTAACCTATTTCCCCCACATATACCGTACCTGACGACATGCCCCTATTTTCCCATTCCCCGAATGGGAAAATAGGGACATATTGTCAGGTATGGTATTGCCGAGGTTGGGTGTCAATTGCCCGACTGTGGATATGCAGAACTGCAGATGCTGGGGCCGTGTATGGTGAGGTTTGCCTGTAAACAATACATTTTATCAGTATAATAAACTCTTCGATGGCAATTTCATTATGGGCCAGTTTGGACTGTACTATCTACACCCATGCAGTTAGGAAGGAGACACCTCTTGGGATGTCCTCGACAGATATCCCAACATGCTCCCAACACATCCTTACTGCATGGGGGCAGCTGTTGATCTGGACTTTGCCATGGCTGCTGCCTCATAGGGATGTGCATGGAACCGGCTGGCCCTGTTCAGTTCGAGTCTGCACCGGACTTGAACCTGACTGGACCACTTCGGTCCGGCACCTCTTCGAACCCCCGCCCCCCTGGTTCGGTTCAGTCCAGGGGGTTCACGGTTTAAAAAAAAACAATAATTAAATGATTAAAGGAAGGTCCCCCCCTCCCCCCGCCAGCCTCGGTCATCACCACCGCGGCCAGCTCAGCCCCTTTTTCCGGCCGTATTTTGGCATGGTGGCCATTTTGCACACATGTGCAAATGGCCTCTGTGAGGCCTGGCATGGCCCAGGGCCTCGTAGAGGCCATTTGCACATGCACAGCGGCAGACAAAATGTCCAACACACAAAAATACGGAGGCCCAAACGGGTTGGAAAAAGCGGCCGAACAGGCCACGGCGGTGATGACCAAGACTGGCAGGGGGAGGAGGAACCTCCGTGGACACACACACCCCGCGGCCTAGAGGAAGCCCCCCAAAGAGGCTAAAAGTTTTGGTTAAAAAAAAAAAATTCCACCCCAAACTGCGAGCCCTCTGAACCGTCAGGGGTGGGGGTTGTTCCAAGGTCGGACCGAACAGGGGTAGTTCAGTTCGACCCCGAACCATCAAACTGAACCATTTCGGGGTCGAACCTGTTTGCACATCCCTGCTGTCTCAGATTCAAAGTCTTCATTCTGGCCTTTCACTCTGTTGCTTGCCAGTTAATCGCTTAACTGCTAAGCTCATGAAGTATCTGTGATAGTCAGCTGCTAGGTTTCTTGAAGGTGTCCTGGCTAAACTCCTTAGGTGAGGTGTTCAGGGCAGACATTTGGCTCTTTTGAAGGTATCTGAGGCAGAGCCAAACTTTCTGCTCCCTCTTAGTCTTCCTATTGACCAGCTCTTCAGCATCTTCTCTCCTCTCTGTGCTGCCTCCTTCATTCTGTTCTTCAGCTCTTCTTTCCCCAGAACACTCTGTCTTGACAGCCCAGCCAATTCTTCCTGTGGGCTTATTCAGACCCTCTATTTATATTCCACTCCCTTGAATGTTCCGGTAGTTTGGGCCAATCTGAAATAAATCTGTTATCTTTTAAATTGATTGGTCAAAACCTTCACCTGCAGAACTGTTACTGCTTTCATTTGATTGCTTCGGACTTGACTCTGAGGAACGCTTTTCGTCAGACAGTTTTTGGATGCTGCCAAACTGTAAACAGACATACTGTGGGTGGATCCAGCCAGCCAAGTAAACAAACACTTCACCAGTTACAGTGTAACCATCTCAGTACACATAGAGGTTGTCTCATTTCAATGAAACACTGCTATCTAGAACAACTATCACAGATTAATTCTTTCCACTGATTCAGTTCATAATGGTAAAATATACACTTGGAACAGCTACATCTTAACAAAAACAGTCAGTACAATAATTCATTTAGGTGAATAACACTGGAATGAACCATCTGGAAGGTCTGCACGAATTAGAAGCGTAGAACCTTTACTTGGTGCAATCAGTAAGCTCTTGTTCCTTATATGTATAATAATGCCAACATTTTTTACTTGAGACTGCAAAAGTGTTCTGGGTCAGTAGCTCACTGGGTTGCTAATGTCATGTCTTAAACTCTCTCAAGGAGCAAAGTTCAATCAGCTTTCACTCATAAGAGCATTACCAGTACATAATACTGATTCTGTGCAAGTACACTTGACCTGACGTTGTGGCATAAGTACATTTTAGTTGATGCAAACAACCCATGGTGTAACATTCGGAAGCCTGTTAGGGGAAAAAATGCTATCGGCTTTCCTCCTGATTGTTGGGAATACCAGCTGAAACATGTAAATGTGAACTGTAATGCATCATTTTTTATTTAGCCGTCAGCGCATTCTGGGTTACCCATTAGAAATGAAAGTCAAAATGAAAGTGTGTTGAATTTGGAGTTAAAGATCAGGTTCAAAACTTCCTTAACCACATTGTGAGCCCTTTCTCACAATTATGAGACAAGGCTTGAAGGGGTGAGGGAAGGAAGCCTTTAAAAGCTTACCTCCCCTACAGATGACCTGTTCCTCTTTGCTTGGGTGAACGGATTGCGCATCCAGACAATCCTCTGCCGCTGCCGGCAGCAGGGAGGGCTGGGGACTGGGAGGCCCCCGGAAAGTGGCAAGTGCATGGTGCATTAGGGAGATTCCCCCAGCGCTGGCAAGGAGCCCTGCAATCTCCCAGCCCTGGCTGCAAGCAGCCGGGGCTGAAAGATGAGCAAAACATGAGGTCAAGGGAGCGCTTGCTCAATAAATTTCATTTTGAAGCTGGGCTCCCTGAGTAGTTTTGCCGCTGCTGGGAGCCAAGCGGCTCCCAATGGTTCTCACACGCAGGCAAAACTGGGCTGGGCTTCCTTAGCCCGGTTTTGCCAATGCGTAAGAACAGCCTCATGTGAGGGTAAGTGGCAAGGAAGAGGTTCTCTTCCTCCGGTTCTCTTCCTCCTCTGTAACACTGAAACAAGTGACCCTATCTTGCAAGCTTGCTGTGGAGGCAAAGATAAAAGATTATAAATCTCTCCGTATATTTTCGCCATGGCATTTCTCCTTGGTAATAGATAACAATTTTTTATTCTTTAATATCATGGTGACACTATAGGCTGTAATGTATAACGGTACAACCAACATCCCATGTTAAAGAGGACAATTTGTTATGGGGTGGCTAACAAATAAAGTTTATTGTTATTTTTATTAAAAACAATTCTTGGCCACATTTCAGTATGTTAGACTTTTTAATGTAGTATTGGTGTTTGTGGTTAAAGCAATGGGAAATATAGTTTATGGTTCATCTTCAGCCTCTTTGTTTAAAACATATAAGTGGACAACCATACCAGATGCTTCACATTTTTTTAACCCTCACGAGAGAGGGATGTGGATCTGTCCAGCCTGTTATACTCCTAGTGTTACCGAGAGAGAGCATATTTCATCATCTTTTCACCCTTTGCATCTGTGTTTTTCTGTAGCATTAAGTTTTCATCTTAGGTTGGCTCCTTTTAGTCTCCTTTCAGCATCACTGCCATGTGCAAGTCTCTCCAGTTACATATATATATAGGCCTTCCCTCCTGCTGCTACTGTTCGCTAATATCAGTCAAGTGAAATTTGCTAAGATCCTGATCTCTGGAGAGCACTGGCCCAGAGAGCTTTAGAGATTAAGGTTTAAGTGTATCATCCTCACCTGCTCCCAGAGCACAGCAGTGTGACAGGAAAACACTACAGCAAGAGTGCTCGCTCGGAACCTTTGCTTTTAGTCCCTGGAGCTCATTGCCTATTTTGCGGCAGTTTCCCAACATCTAGGGGAGGGTGGGGAAAAAGAGATGTTCGTGTGTTTCTTTTGGGGTCAATCTGATTTGTCACTTTTATTGTTCTTAGGGAAACTTGTATTCTCCCCCCCCCCCCGAAAGGAAAAAGCACGCATGTACCAATAATCTTGGGTGCAATCCAAATGTCTGCCTACCCTCTATTATTTATTCACATGAGGTTTTCCCCCCGCTCTCGTCTCCTCCATAGTTCCCCCTGCTTCATGATCAGACCTTGCCCTCCAGGCCCACCCACATCCTATTAGAATGTTTCTCCATTCTATTCTTGACTTTATAAGCTGTCCTTTGACAGATTATCTGCTGACGTGTTTCATTACTACTGCTTTGATTAAATACTGAAAACAGTGTTTGATGTGTGGCTGGTGTAGCACAGTGAAAGTACCTGGTTCAGACTTCACCTTCTTCATGAATTTACCATGTGACCCTGAAGCAAGTCACTCGTTTCTGCCTTGCCCCCCCACCACTCAGTTATTATATGGGGGTGATGATAATGAAACAAGGCATTGAACATCAAGCTCTTTGAACACTCAGCATTATTATTATTGTTGTTGTTTACACAGTCAGACAGGTGTTACTGACTGGTTTGTTTTATCTAGACATCGAGTCCTTCCCAAGGACCTGGGATGGCTGAATTTTATTGTCAATTGTTATAGATATCGTCGCAGAATATAGGCTGTTCCCAGTAAAGTTGCTTTTCTTCATTGGTTGATGGTAATTTCTGTGGCCCCTGTGGTGTTGAGGTGCTCTTCAAGGTGTTTTGGAACTGCACCCAGGGCGCCAATTAACACTGGGATTATTTTGGTCTTCTTCTGCCACAGCCTTTCAATTTCAATTTGTAGATCTTTGTATTTTGTGATTTTTTTCTATTTCTTTTTCTTCTATTCTGCTGTCCCCTGGTATTGCTATGTTGATTATTTTAACTTGTTTTTCTTTCTTCTCGACTACAGTTATATCTGGTGTATTGTGTGGCAGATATTTGTCTGTTTGTAGTTGGAAGTCCCATAATGCTTTTGCATCTTCATTTTCTTCAACTTATTCAATGTTGTGGTCCCACCAATTTTTGGCTACAGGTAGCTTGTATTTTTTGCAGATGTTCCAGTGTATTATTTCTTCTTTACACAGTCAGACAGGTGTTATTGACTGGTTTGTTTTATCCAGACATCGAGTCCTTCCCAAGGACCCGGGATGCCAGAATTTTATTGTCAATGTTGTTGCTGTTGTTATAGATATCGTCGCAGAATATAGGCTGTTCCCAGTAAAGCTGCTTTTTGTAATTGGCTGATGGTGATTTCTGTGGCCCCTATGGTGTTGACCTCTTCAAGGTCTTTTGGAACTGCACCCAGGGCGCCAATTACCACTGGGATTACAGGTGAAACTCGGAAAATTAGAATATCGTGCAAAAGTCCATTAATTTCAGTAATGCAAATTAAAAGGTGAAACTGATATATGAGACAGACGCATTACATGCAAAGCGAGATAAGTCAAGCCTTAATTTGTTATCATTGTGATGATCATGGCGTACAGCTCATGAAAACCCCAAATCCACAATCTCAGAAAATTAGAATATTACATGGAACCAAGAAGACAAGGATTGAAGAATAGAACAATATCGGACCTCTGAAAAGTATAAGCATGCATATGTATTCAGTACTTGGTTTGGGCCCCTTTTGCAGCAATTACTGCCTCAATGCGGCGTGGCATGGATGCTATCAGCCTGTGGCACTGATGAGGTATTATGGAAGACCAGGAAGCTTCATTAGCGGCCTTCAGCAATTCTGCATTGTTTGTTCTCATGTCTCTCATCCTTCTCTTGGCAATGCCCCATAGATTCTCTATGGGGTCAGGTCAGGCGAGTTTGCTGGCCAATCAAGCACAGTACACTGTATACTTTTCAGAGGTCCGATATTGTTCTATTCTACAATCCTTGTCTTCTTGGTTCCATGTAATATTCTAATTTTCTGGGATTGTGGATTTGGGGTTTTCATGAGCTGTACGCCATGATCATCACAATTATAACAAATTAAGGCTTGACTTATCTCGCTTTGCATGTAATGCGTCTGTCTCATATATCAGTTTCACCTTTTAATTTGCATTACTGAAATTAATGGACTTTTGCACGATATTCTAATTTTCCGAGTTTCACCTGTATTTTGGTCTTTTTCTGCCACAGCCTTTCAATTTCAATTTGTAGATCTTTGTATTTTGTGATTTTTTTTCTATTTCTTTTTCTTCTATTCTGCTATCCCCTGGTATTGCTATGTCGATCATTTTGACTTCTTTTTCTTTCTTCTCGACTACAGTTATATCTGGTGTATTGTGTGGCAGATGTTTGTCTGTTTGTAGTCGGAAGTCCCATAATATTTTTACATCATCATTTTCTTCAACTTTTTCAATTTTATGGTCCCACCAATTTTTGGCTACAGGTAGCTTGTATTTTTTGCAGATGTTCCAGTGTATTATTATTATTATTATCATCATCATCATCATCATCATCATCATCATCATCATTACATTTACACACAGTCTACCTGATATTATTGACTGGATTTGGTACTTTAATTATTGGGCCCTTTCCAAGGCTCTAGGATAACCAAAGAAAAAATAAAAGATGGCATCGTGTTATTTGTGCTGTTCCGAGTAGTATGGCCTTCTGGAGCTGATGTGTTGTAATTTTATCGATGCCCAAAGTGTCAAGATGGTGTTCCGGTTCTTTTGGTACTGCACCAAGGGCATCAACAACTATTGGCACCACTACTGTTTTCTTGCTGCTCAATTTCAATCTGAAGGTCCTTGTATCTAGTTATATTCTCCAGTTGTTTTTCACCGACTTGTCTATCCCCTGGGATTGCAATATCAATTAGCAGTTCTTCTCGATGACTGTCACATCCGGCGTATTGTGCGCTAAATGCCTATCAGTTTGTATTCTAAAATCCCAAAGGATTTTTGCCTCCTCATTTTCTGTGACCTTCTCAATTGGATGATTCCACCAATTCTTGCTTGCTGGCAATTTGTAATACTTGCAAAAGTTCCAGTGGATCATCGCAGCAACTTTGTGTCTTTCCGTATAATCAGTCTGCGCAATTTTCTTACAGCAACATACAACGTGCTCAACCGTCTCATCCGCTTCTTTGCATAACCAACACTTACTGTCTTTCTGGGTCTTAGCAATTTTTGCTTTTATAACATTTGTTTGTAGTGATTGTTCCTGGGCTGCAAAATTGAGACCTTCCGTTTCTTTCTTCAGTGTCCCCTTTTTTAACTACTGCCATGTTGTGCTATTGTTGACTTTTGATTGTATGTCATTAAAGAACTGACTGTGCAATGGTTTGTTGTGCCATCTTTTCTCGTTGATTCCTCATCTGCTGTTTTTTTGTATTCATCCTTTGATTCCTTTATTTTCAACAGTCCTCTCTAACTCACTTCCTGTAACGTTTCTTCTTGGCTTTCATTGATGTATTCCGCCAATGCTTGTTTTTCTTCAGCAGACTGTCTGACTTGCAACATTGCACGTCCACCTTCATTTCTTGGCAGGTACAGCCTATCAATATCATTTCTTAGGTGCAGGGCATGATTGATGGTCATTATTTTCCTGGTTTTCCGATCCAGCACATCCAATTCTGCTTGTGTCCAATCAACAATATCTCCTGTATATCGGATTACAGGAATTGCTCATGTGTTGATTGCTTTGATAGTGTTACCACCATTAAGTTTGGACTTCAGTAACTTTCTTACTCGCCTGATATATTCCTTACTAACTTTGGTCTTCACTTCAGCATGCTTGATCTTGTCCTGTTGGAGAATGCCCAAATACTTATAACTCTCAGGTGACAGAATCTTTATGCTCTTTCCATTTGGCATCTCAAGTCCTTCACTAGTTGTCATTTTTCCTCGATTTATTGCCAATATAGCACATTTGTCAGTCCAAACTCCATTGAGATATCACAGCTATAAATTCTAACCGTATTGAGTAATGACTCAATTTTGGTTGGTGACTTTCCGTAAAGTTTTAGATCGTCTATGTAAAGAAGGTGGGAAAGCTTAACTGATGTTTTTGAAGTTTGGTATCCATGGTTTGTTTTGTTCAAGATGATGGATAGCGGAATTAGGGAGATTACAAAAAGTAAAGGCAACAATGAGTCTCCTTGAAATATTCCTCTCCGGATAGTAACTTCTCCCACTTCTTCTCCATTTACTAGCAAATGAGTCTTCCATGTGTTCATTGTCTTTTTTTAACAAAGTTTTTAATGTTATCATTCACTCCAGTCATATGCAGGCATTTTAAAATCCAGTTATATGGTAATGAATCAAACACTTTCTAATAGTCAATCAAAGCTACATTTAGATTCATCTTCCTTTGTTTACAATTTTCCAAAACCATTTTGTCACTAAGAAGCTGATCTTTTGTGCCTCTTGTTTTCTGATGGTTTCCCTTCTGTTCCATTGGTAACAAACTGTTCCTTTCTAGGTGGTCTTGCACGGCATCTGCTATAATTGCTGTCATGAGCTTGAACATTGTTGGAAGGCAAGTTATTGGCCTATAGTTACTTGGTACTGCGCCTTTTTCATAGTCTTTCAGAAGAAGACCAGTCTTGCCAGTTGTCATCCATTCATCAAGTTCTCCACCTTCCAGTATATCATTCAATTGCTTGGCTAATATTTTATGTAAGCTGGTTAGATGTTTGAGCCAAAAGCCATGTACCTCATCCATTCCTGGTGCTGTTCAATTCTAACTTTTTGCTTGGTTTTCAACCAATTGAGGTGTTATTATCAAGTCATCCATTTTGGTTCCATCCAATTTCCCCTCAACTTTTTTTAATCCATTCTGCATTCTTGTTGTAATCAACAGGGCTGTCCCAAATGTTTCTCCAAAACCCGAATAGCTGTTCCCTGTCCGGTTGCACAATGTTATCCAATTTTTCTTCATTAACACTCTCATAAAACTGATGTTGATTTGAAAAGAAAAGGAAATTTTATTGGTATTGCAGTACATGAGCATCATATCGGCTGATCTTCGCTATTGCTATAATTTGCTGTTTCACAATTTTGAGGGCTCATTTGATCTTCCTGGTATCCAAGAGGTACTTCTTTACTAAGTATTCCTTGATTTTTTCATTCTTAAGCTTTTCTCTTTCATGTCCTTCAATTTGCTGGCATCTGCCTTTAACTTACTGATCTTACTTTCCAATCCAACCTTCCTTCCCCCCGACCTTTTGTTGTATCTTTGGCTTCTTAAGTTCATGTCCAAGTTCTTGTGTGATCACTGCTGCTGCACAGTACATGAGCTGGTTTGTTTCCTGTAATGTCTCAGTCTGAATCTCAGCTACAGCTTTGTTCAGGTCATTTAATTCTTGTGTCAGATCTTTTTTGGACACCCACTTCAGTGCCGGCAATCTTTTATGTTCTTTTCTTACTTTCGTATGTTCAACAATTTTTCCTTTCAGTTCTTTTTGCATCTCAGCTGATGGTCTTGAGAATTTGGCACAATCAACAGAGGTCTTTCACTTCTTTTTTCGTATTCATTTTCGGCTATGCCTTGTTGCTCTACCACTGTTCCTTCAGGATCTGATGGAGAATTTCTCGGTGGTTCATGGTCAGTATCCTCACTCTGGATATTTTGCTGGAGTTAATCCAATTCCACACCAGTAAATACTTTCTTTCACATTATAAATCAACGTTGATCCGCTAATATAAGTTCTGTAGTTTCTGAGTTTGGATGTTTTTGTCTCCGGATTTCATACATTCTTTTCTGGAATCCACGTTTCGATGGATTTGATTTAAAGTAAGAAATCATAATTTCTTGATTTTCTGCGACTGTATACTTTCTACATTGAGTTTGTTCTTCCAGTAGCTCTACAGTCTCCAGCCCTGGTTGCTTCGCTGAAGATCCTGAGTCTCGTAACCCATTTTTTGACAAGTGCCAAGGTACTCTAGCACTCGATGCAGCCCTTCTTGACCCGGGCGATGACCAATCTGGTATAGAATTTGTTTTTCTTGTTCTCACCATGATTATGGGATTAGGCACATTTAGTATGACCTCTCAATAGAGGCCTGTCTGGTTTGGGTGACCTTCCAGCATAGCCCTCTGCATCCTCAAAGCTCGCAAGCCCCTCCACCTCATAAAGGTAGTGCCCAGCGGAGGGGTTGTTGTTGGGCGGAGGGGTTGTTGTTGTTGTTGGGCGGAGGGGTTGTTGTTATTGTTGGCGGCGGCGGCAGCAGCAGCCTACTTTCCAGTAGGCTTATGAGATTACCCTGCATTCTGTGTTTGTGTCCGTGTATGTCCCCCTATCAACTTTGCAACGCCTGGACCAATATGAACCAAATTTGCTACAGCTGTAGGGACACATAGGGACACCTCAATGGCATAAATTGTGACAATGTCATCCAACCCAATTCAAGATGGCAGACACATAAACTTTTGAGGCGCAAGTGGACTAACATGAGGACTGTCTAACTGACTTGAACCAAATTTGCTACAGCTGCATGGATCATAGAGAAGTCCTAATGGTGTAGTTTGAGATGACGTCATTCACCTTGATCCACGATGGTGGATGTATGAACTTTTGAGGCCCAAGTGCACTAACATGAGTACTGTCTAACCCATTTGAACTAAATTTGATACAGTTATAGTGAGTGACACACAGGGACACCTCAATGGTATAGTTTGTAATAATGTCATCCACCCTGATAGAAGATGGTGGATATGCATTTTAGGTGCAAGTGCTCTAACTTGTGAACCTCAATTTGAACCACATTTAGTCCAGTTGTAAACACAGTGAAATGAAAGTAGGCTGATTAGTTCTTACTAGAACAACTTGTATTTAGATTTAGATTTCAGTCAAATTTGTCAGTGTCTGAATGGCCCTCTGTAGGGGATAGAATCTGCCACCCTTTCAAAAATAAATTGGGGGGGGGTTAGATTATTAAACATCAGTTTTTGTTCAATTTGCTATATTTGAAATGGGCTGAAGACTGGCATGCTAGGGCTTGATACGTGTGCAGTGAGAATGATGTAAGAATGAATTGTAGCAACATTTGTACCTGAGTGAGCAATATGTTTTTGTAACAGCCTTTACAAGTGAATTGGTGAAGCAAAGGAAGAGTTTGAACCTTATTCCTGTTCCTAGTCATGATGCATAGTAAGCTTATGAAAGTGGGAATGGTTAAACTCCAGATAGTCTAGCAAACTTATTGTAATCTTTGCACATGCATGTCATGTTGTCACTCGATAAAGCATGTGCAATCATCTTCACTGGGTTTATACCATTTAGTGATGTGTGAGATTGTGTCTGTGTAGACCAGATGAGTTGTAAGATGTAATTAATTTAACCCAACATAAACAGTAGCCAGAGCAATAATGGACTGTTGCCATTTGCAGAAAGGGTTACCAAGCCTTTTCTCAATATGAGCGGCTGCATGTAGTTAGCAATGCACAATATAAAGAAAACCCAATGTATGAAAATATGAGGCTTAGATATTCCCTGGCTTAGCCTTCTGTGATTGGTGCACTTTGTTCTGTCTCCAGTGTGACCTTTTGTAAGGAATACTTATTCTGGCTCTGCTAAAATTGAAGCAGTGAAGAGCATTACAGTTTTATTTTTAAAAGAAGGAAAGTACTGTTAGATTTTTTTTTCTTCTAAATTGTTGAGCTTTGCCTTTTACCTACAATTTAAAAGAAACATTCAGCTATTGTTGAAAGGAAAGATGATAATTATATGGCAAAATTGATTCTGTTCTCTGGAAAGACAAAGAAAAATCTAGTAGAGCAGATGGAATTCGGCAAATCTGTAGTATTCAAAAATAATTACTGTCCCCAATATAAGGTACTATTTTGCTATAATTTCAGTGTGACTTTCCTTGTGTGCTTTCTGGAGCACAGTGCTTTTTGATAAATTTAGTCTACATTTCCTTGGCAAGATTCATCTTTTTATTTTTATTTTTTATAAAAAGAAAAAGTTGCTTGCTTTTCTTTCTCTGTGTTGTTGTAGCAAGGGAGGGGAAAGGAAATGTGTGGTGAATTTTAATGTTTAGGTATGCCACACGTGAAGCCAGAGTTCCTGTGGGATTTGCTTGTATGCTTGTATATGTGTGGATGAAAATCTGTGGAATGACAGCCTAACAACTTATTTTAAGGGTTTCTTCCTTACTATTTTTTTTTAGTTCATGCATTTCCCATAAAGCTAGTAAAATGTTGCAGTCTAACCAAAGAGTTGGTTAGATCTTGAAATTAAAACACATAACTTATATATGATGTTTCGAGTTGACTCTACCGATGATTCTGTCAATGCTCTGGTACAAACTTGAGATAACAAACTTACTAGAGCACTAGACACAATCGCTCCTAAGCGTCATCTCCAACCTGCTTCAAAATTAGCCCCATAGTATTCAGAAGAATTATGGAAGCTGAAGCAGCAAGGTATAGAGAGCCAATGGAGAAAAACTCGACTCAAATCTAACGGGTTATAACATAGAGCACGTATCTGTGCTCTGGCAGTATGCATGGCAAAGAAGCAGTACTTTTCTGCCTGCATTGCCATCCACAAGTTCACATCTAGCAGAGTGGTCTAGGGTTGTGAGAGGGCTAGTACAAGCTCCCACACGCTTGAATCCAAATTTGGAACCATTGGTTACCCACTGTGATGCTTTAAATGATCTTTCACAGACAAAATATTTCGTATTTGGCCCGAACTGTATTCTACAATTAGGGAAGAATCTGTTATGGAGATATTGGGCACCTCTTCTAATGTGGTCAGACTGGATCATTTTCAGTTTGCGACTCCTGAAGATGTATACAAGCTGTTTCAGACCATGCATTCTACCACATGCTCTCTTGACCCTTGCCCAACTTGGTTTATTTTATCTAACAATCAGATTATTGGAGAGTGTCTGAGGGGTCCACCCACATTGCACCCCTCAGAGTCCTTGACTGCTGTAATGCACTCTACATGGGACTGCCTTTGTATGTAATTTGGAAACTGTAACTGGTACATAATGTGGCAGACAGGTTGCTCTCTGGGACAACCTGTAGGGACCATATAACATCAATTTTTAAAGAATTGTACTGGCTGCTGCTAAGTTTTTGAGTGAAATACAAAGTGCTGGTTATTACCCATAAAGACCTTAATGGCTTAAGTCCAGGGTACTTAAGAGAGTGCCTCCTTTATCTTGAACACTGCCACCTGTTAAGATCATCTCGGGTTGCCACCAGCCTATCTGGTGGCGATTTGGGGCCAGGCCTTCTCTGTGGCTGCCCCAGGACTTTGGAATGCACTCCCTTTCAAAATAAGAGTTTCTCTATCTCTAATTGCTTTTTAAAAGACCCTTAAGACACACTTGTTTTATCAGGCTTTTAGTTAAAGCTGATTGTAAACTGTTTGATTGTTTTACTTGGTGAAATTCTTGTAATTGTTTTATTCTGTGAATTGTTTTTAATTCTTTTATTTTACATTGTAACTTGTATTATGTACACTGCCATACACACACACACACACACACACACATATATGACAGTATAAAAAATAGTGTTAAACCTTGACCCATGGAGAATTGGAAAATGTGTGTTTGTGTGTGTGTGTGTGTGTGTGTGTGTGTGTGTGTACACACACACACACACACTCTTTCTCTCTAAATATAATATAATATAATATAATATAATATAATATAATATAATATAATATAATATAATAAACCTGGCTTTTTGAAGGTTGAGAACATTTTTTGAAAAATATTCCTGTTTCCTTTCTTTCTAATATATTTCTTTGTTTTTATTTCCTTCTCTTCTACAATAAGATAAAGATTATTGCATTTTGTATAATTGACTGTTACATCTCTACAGCCTGAGGTGAAATAATGAATATCCCTTTTTGTTTGTTCCTGATATAGATAATGGATCTGAGGGAATCTTGATATTTCCTTCATAGCTTTTTACTTTTAAATCATTCCATATGTAATAAAATATTCCTTGGACAGGGAAATATTCTAGATATTTAGTTACCAGAGCATGACTGACACCACCACCACCACTACTACTACGATGATGATGATAATAATAATAATAATAATAATAATAATAATAATAGCAGTGAGGCACTACCTTGGCGTTGTTGTGGGGCTTGTGTGCTCTGAGGAAGGTGAGAGCTATGCCAAAGGTCCAACCATACTGGACAGGTCTCACCAGAGGAGCCAGACAAAGAGTGCCTCTCCCATCAACAATATGGTGAGACGTAACTTTAATAACTCGATGTCTGGATAAAACAAACCAGTCAATAACACCTGTCTGACGGTGTAAAATAATAATAATAATAAAATAATAATAATAATAATAAACACGTGTCTGACTGTGTATAAACAAGAAATAATAATAAAAATAAAAAATAGTTGTTGTTTATGCATATTTCTATACTTCTTTTCAACAACAAACGTTTTCATAGAAAAAGAAATAAGGTGGTTCCCTGCCTCCATAGGTCTCACAGTCTAAAAAAGATACAGAAGGTAGATCCCAGCATCAGAAGGCAGACACCAGTTGCTCTTCTCCTGCTAAATATAAGAGAATCCCCACTTTAAAGGATTTCTCTTTGCTTAATTTGCAGGGATATAGTATACCTAACATTTATATAGCATTTTGAATTGTTCAAAGCATGCTTCATGTGCATTATCTCAGTCAAGGGTTCCAAATATTGAATTGTTGTACTGGCCAGATGTTATTCTGATGACCACCAAACCTCCTGCTTTACCCAAATCATCTAATTTTGCTCAGAGGGCTTGGGAGAGAAGCAGTTCTCCATCTGCTCCTCCTGTTGCCTCCCTTCCCATGTTCCCTCTAAGACGTGCGCATGTGTGCGCACTCACACATTTTCTGAGGTCCGCTCAGTTAATTTTAGATCCAGCTCTGGTCGAATCAGGAAGCCCCATGCTGAATGCATGTGCACTCACACTGCCTTGATACTGCTGCCCAGAACAAAACTCATTCCACACACAGATGAAAAACATTAGAGAGAACACTGCTCTTTACTCAAAAATAGTAGTGAAAATGAGACCTAGGGTATTTAAAATTTTGTTAAGCCCAAGCATAACAGATTCAGTGTGATCACTATGTATTTAGTATTTGTACAGTACGCAGAGTATTTGAGTATGCAAAGCATTTCATGTGTATCCTCTTAATGTAATTCTTAAAACAACCTTGTAAGGTACTCTCCCCTTATTGCAGCTCCAATAATGCTAAGACCGCGTGGCTTGCTTAAGGCCACCTAGTGAGTTTATGGTAGAGATGAAATTCTAACCAGAAAAGTCCTGATCACAATATTTAAGCTACACTACACTAGCTGGATTTTTCTATATAGGAGCAGGAATGGCCGTACTGGGGTACACCAAGCTTGGGGATAGTAGTTGACTTGTTTGGCTACTGTCAAGTGAGCCTTTTATCCAGCTTCATTGCCTGTAGCAATGTGTGTGGTGTTGTTTTCACACCAGCTTCTGTTTGTCATGCATACCTAACCACCACTGAAATTGATTTAGTGCTTTGATTGAGGGGAGCAGGGGCTGCAGGAGAAGACATGTAAGCAAAAGCTCCGAACTATGGGAATGTAGGTTTTTCTCCTTGTGAATATGCAAATTACACCCAATATGAGGTTCTGAGTCACACTAGCTCACATTCTACCAAAACACGCACACAGTGCTTTGCAGTGCTGATGGCCCATGTGCCACTCCCCCAGTTACATGTTTCCTCTCTTACAGAGTGCTTTGGGAGCATGGGCAGAGCTGGGAAGTTTTGTCCGCTTCCACACCAGTGCATGAGGAGAAGGATTGGGGAAACTGAGCATGGGCCCTGTTGTATCCCCCACAGAGCCTAGTGCCATTATACTTGCTTTGAAAGACAAATCTTTCAAAGATTTAAAAATGGCTAAGTCTTCTCAAGTCATAACAATGAAAGCACTGAAGAAGAACATCATCATCGATGGCACAATCCACCATGTTGACCCACATCTCATGATCCAAAGAATGCTTATCTGCTTATCACTAAATGCAGACTTGTAAAAATCATGCATGAATTCAAACATGAACTGTGTTCTTGGCCTTTGTTTTTGATCCTGAGAAGCAGTGCATGAGAAAAGCCAACAAGTCATCTCTGGAAAGAACAAGAATGATTTGATAAGTATTATTGCTCTTGCTGATGATATGGACATCCTGATTATGCTTCTTTATGCTAGAGGGAACATTGCAGTGTGATCCACCACAACTTGTGAAAAAAATGTGTGGCATAATTGCAATAAGATGTGTGTGGTGAGCGCACGGGGATTGGGACCACCAGCTCTGCGGGCCCTAAATGTAAAAACTCGTTTCAAATTTTTATTAACTTTTGACAATAATAATAACCATAATAATCATAACAATCATAATAAACACAATTACAAGTTGACTTCCCACACACCTCTTTTCGTGATACCAACTATAAGTTTTACCCTTATTGTAATATTAATTAAAAAAGAAAAACACAAATTTAACCCTTCCACCACCATTAATCTGCCTAACCTGCATTTCAAATTTCAAATCCTGCTGTAAGATCCATAGTAGGAAAATAATTCTTTAAATAAACCAAAAAAGGTTTCCAGTCTTCCTTAAAGCTTTCTAAACTTTGGTCTCTGATCAGTGTTGTAAGTTTTGCCATTTCTGCATATTCTAAAGTTTTTATCAGCAGAGGCGTAACTAGGGAAAACGGCGCCCGGGGCAAGCACTGAAATTGCGCCCCCCCCCGCCGCCGCCCCAGCATACATCTGACTGACACACATGTTTCAGTCAGATGTATTTTATTTTAAAAATTTGAATTTTATTTTAAAAATTTAAAAAATTACAAAAATTATCAAAAATTTCAAAATGCGATAACTAACCAAAAATCCAACAAATAACCAATAACCAAAAATCCAACAAATAACCAATAACCAAAAATCCAACAAATAACCAAAAATCCAATATAACCAAGCAGATGCTTCAGGGAATAATCCCAGAGTACTGTTGTAAAAGATAGCACAGTTCTTCCTATTAGTAAAACTGTTGTTCGCCTTCCTTTTAGTTTAGAAAATAGCTGTATGAATACTCTAGTGCTAGAAGAAATAGGTTATGTAGTCTTCCCAAACCTATAAGGTAGCAAACTTTACTAGACAAGATCAGAACACTGCAGTGAAATTTGACTAGATTTTCCCCAAGCCTTGCCAGTAGTCCTTAAAAACACACACACACAACCCTAAATTATCTAATTTGTACAACATGGAAACATAAAACATGGTTTAACATGTTCTTAAAATGTCACATAATAGCCAAGGGGGGATGCAGGTTGTGATGAGAATTGTGTTGTGTGACCCCCTTGCTTCCCCAATGCCTAGGCTATTATATGACATTTAAAAAATATTTTAGAATACAAGTAATATCCAACAGGCACCCATGAAATTTGCACAGCAACATTATACATTATAATCACAAAACCAATGTATTCTTATTTTGGAGAAGCAGCAATTTTTTCATGTGACAAAATAGTGCCATTTGAGTGCTGGGAAAAGGTGATCTCCCCACACAACAGAACTTTAGCATTGAGGGAAGATATGTAGCTTATGTACTATGGATCAGAAACAATTGCACTTTATAATGCAAAAACAAATGATCATGTGCAAAGGTCCTTTTGTCTAGTACTGTGAACCTACTCTACGTAATGGATAACATTTACAAAGACATCTGGTACCCAACACTAAACATTTATACTGATATACCTGCCCCCAAATGATGATGCATGTCCTTACAATGCTACCACACAATCATGCTAGGATACTAATGTTCTGATGTGACTACTGATATACTACTCCCCATTCTCAGCACTTGCATGCAGGCAAAGCAGATTTTAGGATTAGGTACTAAACTCCTTTGAAATCTAGTAAGACTTGAATCCTGATCTTCAAAGCATTGCCTTGGTTCAGACCCCTTTAATATGTATGTAGTTTGCACAGGCAGAACTGTTTTACGGTCTATCTCTAGATTCCTAAGTCTCCACCTTGCTGCATGTAAGTGAAAAATAGTATGGAGCAATCCTTTCACCTGTGATTGCGTAAAAGGCACAATAAGCAGGTTTATCACTTTTAAAAAGCTGTTTACAAATTCTTCTGGAAGACAAGATTTTTTTTAGGTTCTTATGTTATGTACACCATGTACATCAGCCGCGGGTGAGCAGGGGACAGGGCAGGGTTCCTCGTCCTCCTTCCACCCGCCCCGGCAGCGGGGGCTTCGTCCTCCTCCCACCTGCCCCGCAGGCGCCTGCTTGCGCAATTGAGAAGCGACGCCGGGCGGAGTCGCTCCAGACGTAGCTGCCGCTGCCCGCCACTGCCGGGGAGAGTGGAAGGAGATGAGGAACCCTGCCCTGCCCCTGGCCCCTGTGGCTCAAGCTCACACCCAAACACCTACCCCACCGCAGTGAAGGGCAGCAAGGGGGACGGGGGCGAGGCAAGGGGAGGCCCGCGGTGGCGGCTGAATGTTTAGGGTTCATTCGACCAGAAGGAGAGGAGGAAGAGAGAGCGGCCGCGCTGCTCTCTGTCCGCAGCCCACAGCGGCAGCGTGGTGGCCCATGCGGCCCCGCGCCACTCCGCTTTTTTTGACTCGGAGGCCGCCCTCCCCACACCCACGCCACCCACTCTCCAGCTGCCTGCCGCCCCCGCCAGCCTGAGACACCCCCGACGGCCCCAACAAGTACTTTAAGATCCAATAATTAAAGACAAAAGAGAGACGCATTGTAATAAAAGTAATTTAATAAGTTTTAAAACACACACACCCCTGATCCTCCCTTTAAAACTTTGTTGATGGTGTGCAATAAATATCAGTTTGGGGTGGCTTTTGGGGGGGCAAACTCCTCGGGGGGCTCTTTTCCCTCCCAGCCCAGCCCACGCTCCATGCCCTTCCTTTCCCTCGCTCGCCTCTCCTGGGAAGTGCACTTACTTTCCTGTGGAGCTCGCAGCTCGTTGCAGCGGGATCCCGGCTCTGCTTCACTCCAGCCAGCAGGAGGAGGAGGCAGTTCAGCAGCAAGCCAGCCCTGGCGGCGACTTGTGTTTTGTTTGCAGCCGAGCTTCGTGTGCAACTTAGCAACACTTGGCCCCCTCCCCTAGAGCCCGTCTTCCCGGGTCTGGCAAGTCACGCCTGCGCCGAGGGGGGGAGGGGCGCCGCCGCCAACCCGGACTAAAATTTTTTTTACAATTTTTTTTTTTTTTGCAAAAAAAATTTTTTTTCAGGAAAGAAAGGGGATTGGCAGGGGCACTTTTTGGCGCCCCCTACCAAGTGGCACCTGGGGCACGTGCCCCCCCGGCCCCCCCTATCGTTACGCCCCTGTTTATCAGCCAATCTTCTTTTGAAGGCAGTTCATTAGTCTTCCATTTCTGTGCATATAATATTCTAGCCGCCGTAGAAGCATACATAAAAAAAGTTAAATTATTTGTAGAAATTGCTCCTTTTGTTATTCCTAGCAGGAAGGATTCTGGCTTCTTAGGAAATGTCACTTTAAGTATCTTCTTCAATTCATTATATATCATGTCCCAATAAGCCTTAGCCCTCCCACAGGTCCACCACATATGAAAAAAAGTACCTTCAATATGCCCACACTTCCAACATTTGTTTGAAACATTTTTATACATTAATGCCAGTTTTTTGGGCGTTAAATACCATCTATAGTAATGTAAAAACTCAGGCCTGTGTCTAAAATGCCTGGGTTGCAAGAAACTGAAATGTGAACTTTTGTTCTGTGAGCCAAAGTAACTGAAATGGAATTGTTTATTCTGTAGTCAAGGCTTGAGGAGAAGGGAAATTTACCCTGTCCTGCCTTGGAGTTTGTTTATGCATTGTGCTATGCTGATGCCAATCATGAGAACGAGCTTGAAACTTGCTATGTTAATCATATTTAGAAGGTCTTAAGAAACCACATTTTAAATTATCAGTACCTACATAGTATAGGGGTACATAGGTTTACACAATAACTGCTGAATTGCTCTACATGCTGACTCCTAATAACATTCTTACATGCTATATTCTAATAACATGTCCTACATGCTATCTTTTAATAACATTTTTTGGAACTAAAAGGCACCAACCAAGCTTGGAGAAGTGACCACAGGCCGGTCAAAGCTGGGCACAAACAGGATTGTTTCCATCTGAATTCAGTAAACAATTCAGGCCTGGACCCCACCATGCAAGGTTGGGAGATCAGAGATTGTTTACATTAAGGATGGAGACTTAGAAAGAATTGATGTGGCTTTCTTTGATTTGAGATATGACAAGGAGACTGAGGAGAAGTTATAAAAGGGGGCACACCCCTCCCATGGGGCAGAACAAGCAGGGAAGAAAGAACAAGCAAGCCAGGAAGACATGTTCCCCCGGGAGTGGATGTCTATCCCATCAAAGGGGGGGACATCTGCTCCTGCCTCTGGGAGTAATATGTGAACCTTAGGCTGTGAAAGCAACCTGTGCTCCCTAGGCATTCCTGGGCCCTTCACCTAAGCTGCCTGGACAGCCTCCAGCCTCCTGACCAAGCTACAGATGGTGTGGACCGGTAAATTTGTTTATCTACTAGAGATTGCCTTCAGTCCAGATTTTCCAGCACTAATGTACCTTCTAGGTGCATCCTTGTATCAGCTGTGACTGCCGCTTCTCTTTCCCCCCAGTCCATCCTCTTCTTTTTCCTCTGTTTTTGGCTCATTATTAACACGTCAGTAATGAGCTTTCTTCTTCCCCTCCTTACTCTGTCTTGGTCTCTCAGCTTATAGACTATTTGTGGCTTTCTGTTTGAGCAACCTTGGAATGTTTGGGAAACAAATCGTAGATATATATTCTAGCTAAGAAGACAAGCCTTTCCTTAACTGGCTTTAATGAGTAGAAATTGATTTTAAAACTATTCAGCATTTAGTAGATTACTTGCCTTAAAAGTCAGAAAGGAATGCTCTTTTTCTGTTAAGAGTTGAAATTGCCTTGCATTATACTACTGATATGATTTAACTGTCAGAGAAATTTGGATTAATTAAGGGAATGTCTTTTTCCTGCTAGAGTTGGACTGTGAGATGGCTTTGGTTTGTTGCTAAGGAGCAAAAGAGATAAGACTGAGTTTTGGCCATTTGCCTGGACTAGAGGAATGTGTTTTCCCTGTGTTTTCCCTGGTTACTCAGAGCAGGAATTGCCTTTAGCTGGCAGCTATCTCTAGTGAGGCTGAATGATTTTAACTGTCACTGATAACCCTACACTCAGAAACATCTGACTGATCTGCTTATACTAATTGTTTGAATGTAATCATTAGCCTTCATTAAAGCTTTTAAACTGTAATCTTGTGTTTGGAGATGCCTACTAGTTGGGAGTGCAAGCCAACCTGCTCACAACATGGGCAACTGGTGAATAAGTATGCCGGATTATCATTTTTGCACATCTGTCATATATTCATATTAATTGTTAGGTAAATTAATATTATTTTGACATTTCAAGCTGCACTTAAAGTTGGTGGCGGCCGCAACTGTAGGGCCCCAGGCCTTACAGTGAAGAACATTGAACTATAACATGCACATTATTCACATATTTACATTCTTAACTAGTAATCACATTTCAGTTTGTATAAAGCTGTTAATTGTTAAAATGTGTAACTCGGTGTCTTGTGCATTGTTTTTGCACTCTTTAAGATAATGGCTTTAGAAATGAGACTCCATGCACTTACACTTTGCCTTAATCAGAGATGCATCAGGCAGAAATTCATCAGGGGCATCTCTAGGCAGTGATTAGGGAAACTGCACCTGTTAAATGTCTGCCTGGATACATTCCTCCCCAGCCCAATGTCCAACTGAAAGACCAAGTCAAAGTGTGAGTGCATGAAGCCCCATTTATAAAACCCCATCATATACCACACTGTGTCCCCTAGTTGATGCTTGCAAACTTTGAGGCAGATAGGGCAGACCATTTAGATTTTATTACCACTCCATAGTAATAGAATTATGGGCCTCCATAATGGAGCTGGGCACATAACTGTGCCCAGAATACCACTCCCACTTTAGTAGCATGGATCCCTTCTTTCTTTCTTTCTTTCTTTCTTTCTTTCTTTCTTTCTTTCACAGCAAAAAGTTATTAAGAGATATTTTAAGTCTGTACACTTGGCAACCCTCCACTCAACCCAATCAGGATTTAAATTGTAAAGTTGTCAAAGTTCTGTTTTGACTGAAATTCTATAAATTACCTACCAAATAATATAGCCATGTGAGCTCAAACCACAAGGTAGAACTGCCTGATGCTGAACACCAAAAACTTTGTAGCACCTTCAACTAAGATAAAGTCACAATGAAATTAGTGGATTCAGTGGTAGTGGAAGTGTGATCCCAAGTCATGATTATCCAGCAGTAAATAATGGCACAACAAGAAGCAGGTAATTGGTGTTCACTTTAAATCTGGACTTCATTTTTTTCTTTTCTTTTTCTTTTTAAAAACACACACACATATGCACACACAAAACAATGATTGTTAAAAATAACAACTGCTTTAGATTCTCTTCCCAGAAATTTCCCAGAAACCTCACAGTTCTACTGTTTCATTTAACTTCCTTCAGGATGGTATTCTCAACAATGCTGTCTCCTGAAACAGTGTTACATCTTAAGCCAATATGACTGAAATGGTAGGCCTTAACCCTTTGAACTGCGCCTTTTTACCATATGTAGTGACTCATACTCTGCTTTATGACCCTCTAGAGAATAAAAGCCACCCAATTCTTAAGTATGGCCAGGTGAAGCTTCCATATTAACAGGAAGTTTGGCTGATGTAGAACCTCCATGTTAAAGAGAAGTCTACATCACAATGATGGTTTTTTGGTGCTGGGTGGGCATGGTTTCTGGATTTCTTTGAGGTACCTTCTTGAAACTTCCTAGCATGGGGTCCTTGGTCCCAATACTATACATTTTTACCTAGAAGTAAGCCCCAGATAAATAAATGATTTCTCACCTCAGAAGAGTTCCCCCTTCTGTGTTTTGCTGATGGGCAAGAAGGAGGGGGTTGGAGAGAATCCACATCCTTGCCTATGATCTCTGCTGGCCCTGATTCCTATGTGCATTTACTCAGAAGTAAGCTCCAGTGGAGTCAATGAACTTACTTTCTGGTAATTTATTCCATGTTTTGCTTACGAACTTTGCTTTCCCCCTCCCTTTGGTGGGGGTGAGGGAAAGGGGGCAGAGGGAGAAAACAAATGCCCATGAAAGGAAAAGGAGGGGAGGAGTGTTTAACTATAAAAGTGCCTGAGTGCTGATAGACTCTACTTAACAAGCACCTGTGTTCAGACTCACTAGAAATTGCCAGGTCCTGCCCCTCCCAACTTTGGCTTAAGAATTCTCAGTGAGCAGACTCAGTTATGCTCTTGAATAACTTTCACTTAGTTATTTTCCCTGTTATTATAGGGATAATGAGTGTTAAATAAAATATGACTTTTATCTCTTTACTAGCTTTAAGTGCCCTGTGTTGCTTGGGCTTATGGTGCGATTTTGTTTTTGCATCCATAAGTTTTGTGGATATACCTGTTGTATATCCGTCTGTCTGTGTGAGATGGTTGTTGGGATTCCCAGGTACCCTGTGTTATTTGTAGGGCCATAGGAAGTCACTTTGCCAAGTTTGGTCCTGATAGCTCAAAGGGTGTGGGAATGTATAGGGAACAGACAGACAGACAGATGAGAGAGAGATTTAGCATGGGGAGAGCAATTGGCCCTATCCATCCCCAGCACAGCAACCCTCCAGTGGCTGTTGCTAGTAACTATCTTACGTTGTTGTTGGGTTTTTAAAAAAAATTGTGAGCCTTTTGGGGACAGGGAGTCCTATCTGTCTGTTTAATTTATATCTATGTAAATTGCTTTGGGAACATTGGTTGAAAAGTGGTATATAAATATTCATCATCATCATCATCATCATCATCTGAGATACTAATCTGAGATACTAATCTAAACTAATTGACCAGATTTGTGTAACATGGCTGGCCACTTCTTAAAAGTTTGAGGTTAGAATATATGATCTGTTGTATAAAGATGTGAACTTGTATCTTTAGCCATCCCAGGGTACAGCCCATTGGTGGGAGTTGACTATCCTCCCAAGCTTTGCCCCTTGATCCACCATTTTTTGCCAGACTCTGATTGGTGGTCTCTGGGAGTCCTAATTCTAAAATAACAACAACAACAACAAAAGCAGATCACACAGGCCTGCAGTTTTCCTGCTCCAGATCTAGTGGAATAACCTGTTACATTCAGCGTAGTGATCTGGGTATGTCTGCTGTGCAGATTCTCTTGGGGACTGGGGCAGGGGCAGGACCACAAAAACTTACTAGGCTGTGAGGGTAAGTAGCAATAACCCTCTGGCTTCAGCTTAGTGACTGACTTTGTAATATATCTTAGTGAAAGTTGTTTTAAAAAAATGTTCAATCTCCTTTTACAAAATGTAGCCAAAGTAGTGGAATACCTATTAAGGCACTGTTGTATTTGTTGTCTCAGCTTCAATAGATTGTCAAGGAACTATTTTTGTTGTTGCTGGATTTCTTGTTTGACTTTAGCTCAGAACAGATATGGACAGTGGTGCCATAAACTATCAAATGTCAGGGCTTTAAGTCAGCTTTGCACTATATATGGAAGAAGTTTATAGATATGCTAATGCTGTGAAACCATTATTGATGCAATATCTTATTTTATGTTATTAAAAACATAACAACATCTTATTTTATGTTAATTAAAAATATGTGGGGTTTTTTACTTAAATGGGTGAAAGAACTTTTGATATTAGCATATGTATGAGTGGTCTGTTGTTTCTGACAATTGGATTATTTTAAAATATTTTTTAAAAAAATTCCTGGTGTTTGCATTCATTTGCCTAAAAACTAGGTCTTACATTGTGGTTTTGTGTACATGAGTGTGTTTCTCTCATTGTATATTTAGCTTGCACCTGGATCCTATACATTGTGCATGAAAATAAGTCTGGATGATTTCCTGTATAGTACCTACACAGGATCAGAGCACACAAAGCAAGCTTGTTCAGGTTCATCCTGTTCTTGTTTCCAAAGGTTATTGAGTCAGGAGTTTGTTTGTTTGTTTCATATGACGTCCTGGCCTTTTAAATGAAATACTATAAGACTTCCATAAGCCTTCCCACCCTTTTTCTCTTTAGAATTCTAGCCGTTCTACACCACTGTAGCCAAATACTGCATTTTGCATGCCAAGCATTAAAAAACCTGCTTGCTAAAAGTGGTAACTGTATTTAATAACTAATTACTCTAATGATCCTACAGAAGTGCTTGAGACCTGTTTTAGTAGTGGTGTCAATTGCAGCCATCTGCACGATGAATAAAAGGAACTGTGGCCCAGCTGTAGAGTTGAAACATGTTGGCATTTTCCTAGGGGCAGCCATATGGTACTTAACGAAAGCGAATTGTTCACACCACAAACTGCTCTGCTCTTAATGAATGTTAACATTTTGTTCTGGAAAATATTTTTTCCACAAATGCGTTGGATATTTTTAAAGTGCTGCAAGTGACAGGATATAAATGAAACATCCCTTTGGGAAATGAAGAAGGGGCAGGCTCACCGTGGGGAAGGTGGAACAAAGTCTTCTCTTTTGCCCCCAGAGACATTTAATTTGATAGCCCTGTTTCTAAGAACTCTGTCATTCTGTGCATGTTCACAGGAACAAAATGATAAATTGTGGAATAGGGAGGTGACAATTACAGATGTGAGTCTCATTTGCCATAAGCGTGCCCAAGTTTCAAAATAATCTGGCATTCTTTCATAGACATTTGCATATACAAGTGAGACAGCTGCCATCTTGATAGTCACACGAGGGAGCTGAACCTGTAATACAAAATATACAAGACTTTATAGCTCAAGCTGCAGGCCACCCTAAAGCAGCAGTTCGTTCCTTTCCAGCTGATGTTTTTTGCAATATTCCGTTCTGTGTGGGGTTTTTTTGTTTTTTGTTTATATGACTATCGAATTTCACTATTTACCAAATGGCAAGTCTCATTCTTCCAGCTGATGAATTGCAAAAACAGCAGCTCAGATGGCTGGGCCACATACTATGGAAGCAACATCTGACTCCTCATCAATTGTTGGCCGTTTGTTCTCTGAAGCATGGCAAATGGAACACGGACAGCCTATACAATTTGAATCCTCAGTATATCACCAAGCTAATTAGTCCTGACCAGTTAGCTACCAGTGCCTGAGGAAACTACACAACTGGCACTGCATGGGGAGAATTGGATACGTAGTAGTTGTTTGCTTAGTTGTAGCCACATCAAATTATTATGACAAATGTGAACCATTTCTAGAAGCTTATTCATGTGGTATTTTCAGAAGCCCACCCCCTCCGAACAATTTGGATAAGAAATTCCTAAAAATCATAAAGATTTATTAAGTAAAATTCTGAAGAATAACACTTCAGGGCATTGCCACACATTATGACTGTTGTCCTGGCCATCTTATGGTGCTCCTGCAGTCTAACAGACATATGTGCTGGCATAAATGCTGAGAGAAGAGGTGTCTAGCTGTACTTGATAAAACTGTGTATCTGATACATCTTCTCCACATTGATCCTGGAATGGAAGCTTTTTGAGTTGGATGGATGTGTGTGTTTTCTGCAACCTGTCATGAATGAAACTTTTTCCATACTTGTTCAGAATTTACATTTTTGTTTCAATTGTTTAATAAGGTATATGTTCATTTCAATTCTAAATATTTGTCTTGACAAAACTCCACTGGAGCTGCTCTTTCTTACTTATTAAAATTGCCTTACAATAGACAACTAAAAGAGACAAGTTAATCTAAAACCTGTCAGATAATCATTGCACTTCTGACTGGCTTAGAAACTTAATCTTTCCTTTTCCTGAACTGTTATATGGGTATATTTTATAATAGTAGTATAATACTGCAATAATTGTTGTTCTCCTGGTGTACAGTAATTTTGGCAGCCATTCTTTGGTGTAAATGGCTATTTATTTGGAAAGTCAGGACCTGTCTGTGTGTTCTGTCTTAGTTTTAATTCTAGACATCATTTCTGCATAAGTAGATTTGCTGGTAGTGGTTAACAGTAGGGGGAGATAGCTCTCCTTGCAATAGGATCAAGCATCTCATTCAAGAGGCCTGTGGCACAAAGTTTATGTCAGATGTTAGTACTGATAAGGAGTCTTTGTGGCATAGGAATTGTTTCTGTTGTCCGGTATACACATCATGCTCAACTCTTTGTCTCATCTTTGCCCAGTGCTCTAGTAATTCTTTCAGAAATTCAGCCTAGCTTTGAAATGAAAAAAGGTGATGTATGGATGGATTTATAGACCATTCATTATATTAAATTTTCAAATAAGTCTTTTTTGTTTTTACAGTAACTTATTGCAAAATATAATGGTTTATGAGGGAAGACCAGGTTTGAACTGTTCACTTCAGCAAAGGAAACTGGTTGGATAAGCAAAAATGTTACTGACTGAAGGAATTGACTTATTTTTCTAAAACACAAGTTGGTAGTCAAACCCAATAGAATTATGAGAAGAACGCTTCCTTTGATTATGTACTGGTATGATACATTTCACAATAATACATTTCACAGGCTCCTCCGAGTTTCTTTAATTGTGATATACTTTGTATCAACTTCTTTTTAAAAATTAAATTTAAAATGTTTTAAAAATGACTTTTTACGCACTCTCCAATCAAATGCATGTTAGGTTTCCATCCAAAGCACTTGAGAAAATGAAATTCCTTGACGTAATTTACCGCAGAAATTGGGAGAGAATAAGGCAAGCATTTTCAAAAGTACACAGCAACTGCTGAGTGTACTTATTTAAATAGAGTACACCATAGGCAGTTGGAATTACAGTGAGAATCTAGATAAGCACATTAATTGTCTAAAATTAATGTAAACTGCTTTGAGAACTTTGGCTGAAGAGCAGTATACAAATATCTATAGTAGTTGTAGTAAAATAAAATTTGTCCAGGAGAAAAAAACTGACATGATTGTGGGAAGCCAGGAATCAAGTGTGTGCAATTTGTAATTAGCACAGGGAGTTGTTTCATCTGCAGAGGGACATTACAAGGTGGTGGGGAAATAGATCTGCCTGATAAATCATTTGCGCTCTTTCATGCAGTGCTTGCCTATTACTGCTGCCTAAGGTGAGGCAGGTGTCTTAGATTATTGAAAAGGAAGTAAGCGTGTCTGTAGACATTGAGTGGTACCATGCCTCCAAACAGTGTTCCCTAGATCTTAGCTTTACCCTGACTGGTATATGTAATACAAGAAAGCTAAGAATATTGTTTTCATTGAAGAAGGGAAGTTAGATATCCCTTTTATGGATGTTGAACAATAAGAGCCACTAAAGAAAGGAGGTTTGCAACAGTAAGGTTCCCATGTGAGTGATGCACGTAAAACTGAGGAATGCTTAGCAAATTTGCTTGTAGCTCCTAACTTGAAGGAAAAGCTGTGTGTTAAAAACAGACCCATGCATACTGGGACAATCTTCTCCAGTACTTCTTGCCACCCACCCCCACCCAATAGGAAGATAAAAATTTGATAGCATACACACTGCAGCCTTGGTGTCTATTACATGTGTGAGGTTCTGAGTAGGGATGAGCATGAGTCATTATTTGAACAGCAATTCACAGTGCAGCCCAGGCACCTTTAAAAGGAAGGAGAGCAGGACCATACCTACTCTGCTGATGCTCACTGAACCTTCCTGTTTTGGTTGTGCTCCCCGCAGCTGTCAGCCGGGGGGCAGCTGTGATCCAAAATAACAACTGTGCTAGTGGAGAATGCACGCAGAGTGGTGTGCTAAAGTGCCTCATAACTTTATTTTTGGTGTCACTTGGGAGAGACACCAAATGCATGAACTGTGGACATATAGTGCTCTTTTTAATATTTAATCTTGCATTCTTAGCCTGTAAATTCATGGTCAGTGCCTATAATTTTAGTTTTAGAAAAAGCTTTAGAAACGGACAGCAAACCTCCACAAACTCTTTTTGAGATAGAGGTCCTTTTGAGTGCAGCCCATTATCAGATGTAGATCTCTGACTTTATAAAATACCACATAGCACAATGTATTTGTATTTACACCAGTTTGTAAGTTCTGTCTCTGTTTGTAGCATAAGACTTGGCTAATGGCAGAGTCCACTAATCTGTTTAGGGAATAATACTTCATGTTGGGACATGCCTTTTCCCTGGACCAAAAATAAATGTCTCATTATCTCCCCTCACAACCTTTGCCCATCTTATGCTTCTGATTTCGAGATCAGTGTCAAGCCTGTCATCATTGATTGGCTTGGGTCATGGGCCCTCATCTGTCCATTCGGTGCACATCAGATCAAGGTGAGCTGCAGTGCAGGTTGCTGTAACTGCGGTGCCTGAAGCTGCCCCATATTCAAAGTGGTGTTGCAACTGGATTAAGATAATAAAACATATGTTCCTTGTGGGGTGGTTCATCCTATGGTAACACCAGTTATGGTGTCAACTCAGCCAGCCTCTGAACTTCAGAAATTCTTTTCCTGCAGAATCAAGCCAATAGGTGCAGAGGAAGACATGGCACCCTGGCTTCACTCTCACAAATTTCCTTTGACCATATGGCAGAAGCTAGTTCACCCTCCTGGTCATGAGTTCCAGGGTTTGGTCTGAGAGTACATGGCATATCAACTTTGATGAAGCTAAACAGGTCTGGGTCTAGTCAGTGCCTAGGTGGGGTGATTATTAGGAACCCTGCACACTCCACATGAATTTCCATGATGGAAGGAAGGCGAAATATAAAGCATTACTGTGGCTGTGACTGTTTTTGTTATGTTGAGTTACTTAGTTGTTAGTTCATGAATATGTATGTATGTTGTGATATTTATTAACTTTTTATTATTAAAAGTTATGCTGTTAATTCACGAAGTTTAACATTCCCCATTCAGAATCAACCCTTCTACTTTGGTTTTTATCGGGGGAATAAATCCCTTGATGTGTTAGCCCATGGCATATTTCTTGTTACCACCTATCACTGCTGAGTCATGTATTTGCTATGAATTGTAAACTTCTGAGGGGTAGTTTGTTCTACCCTCCCTCTTCCCATCTGACCAGTGTCTAAAAGTGTTACAAGTTTGCTTGTGAGGTTTGGGGCATAGGCTTTCTCAGTCGCTTAAAGCTATGAAACTTGAAACAGTCCCATATTCATTGCAGAAAGCAAAGTGAAATGCTGATTTGTATTCAGAAGGATAGTACACAATGATTGGCAATGGGAGGAAGAGTGTGTAAATGCAGCCACCACATCATTTGCGTTGCTGCTCATATGCTGTAAAGAGCAGTAGGGTGCTATCCATGGTATCTCTTGGATGTATCTCATAAGATGGGAAAATAGCTCACACATGCCCTTGGGCTCTAGCTCAATGGTAGGGCATCTGCCTCCCATGCAGAAGGTCCCAGGTTCAGTCCCTGGCATCTCCAGGTAGGGCTGGGAAAGACTCCTACCTGAAACCTTGGAGACCCTCTGCTAGTCCATGTAGACAGTGTTGAGCTAGAAATGGTCTGACTCTATATAAGGCAGTTTCCTATGTTCTCATCAATTCTCCACCCACCTGTTGAATTTATTAGCAATATAGCCGGGTTTCTTAACCTTGGGCACCCAGATGTTGTTGGATTACAACTCCCATCATCCCAGATATGGCCTTTGTGGCTGAGGATGATGGGAGTTGTAGTCCAACAACATCTGGGGGCCCAAGTTTAAGAAACCCTGCAATATAGCATTGTTAATGTCAAACTGCTGTTCTGGGAAGAAAAATGATTGTCTCAACTTTTAACTGATTTTGTAATCCATCAGTGTGTATTTGAAGTGGGAGATGCATGGTTAGAATTCCACTTATGTCCTTAATCCTAGGCCTTTAGGTCTGGTAACTTAGTGGTGAGGGGAAAAGGTTCTGCAGATGCCAATAGACTCTCTTCTTCACTAAGCAACCAGAGTCCTTAGCTAATGGTTTAAGTGCTTATAGTAGCAGTTTTCAAGTTAGACTTATCTCCAACTTTCCGTGGCTGGGCAAGTTAATTGAGAAGTTGGTGAACTCCTAGCTCCAGGCTGTCTTGGAGGAAACGGATTTTCTGTACCCATTTCAGACTGGCTTTTGGGCAGGAGATTTTGGATGGAGATTGTAGGGGAATTATTATTATTACTATTACTATTTACATTTACAAACTGCCCCATCCAAAGGCTCTGGGTGGTGTACAACAATTTTTTAAAGAACACACACCATTTAAAACACAGTGCTAAAAACAATATAAAAACAATTAAAATCCATTTAAAACTAATTCATATACTTAAAAAAAACACAAATGGCAGTCTTGAGACAGTTCTTTAGTATTGAAGAATTACAAGAAATGTATTTATTTTAATTATTTAAAGAAAAGGTTACAAACAAATGTGAAAATTTTTGTATTGTTTTGATTGTTTTAATGTTTTTAGAATATTGTTTTAAAATTTTAAATTGCTTGCTTTTAAATTTTTTTTGTTTTTGTTTTGAATTAATGTTTTATTTTTAATCTTTTTGTAAACCGCCCAGAGACGTAAGTTTTGGGCGATGTAAAAATATGATAGAGAGAGAGAGAGAGAGAGAGAGAGAGAGAGAGAGATAGCAAGCCTACAGCTGTAGCTCATGGCTGAAGAGAGAGAGTAAAAGAAATCATCATCTCTGGAGAGACAAAATGGAGACTAACACTGGAAGAACAAAGAGGGGAGGAGTGTAGCACTTTTACCCATGACTCTAACACCCCCTCCCCCAGTGGTCACAATGAGACATTGCAACTGAGAATTAATACTCCCAGGGTCCTAGCTCCTACAGAGACTTGTTTTGGTCAGCCTAATGGATGATCTCCAATTGGGAACTAACAGAGGGATTGACTCTGTTGGTCTTTTTGGACATCTCAGTGACTTTCAATACAATCGACCATAGAATCCTTCTGGAGCGTCTGAAGGGGTTGGAGGTGGGAGGCACTGCTTTGCAGTAGCTCCGCTCCTACCTCTCAGGCTGGTTGCAGATGGTGTCCCTTGGAGACTGTTGTTCTTCAAAATCAGAACTTTTGTATGGTGTCCCTCAGGGCTCCATATTGTCTCCAATGTTGTTTAACATCTACATGATACAGCTGGGAGAGATCATCAGGAGATTTGGTGCAGAGTGTTATCAGTATGCCGATAACACCCAAAACTATTTCTCTATGTCAACTTCATCGGGAGAAGGCATAATCTCCCTAAGTACCTGCCTGAAGATGGTGATCAGCTGGATGAGGGATAACAAGCTGAATCCAGATAAGATGGAGGTATTTATTGTGTGGGGTCAGAACTTGGGAGATAAGTTTGATCTGCCTGTTCTGGATGGGGTAACACTTCCCCAGAAGGAAAAGGTATACAGTCTAAGGGTGCTTCTCGGTCCAAACCTCTCCCTGCTGTCTCAGCTGAAGCAGTTAGGGATGTGCACGGAACTGGTTCAGAGGCCCTTTACGGGCCTCCGGACTGGTTCGAACAACTGGTGGTTCGGCCAGTTTGCAGGCAGGTGCGTACAGGGGGAGGATGCCCTTATCCCTCCCACTGTGTTTCCCCCACCGGCGCTCCATTGAAAAAGTGCCAGTCAGGGTGGCAGCGTACCTCCCTGCCACCCTGGTGTCATCCTCAGCCGGAAGTACCTGGAAGTACTCGGTGCATGTTGTGCATGTCTGTGTGCACATCACACTCACATGCATGTGAGTGCACCATGCACACACATGCGCACCGGTTACTTCTGGGTACTTCGGGCCGAGGAGGACACCAGGGTGGTCGGGTGGTATGCTGCTACCCCAAGGGGCAGCATCTTTTTGAATGGAGTGCCAGTGGGGGAAACGTGGTCGGAGGAAACATGCCCTTAAAATATGCCCCCCCTGCCGGTTCCGTGCACATCCCTAGAGGCAGTGGCGAGAGGTGCTTTGTATCAGCTTTGGCTGATACACCAGCTGCGTCTATTTCTTGAGATGAACGACCTCAGAACAGTGGTATATCTTCTGGTAACCTTCAGACCTGACTACTGCAATGCACTCTCTGTGGGGCTGCCTTTGTACATAGTCCGGAAACTGCAGTTGGTACAGAATGAAGCAGCTAGGTTAGTCTCTGGGGCATCTTGGAGAGCCCATATTACTCCAGAATTGAAAGAGCTACACTGGCTGCCAATAAGTTTTCTGGAAAAATGCAAGGTGCTGGTTATAATCTATAAAGCCCAAAACAGCTTAAGCCTTGGGTATTTAAGAGAATGTCTTCTTCGCCATGAATCCCACCACACATTGAGATCATCAACCCCTGCTAACTTGGCAAAGAGGCACCTTTTAATGTGGTGATTCTCTTTATTTAGCAGGAGGAGAATAACTGGCTCTATCCACCCCCAGCACAGTACCTCCAGTAACTGTTGCTGGTGTCTATCTCATGTTTCTTTTTAGATTGTGAGCCCTTTGGGAGCAGAGTTCCATCTTATTTGTTTGTTATTTCTCTGTGTAAACAGCCCTGAGCCATTTTTGGAAGGGCGGTATAGAAATTGAATTAACAACAACAACAACCCCCAGTGAGGCACTACCTTGGTGTGGTTGTGGGGCATGCATGCTCTGAGGAAGGTGAGATCTAGGCCAGAGGTCCAATCATACTGGACAAGCCTCACCAGAGAAGCCAGACGAAGAGTTCCTCTCCCATCAACAATATGGTGAGATGTAACTTTAATAAATCTATACCAGATCGGTTGTCGCCCAGGTCAACAAGGACCGCGCCACGTGCTGGAGTCCCTGGACATCTGGTGGCAAGTGAGCTACAGGACTCAAGATCTTTAGTTGAGCAACCAGGGCTGGAGCCTGAAGGGTTACTGAAAGAAACGTCGCTTAACCGGAAAAAATATACAAAAAATGCCAACAAGGAAATCATTATCTGCTATTACAAGTCTAGTCCAACTAGAAGAGGTTATTTAAAAAGCATGTACCAAATTTGGAAAGAGAAGCATCCAGATACAGAAATAACAGAACAAAGGCTAGCAGACCAGAGAAGATTCATAATAAGAAATGAAGTATTCACAGAAGTTGAGCTGGAAGAACTACAAAGAGCAACACAAAGAACTACAAAGAGCAACACAGGCTCAAGATATGGAAGAAGAATTACCACCAACTGAAGAAGTTGCTCAGGCGCAGGTAGAAGAGGTGGTGTTGGAAATAGAGGATGCCACTGTTGCTGAATTGTTTCAAAATCAAAACCAGGCAACCACCCCTTTGCCTTCACCTCAAAAACCCAAATGCCGTTTAACAGAAAAGCAACAAGAACTAAAGCAAAAAATAACTGAGCACATGAACCGAACAACCACCAGGGTTCAACTTCCAGCTCTAAAAACAGTTGCCAAAAAACAACTTGCTCAGGCATTAAAAGATGTCAATGCTGCACTTGCAGAAATAACAACCAATAATTTGCAAGAAACAAACCAACTAATGTACAGTGCAGCAACAGTAACAACCCAAGAGCTCGGATATAAGATCAGTGGACCTGTCAAAAAAGAAAGTAGTACATCACCTAAATGGAAGATTAGATTAGAAAATAAAATCTCCAGGCTTAGATCAGATGCTAGTAAATTGAAAGATATGAAAGACAAGAAGCTGAAGAATGAAAACACTAAACAGTATCTGATCCAAAAATACCAACTAGATTCAAGGAAAATTAGAGAAGTCCTGGAAATAATAAAGCAGCAAATAACAGCAGCTTCAAAGAAGATTAGCAGATACGAAGCCAGAATTACACAACACAGGCAGAATCTCCAATTCCAGTCGAATCAGAGACGTTTCTACCAAAGCATAGAAGGAGAAACTGCAAGAAACATAGAAACACCAAATAAAGAAGAAACAGTGCAATTCTGGGGGAAATTATGGGACAACCCAATAGATTATAATAAAAAAGCAGGCTGGGTGAAAGGGGTCGAAAAATGTAACCAACAAATGCAAGATCTAATAACACCAGAATTAATAAGTGAAAGAGCAAAGAAAATTAAAAATTGAACTGCACCAGGCGATGATCAACTGCATAGCTTTTGGCTTAAACACCTAACAAGCCTTCATAAACAACTGTCAAAACAGTTCAATCACATTTTGCAAGGAGGTGATATTGAACAATATTGAACAATGATAATGAACAACTGGGGAAACTCATCTCATCATGAAAGACCCAGCAAAAGGTGCAGTTCCAAGTAATTGTAGACCGATAACCTGCCTGCCAACCATGTTCAAATTATTAACTGGAATAATAGCAGATGAAGTGATGCAACACTTATTAACTAACAAACAGCTTCCAGTTGAACAGAAAGGAAATTCCTCAAACACCAGAGGCACAAAGGTCAAGCTGCTGATTGACAAAATGATTTTAAAAAACTGTAAGAGAAGAAAAATATATCTAAGTGTTGCATGGATCGACTACAAGAAAGCCTTCGATTCATTGCCTCACACATGGATACTAAAATGTTTAGAAACAACTGGTGTCAGCAAAAACATTCAGATATTTATTTAAAAAGGAATGAGCATGTGGAGTACACAGTTAACAATCAATGGCGAGACACTTGGACAGGTTAGCATTAGAAGAGGTATTTTCCAAGGGGACTCACTATCCCCTCTGTTTTTTGTAATCGCCATAACTCCACTTTTACAAATACTAAACAAAACAGGCCTGGGATACCAAACATCTAAAATATCCAGTAAAATCAACCATCTGCTGTACGTGGACGATCTGAAGTTGTATGGAAAGTCCCAGTCAGAAATCGAATCACTGCTAAACACTGTCCGTATATTCAGTAGCGATATAGCAATGGAGTTTGGACTAGACAAGTGTGCTGCATTAATAATGAACAGAGGGAAAATAAGAAAAACAGAAGGAATAGAACTGCCCAATGGAAGCAAGATCAAGAACCTGGAAGAGAAAGAACCTTACAAATACTTGGGCATTCTCCAGGTTGATAACATCACACACACTGAATTTAAAATAAAAATGGGAAGTGAATACATCAGGAGAGTTAGAAAAATCCTCAAGTCCAAACTCAATGGCGGGAACACCATACAAGCCATAAACACCTGGGCTATACCTGTTATCAGATACACTGCAGGAATAATAGACTGGACCCAGGCAGAGCTAGAGACGCTAGATCGTAAGACCAGGAAAATAATGACCATCAATCATGCTCTGCACCCCCGCAGTGATGTCGATAGGCTCTACCTCCCTCGCAGCTCCGGTGGAAGAGGAATGCTGCAAGTCCATCAAACAGTAGAGGAGGAGAAAAGAGGCCTTGAGGAATATATAAGGGACAGTGAAGAAGATGCACTTCAAATGGTCAATAACGAGAAACTATTCAACACCAATGAAAGAAAGCAGGCCTACAAGAAAGAACAAGTCAAGAACCGAGCAGAAAAATGGAAAAATAAGCCACTGCATGGTCAATATTTGCACAATATAACTGGACAATTAAACATCACCAAGACCAGGCAATGGCTTAGGAATGGCAACTTGAAGAAAGAAAATGAGGGTTTAATACCAAGAACAGGCACTAAGAACAAATGCAATAAGAGCAAAAGTAGAAAAGTCAACAACAAACAGCAAGTGCCGCCTTTGTAAAGAAGCAGATGAAACCGTGGACCACCTAATCAGCTGTTGTAAAAAGGTTGCACAGACTGACTACAAACAAAGGCATGACAAGGTAGCAGGGATGATACACTGGAACATCTACAAAAAATACAAGCTACCTGTAGCCAAAGACTGGTGGGACCATACAATTGAAAAAGCTTTCAAAAATGAAGATGTAAAAATATTATGGGACTTCCGACTACAAACAGACAAACATCTGCCACACAATACACCAGATATCACTGTAGTCGAGAAGAAAGAAAAACAAGTCAAAATAATCGACATAGCAATACCAGGGGATAGCAGAATAGAAGAAAAAGAAATAGGAAAAAAAATCACCAAATACAAAGAGTTACAAATTGAAATTGAAAGGCTGTGGCAGAAGACCCAAATAATCCCAGTGTTAATTGGCGCCCTGGGTGCAGTTCCAAAACACCTTGAAGAGCACCTCAACACCACAGGGGCCACAGAAATTACCATCAACCAATGAAGAAAAGCAACTTTACTGGGAACAGCCTATATTCTGCGACAATATCTATAACAATTGACAATAAAATCCAGCCATCCCAGGTCCTTGGGAGGACTCGATGTCTGGATAAAACAAACCAGTCAATAACACCTGTCTGTCTAAATTAATAATAATAAAAAATCCGGAGAGGTTCATCTGCAGCTGCCACTGGTGTCTGGTGTCTACTCAGGGACGGGCCTTGTCCGATGCTGCCCCAGGGCTTTGGAATGTGCTCCCTGCTGAAATGAGAGCCCCCCCCATCTTTGACAACTTTTTAAAAGGCAGTTGATACATTTGTTTGCCCAGGCTTTTAACTAGATATTGTTTTAATGGTTTTTAACATTGTTTTAAATTATTATTATAAACCGCCTGGAGACATAAGTTTTTTTCAGGGTTACAAATATATTAAATTAATAAGAATGAGAAGATGGAGGAGGAGGAGCAATTCCTCTGATATTAACAATCTCGATCCAGGATACCCAACCAGCAGAGTGGACAGGACTTGGTAAGATCCTGGCACTTGGGCTCGCCCAATCTCTCTACTGTTGAACCAGCCACTGACTGAATCAGTGACAAGTATTCTGGTGCAACAGACCCATCCTGGCTGAGACAGGTGGGGTGTCTACCGTTGCCTGCTCAAGTGCCTTGGCTTCACTACACAATGGCATGTGAATCATGTATGGGCTTCAGAGTCCCATCCCCCCCACTCACATACTAGCCTGGATGGACTTTTAGCCAGGTGCACAGGCAAAGGTCGCCCTGGGGGATGTGCATCACAGGATGTTCTTCTAGCAGTCCTATCTACCTCTCCCAATTCTGGAGCAAATATACCACCTGAGCATATTCAACTTCCCTGGCATATCCCTCTTCACCGGTGGTTGTGGTGATGATGATAATGATGATGAATTCGATTTCTATACCACACTTCCAAAAATGGCACAGGGCAGTTTACACAGAGAAATAACAAACAAATAGGGGTTCCCCATTCCTCATGTGCAGACTCTCTCACCAGGACCAAAGCCATGACAGGTAGGTTACTCACCAGAGTCACTGCCCCAACCACTGCTCTTTCTTTGAATCAGGACCTCTATTTGCAGAGGGTGGCCATCACTACCTGAAACTGTTGATTCAGATCGTCCTACCTACATCTCACACCTTTAGCTCTACTCAAGAGCTTTCCTCCCTTTCAGCAAAAACATGCCATTATAGTCCAAACTATGTCCTACTTGATGACTCCGAAGCCTGCTCATGTCCAAGACACATATTCAACACATACCAACTACCTGTGCAAACGCAAGTATTTCCATTAGCAGCAAGGTCAACTAGCACTGCACGCATTTGAGATCTCACCCAGATTCCAACTGGAAGAACACAAAATGGTCTGTCTGTACACACACACACACACACACACACACACACACACACACACACACACACACACACACACACTTTACATTCTAAAACCCCACACAATCAAATAAGGTTCACACAAATTACATTGTATAATGCATTGCTCTAACTGCAATGATAATTCAAAATTATCATTTTGAATATGTTCCCATCTACACACTCTTCTTCCAAGGAGTCTGATCAGTGTTCCTGGGCATTATCCCATTTTTTTCCTCTTATAGTAACCTTGTGAAGTAGATTAGACTCTGCCTTTCTATGTGTTCTGCATTGACTGAGTTTGCAAAATCTATTGTACTGATGAGCTGAATGAGTGGCAGCATCCTTCATTGTAAATCCTGGAGAGAGTATTAGCTAACAAGATTGTGATCTGCTGTAGTGCATATTGCGTTTTCTTCTTTTTTCTTGTGTACCACAAATGGAGACATTTGTTGCTTGTGTGTGTTACACATTTTAAAGTGGTTGCTTTGAACATTATGAAACGGCAACAAGGATCTGACCTGAAAGTGTACAGAGAGATCATTCAGAGTTCAAAGCTGTTAGTTCATCCATAATTCAGATGATGTGATCACAGGGTTGGTAACTTAGGTGGTATTTAAAATAACTCTATTCCTCTTGAGTCTCAGGGCAGAGTTGTAACTGCCTTTAAGCATGCTAGGGGGTGGAGCTGAAGATGCCATTGGGGCTGTGCTTCCAATTTCCGACAGGCTTAATTTTTAATAGTAACAGAATGTACTCTGTGTGTGTATGTGTATATGTATGTGTGTGTGTGTGTGTGTGTGTATATGAATGATAGTGCATAAAACATTTATTAGTTAAAGCATTCACAGATATACCAAGTGTTTGTGATATATCAATCACTGTTTTGCATATGTAATGTACATTTTCCAAGGTCGATGGTATTGTAAAAGCAACTTTTCTGGAACACTTGTAGAAAAGGGCCTTCTGACAAAAGAAGCACAAGGATGGCAAAAACTTCAAAGAGCTCCCTGCATTATACTTTCTGCTTTAGAATGATTGGCTCTAGGGCTGTCAGTCCCCCCACCCCCACCCCCGCTGAGTCCCCGGCTCTCCCTCCCACACCCTGTCCTTTCTTCTTGCATTTTAAGAATAGCACAATTTCAGCTGTCGATCTAGAAGTCGCAGCTCATCGCCTGAAGGTGTGGGATAGATTGCTCTTTTTGTGTGTGTTTTTCTTGACAAGTGTACTTTGTAACTTTTATTCAGTCCTGATTACATAAAATGGAGCTTAATGGATTAGCTTGGAAACCTGAATAATTAGAGGTCACATAGCCTTAGAAAAGGGTGGCAGGCTGCAGATGTGGGGGAGTCTTAAAGGTTGGATAGGTAGTTTTTCTGATCTTTACTTTTCAGAGTGACTTTTGTTCTATGCAGTTTTGGTTCTTGTTTCTGTTAAGTCATTATAGCAGCTCAGTGGATCCTGAAGAGCAACTGAAGTTTCCAGGAATAATATTAATACAAAAAGCTAGCAACAGTATAAATCTAGCACTCCTTTCAAAGGGAAAGCTTTCTCCTCATCCTCTTGTTAAGTACTCTATGCATTGTTATGTAAAATAACTGGGAAAAGGTTACCAACTAATGAGACTTAATACTACCAAACATTAACTTATCAGTTCTTCTCATCTCTACAAGACACTCATTAATTTAACCTTCATCATTATATAGGTGGTTTGGAATGAACACCATGATCCTCCATTGCTCCTGCAATAATAATATGCAGTGGATAATGCTGTTGCCCTATTAGATATACAGCTAAGAGTCTGATGCATGGCATGTATGACCTGAAGTAACTTCAGCAGTCTCAGGTAGCAAACCTACAAATAGAATTTTTCTTCAATTAGAGATGGAGTAGAAGCAAAATTCCACATCTCAAGGATTGTGATGTAGGTTGCTATTTGAAATGCAAACGCATACATAAGTTGTTTCTTTAAATAGTCTCTTTCCTATGCAAAGTCCCACGGTGTGACTAATTTGAATATGTGGGAACCTTTCAACCTGACTGCTTTTCAGATTCTTACATTTTCTTGCCAATTTATCTTATTTTCACTTAGGTAATACAAACTGTTTTTGTATCAGCTTTCCAGTATAGCATACCAAGTTATGCTCTCATGCTATTGTTTTTCTCAACAATCTTTTTCAGTTTGAACGTTGTCAGTGTAACTTGACTATATGATGCAAAAATTATGCATCCAACAGGAGTTTCATACTATGCATGTGGCTAGAGAGTGGACATGATGTCTATATTTTGGAGTCCTTAACTAATGAGCAACAGAGGGGACATTCTTCCGAACATAATTACTAGGCCTGAGCGAAGTTAAAGCTGATGCAGCCCCCTGGCACAGCATGGAGGTGACCATTCCCACTATATACACTTCCACACAGTGCTGTGTTCTTTCCAGTCTTTGTGGGACTTATTTAAGAGGGGGGGGGGAAAGCCCTGATGAGCCCAGGCACCATCATGGAACGTGTGCACAGAGCACTGGAAAATGTAGCCTTCACCAGTGCTCTCTTCTCTAGAGTCTATATGTTTGCTTGGAAGGAGTGTATATTTAGGTATCATTGCCATACAGAAACTGTTGGTCAGTACATCAAATTAATCATAGACTGCTAAAACGGTACAAATATGAGCCCATATGCAGAGATTTTCAAGGTTGATGTTACCCATACTGAATCAAAGTGAAAGGGTGGATAATAAATGTAATGATTCAGAACAGTGTAACTGGGCTTTAAGTTGGGAATACTTGCAAGATTTTAAATAAACGAGAGGACCAGATCTTTGCATGATTAGGATATGTATTGAATGATGACGATACGTTGCATAAAGATACCTTTACAGAAGAAATAGGGAGCCTTGGATCTGGGAGGTGGACTTGGACCAGAAAGACTCATATCCTTCCTTGGACATTGTGTGGCTCTAGAGAAATTGCTGTCTCTCAGTCTGTTTCCCAGTTAGCCCCTGCTAACTGAGCAAAGAGGCACCTTTCAAAATGGTGATTCTCTTTAGCAGGGGGAGAGCAACTGGCCCTGTCTAGCCCCAGCACAGCATCCCGCCAGTGGCTGTTGCTGGTGTCTACTTTGTTTCTTTTTAGACTGTGAGCCCTTTGGGGACAGGGTTCCATCTTATTACTTTATTATTTTTTCTCTGTGTAAACCACTTTGGGAACTTTAGTTGAAAAGCAGTATATAAATATTTGTATGTATGTATGTTTATGCACTGAAACAGCTTTAAAAACTTAAGAAGGGAAACTGTGATAAAGATTTAGCAGCTGTTCTTGGTAATTCTGCTTGGGAGTATCAGAAGAACTCCCAAGCAACTAAACGCCACTCCTCTTTAGACTGGCAAATGTTGGTGGAGCACATTGTAGAAGGGAGGCTTGGCATCAATACACATCCTCTTCCTCCCCCAGGAACCCCAGCACCCCAACCAGATCCACTGCTGATGGTGCCCTTGAGTTTCCTGGAGTGGATGAAGCCTGGCTGCCATTTCTTCCCACAGTGACTCTGATGTAGTGTCATTCTGGGGCGTTGTGAACCAAAAGTGGGAGTCACGATTCCCCACCACCACCCATGACAGTGCATATATAATCACTGTGGGGAATGCTTATTTAAGGCATTTTTGGGCAGGGTTGGGAGAGTGGCCAACAGCCACTAAGAGAAACAAAAAAGCCTGTTGCTGCTTCCCCCATGGGGGTTGCCTAACACATAGGAGAGGGCCCACTGAAGGGCTTCTTACCTAGGGCCTTCTCAAAGCAGAAGTCAGCCTTAATATATTGTTTGTGGTATCAGCATGTAAAGATTAGGTACTATTACATGTCTTCCTTCACATTTTACATGTTTACAGTGGCTTGCCTCATTAATATGGAAAAAGCCACTGATGTTTTTATCAGAGACCCAGACTTGTTAAGAGGCAGAGATCCAATGTCCTAACCCCAAACTCTTCCCCAAGTTTCTCTTTGAGAACTTTGCCAGAGAACTGTCATTGGACCTACGTGGAGAGGAGATCCTTTGTGCCAGACTGAAAGAGACTTGGTCTGTTTTTCAGAAACCACACTTCCCAAATCGCCAAAAAACACTAACCCCTTTCTCCCTGGGAGGAGGGAGATAACTGGTTTGTTTGTTTGTTTGTTTGTTTGTTTAACATTTTATATCCCGCTCTTCCTCCAAGAAGCCCGGAGCGGTGTGCTACATACTTAGGTTTCTCTTCACAACTACCCTGTGAAGTAGGTTAGGCTGAGAGAGAGTGAATGGCCCAGAGTCACCCAGCTAGTTTCATAGCTGAATGGGGATTTGAACTCGGGTCTCCCCGGTCCTAGTCCAGCACTCTAGCCACTACACCACGCTGGTTGGGTGGTAGTAGTAAAGGATGTTTGGGGACTAAAAGAAGCATTTTTGTTACACATTATTCTCCAGTCATTGTGTAAAGGTCGCAAATAATAGGGAAAAGAATTTTTATTGGGTTGTGGTCGGAACAAATTAAACAGGATGGTGTTTAATAGATTATGACTGGATAATTTCAAGTACTCTCTTTGTGGAGGAACCAACTCCAGTAGGTAATAATGATGCAAATCCTCCAAACAATCTGTAGAAAGGATGCGACACCTGTATTCTCGGAGGCAAATACAAACACTAATGAACAGAAATACATGGCTTAGCTAAAAATAAACAAAAAGGAAACAGAAATCTATGCTTAATTTTCCACACACAAGCTGTTCAAACAGTTAGGCATAATGATAGAATGTAGTGTGTGTCAACAGAAATGGCCTCCCCCCGCTTTTTTTTTTTTTTTTTTTTTGCATGGTTAAAACTTGGCAGCAGACTTAGTAGTTTGAATGGTAGTGTTGCTGAAAGGAAGGTTTGGAGGTAAATACCTTAGAGTAGTGTTGGGGGGTTTTTGGTGGGGGGTGGTGATAGTTTTTTGTTGGTTTTTGAAGGGGAGGGAGGAACCTGAAAAATTACAGACAAGTGTCGTTTGATCTGAAAATTGCAGGTAACCATTCTAGGCTGGTGAGCAATCCTTGATCACCCCTGCTAACTGAGCAAAGGAGGCATATTTTAAAGAGGGGGTTCTCTTATATTCAGCAGAGAGAAAGCAACTTTCCCTATCCAACCACAGGACAGCATACCTACCTTATGTTTCTTTTTAGATTGTGAGCCTTTTTGAGATATTAAGCTATATCTATTTATTATTTCTATATGTAAACCACTTTTGTTGAAAATCAATATATAAATATTTGTAGTAGTAGATCAAGGAGAAATCGATGGTAGTAGTATTACTTAACCATGATTGACAGGTTAAGATAATAACCAGCATCTTCAGCTTACATGTAGCGTTGGTTGGTTGTTTAACAGAAGCTTTTCAACAAGACTTTTAGCAGTATATTTTCCCCCATCCAGATCCTTTAAAACTTATCCTTAATATGATGGCACATATGATGGCACATATGATGATGCCCTAATAAACTAGAAGGACTTGTCTTTGGAAGGCAGAAAGGGCTAAACTCCATGGTATAATTTTTCTGAATTCTATTCTCCATACCAAAGATGCTGGCATAGAACAGTAGCAATAAATATTTCACGTTATCCAAGATTAAACTACCCTGATACACTTGTAAATTGAAGTGGCTGCTGTTGATGTTTAAGGTTGATTTTTAAAAGACATTTTTGTCAGCACTGACATCTACTAGATAAATTTGTGACTGGCAAGATGAACGCTATGCATTTAATGTTGTTGGTGGGGGAAATAGTTCCTCTTACCCTTAAAATTAAATTTATGTACAGCTTTCAGCCACATAGAATGCTGTATATTCTGGCATCATCTTTATTCTCATATATCGGAGCTCCTGCCAGAATTATCCACTGAATAAAAAAATTGAATTAAAAGATAATAAATTGCAGGAGGATTTGGGCAACAAACAGATAAAGCAGTCTTTCTTCTCCGAGACTTCAATTTTTGAGAACAGCCTGGGGCAGTGAGTGAAATTGGTTTATTAGTTTCACTTTGGTCACTGGCTAACATCATTCCACATCCCAAAAATGCCACGTTTAATTCTGCCTGATTTGGAATAATTGACCGATCAGGAGCAAAACCCATGAAGTGAGCTTTAAATTACATTGTACCCCTAAGGGAGTGTATTGGTTGAGAGGAATGCCAGTGTAGGTGTAATATAACTTTACCAATCTCTGCACTACATTTGGCTGTAGAAAGTGTTATGTTCTGATGCAGAACTTCTCATGGATAAAAATAAGTAACATATAAATCGTGTGGTGCTTTGACAAGTTCATTTTGGAGTAAATAAGCAACCTATCATGGACGTAGAATTCATGCGTGTGTATTCACTTCCCTTGTTACAACTGTACACATTCATCTTCATTGTATGGCATTGTCAGAGGCGTAACTAGGGAAAACGGCGCCCGGGGCAAGCACTGAAATGGCGCCCCACGGCGCCCCCCGCCCCCCCCAACATACATCTGACTAACACACAAACTAAATACTGGACTAGGACCGGGGAGACCCGAGTTCAAATCCCCATTCAGCCATGAAACTAGCTGGGTGACTCTGGGCCAGTCACTTCTCTCTCAGCCTAACCTGCTTCACACGGTTGTTGTGAAAGAGAAACTCAAGTGTGTAGTACACCGCTCTGGGCTCCTTGGAGGAAGAGCGGGATATAAATGTAATAATAATAATAATAATAATAATAATAATATAAAGGGGCTGTGTCTGATGTACTACAATGTTGCACTTTGGACATCTATTGCTGTAGAAGTGTCTAACTATGCAGTTTTTAGAAACTGTAAGAAGATAAATGATTTGGTATTCACATACTATTACAAAGTATTATTCAGTCATCAAATATAATTCAGAATATGCAATACATGTTGGCTAGAATGCCATGCAAAAACAAGAAAAAATAATTAAGATAATAAGCAAATCTGATACTGGGTTCAGAACAACAGTTTGTTAGCAGTTTTAGGAAGGCTGTCTTTTAATAATGATATTCCACAACCCACAAGTGGAAGGCAACATAGGCCTTATAAGTAGCAATACACCAGTCACCTGTCCTGATTTTCATAAAATAGATTTGACAGTGCTTCAGCAAGTCCTGCAAGGAGGTACATTGCAGAGGAAAGAACATGCACACACCTTTTCTCTTACGATCTTGATTCCATTTTCCTCTCCACAGCAAGATGTTTCTTAGTGGTGAAAAGAATACTAACCTCCAAAATTGCTCAAGGGGTCTTTTATATGTCATATTTACAACTATGTCTCACTAAAGTTTGGAATACATGTACCTTACTTAGTGGTACAGTTAGTCAAACAATCTTTGGTCTCCCTAAATGGATCAAGCATCTATTTGCCTACCACAGGGTGGACTGAAGGGGATGCAATCGAGCTAGACACAATTAAGTTGGAATTCTAAGTACATGCACCAGGAAGTTCAATACTTAGGGCTTCCTAAGCTCCCCCTCGGCTGACTTTCCCCAAATCTCCCTGGGATGATACAGGGACACATATTTTTTTTAAAAATACCCTCTCCCTTCAAACACGGCACCTCCCCAAGGAGATGAGCACATCTGGGAAGCACAAGACAAGACCCTTTTTAGTGACGACGAGAGGGTGGGGTTTTGAAAACTACATGTAAACATAGTGAGGATCCGTGCCTTGGAGCTGGGCTTTTATTGCACTGCAGTGCCAGGAAGAACCAGATCAGTCATTTTTATGGTGCAGCAAGCAGCCAAGGAAGCGAGCTTTGTTTAGAGAGCGGATTTGGGGCGTTAGCATGTAAAATCCTGGGAATCCATGCCTCAGATTTAGGTTTTGCAGCACTGAAGTGCGGGATAACCATGCAATGATGGCAGCCATATGCAAGACACCTTTAGCAGCTAGTTGCCTTGGTCCGGTTTCAATTTTTAAGAGAACCATGCAGAATCTTTTTATATTTTTCTCCCTCTGCCAAAACAACACTCAAAGCTGAAGCAGACAAAGGAAGCTGTCCAGATTCTGAGACACAAGAAGAGCTCCTCACCCCCTCCCAGTATTGCATTCTCCCCCCCTTACCAGCATTTGCAAACGATGGAATTCAAACGCTCCCCGTGCCGCCGCTTCCCGGGGCTGGGGCGGCGAGGCGAGCGGCACGTCCTGCCTTTCCCCTTCCTTCCTTCACTTCCCAACTTCAAAACCACGTTCACTTGACCAATACCATGTATAAACCAGCAAGACTTAAACTTCTCTAGATTTCCCCCGCCTCTCTCTTTCAGTCTCTTCTAGCACACCGGAAAGCACCCATTGGCCGTCTGCGTTTTAGCGCGCCGAACGGAACGGGCAGAGCACGCGCTGATTGGTGGCAACTTGGCACTGCTCAGCCCACTGAGCCGGACCCAACGAGCACCACCTCGCTTCTCACCTCCTTCCTCCAGTGCCGCCGCTTTGTGCATTCAAAGCCCCTACAAAGACTTTCTTCCTGCCATTAACCGCTTGAGAGACACCAAACTCCCAACTCTACCTTGCCTCCCATTCAATCCCCCCGGCCACACACACTTCCTCCATTCTGTTCTGCTCATTTTTCTTTGTTCTTCGCTCCCCAAACCCAGACTTGCGGTCCCTCACCCCGCACAAAACCCCTTTGCCTTTCCCAACTATCCTTTATATGCATTGATTTTTTTTTAACCAAAAAACAACCAAAACCAAAACCAAGAAACCCTCGTCCCAACCTTCGTTTTAAAAAACCCGGAATGTCTTCCTCGGCTTCCCCCTGCCCTTAGCTTCCCCCAAACTCTTTGTCTTACAGGTAAAAACCAGAGTAACCCGCAGCAGCTGCTCCTGGGTAGGCTTCTTTCCTTCTCAGACCAAATGCAGACAAATAGAGGGAAAGGCAGAGTTACCTTCCAAAGCAGTTGATTGCGAACAAGCAGAGGTGGAGGAGGCAACAAATCCCAGCATGCTGCTAATCCAGAGAGGTGCCCCAGTAGCCGCATGCAAGTCCTCTGCTTGGCTCCTGCTTCCTCGTAGCCCCCCCTCCGGCGGCGGCGGTGGCGGCGGCGAACACCTGATTCCAGGTGGCTTCAGGCGCTCCCGGAAAAACGAAGCACCCCGCGAGCTTTGCCTGCACTGGCAAGCGGAAGACGGCGGCAAGGGAATCCGAGGCATACACTGATTGTTTAGATTGAGCTCCCGCTAGGGACAGAAGCGGGCGGAAAGATTGGTAGCAGAAAGAGTGGGCGTGGCTCTGCGCAAGCGGTGGGGGGTGAGCTCAGGCGCGAAATGCTGGGATTGGTTAAGCCACGCGGGATGGCTCGCGGTGATTGGAGACGGCGCGGTTCTGTCGTTAAGCGCGCAGTGTAGGCTCAGTGGTTGTTGGTGACGCCGCTGCCCAGTGCCGGAGATTAGCGGGGGGGGGGGCGCCGGGACCGGGGACACACAAAAATCACCAAAAAAAAATAAATTAATTAAAAAATAAATTAAAAAATTCGGCAAAGGCAGGGGATCGGCGGGGTCACGTTTTGGTGCCCCCTGCCAAGTGGCGCCCGGGTCACATGCCCCCCCTGCCCCCCTATCGTTACGCCCCTGGGCATTGTTGCCAATTACGATTTTCCATATTATTGATTTGGTGTAATACTAATGCAATTTCCTGGGGAAAGCAGTTCTATAGAACTACTGCTGGTATACAGTGTCTTTCTCTCTCCTTTCCTTGATGATATTTTTCAGTGATATTACATTTTAAAAGATGGGGGAGAGGAAGCTCTGTAGAGCTGATCATTTGATAAATGTACAAGACAGATCATGGATTCTGGCTTGCAACAAAGGAGACAGCGGGTATGTGGGAAACACAAGCTCAATTCAGGCATCATGTCAAACCATGGCTTGTACTAACCATAGTTTAGAGACCAAACCCTAGCTGCCAAACATGCATCAGGCAATTCATGCATTAGAACTGCATTTCATTTCATTTCCTTTCAGCACTCAGCTTCATACATTCATTCACTCCCATCTCCCTAAGGAAGTTTAAAGAAATACAATTTGGCATGACGAAACCTCAGTATTCTGGATGATATATGCTGATTTTAAAAAATACATTAGGACTCTTGTGCAGAAGGCTTTTCCGTTAAATAAGTTGGAGGTAGAGTGGAATAAATCCTTCTTGGTGATGGCCCAGTGTTTTGGAATATGCTGCCTAGAAAGGTCTGCAGAGTCACTGGTAGTACCAGAAAAAGGAATTTGAGGAGAGAGACACTGAAGGGGCAAAGTGCATTTAGGGGTGGAAGAGTTGAGGCCCATGTTAGGTTTCTGAAATAGAAGTAAAGTAAAGGTAAAGTGTGCTGTTGAGTGGGTGTCAACTCCTGGTGCCCACAGAGCCCTGTGGTTGTCTTTGGTAGAATACAGGAGGGGTTTACCATTGTCTCCTTCTGCACAGTATGAGATGATGCCTTTCAGCATCTTCCTATATCGCTGCTGCCCAATATAGTACCAGCGGGGATTCGAATCGGCAACCTTCTGCTTGTTAGTCAAGCATTTCCCTGCTGCGCCATTAGGTGGTAGTGGCAGTAAATTACTTGTAAGAGAGGAGGCTTGCTCCTACCCCGGAGCCACCTGTGTGCAGGGTTGGTCTTACAGCTTTTTAGAAACGTCCCTGTTTGAATACGGTTTTTCAGATGCTTTGTATACACCATGTATCACGGTGTCTTGACTATTTTGTGTTTTTAAGTGTTGGCCGAGGAGACTTTTTAGTGATGATTGGTTGTTTAGTAAGACACCTTGACTCTGTTCATTAAGGTAGCTTATGAATATATTTTTTGTTTGGATGTGTAGGTCATTATTTTATGGGGAAATAAAATTTACTTAAAATAGTTTTGTGCAGATTTGCATTATAAAACATAACTTCTTTGTCATATCCAGTGTTCGAACTTGTGTTACCACGCTTGTTCAATGCGTGGTTCAATGCATCAACATTGATGCTCTGGAATTTCTAGGATCGAACACATTCTTGAACAAAAGTTAATTATCTTAAAAATCCAGATCTGTTAACTGCTCTTTCTAAGCATGGCACAACCTCAAATCCCAGTAATAGTTGATAAAAACAAAAAGCTGCATGTGCTTTACAGCTTTTTCTTGTATTTTCATTGATAAATATTATGGGGACTTGGAGATTAAACACTCAGGCTTCAACGTTTGGTAGCACTTTATTTTTTAAATAGTGCACATGCTAGTAAATATTTCACATAGAAGACTGAAAGTAGTGTGACCTTTTTTAAATAAAAGAAATGGGGTAGAAGGTATGTGTGATGGCTTTTGGCAAATGCTGTAAGAATGCTTTCGAATCAGATGAGAAATGCTTAATTCTGCAATTGAGCTGTGGTATTAATTCATTAGGGTAGTTGGCACTGACCCTGTTCTTCAGGCATTGTCTTTCAGGATAAAGCAAAAATAACTAGAAGATAAAATCAATACTATTTTCTCCCTTTATATTTGACTAAAAATAAAAGGGTAGCCAGATCAATAAAAAGGTAATGATCTGTAGTTGAAATATATCTATTAACAGCCAACTGCACATTGGTGCAATCTGAGGATAAAACTGATAACTTATACAAGTTAAAACTAAAAGCTTCAGTCAGATGAACAAAAAACAATTTTGTTCATTCAGTGATATGAGTATATGTTTATGTATTATTGCCATTATTGTTGGAATATCCCCTAAAGCCCTGATTTGTACTCTAAATGTTCCATTTCTTTCCCTGGTTTCTCTTTAGACTTGGCCTTCAAAAAGTAAGCCAATACTCTCCTTTCCCTAATAATATGGTGTAATATAAGGGATCAAAATATATGTGATACAGGAAAATAAAAACACTGTTGTCCTGTAGGGAAAAATGTGCAGTGTATTTTTGATGTGAACATGAAGCTCTCCAACAATAAGCTGAAAACCATTTGTATGCAATAACAAAACAAAATCTGTTTGTATATCTTAACATTAATTATTAAACTATTTACCCCAGATTTTATAGTGTATTTAGCTGTTTGGGGGGGCGGGGCGGCGCAAGGGTGATATCTGTGAAATGTGTTTGTATGATGAATCACGCGAAGGTGCATTATGTACCCTTTTTGAAAGCAGAGCCATTGGACTTCTAGTTGTGTTTTCTTTTAGGTCTGATATCATTTGAGATGTTACCTACAATACCAGTTGCTGAGGGACAAACCATTGTGGGAGAGCGGTTGCTTTCATGTCCTGTTCATGGATTTCCCACAAGCATATGGCTGACCACTGCTGGAAAGAAGATGCTAAACTGAATGGCCCCTTGATCTAGCAGGCCAGGCCTTATAAATCCTTACAAAGAGAGACTAGGTGCATTTGTTGCACATCAGGGTACACAAAGGAGGAAGTAAAATGAGACAGACTGGAATTCCTTGAAGTGAAAAGGAGAAGAGATCAGAGCCAGGGTATTGTATGGAAGTTATGATACAATGAAAACATGGAAAGCTACAAAATCAGGGTACAGAAGAGCCAGCAAGGTGGGTGGCTTTGGCTGATTTACTAGACTTGTCCACAGCATTGCAGAGTTATAGGACATATTGCCTGGGGCAAGAATGGCTTAATAAATCAGTCAGTAGAGCAAGCATATTTTAATTCGACATACTGTTGGCTATGAAGAGATTCTGAGGGAACTTTTCCTGGCTTTATTTTTTAGATGGTGATTACAACATATGGGCTAATTTTGTTTTTACAGGACACTGTCAGAGTAGATTTATTGGTCACATGAACAGTTCCTTTCATCTCAAGTATAGTGTAATGTCAATCTGACACATAGAAGTCCCAAGCTTCTGTGTTGTAACTCATTCTCTTTAAAGGCTTCTGTAAACGCTAGCCTAGGCCTTGGGACATTGCCAGTAGAAATGCTCAGGCCTGAGGCAATGCCAGCTGCCAAAAAAAGAGGAAGGGCTCCCTACAGGATTTGAGAAATCTCACGTGATTGCCCTGAGTCGAACCATTCTCTATCATCTCTGTATTTTTGCCTCTTAATCTTGTTAGAGTAGTTTATGGGGAATAGCATAAAATAATTCCAGAGGCTTTTGTTTAGAAGTTCATCTAGATGCTTAAGATAAATTATTTTCCTGTGTGGTTTTAGCACTCAATTCACTCCACAGTTTAAGTCCATCCTCCTGTGCCCTAGAAAATGCACAGCAGATACCAGCAACTTAGCTGCATGCTGAAATCAAGGTCTGTTTGGGAGTGAGAAATACTTAGTTTTAATTACAATTGTGTGAGGTTCTATGCTGAGGGGGAAATTAAGACCGAGGCTCCTTAGCATTTGTGGGTTAGCAGGGATGGCTTTAAGAAAGAACTAGGCAATTCAGTTTATCAAAGATAGCTCTAGCCACAGTTGACCAGGGTAACTAAATGGAGCCTCCTTGTTCACAAGCAGTATATCTGATTCACCAGTTGGGGAGGGCAAACAAGTTGAAGCTGAATCCAAGCAAGACAGAGGTGCTCATTATGGGGGATCAGAATTTAAGGGATGAGTTAGATCTCCCTGTGCTCAATGAGGTTACACTCCCCCAGAAGGAACAGGTATGAAGCTTGGGAGTGCTCTTAGATCCAGGCCTCACCCTGGTATCTCAAGTGGAGGCTATGGCCAGGAGTGCTTTCTATCAGCTTCGGCTGATTTGACAGCTGCGTCCATTCCTTGAAGAGAACAGTGTCAAAACAGTGGTACATATGCTGGTAACCTCCAGACTCGACTGCTGCAATGCGCTCTACATGAGGCTGCCTTTGTACGTAGTTCTGAAACGTCTGTTAGTTCAAAATGCGGCAGCCTGATAGGTCTCTGGGGTAACCCGGAGAGACTATTATTATGCCTGTCTTCAAACAGTTGCACTGGCTGCCAGTATCTTTCCAGTCAAAATACAAAGTGCTGGTTATTACCTTTAAAGCTCTGAACGGCTTGGGTCCAGGCTACCTTAGAGAGTGCCTTCTTCGGTATGATCCCGATCGTTCGTTGAGGTCATCTGGAGAGGTGCGTCTCCAGTTACCACCTGATATGGTGGCAACTCTGGTAGTGACTCTGAACCAGGCCTTTTCTGTAGCTGCTCCTGGTCTGTGGAATGCACTCCCGGCAGATATCCGCAGTTTAGACTTGCTGTCGGCCTTTAAGAGAGCCCTAAAAATGTGTTTGTTTGGCCTGGCTTTCAAGGTTTGTAGAGTGGTGTTTTTTGTTTTTTTTTAAGTATTTTAATTGGTTTTAAATGGTTTTAATTGTTTTATATTAACACTGTGTTTTAAATTGTATGTTTTTATGTCTTTTTAAAAGTTGTACTTTTACAGACAAAAGTTGTCCCAGGGCCTTTGGATGGGGCAGTTTATAAATGAAATAAATAAATGAATAAATAGAAGAGAATAGAAGAGAATAAAAGTAATGCAGATTCTTAGCTTCATACCTTGCCTTCTGACTCTCCCTCACACTATAGGTTTACTCACTTACTAATCCTTGGCCCCCTTTTCTCCAGTTTCTCTCTCCCTCTTCAGCCTAGAGGTAGTTGTGGGTCTATGAATGGCTTTTTGTAAACCACCCAGAGACCTAAATTGTGGGCGGTATAAAAATAAGTAAAATAAATAAGTAAATGTGAAGAAAAGTCCTGAAACAGCTGTATTTTTTGTTATTTTTATAGAGCAGCTCTGAGAATATAAAGATCTGATTATTTATTAATTGATTTATCATATTTCTATACTGAATGGAATCTTTATTACAGTCATCTACCAGATAAAAATATAACACAATAGATAAGTAGTAACCTCCAGCAATCATGATTTCTTACAAAACACAGTTTAGGATATAACAATATATAGTATAACCAACACTCATGATTATCAATTGCTTCCCTACACAGCTTGCGATGTGGCAAAATCTTGCCACCTTGGTGGAAACATTAATATCACTGTTGGACAAAAGGAGAGACACATAAAAGGCTGATGGCCTACCTAGGAATCTAGACAAAATGGGTGACAAGAGTGCTAGCCGAATATCTCTATAAAACAAACAATGAAGCAACATATGATCAATCATCTCAACCTCTCCTGACTGACACAGGCATAACTGTTGGGAGAAAGGAATACTAAGCAAGAGACCCTCTAAGAGAGCTGAGAGCAGCGCATTCAAGCATGCCAAGGCAAATCCTCTCTCCCTTTGGCAAGGGCAAGCTTGTGTTTATTTAGCTGTTCTATGAGGATGAGTTGCATTAAGAAAGGTAAGTGTCTGACTTGGGCTCTGTCTTCCTGAGTCACTATGTCCCAGATCTGCTGCCTAATTATCTCCTTGGCTTTTAAGATCCCTAAGGAGACCAACATGGGGATACATAGCCCATAACTTTCTAATTTCCTCCCAACTCCCTCTATCCATGCAGATGCAAAGTTGTCCTTCAGGACCAGAGGTGCAAGGCCTGCTCGACCAAGATTTAGTTTCAAATAATAAGAGATCTTTGCAACCCAAATATGTGTGTCAATTGGTACTGACCCCAGTTCCAGCCTTAACACTGCAAAGCGTGTTGCTCTTGGCATCCCAAGGGCTGTTCTACTGAATTTGGTTTGTACCAACTCTAGGGGATGGAAATCTTTGTAATTACTCAGCTGGGCCCCATATAGTAGTTGGTCTAATATTTTCCCTTTGAAAACCTGAATTGCAAGGGGATGCATGCCAGCCCACCTCAACCCAGGCCTCAAGGCACTGAGCGACATTTGCTGGCATGCGTCTGAGTGACAGCGGATCCAGCCTGAGAGTCACGAGATCACCAAGCCTTCCTCTGTATTCCCACTCACCATAATGGCCCACCAGCCCAACACCATTGTAAATTAACCTACCCTGACCTGCACTCACCTGCGAAATGACCAAAGAATCCAGTGCCAACCTTAACAAAGTCAGTGAGAAGTAGGCGAAAAAAGGCCCCAACCATAGCCAATCAGCTGAGACCCAAAAATTCCTACTTGGCTCCAAATGGTGACCAGAATATCCTCCACTTAGTCAAGGGACAGGCAGGAGGGTACCTGCCCGCAGAGCAACTGAAAAAGGACATGCTCCTGAGCTCCAATTGGTCCACCCACAACATGTGACAGGGGACAACAATGGTGGCCTGTGTGCCTTCCTCTCAGGCCAAGCCTGAAACCCCACGCCCGCTCATCCAGTATCACCGCTGATGAAGCAAAGGGGGCAGGCAGCGACTTTACAATAGTCAAGCCTGGAGGTTACCAGCATATAATGTACCACTGTGTTAAGGTCAGTTTCCTCCAGAAATTGTCATAGCTGATGTATCAGCCAAAGTCGATAAAAAGCACCCCAAGCCATTGCCTCAACCCAAGAGACCAGAGAGAGTTTTGGATCCAGGAGCACACTCAAGGTACATAAGTACTTGTTCTCTCTGGGGGAGTGTAACCTCATTCAGAACAGGCAGATCTAAACCATCTCTTGAGTTCTGAGCCCCCTGCCCCCCAATATTAGTACCTCTGCATAAATAGGATTCCAATTCAGTTTGTTATCCCTCATCCAGGCCATTACTACCTCCAAGCAGGCATTTGGGGAAGTTATGCAATTTCCTGATGAAGTTTATAGATAAATAGCTTTGAGTGTCCTCTGAATATTGATAACACCATGCACCAAATCTCCTGATGATCTCTCCCAGCAGTTTCATGTAGATGTTAAAAAGCATTGGAGACCGTATGGAACCTTCTGGAACTCCATGCTTTAGTTCTTTTCAGAGCAGCAGTCTCCAAGCTGCACTATCCAAAATCTACCAGAGAGGTAGGAATTGAACCACTGTAAAACAGTGCCACCCAATCCAAACTCCCTCAAGCAACCCAGAAGGATACAATGGTTGATGGTATTGAAAGCTGCCAAGCAATCCCAAAGGATCAACAGAGTTGCACTCCTTCTGTCAGTATCCAATTGGGGATCATCCATCATTCTGACCAAGGCAGTCTCAGTCCCATAGCCTGCACAAAAGCCAGTTTGAAATGGGTCTATATTATCTGTTTCCTCTAGGACTGCCTGGAGCTGAGATGCCACCACCCTCTCAATCATCTTGCCCAACCATGGAAGATTGGAGACAGGTCTGTAATTGGCTAACCATCCAGTGCAAGTTTCTTCAAGTAAGGCCTAATAATAGTCTCCTTAAGGCAAGGAGGCATCCTGCCCTCCCTCAGAGAAGCGTTTGTAATATGTATATGCCTGGGGGTTAGAGTGCCTCTGGAAATACGGATACAAAATAAGCCAAGTTGGACAAGGGTCAAGAGAACAGGTAGTAGGACATACAATCCAAAGCAGCTTTTCCACATTCTCAGGATTCACAAACGGAAAGTGATCCAATCTGATCCCATAAGAGGAGTTGCTGGTCAACTAACTAGTAGACTCTGTAATAAATGTGGAATCCAATTTGGCCCCGATACGAGAGATTTTATCCACAACAAAATCATTTAAAAGCTCACAGCGGGTGATCGAACATTCCAAAATTGAGTTAAAGAAGGAGGGGGCACATACTGGCCCTTTCACAACCCTTGACAACTGCACTGGACGTGAACTTGGGGAAGTAATGCAGGCAGAAATGAACTGTTTCTTTGTCACCCATATTGCCAGAGCATAGATCTTCCGATGTGTTCTGTGTTGTATTCACATCAAGTCTTTCTCCACTTGTTAATTATTTTGTGGTTTCCTTTGAACCAAAGGATGTCAGTAAGTGTTCTTAACATGCTAGTCACATGCTGGGCAGAGTCTACTACTGAAATACAAAATAAAATGTGTTGCACTATTTCAGAATCCCATAAGTGTACTAGTGCCATCATCTCACTTATTCATTTCTCAACGTACTTCACTTATACAAGTTTCAATAACACTAGTAGATTTTGCATCATGCAACAACCCAAAAATACAGCTGTTTTAGTTCATTTTAAAAAAACATCTTCCAGTAAAATTCTGAGAAAATGAATGTGAAGTATAAAATGTGTTAGGGATTAGACTAGGAAAATGGTTCTGTGGTTTAAAAATTAATTTGCAAATAGTATGCATATCAAAATATTTTTGTATGGATAGAGTACAAAACAGAAGGCCAGCAAGGAAGGCAGCATTATTAACTTTGAATTGATTTAACAGAGAACTCTCTGTTTAGCAGTATGTAGCTTTAAAATGTCTATTAAAGTTACATATTTTGTTACATCTGGATAAAATCCCCAACTCAGCCCACATACAGGCGTGACACTTGATGTGTTTAATTCTAAAATGGTTGTTTGGTTTTAATGTGCTCCTGAAGTTCTAGAATAAAAGAAGTCCAATCTGTCTGTAAATGTTAGCACATTTGTTGTAACTGGTATCTTCATCTTTAACATCGCCTATTTTATCTTGCATAGGTATTTCTGACAAAATTGTATCCACTCTTCTTTGTGACATTTCTTAAATGCTGCAGGCCTCAGTTGAAGATATTTTTCACAGTTATCAGATTCAGTTCTAAACATTAGATCGGATTACAAACATGCTCTCATTTTCTTACAGAAATATTTATTAGATTATGAAGCTAACAAAACCGGGCCCTATCTGATTTACTGGTTTGATAATTTTAAGCACAATGTAGGTGCTTATAGCTAAGTGCACTTGTTTTTCTCTGTGTGTTTGTTTATGTTTGTCCCCTTACAACAAAGGACATACATCTGTAAAAACTGACTGATATCCAGAACAACACATATACAAAAAAACCCACCATTTTCCACACTCAGTGGAAAGAGGTGATTTTCACCAATCTCCACATCCCTCTGTGGCTGACTGTGCTTCCCAAAAATGTGTTCCTGAGGGTCCTGCAACCCTCAGGGATATGATTTTGGGAGGCACATAAGGCTGCAGAGGGGAAGGGCAGTTTGGTGAATATTGCCCTTCTCCATTATGCACACAACCCCCCCCCCCCTTTTTTGTGGCAAATGCAGTTTAACTCTGCACTTGTAGTTGTATGTGTCTGTGTTGTGGTGATCTCGTTTGTAAGTAGAAATTGAAACTAAATTTATTTGGAGATTTATTTTTTTTAACCAAGGGCTGACATTTGATTGAGGCTTCTTAACTGAGTCCCTGTTACCACAAGATACATAATTCTTTGCTTGTAGATTGGTTGAAAGCCTATTTCCCCTTATATTTAACCTTTTTAAGTCAGAGATTTTAGAAGCCTAGAGAAGAACAACTTGGAGTGACAAATCTACAAACAAAGTAGTAGAAAAATATTACTTCTAGGAGAGAGTAAGATTCGGTGTTGGTGTGGGGAAGGAAAGGATTGTGGTGAAGGTGCTGATCAAATGGAATAAAATTTAGCACTTAATATTTGTTTTAATGATGTCATTTTCTATCCAGAGTGCAATTCCAATTGTTCCTTTCGTTGCTGTTGTAACTGAATGTGTGCACTAAGTGTAGCATCTATCACATGACCTTTAAAAAACAAACAAACAGCAAACTGCTTGTTAGAATAAGTATTGGAGAAGAACAGTAGCTTCTTGAGCATAGAAAAAGAATGGTGTAAACGTTATCTGCAAATCTCACCCAACTTTGTAAAAAGTTTTGAACAGGTTTTATTTTTGCAGGAGTGGGGTGAAAATACTTTCCCCTTTGTACAGTAGTTCCAATCCTGCTGTCAGCGTACAACTCGCCACAATTTTGGGTTGATTGGCAGGGAAATGGCCTTCTTAAGCCGTGTGCTTGAGAAAGGGAGTACAGTGGTCCCTCTACTTACGAAATTAATCCGTTCCGAATGCACATTTGTAAGTCGAAAAGTTCGTAAGTCGAAAAGCGGTTTCCCATAGGAATGCATTGGGAACGGATTAATGCGTTCCGGAGCCTAGAAAAAAAGACCCAGACCCCCAGTAAGGCTTGCAAACTGCACAGGAACATTTCTTTTCAAGAATAAACAGGCAGTAAACAGGCAGGCAAGTCAAGGAAACCGCATGTAAAATTCGTAAGTCGAGGAAACCCCATCTAAAAATTTGTAAGTCGAAAAAACCGCATCTAAAACCGGATCTAAAACTGCCGTTTGTAACTCGAAAAATACTTATGTCGAGTAGTTTGTAAGTCGAGGGACCACTGTACATCTAAAGCAAACAAAAAATAAATATCATGACAGTGAGACATTTGCTACAGGTACAGGTAGCTTTGAACAAGCCCTTCAAAAATTGCCAGGTATGAACGGTTGCAAAATGTGTTTTCTCATCTGTGATGTCACAGGTATGGTTGAGTGGGTGTCCATAACAAAATAAAATTGAAACGTGCTGATTTTGTTAGTGTCTTCTTTTAGTTAACTTGTCCATGGGACTTAAATTGCATGATTTAGTCAGGATGTCAGCCATTGTATGGAAACAGTTTAAGACTTCTTGTTCTAGCACAGAAGAGTTCAGGTTGAGCTTTACCACCAGCTATGCTACTAGGATATCACAAACTGAGTTGATAATTACAAAGGAACTACAAGATTATACAATCAGATCCTTTTAGATGAAGAATCCGTTTGCTTTTAACCCTACAATCCTAAATTATCTTTTTGGAGAGGTACTTTTGATTTAATGTCTATAATCTTATTGGCATGTTTGAATATATGAAAGTGCCTTATACTGAATCAGGCCATTGGCCCACCTAGCTCAGTATTGTCTTACACTGACTGTCACTGGCAGCCATTCTCCAATATTTCAGATAGGGCCCTTCTGGGAAATGCCAGGGATGAAATCTCGGATTCCTTCCATGCAAAGCATCTACCAGTGATCTGTAGTCATTTCCCTGATTATTATAGAATCATCAATAAAATAATTTCACTACACCTTTTTAAGAGTGTATAAATGAGCAACTAGTTTCCCATATCAGTGATGCAGTTTACATGGAAGAGTAAATATATTTCAGCAATTCCTGAAAGTAGTGACCAAAAAGTTGACCAGACTGTTTTTTTCATTGCTGGAAACTAAATTATAAACAGGCTCACAACAATCCTTCTGTTATAAAATTTATGATTTGATGATAAATGAAGAATAATTTTGATTATTAAATCCAGAATATTTATCTGCCATTCTTAAACCACACACACGATTGTGTAGTGAATTGTATTATCCCTATTTTACTTCTGCTGTTTCTGTGGTGTGAGCAATGAATCGCATTCTATGCATTATTCCCATACAAGTTTTTTTATTCCGTATAAACATGTGATGCAAGACCCAAACAGAATATTTTTGGGAAGCTGTTAAAAATATAAACCTGCTGTCAGAAGCTAATCCCTCACTGAAAGTTCAAGTGGCAGATTACTTCAGGCATGTTGTTTCATTCTCCGTAAACTATCATCTGATACAGGAGTACCTCATTATCTAAGGGGGTTCTGTTCCCGCAGTTTACCATGAGTAACGAAACCACAGATAATGAGTCATTGAGGCTGTTCCCACGATTAGCCAAAATCGGGCTAGGGGAGCCTAGCACAATTTCGGCTGATCGTGGGAGCCACCAGGCGAGCCTGGTTGCCTCCCAGCAGTTAACCCACCAAACAACCCCTCCCCTTAAACTGGGTTTGCTCTGCAAACCTGGTTTTTTTAATCATGAGTAGCCGCAGTGCAGCTCCGCACCATGGCTACTCATGAGTAGACCTCCAGAGGGGAGGCGAAAAGCCACCTCCCGGTTCCAAGGATCTCTCCAGTATGCCCTGCATGGTCACGCAGGGCATACTGGAGCTTCCGGGGGCCGCACGGCCCCCAAACTCCCTAGCCCCTGCCAGCTCCGTTACGGAGCTGGTAGTCATGTGGGTGGCCGATCTGGCCACCCAGGGCTCCTGCCCTTCTGGTGTGCGGGGAGAACAGGCTTAGCCCGCTCTGCCCTCAAACCCGGCAAAAGCAGGTCTCACTGATCGTGAGACCCGCCTCACTGAGTCCATGGGATTGCAGAGGTTAGTTCCCAGACTAAAGAAAACCAGACCCAAAAATCGCCTCCAAAAGGAGAAAATGGGCCAAATAAAGTGCCCTACCGTGCTTTGCGGGCCTTCAGAAGTCCAAGGATGCCCCCCACAAGTCCAAAACTCCCCCAAATTTGGCAGAAAACCATGGTGGTTTTTTGTTTTTGTTTTAAACAAATGAGCCATAAAATGACTTCCATGCTCAAAATGGCAACTGGAAATTATCTCCAAGGTCATTTCCGGCCTTCCCCAACCTGAGTATATGTGGAAAACTCCTTTTTAGCTGTTGTGTTTTCCCATGTATGCTGAGGTTGAGTGTCCAGTACCTGACTGCGGATATATAAAACCACAGGTGGTGAGTCTGCGGATAGTAAGCTTCGCTATCTGACTGGGTAGTTTGGGGAACCTCCATAGAGGGTCAGAGAAGCTGTTCTTGCCACCACAGATTTAGTCTATTTTTGTTCTCACTGTCTTGGATTTCTCATTAGGACTTCTTGAAATGCAATTTGAAGCCACCCACAGAATGAAATTATTTATTTCCCTTTTGTCAAGCCAAAGAGTTAAGGCAAAGAAATGACCCTGATGGCTCAGCAGAACTTGTTTCTTTCTTGGGGCTTAATTTAACAACACTTCCTTTTTGTTTTTTGCCTTGGTTCTTGATAGGCAACCCCAGAAATTCCCTTTGAAAAGAGGCAGAAGCCACCTTTGGTCGAGATGTCACGGCACCACAGCCGGTTTGAAAGAGATTATCGCGCAGGATGGGACCGTCGGGACTGGAGCGCAAATGGGAATCATGTGAACAGTAGTAACTGTAACAGCACAGTGAACAGCAATAGCAACAATAGACCAGGACTTCTTCCTGTGCCAATTGTACCCTCACGACTACATGCCCCAGCCACAGTTGCTTGTACCACGGTGAACAGTGACGTTATAACCACGCTTGTGGCTAACTCTTCTGCAGCTTCAACAACCAAAGTAAGAAGCCCCCCATTCTGTGTGCTATGTGTTCATGACTAGTTAAAGAAAACCTCCATAGATGGTCCAACCTTTCCATTTTAGATCATGCTTTTCTCCTGGTAACTCACTGGCACTTTGCCAATGGGAAAATGTTTTCATGTTACCCCATAGCAAATAGATGCTGCCAAAGGCTTCTTATCACGTGATAAGCTTTAAAAAACTTTGAAATGAAGGTAAGTCTTACTGCGCATCTCTAAGCTCAGATAGCATAAGCATCACAGACTTTGGTGGGTTTTGTTTAAAACAACTGTGAGCATAAGTAGAAAACATCTACCAACATTACCACCCCATAATTTTATTTTTACCTCTTGCATATACCTTTATATCACAGGGTGACTTAAGGTATGGGTATGGCCTGATTAAGAGGTAGCTAACTATAAACATGATCTGTTTTACAATTTCATGATGACTCTGTATTAAATGTTGTTAAAAGACAGACACAGAAGTTGTGAGCATGAGTTGCCAGTATTTCCCCTTGCAGAACACAGCTTCTTGTTTTATCCAGAACCTTTTACAGCTTTCTGTTGCTGTGGGTGAAACTGTAAGATACCCAAACTAATGGCACAGTGGGAGAAGAGCATTTTTCATGGAGTGTGTGTCAGTGTGAACATGTTTGTGAATGTGAATTTTTGGCAATTTCTCCATACAACTACCTGTGCCTCCCAAGTTTATGTCTCTGAGGGTCCCCCAACCCCTCAGGGGTAGGGATGTGCATGAAATGGATTTTGGCTTTGTTTTGAGCTCGAGACAACAGCAAACAATATTTATATACCGCTTTTAAACAGAAGTTGCCCAAGAAGTTTATATAGAGAAATAAAAATAAATAAAGATGAATCCTTGTCCCCAAAGGGCTCACAATCTAAAAATAAACATAAAATAGACACCAGCAACAGCCACTGGAGGGATTCTGTGCTGGGGCTGGATAAGGCCAGTTGCTTTCCCCCTTCTCAATAGAGTGAATTGCCACTTTAAAAAGGCTCATCTTTGCTCAGTTAGCAGGGGAAACAAAACACAGATGGCTGAAATGTTTTGTCAATATAGCGGTCAAACCAGTTTTTTCAACAGAACAAACCTGGAAATGTTTTGAGTGTTTGGGCCATAGGGAGCAATAGGGAAACGCGAAACTCATCATTGTGTTCTCCATGGGTAGTTCCTGGGGCAACCACATGGGTTGTGTGGTAGTGCATGGGTGCTACCTACCTCCCAGCCCACAAAAGAAATGGCCAAGCCACTTTGTTGTCCTAGGAGCTACCCATGGGGAACAATGGGATGTTTTGAGTTTCCCCATTGTTTCCCATGGCCGGAACAAGCTGTACTCACAGGGTAATCACACAAGTTTTGCACTGTGGTTTGCAATACATTTTACAACACTGCAGAAGCACACAATAGAAGGGAATTTGTCCCTCGCAACACAACACACATTTCAAACTTAGTCCAAAAATGGCCAAAAAAGAATCACTGACCCAGAATCCACTGCCAGCCACAGTGCCTGCAGTAACATTGGCACAAATTGCTTTCCACACACAGTTATGACTCCTTACTTCCTAGCATTGCAACAGCTACAGCAGCAGCAGCAGCACCCTTAGCAGCAAGCATAGCCATAAACTCAACTAGAGCAACTTTCTACTTTGGACTCCCCCCTCCCTCCTTCAGTTGCCCATAACAGCACTTGATTTGTATTATAACAAGCCAACCAAGAAGCAAGGAGATCACAAGCCAGTCAGAAGCCAGTGTCAGAAAACCAATCAACAAGGGGAAAAGAGGTCTCCAAAAAGGTGCTCAAAGTGTTTCGACTTGAAATAGGCCCTTTATTCATTCATTCATTCATTCGATTTTTATATCACCCTTCCAAAGTGGCTCAGGGAGGTTTACAATTAAAACAGTAACCATTAAAACCAATAACAATTAAAACAGAACTATAAATATAAACACCAATTAACAATTAAAACATCTTGAAAAACAATTGAACAATTAAAACCCTGAAAACCAGGTTACCACATTAAAACAATTAAAACTAATTAAAAACCCTGGAAGGCCAGGCCAAACAGATAGGTTTTAAGGGCTCTCTTGAAGGTCAATAAAGAATTAAGATCGCGGATTTCTGCTGGGAGTGCATTCCACAGCCCAGGAGCAGCTACAGAGAAGGCCTGCCTCTGCGTTGCCACCAGACGAACTGGTGGTACTTGGAGATGGACCTCCTCAGATGACCTTAACGTGAGGTGGGGATCATGTAAAAGAAGGCACTCAGGGCTTTAAAGGTAATAACCAGCATTTTGTGTTTTGCCCGGAAACATATTGGCAGCCAGTGTAACTGTTTCAAAACAGACATCATATGGTCTCTCCGGGTTGCCCCAGAGACCAATCTGGCTGCCGCATTCTGAACTAACTGAAGCTTCCGGACTATGTACAAAGGCAGCCCCACGTAGAGCGCATTGCAATAGTCAAGCCGGGAGGTTACCAGCTGATGCACCACTGTTTTGAGGTGGTCCTCTTCAAGGAATGGGTGCAGCTGTCGAATCAGCTGAAGGTGATAGAAAGCACTCCTGGCCACTGCCTCCACCTGAGATACCAGGGTGAGGCCTGGGTCCAGGAGTACTCCCAAGCTGCGCACCTGCTCCTTCTGGGGAAGTATAACCCCATCCAGCACAGGAAGATCTAACACACCCCTCAGATTCTGAGCCCCCACAATGAGCACCTCTGTCTTGCTTGGATTCAGCTTCAATTTGTTATACCAGCCCATTATTATCTGTAGGCAGGCATTTAGAGAATGAGTGCATTTCATCCTGAAGATGAAAAGGAGAAGTAGATTTGGGTGTCATCAGCATACTGATAACATCCAGCACCAAACAACCTGATGACCTCACCCAGCGATTTCATGTAGATGTTAAAAAGCATTGATGACAGAATGGGGCCCTGAGGGACTTCATATAACAGCTCCTATTTTGAGGAGCAACTGTCACCAAGCTCCATCATCTGGAATCTACCCGAGAGATAGGAGCAGAACCACTGCAAAGCAGTGCCCCCTATCCCCAACTCCCCCAGGCAATCCAGAAGGATACCATTGTTGATGGTATCGAACGCTGCTAAGAGATCCAGAAGAACCAGCAGAGTCACACTCCCTCTGTCGATTGTCTGGTAAAGGTCTTCCATCAGGCCGACCAAGGCTGTCTCAACCCCATAGCCAGCTTTGGAGCCAGTTTGAAATGGATCTAGATAATCAGTTTCCTCCAAAACTGCCTGGAGCTGGTCGGCCACCACCCTCTCAATCACATTGCCCAACCAATGGAGATTGGAGACTGGCCTATAACTATCCATCACTAAGAGGTCCACGGAAGGCTTCTTTAAGAGTGGTCTAACCATTGCCTTCTTCAGACAAGGAGGCACCCTACCCTCCCTCAACGATGCATTTTTGATCTTAACTAGGCCACCTCCAACAATCTCCCTGCTCGATAGAAGCAGCCAAGTTGGGCAAGGATCCAGAGAGCAGGTGGTAGGCTGCACCACCCCAAACAGCTTGTCCACATCATCAGGAGTCACAGTTTGAAACTGATCCTATCTAATACTGCAAGAAGGATCGCTGGACACCTCATCCATAGACCTTGCAGAAATAGTGGAGTCCAAGTTGGCCCGAATACAGGAGATCTTATTCGCAAAGAACCCATTAAAGGCATCACAGCAGAGCAACTCTGGGGACTGATTTAAAGGGTGTTTTGTTTTGAGTTGAATCAACCTTGAAACATTTTGCACATCCCTACGCGGGGGCTTATGTTCAGAAGGCACAGGCAGCTGTAGAGAGAAGGGAGGAATCATTTTGCCTCTCCCCATGATTGTGCAGAGGAAAATGCTCTTCTGCTAGTGCATCGTTAATCTGGACTTTGGCCACTGGCATCTCCCAGTCTCTTAATCCATACAATGTTGGCATAACCTTCAACTACTAACTTTCCTCTTCTGTACCTGTTTTTGTTGCCATGTCGTATTACTTCATCCTTTTCAATAGCTCCTTTTCTTTCTGCACTTATTGCTGAACTGCTCAGTTATGTTTTGATATTTCAGTGTGTAATATTTCACCCAGGTCCCAGGGCATAGTCTGAGAGTGCAGGATATAGTCAGCTTGCTGAAGCTCAGCAAGTTTGGTCAGAGCCTGGATTTGGAAACCACTTGGGGGACCCCATGTATACCATCTTTTGGATGTACATGAAATAAATAAAGCAAACTGCCTCTTTGTGACCTTACTACTGCTGCTTTTATTGCTCAGTTCAGAATGTCACTGCCTATGAACAACAACGTTGTCTCCAAATATTGTAATCTTTTGCAAATATAAACACTCAGGCAGCTGCAGTGTGTCCGACAGTGTGATGCACTTGATGCATGAAAAATATGCATTCTGCAGTCTCTTCCCTGGGATTTATGTTCTTTAGTTCAGCCAATTGAGCAGTTTTCTTCTTTCAGAAAGGAATTTTGCTTTTCAGAATGCTTGGTGTCACTGGTGCTTTGCCTTCATGGTGTGGTATGATTGCAGCCTTATAAATGTTTTGAAACTACAATTTTATCTTGTCCTAATATAAAGGCCACCATATAAAAATAAAACCAAAACTCCCCAATTACTTTAAAGAGTAGTTGCATATGACAGATGCTTTCTTTATTGCTGTGACATACAAGACATCCAAATTTGATAGAACTAGAAATCAGGACACAACTTGTGGCACTGACCTTGTGAAATGACTTTTTGGTAGAGGCCTGTTTGACCCTCTTTCAGACACTGTGTTAATATGACATGACTGCTTTTGTTAGCATTTGTGAATGACTAGTCTGTGCAGGGTTGAAGGAAGCTGTTTTATGCTGACATAGTTCTGTTGTTTTTTGTTTCTTTGTTTTACTATTGCATTGCCGATTGACTGAAGTGCTAGAAGGTTTGCAGGTAGTCTGTGCAGGCACACAGTCCATATGTGTGGTTGCAAAGATGATCTCTTGAAGAACATTAGTTAAAGATAAGCAACACGTCTTTCTCTCTATGTGAATCCTTCAGAAAATTGCTTCCATTGCACACCTCTAATGACAGCAGTGACTAGTATGAGGCAGCATCTGAATATATTTTAAGAAGCTAAAAGTAGGAAAGAAGCAAACGCACTTGCTTTTTTTAATTTTAGCTTTTTAAAATTAGTGTATGGTTGACTATTTGTTTCTAGCTTATAAAAATGGCTATGAAAGTAAAAGTATGTCAGAGAATAAGAAGGAAAACCAGCATTTTTAAGAAGTGTTTGTGGTAGTAGAATGGGATCCAAATACAGCTCTGGTTTTTACTTTATGATAGGCAAAAGGTTCCTCTAACTCTTTTTAATAACTGTAATTGCAAAAAGGGAAAGTGAGACAAAGTTATTTAAAGAAAGCCAAAGGCAAGCTTAAGGTTTTTCTTGTGTTACCGTACCATATTGGTTCCACCACCCACTGTAAAGAAATGTCAGTGCTGCAGTAAACAGTTTGGCTAAGTTTTATATTGTGAACATCTTTTTAAAATGAGCAAAGTATACTGAAAATTATTTCCAGTTGTTAATAGCCAAATTATTTCCAGTTGTTAATAGTAGTAATTCATGATGCTGCGACATTATGTAGTTTCTGTTCGGCTGTGTTTAGTCTGGAGAAGATTAGAAGACAAGTTTTGAAGCCAGCACAGTGGTTTTGTTCGTCATGACCTATGCGCCTGGATATTTTTGCATGGAGTCCATCTGTTGGCTGTTGTTGATCTGTGTTTGCGCCAGATGTTTGAGTCTGTTTGAAGCTGAGCTGTGATAATAAACTCTGCCCTTGTTTGGAAAAGGAAACCAGTGATCGGAAACTGTGATCCTTCAGACATGAAATCTTGTAATAAGTAGTGATATACCGTTATTGTGGAGATGTAATATTTTATTTGAAAAGCCATTAGCATTATCATTTTGGGATTAACAGGAAAGGCTGACACCCAGACAAATGCTGTGCTGGCGCAACAGGAGAGAGCCAACTGTGCCTCCCAAAACTACCTTCCTGAGCGTTGTGTGGCCCCGAAGGACATATTTTCGGGAAGCACAGTGGGCATTGTAGGGAAGGAAAGGTTGGAGAACATTTTCCCTCCCCTGTAGCCCTAGCTTGGCTTTAGCTTGGATGGCACCAAAATGTGTTGAGAGAAAGTTCCAAAATCTTTATTTAACTAATCAAATTTCAGAATTAAAATTGCTTGTATTTAAAGGAGGGAAAAGTCTACAAAATATTTGTCCATTTGAGTTACTTAAGGTGCTGTTTTGGGCAACATCATTATGAAAAACTTACAAAGTTCTCAATACTGGGAAACCTCTAGGTCTACAACTTTCCTGCTCCGCTTCTCTGAGAAGGAAGACTTTGTTGATTAGGTGCTAGAGGTTTGATCAGCTTCACAGAAACTGTTCGTTGTGAGTCACTGCCTGACTTGATCTTAATACTTTTTTGTCTGGAACGTTTAAATTGATTTGCTCTACACACTTCAGGATTTGTTAGCTTCAACGAGTTATCTCCAACAATACTCTATTAAAATAAAATAAAAATCCAAACTCTAATCTTCCAGAGGGAGATTCTAATTGGATTTCTTTTAGTATAACTGTAGGGAACAGAAGTTGAAAATGCACTGATTTGGTTCTGCACAATTGGTATATGAATCCAGTCCCTTTGTTTATAGGGTCAATAGACATTAAGGTGTATATTGTTGCAAGCCTATTGTGGTAGAGTATGCTCATAGTAAATGTTAACATAGGTTATATCTCTGTTCTTACAGACAAAAGACTATACTCTCTCTTCCCACTGACTCAACAATATTACAAAAACAAGGAAAATGTAGGGCCCCCACCCCCCAAAGCAGAAGCAAACGAGTAGAGAGCATTGGAGGAAGAAATGAAATTAGCTAGGAGCAAAACATTTATCATGTTTATTTCAGAATTCTAAACAACTGAGTTGCTTCACTTCATCCAGGCATTTCATCAATCTCCACTTTGGTGTCCCTATCTATGACTGTGAGACAGGATTTTCATGAAGCTCTGAGAAAGAGAAAGAGAAGAAAAAGCATTGGTGATTGGCTAGTATCTGACCTTTCCAACTCTCTCTGTGCCGTCTTCCTTTTTGCTACTTCAGACATCAAGACCCAATGCAGCCTAAGTGATTGTCTCTGAGGCACTCCCTTCATGCTGCAGACTCCTTCCTCCTCTCCACTTCACCATGGAAGCTGAGGAGCCAGCACTTTGAGTCCACCAAGCAGCATGGCAGAGAGGCAGATTTTGGCAGGAAAAACAGAATTCACATTTGTGTTACCAGCTCCTAAGGGCACAAAACAGGTTTAGTAATCTTGTCCAGGTCTAATTTCTCCAAATTCCATGGCTTGAGTAAGAGGTCAGAAAACCGCTATAGCCAGTTGTTTCAAACACCATCAGACGAGCACTAACAGAAGTCCTGTTTCCTCCCTTTCCCACCACAGTACGGTTAGAGGCCTGCTCATGGAGGAGGTAAAGAATGTTCCATCTGTCCAGTTGCCCATGCCTCACAATTGTTTCTTTCAGTTCCTTCCCTCTAGCAAAAGTTCAAGGATAGCACTCCAACTCTCATCCCAAAACAAATAGAGATATACTCCGGACAACTCTCTCAAAAGATGAAAAGGATACCACTCATCACCCCAGAATGATTTATCAGGTCTGGTCTCTAAGAAAAGGAAAACCATAATTTATTTGACCAAACTTTATTTTATTTTGCACACCCCACAGTCAGCCACAAGATCCTGTCTGTCACCTTTGTAGCTTCCTTGGCTCTAATAAGGACAATTGGAGGGGGAATGGGGTCGAATTGGAGGAGGGTGACTGGTGCTCAGAACCACCTCAGGATAGATTCTTTTTATTAGAAATACTGCTGGCTAAGGCCATTCACTGGAGGATTTGGTGTTTTTGTCTGGGGACTTCTGCCCAGAACACCTTCCAGAATCCACAACTAGGACCTTCAACCAACAGACACAGACCTAGCCTTTCCATTTGTGGCCCCTGCAAGTCCAGCTGTTCTGTTCCAGCATCCTTTTTAATATAGCAAAGGATCTAGTTATCAAGAAGGAATGGGTCAAACCTTATAGATCCAAATCCACACCTTCCTTCAAAAACGTTTATGTTCTTCCAGACGATGTCATGCTAGAAGAATTTATGATGGATGTTACAATGGCTGACCTAATTTAGAAGGCTGTTTTTCCTATTGATTCAGATGAAAACCATCAGAGTTTGTGCACACCCTGCTTCTGTTTCTTCAGTTTTTGCCATAGCTGTGTTCATATGGATGAGTGAAATTGAAATACAAAACAAAACAGTTCCCCTCTTTGTGGTGTGTGTGTGTGTGTGTGTGTGTGTGTGTGTGTGTGTGTGTGTGTGTGATGAAGAGGCAAAAAGAAAAGGCTGGTACCATCCCTTCAGTAATGTTAAAATTTTAGGTGGGACTGCAGTCACCTTAAGTGGTGCAGCAGGGAAATGCTTGACTAACAAGCAGAAGGTTGCCAGTTCAAATCCCCACTGCTACTATATTGGGCAGCAGCAATATAGGAAGATGCTGAAAGGGATCATCTCATACTGCTTGGGAGGACCTCTCCTATATTCTACCAAAGAAAACCAGTCTGCAAGTTCCATGCGTCTTATGCTAGGGAGGTTTGGATTACATTTCAGCTATACGTTTCACAATATCTATAGCTTTCTTTTTCTTCTATTTTTGTCGGCTGCTTTAAATCCATTTTTTATTTTTTTTACAATTTTTTTTTAAAAAAACATTCAGAAGTTCATGTTTGTTTTTGATATATTAAAATTTCCCCCCAAAGTTTAGGTTTATTTTGTTCAGATGATTAACTCAAAAGAAATGATGTCCCAATTAAGCTATACAGTCAGCCAATACAAATGCTTGTTTTATTGACTTGCAATGTGTTTATCATCTGTTAAAAGAACTGAGAGGTCTGGCTGACTCTATTCCTAGCCCTATTTGAAGATGAAAGACCCTGGTTTAAAGCGCTAATTTACATTATCAAGCACTTAGAAGATCACACATGGAACATATTTTGGTATACAAAGGGGGTGTTTCCAGTCCTTGGCACTTGGATCAAAACATATTTTGACTTCAGAAAGAGAAAAAGAATCTGTAGTATCCAGCAAGTCAGTCAAAGTGAGTGTTAGCCAGGAGCTATTTACTTTGAGTTTTTTAAACAATCTTTTTCATTTTCCTCCCTGCGTGTATCTTCAATTTTTCTTTTAAGTTTACTTTAATCTATCTGTTGATTCAAATGAAACAAGAAATCCTTTACACACAAAAGGTACTGCTGTCATCTACATTTCTCTGATTTCAGAGAAACCAGAAATATCTTTTCTCCCCTGTCCTCCACATACAAAAAGGGAATTACATTTGTAAAAAGGTTTAAATGTTTTTTCATTCCAAAGTTCTTGTTTTGCAACAGAGGAACAGAAATGCTGACATTGTCTGAAACAGAACTGGAAAAACATTTGCATTTTTTATTTTTATAGGGTGTTTCTTTTTAAGCAACTAGATTTAAACTAAACAGCTGAGACCAACCAAGGAAGCCCCCCACCCTGCAGTACAACTGACTGTAGCATTGTATGACATTGTGTGAAATGTCTATTAATATAAAGCAGTGCAGGAGATGTCTAAATAAACTCATGGGAGGCCTCCTTTTTGGTTGCTTTTTGTGTTCTGGTAGGTAATTCTATTTGTTTGTTTGTTTGTTTGTTTGTTTGTTTGTTTGTTTAATTTCTAAACCGTCCTTCCAAAAATGGCTCAGGGCGGTTTACACAGAGAAATAATAAATAAATAAGATGTCCCCGAAGGGCTCACAATCTAAAAGGAACATAAGATAGACACCAGCAGCTGTCACTGGAGGTACTATGTTGGGGGTAGATAGGGCCAGTTACTCTCCGCCTGCTAATAAAGAGAATCACCACTTTAAAAGGTGCCTCTTTGCCAAGTTAGCAGGGATAACTATCATTATGACTTTTGAAGTCGTTTCCATTTTAAAAACAAAAAGTGGGGTTTGGCCAGAGGGACTATATGTAGGAATTGGCAGATAATAGATAAAGTTAGTGAAAGGAGAGCAGGCATCACAGTTTATCATTCTTTACAGTATCTCCTTTGCCTTCCTCTTCCTCCCATCCCACCCGCTTTTTATCCTGGTTGCCCATTCTTGGACTATTTTAACTGAAATAAGCTTGTTCCTAACAGAGTTTGAACAAAAATAAAAAAGGGCCAATTAAGTTCTGGCACTTTTTCATATGCAAGCCAATCACTATGAATCATTTACTGCTACTGACTTCTGTCTCTCAAAAACAGAGCAAGATTGCAAAATGTAAACCGCAACTCCTGTAATTGGGGCTGGAAGGTGAATCACTGATCACCAGTTTTACATTCTCTTCTTTTTAATATTGTGATGTATTTATTATCATCATTTGGTCCATCAGTGCTGATCCTATGCTGTCCTTATAGCATACAGGCATGTGCTTGAGCCGTTGAAGTTGGATTTTGCAGTATGATGGCACATTAAAATAGATCTGGGCATGCAAAGGCATCAGCTTGCTCTGTTTTAATACTGCTGATTGAACAAGTATCATTTGGGGCTTTGATTACAGCCAAAAGGACTCAGAAAATTACTTCCTTTAAATGTCCCCCAGCAAAGCAGATCACAAACTCTTCGAAAATAACCTCCTGAAGCATCTCATCAGAAACCTCCATGGAACTGCACATCCTAGCTAGTTTCACCTTTGTCAACTTAGAGCTAAAATAGCATTTGGGTCATTATAGATTTTTGAATCGGGAAATGAAATCTGTGGCACTGGAAATGAAGGAGCAAGTTGGCTATCAAATGAATGGTGACACATCCCTAACATGAAAGAGCATGTTATTCGTTAAGTGTTGAAGCGGAACTGTCTCTCACTACCTGCACAATTGATTTTTCACTTAGCGGATTGTCTATTCACTGTCTCGTCTGCTAGGGCTTTGAATAAAAAGTAACTCTTTTTTCCTTCCTTCGCTGGATCCTTTAAACCTTGCTATGGTGCATCTTTTTCCTCCTTTTCCTTTTCCTTCCTGAGATGCATATCATACATTTTGGGCATGGATCACAAATCTTAACACTTGCAAATGTTGGCATGATTAACCTAATTTTGTGAGCCAATTGTCTGAAACAGCAGGGTTGTGCCGCCTTGCAATGTGTGCCTGGTAACTGGGTCTCTAGGGGGCAGTGTGTGTTCACTTGCATTCACAGACCACATGTGTGCATCCACTATAGCTGCAGCCCCAACTTCTCTGTGATGCCTTGGTTTCTATTTGTGAACTGTAAGGATGGCTCATTGTGACACCCCCCCCCCCCGCATCTTTCATCCTCTAATTCTGCCAGCCTGATAAGAGCAAAATTGTGGCTGAGCTGGTAAAATTTCTGGTCAGTTGCCAACCCTATTTATAGCATCATTCATGCTCTCCATAATTGTCAGAAAAGCAACAAACAAGGTAGCTTTATGTCTGTAGGAAGCTTTATGGGAGATGAGACAGAAGGGTTGGTGTGATTTTGTTACCAAGGATCCACTCAAGCATTCCCTGTTGCTTCCTGTTGCAGGCAATAGGGGTTGTTTTGACCATTACTAAGCAAGAAGTTGCATAATTTCCCACCCCCCCTTTTTCCCACCTCCTGTAATTAGCCTTCCCAAGTGCCATCAGCGTGAGGAGGTTACTCTACAAGACATTTCTGCCACCACCAGCAGTTTTAAAGCTAGCTTTCTGTCAGCAGAACTCTGCTTAACCCTGTAATGGGGGAAAAGAAGGGAGAGAAAGAAGTGTGGGAGGGGAGTGTATGAGAATTCCTGAGACTGGCTATTTAGCAGACCGCATAGGATTCCTCCATTTTTCTTATGTTAGAAACTATGTAAAGTCTTGATTGCCTGAATTTGGCAATCAGACTACGACAGCAATAGTTCACTGATGAAGCAGTTGGGAACTGTCATGGAGTTTTTCTTGAGGCTGGAAAAGCCCCCAAACCGATTTTTATGGGCCAGATGCAATTTGGAGAGCAAACAGTTGCCAACCATAACCATAAAGCAGCTGAGAAAAATTAGTTTAAAAAAAAAAAAAAAAGCTTGGTTGGAAATTCATGTGTTTTGACTGGTAGTCACCCAGTACCTGTAGTTACTGTAACCCTCTTCCTGAGCCTTCTCATGGGCAGACAACTCAACAGGAAAGGAAGTTAATCTCTCGCTTTGTCAAAATATAAGTATAGGAAGCTGCTTTATATGGAGTTTGACCCTTGGGCTCTCTAGTTCAGTATTGGCTGCATTGACTGGCAGCTGCTCTCCAGAGTTCCATGCAGGCCTTTCCCAACCCTACCTACATATTTTTATTATTAAAAATATTATTGTTAATATTGATATTAGTATTATTAATATACTGCTCGTGTATCTATTGAAAATATCCTAATGCAGCATTGACCTGCACTTTTAATGTAGAGGTTGTTATGGGCTAAAACCCAGTGTGCTGTCAAAGTATTCCACGCTATCCATAATGGAACTGGAGAACCCTGTATTGTATGGCAATTCAAAGTGCCCTCACCAAGACTAGACATGGTGCCCTTCCTTGCATAAGATTTCAGATGTCTTAACCCTGAGCGGATTGAACCAAGTAGAAAACCATGTGTCTCCATCACCTCCCTTTCCTGAAATGTTTCTATTCACAACATTAAGTGAATATCAAAAGTAATTTTTGAATACATAAAAGCAGAATTTTAAAAGCCCAAAGTCAAAACAATTACTTTTTTGATAGTTGAGATATTGACCTCAATGTTTTGTTATGTTAAAGAAAACATGTTATTGTCCCTGTATAATCGACTTGTGAACTTGCAGTGCCCACCCCTTTCCAGTGCTTTCCTCACTGAGCTTAAATCGAAGGAGTAAGCATTGGAAAAGACTATGCTTCCAAGTGTTCCTCGTGCACCTGCCAAGATGGCACTGAAATGCAGCAGGGCTCCATGTTGTATAAGGGGCCCTTGGAATCCCTAAGCAGTTGGTTTGAAAGCCAGGTTGTGCGTGAAGGTGTGCATTGGGAACACTCACCTCTGCAGGATACCTGCAGGGCTGTGTGCATGAATCAGTTTCAGCTATTCAAAGCTGAGTAATTGCACAGACTTACCGGTTCCTTGTTTTTAGCTTTGGGCTTTTTGTATACTGCTTTGATGCATTCAAAAAATCATCTTTGATATTCACTTAACTTTGTGAATAGATACTTCCATTTTTAAAAAAAAATCAAAAACTGTCTCTGCATCTACTAACATTAAAGCTATTTCCTATCTCATGTTTACAGTAGTTTGATAACACTCTCCTCTTATCATGTATATATCTATTTAATATGAATATTGTTTGGTCAGTGTAAAAACACCATGATTAAGCTGTTTAATCTAGGTGATGACATTGCTGTGAATATTTTGTTATACTGGTGGCCCTTGTTATTTGCTGTGGTTCCGTTCTGGCCTACAACCAGGGCCGTCTTTAGAGCGGGGTGATTGCCCCAAGCCCCGCGCTGGGACAGACCCCGCTCTGCTCGACAGCCTGCCCTTACTTAGTCGCTGCTCCTCCTCTGCAGACTTCTTAACTGTTCCAGCTGGTGTTCCCCATGCTGCCTCGCCTCCATCCCACTCAATAGCCCCAGCAGTTCCGGAGTAAGCAGCCAGGGCGGATCCAGGGAGGGGAGGGTGCAAGGATTCAGTTGCACCCCCTTCGGATTTGTATCCAGATTGGATACAAATTCTTGTTGCTAGTCCTTCTGCCCTTACCCAGCAGGAGCAGCAGCCACCTGATTTATTATCCTGGAGTCTTGTGCTTCTCCTCCACTCCGGCCAGCATTTGCAATGTTAGAGCAAAGAGAAAGCCACAAGGAGGAAGAGGAGCTCAATTGCATTGGGAAGTAGTGGAAGAAAGCTAGCTGGGTTTGTCTTCTTCCAGAAAAGTAAAACATAAAAAACCCCAACCCTTATATATGTTTGTTTTGTTTGAGTGTGAAGCCACTGTGTTTCTCCCCCACCCATGTGTGCACTAGTGAGAGAAGCCCCAGCCCCAATGAAAATTTCCATTTGTGCATGTGTTTCTTCCATATGTGAGATAGAGTTTTAAACTTTTTTTAAAAATCATTTTCAAAGTACAAGCCAAAACTGTTATAGTACAAACTTGTAAGAAAGATCCTCCCCATCCCAACAATATACCTTCTTGTGAGGAAATTAGTCAGTAAAAAGTAAAAACTTTAAGAAGAATAAGAAGGAATAAAGAATACTCTAACAAAATGGTTTTTTGTTCCTGCCTTGATTTACCATGTGCTGGCTGTTGTGTTGCTTATAACTCTAATTTGGTCATTGTGTGTGGTTCTCCCCCCACCCCCAACTTTATTAAAAATATTTATATTTTTTAACAAGAAAGTTCTTAAAATGGCTTAAATAGCAAAATATGAGAAAATGGTTTTCTCAACATGTTTCTACTTACTATTTTATTTGCTTTGTGCTTACAACAATTGCTCATATATAAATAATTTGCATATTGTCTTTTTCTGCTGTCCTATTTGAAATCAAATTGGTGGCTGTTTCTTCTGCAGTGCAGACACACTATACACTGTAGTGTATAGACATACAATATAGTTACATATGCTTTTTGCAATACTTCTGCAAGGGAGAGAGGAAGAGGGGAGAGTGGCAGGATTGTCCATGCAAAATCTGGTATCAGTAGGTATGTTCAGAATTTCTTCTAAAAATAAAACCCAATCTTTCCCTGAGTGTATTTTGAGGTAAAAAGTAGTGCATTCAGCTAATTTAAGTGGCAGGGCAAGGTGGTGGAAAGGGGAAGGGAATGAGAGAAAGGTGGGGGGGGGAGGAATGCATTTCTAAATGCACTGTGCTCAAGTTTGCAGTCCAGAAGGTTTGCAATCCAGAATGTCTGATCTCTGAGTGAGGACTGTGAAGCAAGGGGCATTGTCTTGTGCTTTTAATTTTTTTTCTTACAATTGCACTATGTGTCCAAACTGGTTGGATATGCCCCCAAAACTCACTCACTCACACTATTTACATGGTATGTCATCAGTCAATATGACTCTCTAATCATATGTTAAGGAGGCTCCACATATGCTGATGTCCTACACCCCTTTAGGGATGGTCCTGCCTACAACCACTGATAATGAAACCTTAAGTCAATGGGAATTGGGGGTAAACACACACAGAGGATTGTGAAAGAATCAAGGAGCAAGAGCAGAATAAATTTTCAATTGATAATTAATTCTTAATTGCAATTTAAATTAAATACAGCACTAATGATAAAAATTAAAAATTTGAATTTGAATTTTTAAATTAAAAAAATAAAACTTCAAAATTAAAATTAAATGTGTTAAAGTGATAATTAGCAGCTTACAGGGGCAGCACAATACTGCAAGGCCCCAGAAAATGTCTCCAAGAAGCTCCACAGGAATGGCTCAAAAAAGGCTCCTAAAGACTCCCATTGGCTCTCTAAGGATAGTAAGACTCCCATTGGCTCTCTAAGGATAATTGGCTCTCTAAAGGCTACTCAAAGCTGCCAAATGCTACCCAAAATGGCTGCTAGAAATACAAAAAACTCTAAACATGAAGACCAAAGATCTCCACCATCCTCGTCCTAACTCCTCTCACAACCCATGAGTATGTGCAGCAAGAGCACAAACATGTGCAATAAGGGCAGAACTGCGAAAATTGCAAACACATGAAACTGCGTACCACAGATAATGAGGTTGGGTGTATATCGCCTAGCCGTTGATACGAAAAACTGTGAGTGCCAAAACGGCAGATAAGGGCTACCTGTAACTGATTTATTTCTTTTTCTATTTATCATATTTATATACTGCCTGATATGTGTATTTCTAGGCGGTGTACACAATTTGAAACAAATATAAAAGAGTAAAAAACAATTTCACAGAATAAAAGTTAAAACAATTTCATAGAATAAAACAAAATTAAACAATTTGAAATTAATTTCAGTTAAAAGCCTAAGAAAACAGGTTTGTCTTGAGGATCTTTCTAAAAGCAGTCAGAGACAGAGATGCTCTTATTTTGACAGGGAGATTATTCCAAAGCTCCGAGGTAGCCACAGACAAGGCCCAGTCTCACTTTGCCACCAAATGAGCTGGTGGCAACCGTAACTGGACCTTCCAAGATGACCTTAATTGGCGGCTGGGTTCATGACAAAGAAGGCGCTCTCAAGTACCCTGGACCCAAGCTGTTAAGGGCTTTATAGTTAACAACCACATCTTTGTATTTCTCTTGGAAATATATCGGCAGCCCATATAGTTCTTTGAAAATCAGTGTTGTATGGTTCCTTCGAGTTGTCCCAGGGACCAATCTGGCTGTCGCATTCTGTACCAATTGTAGTTTCTAGGCTATGTACAAAGGCAGCCCCAAGTAGAATGTACTACAGTAGTCAAGCCTGGAGGTTACCAGCATATGCATCACTGTTTTAAGTTCATTACCTCCAGAAATGGGCATAGCTGAGGTGTTACTCGAAGCTGATAAAAAGCGCTCCTGGCCGCTTCCTCAACCTGAGAAACCAGAAAGAGTGTTGGATCCAGGAGCACTCCCAAGCTACATACCTGGTTTTTCAGGGAGAGTGTAACCCCATCCAGAATAGGCAGATCTAAACTATCTCTCAGGTCTCGACCCCCCCACAGTCAGTACCTCCATCTTATTTGGATTCAACCTCAGTTTGTTATTCTTCAACTAGCCCATTACTGCCTCCAGGCAGACATTATGGGAAGTTATGTCATTTCCTGATGAGGTCAATATGGAGAAATAGATTTGGGTGTCATCAGCATATTGTTAACATCCTGCACCAAATTGCATGATTACCTCTCCCAGCGATTTCATGTGATGTTAAAGAGCATTGGAAACGGTATGGAGCTTTCATACGTTAGCTCTTGCTTTGCAAAGCAGCAGTCTCCAAGTGACACCATCTGGAATCTACCAGAGAGGTAGGAACAGAACCACCATAAAATACTGCCACCCAATCCCGCCTACCTTAGGCAACCCAAAAGGATATGATGATTGATGGTATCAAAAGCTGCCATCCAAAGGGATCAGTAGAGTCACACTCCCTCTGTCAGCAGCCAATTGGAGATCATCCATCAGTCCGACCAAGGCAGTCTCAACCGCATAGCCCGCTCAAAAACTGATTTGAAATTGGTCTAGATACTCTGCATCATCCAAAATGCCTGGAGCTGAGAGGTCACTACCCGCTCAATCATCTTGAGCAACCATGGAGGATTGTAAACGGGACTGTAATTAGCTAACTCTGAAGGATTCAATGAAGGTTTCTTCAAATAAGGTCTAATAATAGCCTCCTTACAACAAGGAGGCATCCTTCCCTCCCTCAGAGAAGCATTTAAAAGTGACACTGGCCTATACTAAGATTATTGGATTTTTGTTCAGCTTTTAAATCAAATCTAGCTGGGCCGGGCGCAGAGCATCTGAGCCTCTAGTTTGCCTCAGCCGCTTTCTCATCTGCCCGCCGCCGGTGCTTATTTTCATCTGGCCACCCACCCTCCCACCAGCCGCCACCTCAGCCTGCCACCTCCTCCCGCCTGCCATTCAGCCCGCCACCTCCTGCAGGCGGCCACCTTTTCTCACCGGCCTGCGGGCCCACTGCTTCCTCCAGCCCACTGCTGCAGTTCCTCCTGGCGACCAGCCCACCAGCCACTCACCCCAGCCGCCATTACTGTTTCTTTCCCCGTTACTATCCAGGCAGCTGCTCATGAACTCTTGCAAGAGCTGCTTCAAATGGGATTAGCGACGGGTACATTTATGAGAATTATATTTAGTTTATTTTTCCTTGTTTCATGATCTAGGTGCTTGATATTTGCTCAGATAATCATGAAGATAGTCAACTTACTTATGAAGTAAGTTCCATAATGATTTGTTATGAATCATTCTATAGATCAATAGAATGTTTGTAGAAATTGGTCAAAAGAACATCAGCTTTCACTGTCACTAGAAGATAGTGGTCTCTTGAGGTCCAGGACTACTGCATCACAATTGTAAAATGAAATCAGTTTGCTTGTGGCAATTATGATTCTGAAAACCATCTGTGTTTAGGACTTGTAGACTAGTTCTGCTCCCCTTAAGAACCTTGTGGTGCCATTTGGCTTCTCTACACTGTTGAAATAACTTAATGTATCAACCTTCTGTACTAATTCCACAGGCATTGTGGTGCATTGGAGTTCTGGATTGCCTTTAATTTCCTTGAAATGGTTAACATGTGATCTTTATGTCTTTCTGGGTTTTTCAGGGGTTTTTTTTACCTTAAAATATAAACTTAATTATTTTCATTTAGTTTCTGCTTAGTATTTATTTATTTTTTTATTTATCACATTTTTACACCGCCCAAAACTTATGTCTCTGGGCGGTTTACAAGAAGATTAAAAAATAAAACATTAATTAAAAACAAAAACAAAACAAAAATTTAAAAGCAAGAAATGCAAAACACAATTTAAAATTTAAAAAACAATATTCTAAAAATAACATTCAAAACAATCAAAACAATATCAGTTAAAAGCATTAGTAAGCATTCAATAAGCAAGTATGTGTTTATCTGATAATTAGGTAATTTGGATTCAGGCAATGGGTGTTTGATAATGCATCCTGGGATGATAGGTGACTTGCTGTAAGGTGGTGCGTTCCTTTTTTGGTTGAGATTGTAATAGTTTTTATTTCACTGCTGCTTGCCTGCCTTGAAACTGCTTTGAGTGCAAAAGCATGTGTGTGCTCTGTTTGCCCTCTCTTCCTCAAGAGAAGCAACAGATGTTGACAGTGAATCTAGCAAAGAGGGAATGGGTAAAATAATGAACTGAAGTGGTAGCTTAATGAAATTATTCATGGGATTTGTGTTCACATAATGAACAAGGAGTAGTTTTATTAATATGAGTTCTACACATGTAAACCTGTGCCAAAGGTTTATAAAATTCTTAACCTTCTCTAGCAAGGCATGTAGAGTGGTCATAATTCTTTGAAGGTCCCTCTTTCTTCCAGAATGAGCTTCCTTTCCTGCAGATGTTGGCCCACAAGTCCCATAATCCCTGACTATTGACCACTGTGGCTGGGGATTATGGGAGCTGTAGTCCAAAAACAGCTAGGAGGAAAAGCTGAGCAGGCCTGGCATCGCTTTATTGAGCCTCCACTTGCAGCATCAGTGTGAAGTGCTGGCTGGAAAAGTTTGAAAGTTTCAATGTCCCATTTTAAAATCACTCTGTTTTTAAAAAGTCTCTATACTTCTTTTATTATTGTATTTTCTGATTATAATGTTTTGCCATAAGCTGAAGCTTTTCCAAATGCAGATGTCTCTTCAGAGACCCACTGTCTCTTGAAAACTCTAGCCAGATGATACATTGACCAGGAGTTGTAGGAGAAAGAGATACTTCTTCCTTATATCTAGAATATAGCATTCCAGGCACAAGTTACTTGGGGGTGTAAACAAAAATAGTACATAAGACTGAATAGTACAGCAGTTTTTTAACGTAGTTTAAAAGTAATAAAAAGTAAAGGTAAAGTGTGCCTTCAAAAAGTAGGCTATGTATATTTCTCCCGTTTAATCTTTTCTTATGATAATAAGAATACTTAAATACTTAATCTTTTCTTTGATAATTCAAAAGCCAGCTTCATTTTCTGTATGTTCAAGGTGAGTTACTTGTCCCATGAAAGCAGCCTGATGAAAATATATATCATACACTGCCTAGTCTTGATAGCACCTCAGTTCTTTAGTTGGCACCTTCAACTCATATATAATTTAGTTGAGGTCAATGAAATGCTCTGCATATTAAAAGCAGGAACATCATTGTTTTGCTGAATAGGAATTGATCATGATATTTCAAATACCACCCAGTGGTAGGCCTGGCAAATACTGATATTTAATGGCATTCTCCATGGTCTTAGCTTACTGTCCGCTCTTCTGCAAAATCAAACACACATAGGGCAAGGTCAAATGTACAGTACTCTATATAAAGTCTAATTTACAAAGGATGTTATTGCTTTCTATTTTGGAAACATGCTGACTTTGTGATATTTTATTGTAGATTCATGCTCAGCCTAGGGTGAATGATATTGGGTAAAATATATTGTACATATAATTCATATTAATGGGAATTCAATAATAGCAACCTGTCATCTATTGAGATTAGAAATGAGTGCAAATGTAGTACTAAAAAGCATTAAAAAGGCATTACAAATTAGGTTCTACCACATTGTGTTCCTTTATAAATAATTTATAACAAAGCTGGGCCTTGAAGCCTTTTGGATTGTCCATTTGCAGAGCGGCCCAGCAGTTACCTTCTGGAGCTGACTGTGCACCATTGATCTGATTTATGGATTTCATAAATGCCATGGCCTTCTAATTTAATAAACTTATTCAGTCTATGTTTTAAAACAGTGTAGTACTTTGAGAAAGCATTTCCTTCAAACTAAAATGAAATACTATGGCTTTTAATCATTACAATGTAATATTTTTGTTCTGTTTTCTCATGTAAGTGTATCGTGTTTTCAGAATGTAGGTAAATTGTTTTATGTTACTTTACAATGAATAAAGCCTATCTTATTTATAAGTATTTTGATTAGCTGAGGAGTTCAACCTTATTACTATTGATTTAGATAGATAGATACTTTATTACGGTCACTGACCCAACAACACAAAAGAGAAACAATACAAATCACAGTCACAATAATACAAATAGTACAAAATATAATGTCAGGGCCTTCATAATACCAATAACTCAAACCAGCTCAGACCTAATGTTACATGCAGACACGCAGAATTTGGCCACACATAATTATTATGGGTACACAATGATCAGCTAATAAAAAGGATGCATATCCATCGTTTGTTTTAACAGGGATATTTAATAAAGGGGGAGAGATGAGCGATACTAATATCCCTATAAAATGAACAATATAAAAGGACGTGCATCACAGTCTCAACACCTTGGCCACAAGGACAGATCAGGTTAGTGATACAGATTTTGTGATACCTACCCTCCAATACAGCCAATGGAAGTGCATTAAAGCGTGCAAGGGTGAAAGCCCTTCTTTGGGACAGAGTAGTTAAGCTCAGTAAATAGTGGTTTAGGGTAGTTTGTAAAACTACCAAGGAAGTTTCTAGCAGAGATCTGTGCCAAATCACTCTGCTTATCAGTGTCTGCTATACAGGTGAAACTCGGAAAATTAGAATATTGTGCAAAAGTCCATTAATTTCAGTAATGCAAATTAAAAGGTGAAACTGATATATGAGACAGACACATTACATGCAAAGCGAGATAAGTCAAGCCTTAATTTGTTATAATTGTGATGATCATGGCGTACAGCTCATGAAAACGCCAAATCCACAATCTCAGAAAATTAGAATATTACATGGAACCAAGAAGACAAGGATTGAAGAATAGAACAATATCGGACCTCTGAAAAGTATATAGTGTACTGTGCTTGATTGGCCAGCAAACTCGCCTGACCTGACCCCATAGAGAATCTATGGGGCATTGCCAAGAGAAGGATGAGAGACATGAGAACAAACAATGCAGAATTGCTGAAGGTCGCTAATGAAGCATCCTGGTCTTCCATAATACCTCATCAGTGCCACAGGCTGATAGCATCCATGCCACGCCGCATTGAGGCAGTAATTGCTGCAAAAGGGGCCCAAACCAAGTACTGAATACATATGCATGCTTATACTTTTCAGAGGTCCGATATTGTTCTATTCTTCAATCCTTGTCTTCTTGGTTCCATGTAATATTCTAATTTTCTGAGATTGTGGATTTGGGGTTTTCATGATCATCACAATTATAACAAATTAAGGCTTGACTTATCTCGCTTTGCATGTAATGCGTCTGTCTCATATATCAGTTTCACCTTTTAATTTGCATTACTGAAATTAATTTTGCATGATATTCTAATTTTCTGAGTTTCACCTGTATGTTGTTTTATAAACCCTTTGGCAGCATCAAGACCCAGAGGCATTAAAAATTGAGGAGACAATCCATGCTTGCCTAGCATAACATAAAGGTGTTTACACCAACTAGATTGGAAGGCATCTTCCAAAATGGGGGGGGGCTAGTCCTTTGGGGGAGAAAATGATTTTAACCCAGAAATTAAATACATACATCCAAACCTTGGCCTCCACGCTTATTAGACTGGCTTCCAGCTGTAGAGTGACATTGAGCACACATCTAGGAGTCAAGAATAAAGCACACAAAAATTTTGATTGGACCATCTCCATTTGCTTAAAAATATGTGGGACACAAATAGCAGCCCAATACAGCAATTGTGAAAGCACTTTGGCCTCATAAACCTTAATTGCAGCTGGTATTTAGTGGCCACCTCTATGGAAGAAAAACTTTAACATAGCAGAAGCACTTTTCTAAGCATTAATTGCAGCATGCTCACAATGGGCCCTCCAGGAGCCATTTTCACTAAAGACCATTCCCAGGTATTTGTAGGTCTTTACTTGTTCAATTACCTCCCCATTAATCCTCCAAACATGTCTCTTGGGATTTTGTTTTGTTTTTAGCAAAAACCATGATCTTAGATTTTTGGGCGTTCATGGATAAATGCTCCTCTTCACAATATTGAGCTTGCCTACATAAAGTTCTTCTTATGCCAACAGATGTTCTAGATAAAATGACTGCGTCATCAGCATACAGCAAAACTGCTGTAAATTTACTGGCTAGTTTAGGAGGCTAGAAATCCGAGTTATCCATACACTCAAAAAGGGAGTTTATATAAAAATTAAAGAGAAGCGGAGTACTATTTATTTCAGTTGCTATACTCTTGGGGCCTGGAATGAGTACCAACCATTTAAAACCTTAAATCACTATAACAATATAATAAAATAAAAATAATAAAAACCAACAGAATAAAGTGCTAAATTAAAAAGTTCTATATAAACATAGATTCGGTTGAATCCATGTGGAAGATGTCTACCACTGATGGAAAGGACTATGTTATACCTCACACTAGGATCTTGAGAAAAATTAATGAACTTCAAAAAGATTCTTTGGGTTGTGCAAGAGTTTGTGTGCTGTGTTGCGCAAGTGAAAGTATGAGCACTGCTGTAGAACTTGCCTATTGTAGTTTTGCCTAAGCTAGTGTACAAGCACTTTCAGAACACCAGCAGCAGTGATTCTCTTCTGTTCACAAGCTTTTGGACCCAACCTCGTCGCAGTTCTCACACCTGATTAATTCCAGCTATTAGAAGCCACTCAAATTATGACAGTCTTGAGGTGCTTCTGGACAACAGGTTTGGTTGACAGGAGAGGAGGCTTCACAGCTGTAGGCCTCTAAATATTATTTCACCATCTTAAACATGCCACAAGATGGGTCAATCAAGAGGGTTGTGCTCAGCTGATCTTTAAGATGGAATGACTGAAGTAGTTTTTATGGTACATATGCCTATTTATGGTTTTTAGATCAAAAAGATTCCCATAACTGTACCTAAAATAGAAATAAACCAGTATAGATGCCGAAGCACTGATATAATGTATTCTCAATTTAATTTTTAATGCTATATTCTTTAAATGCTATATTCTAAACTAGCTGAACATCTAAACCTAATCATCAAAGTCAATTCCATACCAATAATCTAGCATGGTGAAGGCGTGAATGTAACTACATTGCTTTTGATCAAAGCGGATCCTGGCCACTACCTGGAATACCAGAAATGCAGTGGTGGATTGAAGAGAATGCTGCAAACCCTAGTGATCAGGAGTGTCCTTTTCTCTCTCTAGTTCACAAAGCTTGCTAGCCATAATTATTTCAGTGTTGCCTTGGTGTAAATATTTAATTGTGTTAAAAAAACAACAACATATAGGGTAATATCCTAATTTTTCCTTCTGCAAATGAAAGACATTTTCATTTGCAAAAGAAGTGATATTTGCCATTCCCTTGTGCCTACTGCCATCTTGTTCTGGAGGTCCTTCAGCACTCAGGAGCAGATCTGGGGACGTGCAGGAACCCAAGGCAAGGGATCAGTAAAAATGGCCTCTTGTGAAGAAGGAAATGTTGGCTGTTTGTGGAATGAGTTGCGGTACAATCAACATATTAAAGAGAACAATCCCCAAACAATCAACGTGTTAAAGCGAATTTGAGTGTATCCTCAAGGAGAGTTTGTCATACAATACATTGTTATCAGCATTTCTAAGAAAGTAAACTTCTTAATAAAGGCATTTCTGTGCTATACTGCATCAGTTCCGTAATGTTTGTCTCCTAATACTCAAATCACTGTGTTCCCAGCTTGTAATTTATGGGCAGCAAGCACCTGTGATGCAGTTCAAGCTCTGCTTTAATTTAATCCAGGGCTCAGTGGAGAGCAGATACATTTCCATATGGAGGAACTAGAAACAACTGGAAAAGGTGCCTCTGATTAATATTGTGTTAGGGTGTTCAGTGGCAAAGGTTTGACATAAAACCTGTATTTTGTACTAATGCTGTATGGATTCCTTTTCCTGCTCTCCTCCATTTGCTGATGTACTGTGAGTTGTTATTGAAAAAGTAACTGCATGATCCTTGGTCAAGTGCCAGATTTAATTCAATTGTTATCAAGACGAAGAAACGAATGTGACATTGGCAGTAATAATTATCTTCAGTTGAAAAGAAGTTAGGGTGGAAAGCTTAGTCTCTTAAACTGAAACTGCAGATAAGCGTCTGCAATTGCATATATCATTCTTCTAGTTTGTGCCTTTATTGCTCTTGAAAGGTGCTAAGGTACATTATAGTTGAGCTAAAAATATATTTCGTGCTAAAAAATATATTTAAGAGGAAAACTCCACAGGATCACAATGGATGGAAATACAAGGCTCCAAATATAATCCAGAACTACTCGATTCATGCTGGGAACATACTGGCCCCAACCCACCCCACAACGCATGCACACACTTCCCAGATCAAAACTCTGAAGATGATACTGACACAGAAAGAAATCAGAGAAGCACCCAAGGAGAAAGTATTGCAATAGTGGGTAGCTTCAGTTAATGTGTTACTGGATAAATGCACATTCAGGTCAGAAGAGACAAAATTTCTAGATGCAATAAATGAATGTACCTTGGAGCAGTTGGTATTGAAGCTGATTAAAGGAGAGGTGACCCTCGGTTTATCATAACTGTTGATGAACAAATCTGAATTGGCCAACATCTATACTAATCAGTGGCCAACATCCGTACTAATGTTGCACCAATGCACCAGGGTTTTCAGTCATGTGAAGGCAGTGCATTGATTTTAAGTAAACCCCATTCCATCTGTTACTCTTGGAAATATGGCCCTGAGGGGGGAGTGCCCCCAGGGGACCCTCAGAGGCATATTTTCAGGAAATAAGGTTTGTGATTGCCAGCAAAGATTGCCCAAAATTGTGTCCTCTCCCCATGCAGCAGAAGCCCTGAGACTCTAGCACAGCATGATATGTTATGTCAGATAATTTTATGTATAATGCTAACTTTCTGGGCCACTTACTTCTTATATAAGTAGAAAGAATCCCAGGAAGTTAATTTTTAAAAGAAAAAAGAAATGGGTGGATTAGTTTAAAAGGAAGTTGAAAGGAGAATCAAGGTCAACCTCTTTGATAGAGCTTATCAAAACTATAGTGATAGAAACTCTGATAGAATGTACAGCACAGATTAGGAAAGCCAGACATTTAAGAATAAGCCAGTGTGGCCAACTAGCAGGATCAAGGCATGAAGGATTCCTTTAAAATGTGAAAGTATTGCCTAAATATGAATATAAAGGAACACAAACTCAGACAAAAGAAACTTAACATCTGGAGAGGTTCACCTGTGGATGCCGCGGACTCATTTGGCGGCTACTTGGGAACGGGCCTTCTGCATTGCTGCCCCTGGACTTTGGAATGTGCTACCTATTGAAATAAGAGCCTCCCCATCTCTGGCAACTTTTTAAAAGGCCCTGAAGACACATTTATTCACCCAGGCTTTTAATTAGATTTATAGTTTTAATATTTTTAATATTGGGTTTTAAATGTTTTCATTATTTTAAATGATTTTATTTAATTGATTTTGTTTTATATGATTTTAATTGTAAACCTCCCAGAGATGCAAGTTTTGAGTGGTATAGAAATATTTTAAATAATAAATACATAAAATAAAATAAATTTGACAGGGACAAGTAAGACAAGAATTTGAGAAGCTTATTGCTAAAAACATTAAAAGAAACTAGAGAATTGCTGGAGGGAGAATAGACTACACCAGTCATTACTATGGCATTTGTTGGGCAGCAACCCACATCTGAACAGGATTGTTTTGGGAAGGGCATCTGAAAAACTGAGTAAAAGAGAGAAGATAATGAATGATGTTCTATGGTTAATTGAAAAATTTAAAATATAACAAGTTTGTATGTTCAGGTGGAATACATCCAGAGTTCTTAAAGGATTCAAATGTGAAACTGCTGTTCTAGTGACATATGTAACTTTTCACTAAAATCATCCTTCTTACCAGAGGATTCCAATTAGCTGATACGCTACTTTCTCAATTTTAAGAAATGATTGAGAAGATCTGGGAAATTACAGGCCAATAGCCTAACCTCTGTTGCAGTTAAATTGGTGGAAAACATGACAGGAAGCCCTTGAAGGTTGCAGAGGCTACATTCTTTGAAAGCATCACAAAAGCTAAAACTGCAATAATCAAAACCTAACCTGAATAAACGGGTAAGGTTGTCGGGGTACTTTCACTTCAACTGTTTTGTGTCCTGCCTGCTCTGGTTACCCACCTCCTCAGGCCTCAGTGAAGGAGGTTTTCTTTACCATATTCCTCCTCTCCACCCACATGTGTCTCTCAGCATTGGGCTTTCAGGGATATTTTTCAACCCTCAAGTTCCTGCTTTCCTCTTCCTCAGCCTGTCCTTGCTGTCTGTCCCCTTTCCCCTGTCTGATTCTAGCCTTCTGAGCAAAGAAGTATCTTTTAAAAGTGATGATTCTCCTTATTTAGCAGGGGGAGAGCAACTGGCCCAATCCATCCCAAGCACAGCATTCCTCCAGTGGCTGTTGCTGGTGTCTGTCTTGTTTCTGAGTCCTTTGGGGACAGGGAGCCATTTTATTTATTTATATCTATGTAAACTGCTTTGGAAACTCTTGTTGAAAAGTGGTATATATATATTTCTCATATTCATCATAGTTTTCCTGTCCCTCCCTTAGTCCAGCCCTACCTGCTCACACTGTCCTCAGATCGCTCCCACCTTGTTCATTTCCAACCCACAAGCTGTTCCTTTCCAACTAGGGGTGGATCTTATCTATGGGCAAGGTATGGGCAGTGCTGCAGCTCTCACCTTAAATTCTGCAGTCAGCCATGTTGTCTCTGCCTCCATTTTGTGTGCCCACTGCCTCCCTCTGTTGTTTTTTACAGCCTGCTGTTGCTTTAAGAGTTCTGAGGTGGGTGACTGTAGCAAAGAACAAATGAAAAGTCCCAGATCTTTTAATACATTAATATTACTAAGGCAGGAGCCAATAAGCATGCTCACCTTTGTTTTTGCAAAGAGGTCAGTCCTGGTACCACCCTATAAACCAATCAGAGAGGGACTAGGTTGACTGACTCCTTAGGCAGCCAATCAGAGTGCCCAGAGGGTAGGGAAGTCTCTTTTTTTTCGCTACTCAGAATAACCCAATCACCATTTTGGTTAGAGGGCAGGCAGGCTGGCTGGCTGTTGGTAAATCTGATCTTTTGCTGGCTTCTTGCTTTGTGTTGGAGTGGAGGAATGCAACCTCTGCTTTCTCTCACATGCTCTCTGATCTGATTGGTGTGAAAAGCATGCCATAAAACATTGGAAGGAACAGCAAACTGTAAGAATGGATTAACTAGATTAGAAACTGGTAAAAGAAGCCAGAAAGTTCTTTTAGGGTATATGCATGGATTTCTGAGTCCAAACTGCTTTTCAAATAATTGCAGTAGTGGCTTTCCATGTGGGTGTGATGTAGAGAAGGAATTGATTCTGTTGGAAGGAAAATAATTTTAAAAATCAATTTGCTGTGCAGAGAGCTAACAAGGTTTTTTTTTTTCTGGATTGTAGCCAGTATCTGTAAAATTAGTATGTCCACTGAGGGTTATGGTTCATTGGGAAAGTTTTAATGAAGTTATCTCTGTTTTTTTTTTTTTTAAATTGTTGCTCGGATGGACATCCAGGCTAAATTGGTGGTCATCTGAGGCAAGCAAAGAGTGGTACCCAGCTGTTCAGCAGACATGGAATAGGGAGAGGGTGTCCCAATGCATCTTGGTTTCCCATGGTTTCCTCTAAGTTACAGGAGATGGTTCTTAGCTGCAGCAAGCATCATTGAAAAACCTATGCTTTTTTTATTGTTGGTGTATGCATTTTTTAAATAGGCAGGTCGAGCTGCCCTTGTAACTTCAGAATTTGTTCTCCACTTTTGTAGCTGGTCTCTGCTTTACTTGTACAGTTTCCCCCCCCCCCCTGTGTGTGTGCTTGTGTTTCTATACACTACAAATCTATACACTACTGTAGTCCTATTGTGCACTATAAAGCAACTGATGTTTTCCATATTTCTATGTATCTCTGCTGTGGAGCAATTGAGATTTGTGTGCTTGTTTGTGTGTTTGTATTTTGATCCCACTCATTAGCTATAAATCTACACTTTGCCCGTTATTGCTAAGGTACCCGCCTAGTCCTGACTCCACCTCTGCATCTGTCCACAATTGACTCCACCTCTCACTAAATGTGACTGCACCCATAACCTGCCTAGCATCCCCCCCCCATCCCAGGGACCACCAGTCACCGCTGTTTCCAACCCACACCTGGGGAAGAGCAGCTTCTCCATGTGTGTGGACTTGAGGAGGAGGGGAAAGCAGGAGGGGGAAAACAGTGGGCGGGTCTAACTCTTGGCCAGTTGCTTGCTTCACCTGCTCATGGATAGCTTTGCAGCCTTTGGGAAAGCAACGAGGAGTCTCCCAGTGAGTGAGAAGCTCAGTTCCCTGAGACCTTATGTGTTAAGTAAGCATCCATGAAAACCTTTTCTCCTTCTCTTTCACCCATTCACTTAAGAGACAGTTAAAGGGGTTTTCCTAATTGGAAAACCACGAATAACTGAAATGACCCCACTGATAACTGAATTGGTATACACAAAGGTTGCCTGTGAATGAGCAAAACTGCAGAAAATAAACCTGCAATATTCAAGGGCCTCCTGTATTCAGTATTACATTGGCATAGTAGTGCCAGTATAGTTAAGATGAGAAGTTGTTTCAACATTCTACCATTATAAGCCCTGATTATTCTCTTGGTCATAAAATCAAAACTGTCTTGTCAAAATCTGCCTGCTCATATACAGATATCAACTATGTAACAAGACACCACCCCTCCAAATTTGGTGCAGATCGATTAAAAAATGATTGAAATACAGCAGTTTAAATATCACCTCCCAAAAAGCGTGCATTCATGTGTTTGCTATGGTTTTTTGCCATCTGATAACACATCTTTCTGGTTTTGTTGTTATTTTGACATGTCCTTTTAAAATTTTATTAAATTTTCTAGTATCTGCTGAAGGATAATTCTTTGGGTTTTTGTGGGGGAAACCATTTGTGTAAAAAAAAAAAAAATCACTGCTGCATTATATATCTAGGGAGGTCCTGCACTTCAATGCCTTCTCTAGCTATCTAAATTTCAGGGGCTTACAAGAGCATTTCCCCATGTAATCGGTACGAATGAGTATCACAATGGCTGACTTGTTCTCCCTTCTATCAATCTATCCCTTCAGTGGCTAGCTGGCAGTCTCTAACCTGTGCAGATGACTCTGTAATATGGATGTAGCAAGTGTTCCCTCTAACAGGGATGTTGTTGACTACAATTCACATAACCCCCAAGCAAAAGCCATTGGAACTGGGGATTCTGGGAGTTGTAGTCCCAGAAGATGGCCACTGGGAATGGCAAAAGGAATTAAGTAACATGCTGGCTCCTCTGGAAACCCAAAAGTCTGATCCACTTTGCTTGGCCAAACCTACAATTTTAAACATTCTTGTGCCCTTAAATCTCCCAGGGACTACAACTAAATGTGTTGTACTTCAGATAAACCTGTTTTAGCATTATTTTTATCTAAATCTACATCCTAATTTTTGTATGCTAGTTTTACCCCATTCATATTTTAGCTATTGTCTAGGTATTGTCTAGTTAATTCAGGCCACCACAACAAAACTGAGAAGTTGTAAACTGCTATAGAATTACTTCCTCAGGAATCTGCTCTTAATGTATGTATGTGTGTGTTTGTCACATTTATAGACCACCTGATATAGGAATCTCCAGGCGGTGTACAGCCATCTAAAACAGTTAAAATTACAGCTTAGTTTAAAATTAAACAATTAAAACAGTTTTTAAAAATTCTTTAGCAGAAAGCATGAGAAAACAGGTGTGTTTTCAGGATTTTTAAAAAGGCAACCAGAGATGGGAAAGCTCTTAGGAAGTGTGTTCCAAAGCCACAGCAGACCAGCCGGGGACATCTGTCACCGGACGACCTCACATGATGGTCAGTAGGCCGCGGGGTTTGTGACAGAGAAGGCACTCTCCTGAGTACCCTAAAGTCAGGCTGTTAAGGGCTTTATAGGTAATAACCTATGCTCTTGGTTTAACTTTAATTGATTTGATAGTGCTTACCTTCTCCTTCCGCAGGTGCCTAACTTGCCTAGACCCTTACTGTGAAGGAGATGCTTTGTCATTGTGGCTTCCTCTTGCTTGCAGTCAAACCTGTATCTTGTCATAGGTACATTTCTCAATGACTCGGGATTGGCTGTGGCCTTCTGACAAATACTTGGTGTACCTGGATTTACCCTGCATGATGTGTGAAACTTCATTTAGTCATGGTAGGGGGAAATGATCGATTTGTATCCTTGCAGTCATAATCTGTTTAGCTCTAAAGCAAAGAGTAGGCAAAAATGTTTCCTGTGTTGATTCTGCTTAAAATAAACACCTTGGGTTTTGCCTAGTCTGGTTTTGTCTGATCTGCTGTGCTTTTGTTGTGTTAGGTTTTTTAAAAAAACAAAAAAGTACATTTTTTCTTGTAAAGTTGATCTTGCAGATCAGTGCAATAGTTTCCAAATGTATAATTGCTCTGTTGGTAAATAACCTCAGTTCTTTTATCTGACATAAGCTGGCTTTTGCAGAGTAGCAATTTTTCTTTCTAACGTTGTTTTAAACTATTATAATACTGATCTAGAGAGTACTATCTGTGTAAAATTTACTCTAGGATAATTTGGACAATTGAAGGCCACCTAAGGGCGCAGCAGAGGAGTAACTTGCCTAGGAGGCAAGAGGTTGCCGGTTCGAATCCATGCTGGCATGTTTCCCAAACACCTATATAGGGTATCAGTGATTTAGGAAGATGCTGAAAGGCATCATCTCATACTGCGCGGAAGACAGCAATGGTAAACAGCTCCTGTATTTTACCAAAGAAAAACCACAGGGCTCTGTGGTCGCCAGGAGTCAACACCGACTTGACAGCACACTTTAATTTAAAGGCTTGTGAAGTCTAGGAGGCAAGAGGTTGCCGGTTCAAGTCTGTGCTAGCATGTTTTCCAAACACCTATCATCTCATACTGCACAGGAGATGGCAATTGTAATGCCCTCTTGTATTCTACCGAAAGAAAACCACATGGCATGTGGTCGCCAGGAGTCGACCCCAACTCGACAGCACAACTTCACTTCACTTTACTTTTGACAAATATGTACATAAATAATTGCATAGGTACCTAATATATGTAAAAGACAAACATGGAGATTATGGACGTATACTGCTGCATTTTTCAGTATCTTTGTTTGCTTTCCCCCACAGCACAAGTTTCTGAAGGATGACTAAATTTCATTGAGCCTGCTAGAGCATCATAATTGGTGGTGATGTAATGGAATGCTAAGGCCTGATTTCACACAGCTATTGTATACTAGTACTAAAAATTTGTTTCTTGTGTGCACAATCCACTATTTTGATTTAGGGTAGAGAAATGTCTGATAATTAGTTGTGGAGTGATTAATAAAATTATAGCTAGGATTTGTGGAAAAACAATTCAGACAACCCCATTATTCATCAATCTAAATCATAGAGTACAAAACTGCCATGCTTTCTGCAGAATTACCTAAATCAATTTGACACATGATTTACTCCTGAAATGCGTGCACATTGCAGCGGTTAATAGCATTGCTAACACACAACTGAAAATATAGCCTACAAAATTAATTGGAGTTGCATATTTCACTTGGGCAACAGAATCTGATAGCCAGATTGAGAACACACAATGATAGGAGAAATTCTAGTATGGTAACCTTGTTAGTCTGTTACAGCAAACAAGCCTGTGGAACATTTTTAAGACAAATGAATACATTGTGGCTAGTGGTGTTTTTTGTGGCTCAGAGACTCTTCTTTGGATGCATCAAGTGAAGGAAGAGAAGATTTTCTGTACCTTCATGTGGGTTGCCAGACTCTGAGACCGTTGCCAGCCTCTTGAGTCTCAGACTGAAAAAAAGGAGATGGAGCCAGAGGTCTAAGGTATGGTGTATTGCAGATTAGAGGTTGGAACCTGGAGTGATAGAACCATAGTGATCTCTGCTGGGAGGAAGTAGGCTTGGGGTGGGAAGACAGCAAAGTGAATAGCAGAAGTTCTTGAGACAAACACGAAATAGCCTACCCATTTGATACTGGCCGCTTGTCCTGAGTATGGACTCCTTTACCATGAAAATTGAAAGCGGACACATAGGAAGCTGCCATATATTGAGTCAGACCATTGGTCTATCTAGCTCAGTATTGTCTACCCAGACTGGCTGCGGCTTCTCCAAGGTTTCAGGCAGGAGTCTCTCTCAGCCCTATCTTGGAGATGCCAGGGAGGGAACTTGGAACCTAGATTGTCTTCCCAGAGCGGCTCCATCCCCTAAGGGGAATATCTTACAGAGCTTACACATGTAGTCTCCCATTTGTATGCAACCAGGATGTACCCTGCTTAGCTAAAGGGACAAGTGATGCTTGCTGCCATAAGACCAGCTCCCTTTCCCAAGGAGATGTGAACCCCTCTGCATAACTCCTGTGAAGAGCAGCTTTATATTTGAATTCTGAGGATCGTTTCTCTCTTTGAGAATTTGGATATTCAGGTGCACAAATTCTTGTGACTGGGTTCTTTGATCCCTTTCAAATGGGAGGTGAATGCTAATGCTAAAAATGCTTTTAAAATGCTTTAAGTAATGCATCTTGAGGGCTCTTTTAAAGGCTGGTAAAGATGTTAAACCGCAAATGTCTATAGGGAGCGCATTCCACAGCCCAGGGGCAACTACATAGAAGGCCCACTCCTGGGTTGCCCCTAGACAAGCTGGCAGCATCTGGAGATGGACCCTAATGTGTAGTGGGGATTATGCAGAAGTAGGTGCTCTCCCAGGTAACTCAGTCCTAAGCCATTTAGGGCTTTAAAGGTAATTACCAGCACTGTATTTTGCCCAGAAACCTATTGGCAGCCAATGCAGTTGCTTTCAGACAGCATAATATGGTATCTCCGAGAAACCCTTGAAACCAATCTAGCCACTGCATTTTGGACCAACTGATGTTTCGGAATGACATACAAAGGCAGCCCCACGTAGAGCACATTAGAGAGCCAGCGTGGTGTAGTGGTTAGAGTGCTGGACTAGGGCCGGGGAGACCCGAGTTCAAATCCCCATTCAGCCATAAAACTAGCTGGGTGACTCTGGGCCAGTCACTTCTCTCTCAGCCTAACCTGCTTCACACGGTTGTTGTGAAAGAGAAACTCAAGTATGTAGTACACTGCTCTGGGCTCCTTGGAGGAGGAGCAGGATATAAATGTTAATAATAATAATAATAATAATAATAATAATTATTATTATTATTATTAATTACAGTAGTTAAGCCTAGAGGTTACCAGAGATTCCACCACAGTTCTGATCATTTTATACAAGGAACGGACGCGATTGTCATATCAACCGAAACTGATAGAGAGTGCTCCTGGCCATAGCCTAAGAAATTAGGGTGAGGGCTGGGTCCAGAAGCACTCCCAAGTTACATACCTGTTCCTTAGAGAGGAGTGCAACTCCATCCAGAACCTACGCTGATTGAATAATATGGGGAAAATCAAACACAACTCAGAATTATGATTTATTTATTTTACATTTTATATCCCGCTCTTCTTCCAAGGAGCCCAGAGCGGTGTACTACATACTTAAGTTTCTCCTCACAGCAGCTCTATGAAGCAGGTTAGGCTGAGAGAGAAGTGACTGGCCCAGAGTATCATGGCTGAATGCAGCAAGTATCATAGCTGAATGGGGATTTGAACTCGGATCTCCCCGGTCCTAGTCCAGCATGCTAACCACTACACCACGCTGGCTCTGGATTTTTCAGATACATCTTTGTATCAATTTCTGTCATATTTGATTAATACCCATTACATGCTGAAAGAAGATTATTGGGTTAGTAATAACCTACGCCCAACTACCCTATTGTTAATTAACTTAAGGAAATAGGCCTAGACACCAACACTATGTTGTTCTTTGAATACCTTTAATGGAGAGTACAACCAGGCATGAAATATTCATAAGTACTTTTCCTAAACCACCAATGTGAAAGCTGATATTTATGATTAATTGGACTATTGGTAGTTTAGAAGTCTAGAATTTGCTGGATAATGTTGAGAAATGAAAAAAGGGAAAAAAAGAAAAACCTCAGGGGAACATTAACACTGGTAGTGATAATCTAATAGTGATGATGTCTGCTTAGATGCTCAAAGGGTGTGATGGGAGCTTCATTCCTTTGAATTGTTAGGAATTATGAGACAGTTGTTATCCATTATTTAATATGATGGGACTGGAGTGGGTTGTTAAGACATTTATACGTAATCGTTTTATTAAAATGGATCGAGGAGTTCTGCATATATTAGTCACAGATTTATGCAGGCTGATGGCTGGCAAGAGCCCTTAGAAGAAAAAAATCAAAGCAATTCCCAGAACAAGTTATGTTCATACTGTCGCTTATGGATCTTTTGTTTTTGCCCAGTCTATATAGCACATCTTTCTACCTTGACTATAGACTTACCATTCTTACACCCATTTGCTACTTATTTTTGGAACTAATTGGGCTTTTTAAGAATGTATGGATACTGCAGACCAACATGGTAGTCCCATCAGTTTTGAGAATCTATTGTATATTTGGAAGAATTGGTTTGTGGGGAAAATAGTCATATTCCTGACTACCTACAGATACAAAATTTTGCACACACAATCCTGCCACTTAAACTAGTTGAATGCACTACGTTTTACACTGAAATATGCCGGGTGAAAGGTTTAAATAATTTGTAATGGATTTTTATTAGAAACAATAATGCTCATATTTTGTTATTCTTAAATAGATTTTAATGCTCAATTATCAGCTTAGTAATTAAAAAACAACATCATACCCCAAATAAGCAGAAGATTTTTCTCAGATTCAAGTTTACTATGATTCAAATGTACCATATATGGTAATTATTCAATAAAACTAGCTGAACCCGCAAAGAGCATCTGTGAGGTAGTGCGCTGAGCCTGTGGCTTCCCCCCTCCTCCCACAACTCACTTGCTCGGTCTGTTTCCCGCCACAACTCTCTTGTTCTTTCCCCCCCACAGCTCGCCGTGAACTCACTTGCTCTCCCCCCGCCGCCGCGAGCCCGCTCGCTCGCTCTTCCCCCGCCGCCGCGAGCCCTCTTGCTTGCTTCCCCCCCCCGCCGCCACGAGCCCGCTCGCTCGCTCGCTCTCCCCCCCGCCACGAGCCCACTTGCTCACTCTCCCCCCACAACCCTGAGGCTAGAAAAAAACTGTGTAAAGAGAAAGGGAAGACATTAGTCAGTACACAGTTTTCTATTTCCCTCACACTTTGCCACAACAAAACTGTTATGGTTTCCAGGTGTAAGAAAGACCCTATCTGGGAATATTTTGAAGGGATTTCTTCCTTGCATGTAAAAGTGTGAGCAGTGCAACAAAGAGATGCAGGGCCTAGATTCAAGAATTACATGTTTTAAGGACAGCATAGGTGACTCAGAAGACTTCTGCAATTGCAAATGTGAAACATATATAACGTGATTATTTAGTTTAGTAGAATGTAAGTGCTATTTTGTTCTTTATGCCATTTATTTCTTACCATTCTTTGTATATTGCTGCTGCATCTGCAACTTCACAAGGTAATGAGTAAAGATATCAATAAAGAACACATTATGTACAATTTCCTAAATCAGTAAAAATCAAATTATCTTTAAAAAAAATTACACAGAATATATCCTCCTAGGTGTTGTAAATGCTCTATTGAATTGTAAAGTAACATGTTTTAGTGATCAGATTTGCACCATTGTTTAAGAAATATGTGAAGAATCAGTGGGAAACTTGGTTTTAATCAACTGATTTCCTTTTCCTTTGATTTAAATCTATCCATCCAAACCCTCAGTAGCTTTTGGTTTGATTCTTCAAGGAACAATGGCGCTGCTTACTTGCTTTTGTATCCTTATTCAAAACTTCTGGAGGTATAAAACCAGTTGAAGATGGGCATCTGGGGAGAGAGCAACTTTGAGTAAACCTTTCTATGGTTTCCCTTTGCCTGTTCATTTTGTGCTTTCACGGTGTTTGTTGCTTGGAAAGATCAGCTGGAACAGATGACACTACTTGGCTGTCATTTGTCACTCCAGTGGAGTGTGCTGTTAGCAGTGTTTACAGTCCAGTGCTACTCTGTTTCATAAATATTTTAAAGTGTTTTCTGGCAGACCTTTTGCAGTGCTGAAAATCCTGTATATTACATTCACCCGTGAACATTATATTATAAGTGGGATGGGGATATTGCATGTGCAAAAACATTTCGGCATGAGCACACACATCGTTGTTAATGGGATTCAGAAGCAGGAACCTCAAAATTAACTTTTTAAGAGTGTGCCACCTGTAGAAATTAAACTTTGGCATAAAAGTCCATTCTTCTTTTGATGTTTTATTTTCTTCAGCTGTTTAGCAGAGGGTGGCCTCTGCAGCAAAACGAGCAAAAGAGACTCTTGTGGTCACTTTAAAGGCATATTGTGGCCTAAGCTTATGCTACAATGAATGTGCTACTTTTTAAGGTTGCCACAAGACTCAGTTGTTGTGTTATCTAATTTTCCTGTCAGGAACATAGGAAGCTGCCATATACTGAGTCAGAACATTGGTCTATCTAGCTCAGTATTGTCTATACAGACAATAATGTTTAATACAGTTTCATTGTTCATATTTTATATTTATTTACTTACTTACTTACTTACTACATTTATATGCCACCCCATCCAAATGGCTCTGGTTAGTGCACAACAACAAAGATAAAACCCACAAATCAATCCTTTTAAAAACACTAATCACAGAACAATTTTAAAACAACATAAAGCCATTAGCAATTAAAACATTTAAAAGAGTTTAAAAACCATGGAAGGCCAAGCCAAACAGGTTATAAGGGCTCTCCTGAAAAGCAACAATGAACTCAAACTACAGATTTCAGCTGGGAGTGCATTCCACAGCCCAGAAGCAGCTACAGAGAAGGCCCACCTCTGCGTCGCCACCAGATGTACTGGTGGTAACTGGAGACGGACCTCCTCAGATGACCTTAATGTGTGGTGGGGATCATGCAGAAGGCGCTCTCAAAGGTAACCTGGACCTAAGTCATTCAGGGCTTTAAAGGTGATAACCAACACTTCGTATTTTGCCTGGAAAAATATCAGCAGCAAGTGCAACTATTTTAAAACAGGTCTCCGGGTTACCCCAGAGACCAGTCTGGCTGTCACATTTTGAACTGAAGTTTCTGAGCTAAGGCAGCCCCATGTAGAGTGCATTCCAATAGTCAAGCCTGGAGATTACCAGCTGATGCCCCACTGTTATGAGGTCATCCTCATCAAGGAGTGGACGCAGCTGTTGAATCAGCTGAAACTGGTAGAAATCACTCCTGGCCATAGTCTCCACCTAAGATACCAGGGTGAGGCCTGGGTCCAGAAGTACCCCCAAGCTGAGTATCTGTTCCTTCTGGGGGAGTGTAACCCCGTCCAGCACAGGAAGATGTATCTCTTACCTCCAATTATGAGCCCCTACAATAAGCACCTCCATCTTGCTAGGATTCAGTTTCAATTTGCTATCTCTCATCCAGCCCATTAGTGTCTGTAGGCAAGCATTTAGGGAATGAATGTCATTGCCTGATGATGAAGATGACAAGAAGAAGTAGATTTGGGTGTCATCAGCATACTGATAACTCCCAGCACCAAATCTCCCTATGACCTCACCCAGCAGTTTCATGTAGTTATTAAAAAGCATTGGTGACAGAATGGAGCCCTGAGGGACTCCGTATAACAGCTCCTGAGGAGCAACTGTCACAAAGCTCCACCATCTGGAATCTACCCAAGAGATAGGAACAGAACCAATGCAAAGCACTGCCCCCTATTCCCAGCTCCCCCAGGCAATCCAGAAGGATACCATGGTCAATGGTATCAAATGGCATCAAGAGATCCAGAAGAACCAGCAGAGTCACACTCCCTCTGTCAATTCCCCGGTAAAGGTCATCCATCAGGCCAACCAAGGCTGTCTCAACCCCATAGCCAGCTTTGGAGCCAGTTTGAAATGGGTCTAGATAATCAGTTTCCTCCAAAACTGCCTGGAGCTGGTCGGCCACCACCCTCTCAATCACCATGCCCAACCAAGGGAGATTGGAGACTGGCCTATAACTATCCATCGCTAAGAGGTCCAGGGAAGGCTTCTTAAAAAGCGGTCTAACCATTGTCTCCTTCAAACAAGGAGGCACCCTATCCTCACTCACCGATGCATTTATGATCTTAACTGTGATCTTCAGGCCTTGGCAAATTTCCTTTGTATCTAGGAACCAGCTCAGAAATGTACAATGGGCACTTGAGAAAAATACGGACCTAATGATTCACATTGTGGTGGTGGGGAGAATGGGCTTCTTTTTATCTCCTTTACAAGTAACATACTTCGAACAGAAACAGGGCTTTCTGGGACAAATAAAGATCTTATTAAATAACTCTATCTCTGAATATTTTAGGTGCCAGGGAGCCACTGCTCCCTGGCACCTGTGATTTGGCAAGCCCTACCTTGGTTTGCTGTCTTGAAATTTGGGTATAAAGGAAAGTTCTCTGATGAATTTGATATTGTCCATTAGGTCAACCACTGTGTGTTAATTAGATATAATTTGACTTAAACGTCGTCAGTTTTGTTACTTTTCTTAAGTCCTTTTCCCCACTGAATTGTTCGTGCATTATTGCATTTCTGCTCCAAACACTCACGTTACTGGATGGGTTTTCTAAGCTTTTATTTTTCTCTGTAGAGTTGCAAATATTATCCCTGTGATACTCATTTCATTATTATTTGTGGCCTGCCTCAGTAATGTTATTACTGTTGATTACTCACAATAGGTTGTTTCATCAAACTGTTTTCAGAGCGCTTCCAAAAAAAAAATTGAGGTGAAATTCTATAATTAATCAGTCAGTATGATTTGTAGTTAGTGTGTGGTGGTTGTCCTGTTTTGTGTTTGTTCTTAATATACAGAAAGGAATAAACACTTGAATGCTGCCTCTTCTGTTTTTAATGGTCTTGCTGTCAAAATAGTTTTCCTTTTTCAAGCCTTCTGTGTTTAGGCTTCAGTAAATAATTTGTAAGAAACTGGCTAGCTCCATTGAATTTATGGAGCATCATGTAAAGTATGTATTACCTCATATAATAATAGAACTACAACAAACTAGGGCTAGTTTGCTAACCACTGCTAACTGGGCAAAGAGGCACATTTTAACGTGGTGATTCTCTTTATTTAGCAGGGGGAGAGTAACTGGCCCTGTCCACCCCCAGCACAGTACCTCCAGTGACTGTTGCTGGTGTCTATCTTATGTTTCTTTTAGATTGTGAGTCCTTTGGGGACAGGGGTCCGTCTTATTTATTTATTATTTCTCTGTGTAAACTGCCCTGAGCCGTTTTTGGAAAGGCAGTATAGAAATTGAATAAATAATAATGATGATGATGATAATGATAATGATAGTGGGAAGGCGCTATTCCAGACTTAAACTGGTTCCCCTTGACACAGATGATTTGACTGATTATTCTCCGAGACAAAATTGTTTCCCGAATGAAATTGTATAGGGAAAGCAGGGGCCAGAGTACAGGAATTCATTAAGATCCATACACCTCTTAGGGCAGGTCTTTATAAAGACAAATCTGTGCTTTTTCACCAGTCTCAGTGGTGTTTGGTCTTTAATTTTTAATTTTTAAAAAATGTATAAATACAAGTTTTTAGCCTACTTTCTAGTAGGCTTATGAGATCACCCGGCATTCTGTTTATGTGTCCACCCCACAACCCCATCAACTTCGCAGTGCCTGGGACCAATATGAACCAAATTGGGTACAGTTGTAGGGACGCATAGAGTCACCTCAACAGCTTAGTTTGAGATGATGTCATCCACCCTGATCCAAGATGGCGGACATGTAAACTTTTGAGGCACAAGTGGGCTAAACTTATGAACCGCCTGAGCGATTTGAACCAAATTTGCTACAGCTATAGGGACACATAGGGGTGCCCTAATGGCATGGTGTGTGATGTTGTCATCCACTCCAATTCGCAATGGCGGTCACATGAACATCTGAGACACAAGCGGGCTAATTTTTGGACTGTCCAACCGATTTAAACCAAATTAGGTACAATTGCAGTGAGTGACTCACAGGGACACCTCAATGGCATAGTTTGTGATGATGTCATCCACACTGATTCAAGATGGCATACACATAAACTTTTGAGGTGCAAGTGGGCGAACTTGTAAACCGCTTAACCGATTTGAAGCAAATTTGGTACAGCTGTAGACACACATAGGGACATCTCAGCGGCATGGTTTATAATGATGCCATCCACCACAATCCAAGATGGTGGTCGTGTGAACATCTGAAGCACAAGCGGGCAAATTTGTGGACTATCTAGCCCATTTGAACCAAACTGGATTCAGTTGCAGTGAGTGACACACAGGGACACCTCAGTGGCATAGTTTGTGATGATGCCATCCACACAGATTCAAGATGGTGGATGCATAAACTTTTGAGGCGCAGGTGGGCGAACTTGTGAACTGCTTATCCGATTTGAACTAAATTTTCTACAGCTGTAGGGACACATAGGGACACCTCAATGGCATAGATTGTGACGATGTCATCCAATGCAATTCAAGATGGCGGACATGTAAACCTTTGAGGTGCAAGTGCACTAACTTTTGGACAATCTAACCAATTTGAACCAAATTTGCTACAGCTGTATGGACATTTAGGGATACCTCAATGGTGTAGTTTGTGATGATATCCACTCTGATCCAAGATGGTGGACATGTGAGCCTTTGAGGTGCAAGTGCACAAACATGAGGACTGTCTAACCAATTTGAACCAAATTTGGTACAGTTGTAGTTAGTGACACACAGGGACACCTCAATGGTGTAGTTTTGTAATGATGTCACCCACCCCGATCCAAGATAGTGAACGCATGAACATTTGAGGTGCAAGAGATCTAACTTGTGCACCTCGATTTGAACCAAATTTAGTCCAGTTGTGGAGACAGTGAAAGGAAAGTAGGCTGATTAGTTCTTTCTAGAACAACTTGTTTTAATTGGGTTGATTCACACACAACTTGCCATTCACTGCCTTCATCAGTTGATGAGTATACATATGTGAACCTGCTCTAGATGTACACATATTGCATACTATGCAACTCAGTTCAGTTCCTCCATCTAATTTGGACTGTGTCCAGTACTGTAACAAACAAGAAAGTTTTTAATTATCTCTTTGTGTTGTGTTTTTTTTGGGGGGGGGGTTGGACCCTCCATTATGTTGTTACAGGAATTATTCAAAGACTGTAATGATTGGAGTTTGGCTAAAAAATATCTGTGGAGATTTTTTTGTGCTACTTGCATCATTGAAAAACTGTAAAGAATGCTGAAAATCCTCCAGTAGGTGGAGTTAATGGGACCTTTGGGTCCTGGTGCTCCATTCCACAAGAAGAAGTTCAATTTCTTCATCATGTCCTCTGTTATAGATTTGTGTGTTCAGAGTTTTTCCTCTTGAAATGTCTGTTGGGTTACTTAATACCTGCCAAGCCCAAGCTTCAGTTTCCTTTATTTCCTTAGCCATCACTGTCTGACAACAAAGTGGGAAACACATATACCTGGCATGGTCATCGACTTTCATGATTTATCAGTGACAGCAAGACAAAGAAACAAGAACTTTGAAGTCAGTATTTGAAAAATTAAGGATGACCTTTTGTTTAAATGTTTCTGTGAGAGCTGTTCTGATTTAAAACTTAGTTAAACTTTTGGAATCTTTAGGAGTTAAAGAAAACAATGCATTTTAATCTCTCTGTGATGTTAGTAACAGAATTATGCATTTACAGAGTGTTTTGAGGCTTTTTTAAAAATGCACAAGTCTTTTAACTTTTCCATGTATTGGAAATCTCCATCCAGATTCAAGTAGGCTATTTGGTCAGTTAAATTTTATAGCTATACTATACAAATGTGAGAAACTAAGGTACAACCATGTCAGGTAATATTAAAATAAAACTGAATAAATTGGATAATTATTTTAATTCAAATATAAAGAGTGGAAGAATTGTGTGTAATAATCACTGCAGCCTCTTGGTCCTTTTTATGTGCCCTAGTCTGACACCCCTCTCTCTCTTTCCTCTCCCCCCCCCATTAGCCTTGCATGGAAAGAAGGAAAAGGAGGAAGCTCTAAATACCACTTGGGTCCTCTTCTTCCCTCTCTTGGAAGGCTTCACTCAGCCATCTGCCCTTCTCAGTTCCCCTCCTTGGCCCACTCCCCTGCCTAGTCTCTTCAAATAGTTGCAGTCAGTGTTGGCATTGCCCTGCCAGCAGCATTAGTCTGGAAACACCACTCACCTGCCTCATACCACAAACAGCAGCAGTTGTCCCTGCTCTGCCACTTTGACCCCAGTCTCACAGACCTTCCCAAGCAGTTCCACCTCCACTGATGTCAGGGGCTGAAAAACATTGTTAACGAGGGATGTGCAAAAATTTTGGCACTGCAATTTTTAGAGCTCAAAACAAAATTCCATTTAAATAAAACGACTGTTTAGGGCTTGGAACAAAACAACCCCATTTCAATCAAAATGTTTTGACATTTCGAGCACCATTTTGGAGCCCTGTTTTCCGCTCGCTGGGTTTTCTGGGTTTCCCCCCTTGCTGGTTTTCTGGCACTGGCTTCTGATTGAATTGAAGTCTCCTTGCTGATTGGTTGGTTTATCATACAAATCAAGTGTTGTCATGGGCAACTGTGCCCCCATTGGCTGGGGGGAGGGAGGGGGAACACCAAAGGAGGTAGTTTCAAAATGTATTTACAGGGACTGGGAGACAGAGATAGCCCTTATAGTGTGCTGCTGTGGCAGCTGCTGCAATGCTAGGAACATAAAGAGTGATAACTGTGTGTGAGACAGCAACTTGTGCCAAAGATGTTATGGCAGTGAAGGCAGTGTGGCTGGCAGTGGATTCTGGGTCAGTGATTGTGTTTTTTGTTGGGTTTTTTGCCATTTTTGGACAGTGTTTGAAATGTGTATTCTCTATTGGAAGAACAGATTCCCTTTTACTGTGTGCTTCCATAGTGTTTTTCAAGGTAGAATTACATAGAATCCTATGAGGGTTTGGGGGGAAGGTAAAAAAATTGTCTAAAATCACCAGCTTCCCCATTTCTTTTGTGGGTTGAGTGACAGGTAGCACCCATCATGCCCCACCACACAACCCAATTTGCTGTCTCTAGGGGCTACACATGGGGAACAATGGGTTTCCCCATTATTCCCTATGGCTGGAACCATCAAAATATTTTGGGTTTTGTTCTGGCAAAACAATCAGTTTGGCTGCTGTTTCAACAAAATATTTTTGCTATCTGTTTTGAGCTCAAAACAAAACACAATATCCATTGCGTGCTCTTCCCTTTTGTTAACTGATAAATTGATAAACTGATAAACTTATTGAAAAACTGTTGCTAAACATTGTGGGCTTTGATTGGATCCCAAATATGTCCTATGGCTACTTTTTAAAACTTTATTTGTGCCAGAGATTCTCCAAAGCCCCTGGTGGCGCAGTGGTAAAACTGCCGCCCTGTAACCAGAAGGTTACAAGTTCGATCCTGACCAAGGGGCTCAAGGTTGACTCAGCCTTCCATCCTTCCGAGGTCGGTAAAATGAGTACCCAGAACGTTGGGGGGCAATATGCTAAATCATTGTAAACCGCTTAGAGAGCTTCCAGCTAAAGTAAATATGCACAAAGCATTTTTAAAAAATCAGAAGCTTAGTGCTTTTTTGGTTTTCATCTTATGCTGTATGTGAAAGAGTTGGATGGATGCTTCAGTGTTGACAGTTAACTTGCATTTAAAACTACCCTGTGCAACAGAGCTGTCAGCCAAAGATCTATGTGAGCTTGGCAGAAGCTTTAACATTTTTACCCAGTTGAAAGGATGCAAGTCAGCCCAAGAAGACCTTGGGTTAGGAGTTCCGAGAAATAAACAAAGCATGGCTGGCACATTCTCCAGTGCCATCATTGAATATACAAACATGCTTCATCCAAGCTCCTGTTAATTCATGTCATAAATTCACTTACATGGCAAGAATTTCAGAACTGGTATGGGTGGAAAGGGAGAGCGAACAGGTTTTCATTGTGTTATTCCCAATTGCACAGGTACTTAACGCACATCTTTTTAACATACTTGGAGTGGGGAGCAATCAATAATTGTTTGAAATGAAGCCATTTTCTGTGTCTTGAATAATTAAACCTTGAAAACGCAATACCAGAGAAGGGACAGTGTGGCTTTGAGAACTTTGGTTGAAGAGTGGTATATAAATATTCATAGTAGTGGTAGACATATAACTAGGAGAGCACAGTAGGTTTCTTATCAGTGGAAGGTGCTAGTGTAAAGCACATAAACCATTCCTTCTAAGTTGCACCTGAACTCTGTATCTGAAGCCTTGATTGACAGAGAGATTTATAGTCATCACATCATTCCTTTTCCTGTTCAGATTCCCTGCCTCGTTGGCAACTGAACAGCAAGCCACAGTTTGCCATTGCATTCAGATCAGCAAAACAATGACTTGCACAAACCAGGGTTTGAACTAAGCTCACAATCCTAGTTTGCATGCATTGGATGTAAAAGTAAACTATGGTTTACAGCCCAATCAAAAGTAAGGGGGAAAAACCAGTGTGTGAGAGCGGAGGGGAGAGGATGGACAAGCACAGGACTTGTTCCATACTTCCAGAGCGTGGTTTGTTGTTTTATCTGAACCAGCCCTCCATATGTGTAACAATCTAAAAGAAGTTAGTCATTTTTTATTAACTTTTAAAATCAGGGGAAGTATCAACAGTTTTATTTTCTTACATGCCTGCCTAATTCATGGTGATGCCTTTTGCTACAAATAGCATGAAAGGCACAAATGTAAGTAAATATAAATATTCAGTGTAATATTAACTCCTGGTAAGAAGTTACAAAGTTGATTTGAAAATTCTGCTAAATGGTTCCAGGTGTGCTGGAACGGAGATTAAGAACACTGTGTACTTCAAGGTGACGTAAACAAAGTTTGATGTGAATTGGGTTAAATATTTATTCATTTACCATATGCGACCATGTTTTCTTACAGACTGTGCTTCTCTTTTACTTTAAAAGAAAATGACAAATAGCATTCAGAACTATCCGAGAGGAAATTGTTTTCAGTATGCTTGCTGGCACTTTGGACAATCGAATGGTCAGGTTACATTGTAGGAGCCAATCTGAAATTGTGCAATAGCTGCAATCTAATCTTGATGAGAAGAAGGTTGTCTGGTTTGCATCCTATTAATGCCTTATGCTGTAGAGTCTGAGGGGGGTTCTTTGGCCACAACAGCTGTGTGTGGTGTGGGAGGAAGGGGAGGAAGCATTCTAACCCTGTGCAACACTTGCAATGCATAGCTGTCGGAGATGAGAGCAAGTTTTTCTGTTCCTATTATCAACATTTTTGCAGATACCCACATAGTCACACACGTACTAGTTTGAGGTGACCATAAAGACTACACCAAACAGTCACTGATTCACCTTAGAGCAGTGTGCTTCATTGTAAGGCCAAAGGGGCCAGTAGCAGCCCCTCTCAACCCTACGTGCAGCTCCCTGACTAATAGTTTACTGGACCTGTGTGACACTTCGGCCAGAGCTGAATATTCTGCATAATCCTGCTGACCCCATGAGGAGATGACCATTCTCACCGTGCAGTGCTGTGCTTTGTCCCACACCAGGGGGCTTCTTTAGGGAAAATGGAACCCTTTTGTGCCTCTGCACCACCTTGGAAGACATGCACAGAGTGCAGAAAAGTGTAGCCTTTCCCAGTGTTTTCCTCCTAGAGCCCTTAAGAGAGGAACTCTATCTCTCTTAAAGGGCCCTCCCAGCACTGAGAGAAGCACAGTACTGTGCAGGTCAGAACAGGGGGAAATGGCTTCTACACTGAAGGATTCCACCCCCCACTCCTGCTTGGAAAATAGTGAAGGTCACCGCCTTAGAAAATGGCCTTTAGTTGTGATCCATCTTATATGAGCCCCATTTTTGCATCACCAAAATTCTAAAGTCTGACAGAGTTCTCTTTCAGTGTCATTTAAAGGCTAGTATTATTAAGTAGATTATCCCCCCCCCCGTGTGTTTTCTCAGCTATATAAATTAAGCTTCGTGAACTGATATCCATAGCTTCTGCTTAATCCACAAAGCAGCTTTGTTCTTTTCTTTATCATGCGTCAGGGTACAGTTTTTATGTGAAGTCACCCTCTCCAGGATGGAATCTTGGACTAAAATTTCATAGGAAAAAATGGAATGGTGTGGCGTTGTTATATTGTATTATAGTAATGCATGATATAGCTGCTGTCATAGAAATTAGAGACAAGAAGCTGTTATACAAATGAGAGATTGGCAAGAAATATTAAGTCTAAGGAACTGTACCATCTCTATAAACTTTTTATTAAGGTCATTAGGTTTCGCTATCTTAAACTATTCAAACTATGCTGAAGAAAAAATTGTGCGTTTTACGGTTGATCTCGAGTCACATTTTGTGAGCCTTCTTTCACCTTTATGTGCTGCTTATATTGTTGCTTTCCAGTCTCCTGCTCTGTTCTGCTATTTAAATGCTTTCTAATATTTATAAGAAAAGCTGTATTCTGCTATTTTTCCAGGGCTACTCTTAAAATCTGCTTTATGGTCAGGTTCACTTATTTTGACAAGTACTTCCAACATGTATTGTATAGCTTTTTTATTGGCCAAACTCTGTTCGATACACACTAATCCTTCACTGTTGGGAAACTTGATTCATTCCTGTTATAATCATTCCTGCCCCCTCCCCCCACACACACCCGAGTTCTTCCTTTCAGTGACCTATGTTTAGATATTCATAATAATTGAAACCTGTGTTGAGAAGTAATTTATGCACAATGCGGGTGGTGTCAGAGGTTGTAGTGGGAACATAATATAGCTAATTGGAAGGACTGAGTACCACTATGACCACTATCCCATATCCACAAGGGGAAGGACAGGTACAGTCAGCTGCCTGGCATAGTTCTAACTAGAGATTTGCAAATCGGTTCGGGTTTGAATAGATTCGAGCTTGAATTGGCCTGTTTCGAGCGATTCAGACTCAAATGGAAACAGCCTTAAAATAAAGGGCCTGATTTGAGTTCAAATCAAAATAACCCCGATTTGAACTTGAATCAATTTGAGTGATTTGAGCACCATTCTGGCGGGCTTTCCCCTCTTGCTGATCAATTTTCTGGCACTGGCTTCCGATTGGCTTGAGATCTCCTTGCTCCTTAATTGGCTTGTTCTCATACAAATCAAGTGTTGCCATGGGCAACTGTGCCCCCATTGGCTGGGAGGAAGGAGGTTGACAAAAAAGGAAACAGTTTTAAGATCTTTTCAAAGGACCTGGGGAGGGGAGGCAGAGAGAGCCCTTAGTGTGCCCTTGAAAAGGATACATCAGGAGAGGAGGAAGGAAGGAATCAAGGAAGGTTTTATTTTTTCGTTTTCTTTTTTCAGCACTGAGTATAATATGCTGTGCTATTCCTATCTGATTTTGCTGGATCTCAGATTGACGAAGGCAGAACTTGGGTGCCTGCCCACCTTGCTTGAGTTGTGGTTTGGTCTGTGAGATGGTGTTGTGGTGATAAATGGACAGTGTGGCAGCTCAGTACTCGTTCGCTCTCGCTCTCTGTGTCTCTGTGTGTGTTTATGTGTAATTTTTTGGTGATTGTGGTGAGATGAGCCCCATGTCTGGTCTTGAGACTAACAGGCTTCACTCACTGCTCTGCTCTGCAATCTTCATTGCAAGGTGTACACAGTCAAAATGTGGCTGAAGATGTTGTTCTAGTTGAGCTTTTGACTATGGTTGCTGCTAAGGGTGCTGCTGTGGCAGCTGTTGCAATGCTGAAGTAAAGTAAAAAATAAACTTGTGCTGCCGAATCTGTGTCTACTTCTGGCATCCGCAGAGCTAAGTGGTTTTCTTTGGTAGAATACAGGAGGGGTAAGAGTCATAATTTTGTGTGAGAGAGCAACTTGAACAATGGCGTGATTCAACTTCCCAGTTGTTCCCTATGGCTGGATCACTTGAATCAAATTGTGGTGTTTGTCAAAACAGCTGGCAATGGAGATTTTGAGGTTTTTATTACTTGATTCGTGCACATATTTAGTTGTAACCTTGGCTTAGCAGCACAGCCTGTCTCCCTAATGAGCATAATTATGTGATACAGCATCACTATGCATAATAGTATAATAAAGCCCTCAAGGAGAAACCTACGTATACACAGCATTAGGACCAACTTTAGCTACTTCGTAAGGAGGGGAATAGAAATGAGATTTCTATTAGATGTGTGTAGTGCTATGCTGAAGCCCATGGCTTGGCAAGGCCAGGGCACAACTCGAGGGCACAACTTTACCTTTACTCTTGGTTTAGCCTTACTGATTGTGCTGGGTATCTTGCTAAGACCTGACCTTGCTATCTGCTGAATTTCTTTGATTAGCTTCTCAACTCCTTCATCTTTCATTTAAATTAGTTTTGTAAGCCCTTTCAAAAGAACAGCAACATATCAATTTCTGGAATGGCAAGGAAAGTTTACTTCATGGAAATCAAAGCGGTCATCTACATTTCATTTCTAACAAATGGCAGACTTTTCTGCAAAAGACCAAGAGTGAATTAAGTCAAGAGTCTTCCTTCTTGGAACATTCTATAATAATAATAATAATAATAATAATAATGATAATGATAATGATAATGATAATGATAATGATAATAGAGACTAGAATTGAGCAAGTTTGTGGCTCTCAGCCTTTCTTCTTTCCTCTTTCTTTGAGGAGATTATTTCATTTGTATAAATGGATTTGTATTTTGACTAATGTTTGAATGCTGTATAAAGGGCTCAGGAGGCAGGGCTGAATCTTAAACAGATACAAGTTAATTGTTTTTGAATAGTTTTCTTTTTCCATCTACCTGTGTGTTCGTACATTCTCTGTCTCTAATGCAGATTTCTTTATGGCTGCTGATGAAAATTATCTCCTCCTTTCTCTAGTCATAACACTTTAAAGTAAAAACAAAACAGCATTATTTTAAAGATATATGGTGAGTATATGATTGAGTCCTAGTGGAGGTATAGATGTTCAGTGTTCCAGATAACTGGCAACTTAAGGAGTATGCAATATATTTGAATTGGTTTTGATTGTTTTTAGTGTTGTTTTAGAATATTGTTTTAAAAGTTTTAAATTGTCATATTTTAAATTCCTTGTTTTTGTTTTTAACTTTTTTTCTAATGTTGTTTTTATTTTCTTGTAAACTGCCCAGAGACAGAAGTTTGGGGCGGCATAAAAATATGTAAAATAAAATAATTAATAAATAATAAAATACCAAAAATAATGTGGGGTGAGGGTGACTTAGTGAAGAGTCAAAACCTTATTTGCCATGATTGGTTGCAGAAAAAGAAGGCGGTAGATCAGTTAAAATTTCTAGGACCAGATGAAATTTAAGAAGAAGGTGAATGAAAGCTGTAGATAAGTTAAATACTGATTTATGTGGTGTTCTAGTCTGATCCTATTTGGCTCTCTTCTCATTTTATAGAATTTTTATTTAACTAATACTGTAACTTCAAAAAGAGGGGGGGAGGCAAATTGCAGGCAAACCAGTGATACTGTCTTGGTTATCTAAAGCTAGTGTTTAGTCAATGGTGTATCTGGGGTGCACTTCCTTATATACCTCCTTAGGAAAAAGCCCCAGTAAACTCAACTCCAATTACATCCATGTAAACATTCATAGGCAGGCAGTTGGTCTAGTCCTGGAAATGAACATGATACATTTTGAGAGTGCTCTTTTATTACTCAGGCAGTTGCCTTTTCCACCCCCACCCCCAAAAAACCCCTTTGGAACTTTTAGTGTCACCTTGTTAAATGTTTTGTTAATTTTACATTATACATAATTGCCTAATCTGATACAGTTCAATACAATGTTTCCTTATTTCGCTTTTTAATTCCATCTAGATTTTATCAGACTTTTTAATGATGACTGCCAGTAGTCAATTTTTTCCCTTGATCTTCTCTAATATACTGGGATAACTTCCATCTGGTCCTAGAGATTTGTTACTTTTAAGTCTCTAGATTATTTCCCTTCTGCCTTACTGGTGCTTGAAATCAACTGAAATAGTAGTTAAAACACTGGCGTGTTCTGAAATAAAAGGCATTTGGAATACGTTCGAGTCTGATTTCTATCTCTCTAGGTTTCCCACTGTTTTTCTTCATTTTTCTCTGTACCGTGTGAATCCAATTTTTGTAGTTTTGGTTTTCTTATAATTTTCCATTAGGAATTGATGAAATACAAGAGCAAGAATCTAAGTATGTGCATGAACCAAGGTTCATGCACAGGTTTGACGCCAAACCGGTCCAGCACCGCCGAAGGAGAGGGGAGCAGCAAGTGGGGTCTTTACGGAGGAGGAGAGCAGGTCTTTACCTGCTCTCTGCCACCCCATGCAGCTTCCTGCTGTAGCAGTGCTCCTCCCAAGAAGAAATGTGCAACACAAACACACAGGTTCTTGGGAGAGTGCTGTCACAGCAGGAAGCTGCATAGGGTGGCAGAGAGCAGGTAAGGACCTGCTCTCCTCCTTTTTAAAGATCCCACTCGCCACGCCCCACCCACCGGCGCCAAACCTGTGCACGAGCCTTGGTGCACATCCCTACAAGAAGCGAATGACCCAAGCTTTTAGGTCTTTTTGTAGAGTAATGCAAAATTAGCAAAAATAATGAATAGAATTGTAACATTGGCCCATTTGATTTTTCCTTTTATTAGTGAATACTTTCTCCCTCTACTTCGTGCTTTGTTGTAGTATGTCTTGCTATCATTTGAGCAAATTTACACACCAAATATGTTTTAATACTATTTTTCATCTGAGTCATAACATGAATTTATTGCTCTTCAAAAACAAGTGGTTTTAATTACATTTGTGCTGCTCGTGTATCTCCCTTGCTTCAAGCTATTCCACTTTCATTTTTGTTCCTATTATTAATGAGCATTGTTTTTAATTTCATAAAAATTCACACTAGCTAAGCTAAGGAAATTGAAATGATGGTTCATAATAGAATAGAACTTTCCAGAACTCTTTTCCAAAGTCTTCCTTTCAAGCTTACCCCACCCCACCCCCCCACCCCCTGGATCGCAATTACATATCTGAACTTGTTCACAAACTATAGTTAGATTAAACAAGGATTTGCTGGGTTGGGATGCCATGGCAAATGCTAGTGTGTTTTCAATTGGAACTGGAAGCTGACAACTTTCTCCCCTCTTATGAAGGGGTGTGTGTCTGTGTGTGTGTGTGTTTGTGTGTTTAGCATGAAGTCTGAACTGGGCCATTGTCAGGGCTGGTATCTTAGAGGCAGGTTGACAGTTCAGTGGGAAATTGTGCCAGGAGTCACCCCCCCCCCCGACATTTGTTGCTCAGGCTGAGGAGTTGAACCACATAGAACCTCCAGCACATCCTGTCCCTTATTCCTTATTGTCCTGGAAACTGTAGTATGGCCTCTCTAGCCATCTGTAGCGGTAGCACTGCACTCTAGCAATTCCCTCCACTTGCAAGCTGCCATGATGATGCCATGAATGGGGACCTGCCAGAGTTCCCTGTCCAGAACCCCATAATTGAATTCTAGATCTGTGCAATTATTTGGATCTGAAGAGTTGAAGCTAAATAAATTGCAGTGTCCACTTGGACCTGGGTAGAGGCAGCAGCTCACACACACACACACACCCACACACACACACTCTTACCTCCTCTTAGAACAGTGTTTGCACGGTGCCAGCATGGGCTATTAAAGGGATGAGAAGTGGGGTACATCACCAGTGGTGGAATGATGGAGCATGAAATACTAGGGCATGTAGTCCTTCCCAGAAATTTCCCTATAATGTCGTATGTGGAAATCACTGGGAAGGATTGCACACAATAGCATTCTCTGTGCAGCTTCCTGTGCATCGCCCCAGCCTCGGTGAAGCTGTCTACTGTATACTTTGGCCATTTTTAAATTAAAGGCCTATCATTTGCTGTGTCACATTTTTGTTGTCTTAGAAGCCTGTAGAACACAATTAGCAATGATTTTTATTACTTCATGGTGTTATGGATGCCAGAAGTATGTGAAATATAGGCTTGTGTCTGATTTCATTTTATATTAAGAAGTGAAATAATACCTGAACTCGAGGAGAACTAGCATACTGCTCCCTGCTCTGTGAAGGGAGGAGACAACCCAGCATTGTGTTGTTAAAATGGATATGCAAGAAACACAAAAGCCAGGTCTGGGCCACTCATATGCAAAAATGCAACTGACTACCAAGTGTCTGTGGAAGGAGCCAGGGGGCTGATCCCCCCCCCCCCGCTTTCCTGTTACAAGAAGTCAGTGTTAAATCCTTGTCAGTGATTAACTGTATTGTTCTCCATGGAAGTTCAACGTAGCTAAATGCATACAGAGATCCACCTGTAGACTTTAAATCTTACATCACTGATGCTACAATGTATTGAACGTCTCACACACCTTCTTCATGTTACCTTAAATATAATCACACACTCGATAAGAGGTACACAAGAAATAATGTAATTGCTGTCTCACAACTAATTTTCTTACTAACTCCTGAGACTTTTAACACCTATTTGCAGCATCTTAGATGCAGATTCCCCCCCGCCCCCCAGCACAGAGTTTACAGAAGATAAGATTCAGATCTCTCTCTGGACTGGCCAATATCCTGAATAATTAAGACTTTGTTCAGAAGATAGCAGCAAGTTGTCACCTTTTTGGACACCCAGGAAAAGATGAGATCTATGAGAGATCAAGGAGAAATACACTATATGAATGAGGCTTTTAGACAGAGAGTTTAGCAATCTTTTGCCTACAGCAAAAGCTACTCACGAGGATCCCAGAGTTTGCTGCTAAGCTGCGGGGCAAAGCAGGAATTCTGTCCATGAACAGAAACTACAGCAATGCCTGAGTTTTGCTGCCCAAGCTGCCTGATCTGAGCACTGCAACAACTCCTGTCTCCACCAAAGACCTCAGCTGAAAAGATCTCCACTCAAGTCTCTGGTCCTGGGTAAATATGCTGCTCCTTTACAAGCCTTGGGTCCCTCCATCCTTTCCCCCTCCTTCTCCTCCCCCCCCTTCTTTTTCCTCTACTAATCTCTCCAAACCATGCCAGCCCTCAGCCTCTCTCAACCCCTCCCCCCCCCCCTATTTTCCGTCTGTATCTGAATTGTATTAGTCTCTAGGAAGATTTAATTGCACACACATATGTTAGTTAGGCACATGGGTGAATATTGGTACTGGTTAGGATGTTCTGTTTAAATATTATTGCTAATATTGATAGAGGGTTCTGCTTTCTGCTTTGCTAGATTAGTCTTTTATACTCAATAAAGCCCATTGAACTCTTTGAGGATTGGTTTGATCTCTTTCTTCCTTGCGTCCAGATCACACGTGGTCACTAATATAAAAGAACATCATGATTAATGATAGGTTTGGTCTTTTGGTGCAGTTATATTCTTTTTGGAGTTGGGTTTTTTTTGGTTTTTTGGTTGTTGTTTTTTAGCCTCTAAGTAGGGATGTGCAAACTGGTTTGGAACCAAACCGGTTTGACGGCTCGATATCGAGCCGAACCCTCTGACCTGTTCGGGGGGTTCTAAGTTAGAAACATTTTTTAAAATGTAACTTACCCCTCCCAGGGGCACTGCTATGGCCATGAGGCGGTCTCCAGAGACTCCCCCTCTCCCCTCCGGCCTCCATTACACTGTTCCCTCTAAGGTGTGCTCACATGCACGCTCTCACAAGTTTTTGTATGTCCACTCAGTTCCTTTTAGATCCCGCTCAGGTTGAATCAGGAAGGCCCCATTCTGAATGCAGGTGCATGCACACTGCCTTGATACTGCCACGCAGAACAAAACTCATTCCACACAGAGATGAAAAGAATTAGAGGGGTCACTGCTCCATTACAGCACAAAATCACCCGGTTCGGGCGATCTTCGGCACGTTCTGGGCCCCAGCCGCACAGAGGCCCATTGGGCATGCGTGGCAGCCTCCACAATGGCCATCGTGATGGAGGATAGGCCGGAATGTGCTGAAGACCGCCCAAACCAAGAGATTTGGGGCAGCACCCCCCCCGCCCGAGGAGGTAATTTAATTAACTAATTTATTTAATTTTGCTAACCCTTCTCCGAACTACACCCGGGTTGGGGGGGTCGAGGGGATGCAAAACCGAACTGGTTCAGTCTGGTTCAGGTCCAGTTCAGATTTGAAGCAAACTGGGCCAACTGGTTTTGTGCACACCCCTACCTCTAAGCTGATGTTGGTAAATTGATTTTATTATCTGGATTAATATTTACCCTCTGGCCTTCAATTCTTAGGAAAGAAAAGTATCTGGAATCTGAACTGTGGTCTGATGCTGCACCAAGGCATTTAGTACATCTGCAATTGATAGTGGCAGGAGGAACTTTCTGCTTTGAAGAATTTCAGTTCAGATTCATTCAGTTCCATATATCTGTAAATTAGCACGAAATTTGACACACGGGACTTTTTCTGTAAATGGATGCAACTTTAACTGAATCATTAAAAAATTAACAGTGCTAGTAAAATATGGCATATAGTGAAAGCCTTTGATCAGACTAGGTTGTCAGTGAAAATTGTTTTGACATATGCTGCAATGTATATATATCATCTTGCTTCTGAAATATTTTCCTTAACCTGTAATAGTTTAAGGATTGCAGCTACAATCTATTAATATCAGTGTCACTTAGCTGTTGCACATCTTTTTGCAAGCTGAACCCCCTGGGTTGGAGAAGGGTGTATAAAATATCATCAGTGAGTTCTCCTGTAATTACAGAATATCCATACCTGCTCTCGGTTAGCAAACATCACTTTAATAACAGTTTATATCTTTTACAGATGAAATTCTATTTTGATTTATATGCCATTTTCCACACCCACAAAAACTGTGCTAGAAAAACTCTTGAGACATGCAAAAAATAGCAAAAAAGGAACCAGTTCATGCAAAAAGAACCTAGTGAGAACATATTGATAAACAATTCTATAAGCATAATGTTCCATTAAAATCTATTCCATATTAATAAATTCAATACATATAATTAAAAAATCCATCTTCAGTAAACCTAATATCAAGTTTATCAGTTGTAGTTGTCTCTACTTGTTCACTCTCCCTCTCTGAGCAGTGTAGTAAGGAGGATTGGAAACATGGCTCATCTGCGTTCTCCACTCAAGAGGATGAGATGGGTGATCCTTGCATGTGCTCTGTCTTGTGTTGCATGCCTGTGCTCTCTTTCTGGACACAGCAGTGGTGGCAGGGGTGGAGCTGTAATTGTGCACAGAGTTTCAAAGAACTCATGCTGAGCTTCCTCTGGGGCTTCCTGCTGGGGCCACCTTGCTGGCTTCTCCTCCTCCTCCCTGTGAGCCCGCCATGGGTGCAGGCACTGTGCAGGTGCCGGCAGCATCTCCCTCCAAGGGGTGGAAGGCTCCCTGATGTTGCCATGCCAACCATCCATGCCACACATGCTCAGAGGCCAGCAGAGTAATGGGGGTGGAGAGGCTGCTGGGGAGGAGAAAGGGGTCAGGAAGTTAGCCCCGGAAGTTATCCAGGTGGAGAGTGTGCCACTGCCGTCGCCACAGATGAGTAGGCTGCCCTTGAAAACATGGGCTGTTTATGCCCTCCTTTTGCCACTGAGTGGTGGGGATTGGGTCCAGTGGACCCAGTCCTCCCTGCTGTGCCAACTAAAGATAAGTGAGCGGGAAGAGATGGTGGCTCATACTGTCTCTCTGAATGATGCTACAGGGCTATTATTACACCACTGTGCTACCCAAGTAGAGAGAGCAAACGGTCATAATGTCTGCATTTGTCCATATTCACTCCCCTCCTGGTTTACCATCCAAATGGTTCTTTTACTGGGTCAGTGAGCCAAAAACATCACCAGTGGAGAAGTTTCAAAAAGGCTTTATTTTGCTCTGCAGAAGCAAAGGTTCTAATCGGCTAGCACCAAAATTCCAGAACCCCGATCATCAGTCACAACAGACTTTTATACATTACAGGTCACATAGGCAAGCAACCTCTTGTTTAACAAACATGATAACAGTATATTCTTATTCATTTCCTGTGTAAATTTAGTTGTACTTTGTTCCTGCTTGTGCAGCAGTTTTTGTTAATTAAAGAATCCTTCTTTACATGGTTTACCTTTCCTTGCCGATACCTTGTATGTTTATCCTTAAGTTAAACATAAACTTTAGCATGGCTAAGTTAAGTTTAATTTAATTTAATTATATCACTCCTAGCTCACAGTTATTTTTCTCTCAAGAGCAGAAACATTTTGGGCAGATTTCATCCTTCTCTATAGACTTCTTTATGAACCAAGTAGACACCATTAGAAGTATATGGCTTTTGTGGTCACAAAGCACCTCTTTAAAGCTAATCAATACATAAGAGAGTCTTATAATTTTAATCAATCAGTCAGTCATTAATACGGTCTCAGACCAGCACAAAGTAAAAAGAGCATGTAACAGGTGATATTAAAAGCAGATAAAAATGATAGAATCTGTGCCTATTGACATAAAGACTAAGGCTACTATGAAATTACTATGAATGACTGTAAAAAGTGATAAAGGAGCTTTAAAATTGCTAAAACAGTAGAATGTGACTAGGGAGTCATGGTAGGGCTAAAATCAATGAGATGGTGTTGAAAGTTCTGTGCTATAAGCTATAAATTGCTGCAATGCTAAAATCTGTTAGAAAAATAATAATTAATTAATAAACTGAGACTTTAAGAGCAGTAGGGCTGAATGATTGAAGCAGTTAGTTCTTGGTGGCAGTCAGGTCCCGGTAAATTCTGCATCCTGCTATGCAGAACTCAACAACATTGTCTGTTATAGATGGATTACAGTCGGAGAGTAATAGGGAGACATAGTATTGACCTGAGTGTCCTGGCAACGTCAAGAAGTGGGAGATTAAGGGTGTTTTGTACTCCTCTGTAGAGCAGGCACTGAAGGAGGACATGCTCAATAGTTTCAACTTGACCCGAGTCGCAGGAGCACAGATGTTCCGGAAAAGAGATCTTCTTGTGTTCAAGGCCAGCTGAGGGAAGGGCAACATGGTGAGCCCAGGGTAAAGGTTTTTCTGTGGTTAGATGCTTCTAGCTGTGTAGGGTGATGATATATATGTACCTTAGACTTTCAGAGAGAGTTTGGGGACCTATCTAGGTCGGTTTGTTGTTCAGCACCAATTATGCACTGTTTGATCAGTGTTTTGGTCCAGTAGCAGCCGGTGGGCATTGGAGCACGAGGGGCGGGGAGGGGAGAACCTGGTCACTGAGGCAAAAGCCTACCCCCCACCTTCCTTCACGCCAGTGGGATTGGGTATTTACCCAAGCCTGCCAGCATTAAGGAAAACAGAAAGAGCAGAAAAGCAGGGCAAAAATAGGAAAGAGAAAGGGGTTTGGGGGGGGGCGGGGGGAAGAAGGCAGAAACCAAAAAAGCCAGGGCAAAAAGCAAGGAGAAAGGCAGAAAGCAGAAAAGAAGGACAAAAGGCAGAAAGAGGGATAGAATGGAAAAAGCAAGGATTGCATCCCTCCTCCCACCAAACTAGCTAGTAAAATATCAGACTTACCAGCAGCCAGGGAATCCTCCAGAGCGGGGAGCTTCGCACAGGCCCTTCTCCCCTGCCTGCATCTTCCTCTTCCTCTTTTGGTCTTACTAGCTGGAACAGCTGCTACACAAGCTGCTCCAGCCAATCTGATTCCTAGGGGGCTCTTCCTGGCACTGCCCCAAGAAGAATGGTAAAATGTATTAAAAATATACTCCCTGAAGCTACCTGGAAGTGCATTTTTAACTCATTGTTTTAGTTCTTCCTGGGGGCAGTGCCAGGAGGAGCCTCCTAGGAATCAGATTGGCTGAGTTACAGCCAAGTTACAGGCAGGGGAGGAGGGGCTGGAAGAACCTCTCTGCTCTGAAGGTTTCCCTGGCTGCTGCTAAGTCTGATCCTTTAGCTTGTTTGTTGTTGTTTGGTGGGCTCTGCCCCTCTTGACCTTATTGACCAGCCACCGTGGTTCTGGCCTGCTCCTAACCCAAAGAAAGTAGGTGGGGAATGGAGAGTCCAGATAAGGATAGTTTTGCAGTTAGAGATTGCTTCTATGTGGATTGGAAGCATCCAGCAATGTTGAGGGGGCTAGGCACGTTGGGAGGAGGGATGGTCTGAGCCAGTAATTGAGTATGGACAGCCAGACTCTGGACTCCACTTTCACTAGGCCTGCTTCCAGTCGTAGAGAAGCATTAGAGACATAACGAGGGACTTTCAGTATTGCTCTTAGGAATTTGGATTAGATGCTCTAGAGGGGCAGCATTGGAAAAGAGGCCAAGCTAGGCACTGTATAGAAGTTGTGCCATCGACTTAGCTTCAAATATCTTAAGGGCTGAGGGTATGTATTGGTCCCCCTATTGATCAGAATAATTTTAGAATGGCAGCGGCACTTCTCTAGGCATTAAGGGGAGCGTTGGGACTTCCTAGTCCCAGAAGCATGGGAGACCCCCCAGGTATTTGAAGCATGAGATGTGGTCAATGTAATTCTCGTTTATACACCAGGAGCCTGTCTTAGGTCTCTTAGCGAACACCATGATTTGGGTTTTATGGTAACTGAGACTTGGTATTATGGTAATTGAAACCTTTGGACCAATGTAGATCAAGACCTGCTCAATTTTGTGCCCATTTATACGCCAGGAATGTCTCTTGGGTCTCTTAGCGAAGGCCATGATTTTGGTTTTGTGATAGTTGATTTCCAACTGGTCTTCTTTACAGTATTGGACAAAGCCCTCAGAGCTCTTCTGAGACTTATGGGGGTCCTAGAGAGAATTGCTGCATTGTTTACATAGAGCAGAGTAGAGATGTGTGTCTCTGCAAGCTTGCAGTATGTGTGTGAAAATCTGATTTATTGAGGTGACCCACCATGGCATTAATGTAGAAGTTAAATAGGAGCTGGGCAAGAATACAGCCTTGTTTGATGCCCTTACGGGGGTTGCAGCCCAGCCAGAAGGTCATCAGGTCATGCTTCAGGGGACTGATTAAGGCTCTGGCAATTGCATTAATGTGGGGACTGATGGTGAAGGGTGTCCATGTCACTGTTGCTGTCTGTGGGTTCAGACTCTGCCGAGCGTGTGTGTGTCAGTGGCAGTGCCTGCTTTTTAACTGTTGCGAGTAAATTCCCCCAGTCTGAGAACTGGGAAAATATTTCATAGTATAGATATGTAAGAGTTGATATTTGAATTTGCTTACTTTCTCTTTCCTTCAGTTTCCTTTTATATTGTGTCTGTTAGAGTGTAAGCCACTATTTTACATTGCAAACTGTCCTGGGTATGTTGGCAGAAAGGAAGCATATAAATGTTGTAAGTAAATAATTACTATACTCTGCAACAACACTAAAAGGCAATTCTGCATGCACTCTCTACCAACAGGCAGCTGCCTCCATGTACGCCATTGCTGCCTAGAAATTGGCACCAGCAGCACTTCCACAAAAGGGGCAGTCACGAGGATTTGCTCTTAATATTTTTTTTTCTTCCTAAACCATGGTTTAAATGACAAGTGAGGAGTGCTAGTACATTGCAGGCACATGAGAAACTTAATCCGATTGTTTGACTTCCCTAGCTGGTTCTCTTTCTCACTGACTCCAGGTGAATTCGTGGATTCATACATACACTCTTGCACTCTCTAAACAGAGTTTAAAGTTACAAGTACAGGTTGTGTTTCAGCTGGTTTCCCAGATTCATGTATCTTTGTGAAAGAAAGAACAGCTATTGAAAGAAATTATTTTATGGGGTGTGTGTGTGTGTGTGAGAGAGAGAGAGAGAGAGAGAGAGAGAGAGAGAGAGAGAGAGAGAGAGATTCTTCTATTTCTGGCACCTGGAATCAATAAATGACTTTGGTTCTCATGCATCCTGAGATGCACCATCAATGCAGCTTCCACTAAAAAAAATGCAGTCCTGTTTGAATACAGGATAAGCACAGGATGGTGAAGAAATTTATCTCAAGCATATGATCTGAAGTCCTGCAGTGTTCAAAAATCTGATGATATAGGAAATAATTGAAAGTAAGTACTGCAAGAGTGCTGAAATACATTTTGACATGAAAATGTCGGTTGGTTCTTGAAAGGTTGCAGTGACAATAGGTTATAGTGACAGCTTTTCAACAAATGTGTGAGCCTTCACCAGATGGAAGGGAATTTGGCTTAATGAATTATAGGCAGCCTGGGTTACCCAAGCTTCTTTCTTAAAGCAGATCAGAAGAAGAAGAAAGTTACTCACACTGGCATGTGTTAAAGAGCATCATTGTTACAAGTATGAAGTGGAGGAAGTGAAGGAAAAAGTGTTAATGGTTTAAAAATTCAGTTGCTAATGTTGGAGGACCTTTGGCCCTCAGCAGGGCCTTGCTCAGTCATTGTTCCTTTATTGTCTGGTGATGTATGTCGCTGCCAGCAGGCTCTGGGGGCTGAAAGCTTCCCTGTGTCAAGATGACAGGGTTATGGTCAGTCTGTTCCTTGGAGGCCATTTATTCTAAACTGGATTGTGGTGCAACACAATCAAGGACATTTGCGTGCAGCTTCTCTACAGTGTAGAAAAATGAGTCGCCAAAGTATTGTCTTTGTATAGTGTGCATCATGTTATGACCAATGTGGTGAATACTATGGCTGAAAATTTACTGGTGGCAACGTGCAGGACGTTATAAGCTACTAATACAGTCAGGATTTTGTTTGACTTCAGTTTAGTCGTTGTCAAAGGCTGGCTACATAAATCACAGTTTAGCATAGTGGTCAGCAAGTGGGAGGTCCCCAAGCCAAATCCTTCACCCTGTGTTACTACCTTAGTCTTCCAGTTGCCAGACTAGAGGCCAAAAAGGTATGGCAAAATTGGCATCTGTGGCAACAGAACTTGCTTGTAGGCTGTTTTAAAGGAGTGAGAAGAAAAGCTGTCCCTGCCACCCCTCACTTTCTTCTTGAACATAAAAACCAGTGGCTGACCAGTGGTACTATGCCTTCATTCTGCTTTCCAAGCCACTTTAAGTGAGGGTGATGAGTTAGTTTTAATTATAAACCAGAGAGTGCCAGTTCTTGAGGATAATGCCTTACTTGGGGGATGAAAAACTTTTTTAAAAAAAACCTTGTTGTCTGAAGAGTGGGACTAAAATGCTTAAAAATAAATACAGACATAGCTTTCCTAGGGCGCTTCTCAGATGTCTGTTATAGCATTGTCATGAGCTAGATCTATCTGACCCTTGCCCAAGCTTACAAAGAAAACTGGGCTGGTTGTGTACAACTAATTACCTCTGAAAACACTCCTGATGAGCCGAGTCATCCACAGGCAACACAGTCTTAATTATGTTGCCTCTAGGTGACCCAGAAACGATCTAGGATAGCAGGAGCTCTTTGAACTTCAATTATTGACATATAGATGGAGAGTGCTGGTTCATTCGGCAACCCTACTCTCATATGTAAGGTTCAGCTTGGGGTCATTTGGTCCAAGGTCGTACTGCTATCTGAAATGTAGTGTGTGTTGTAATTGGTGCCACCCTGCAGAAGTGATAAAATGGAGGTATGTGCAGTGGCACCCTTTGGACCAGACTTCTGGGCAGAAGTCCAGTCCTCTCCATGGGTCTGGGGCAGGGAGGGCGGTGGCCAAAATGTTCCACCAGGGTGGCCACACTGCCTTCCCATGCCGGGAAGCTGAGCATGTGGCCAAGCTGCTGGCCTGTGCCAGACGGCTGAGCTGAGGGTGGCTGTGGCCTGCTTGTGGCCCACCCACAGGTCTCCTCTTGTGTACTGCTGGGGAAGCTGAGGGCCAAGTGGGCCTGCCTGAAACAGCCTGCAGCCACCTGCCTTAGCAGCAACAGTGAACCCAGACTGGGCCTGGCCAGGTGACATTCTCTCCATCCCAGGCCTCTCTAGGAGTCTCCTCTTAGTCTCTTTAACCTTCTGCCTGCCTTGTCCCTCTGGATCCCTCCAGCCTTGCCATCCAAAAGCGAGAGTGCAGCGCAGACAAGGCATATACTGGAGGAAGAGGTGGGTCCCACTGCAGAAAAGCCCCCATGGCTTCACTGGTGCTGCTGTTCCTCCTCAGATCACCACTGCTTTTCTCCCCGGCTTTTGTCTCTCTCTCTCCAGACCCCAGCAGCACATGGGGAAGTTAGTTGAGGCTCTCTCCCCAGAGCAGCCAGCCACCCACCCTCCACAGAAGGGCAGCAGCTGCATGCTCCTGGATCCCTTGAGGCCACTCTCCCAGCCTCCCCACTTGGGCAGGGGATGCTTGGAGAGGCGGGAGTCCATATGCATGGAACATGCCTGAGGGAGACTGCAAGCTCCTTGTCTGAGTGAGCTGCGCCGAGATCTCCTTCCACACTGCCCCACACAAGTAGGACAGATGATCCAAAACCCGGCATCCTCAAGGTGTTGCCTTTAATTTATATTTCCTTCAATGTTATTATGCAAAGATTCAACTGTGGTAGTTGGTTATTGTTTTTTTAATGGACCGGTGTAGTGGTTTTTGAATTGAATGCACACTTTGGCTTTCCTGATTCCTCCTCACTCACTGGGGCTTGTTTCCTCTGCCTCCATGTTCCCCCCACCTCACCCCAGCCAGAAGCACTGCTGAAGAGTTTCTTCCATCCTCAGTGTTGTGCTTCTTCCCTGCCCCCCACTTGCTTTTGGTCTCCAAACAGAGCGGGGAGTGGCTGGACTGTATCTACAGGTCACTGAGAAGTGTCTGATTCAGAATTTCCTCTAAACACACACACACACACACACACACACACACACACACACACTTCAACATTTTCCTTAGCATATTGTGCTGTGAAAAGTAGTGCATTCAGCTAATTTAAGTAGCAGTATTGTCCATACTAAATATGGTATCTGCAGGTCAGTGGGAAGTGTCTGATTCAGAACTGTCTCTATAAAAACCTCGCCACCACCACCCAAAAGTCCTAACCTTTCCCTAGGCATATTGTGGAGTGAGCTAATTTAAGTGGCAGGATTGAATCTGTGTTTGTCACTGCATATTTGCATAAACATACAAATACAATGCATATTTGCATAAATATACTTGTTTTACATCCTTACATTCTTGTGAGTTCCATTGTTGTTCGGGCCCTCGAGAACTCATGTGTTCAAAAAAGTAAGTGTGTGTGTGTGTGTGTGTGTGTGTATTTGTAGGGGAATGATGCTTATCTTGTGGGGGCAGTGTGTTTGTGTGTGTGTGTGTGCGCGCGCGCACGCGCGCACGTGCAAGAGGCCTTTAGGTCCAGGCTCTAAAATGATCTAGGTGCACCTCTGGGTATGTGGCTTTTTCTTCTGACCTATTATGAGGGGAGTCATCTATCCCCTTGAGGGACTTTTTAGGCTGAGTTTATAAAGTAGGCAGTTTCCCAGAAAGTCACAACCACAGGTTTAAAATCCAAATAAAATTTATTTTATTGAATACAGAGTAGAGGCTTGGATTGTGATATGTAGGACATTGTCACGTAACTCAGAACATGGAAGGTGGACACATGTCTGGGTGCTCGATCTGTGCTATACTATTTAAATGTGTGTGCTATATTAAAGAGGGGAGAGGGTGCAGGATGCTAAGAGAAAGAAATACTGTAGATCTGAGCAAGGTTGGGTGAATAGGGAAGACAAGGTTGGTGAAAAGATCCAGAGAAGGAGTAGAGAAAAGAGAAAGACAGACCCGAACGAGTTCAGAGAGAGAAAGTAGATTGAGCCAATCCAGAGATCCAGAAATGAAGTAGAGGATATTAGGGGAGAGAGCAGAACACATTCAGGGAAGAAAAGTGGTTTGAGTCGGTGTGGAGGACTGGCAGAAGAGCTGAGGGAAGGAAGATAAAAGCCCAGGTGAGTCTGGGTAGAGAAAGCAAGTTGGGTCAGTCCAGAGGAGGAGCAGAAGATGAAGAAGAACAGATCCAAGTAAGTTTGGAGGAGGAAAGTAGATTGAGTTGGTGCAGCAAACCCAAGAAGGGAGCGGAGGGAAGAATGAGGAAAGCCTGGCCAAGTTTGGGTATACAAAGTAGACTGAGCCCATCCAGAGAAGGGAGTGAAGCAGAGAGTCAAGAAGCCTGAACAAGTTCACCAGGAAAGGAGTCACCAGGAAAGAGCTTCATTCTATTATGGGAGGGCTGAGGCTCGGCTTTTTGCCTGTGGAGCAAACCCAAGGGCAGGGTTATGCAAATGGAAGGAGGTTTGCTGGAAACCAGTCCCTGTGTTGCCCAAGTAACACTGGTGAGGGAAAGAAGCTAGCGCTACAGGGGACTGACTGGTTAGAGGTGATGACCAAGCCATGTGTGTCTGGAGTCACATGCTCCAGACACACTGGGGGGCACTGGGCTGGTACCTTGACTGACAAAGTTGGCTACAATTGATTTTGGATCAGACAGTAAAAACATGTGGAGCCCTTCTGACTATGGCTCACACTCTCATGAGAGAATGGTCCATTTTGGAGGAAAGTGGTTCCCTTCAGTACTCTATTTATTTTCCAGTGGAGCATAACAGACCAAATTGGTTCATGTCTCTCATGAGCCTGTAGTCTGTTGAGCAGACCTACAGGTCAGGGTCTCTGCAGGGGCTCTTGTTTTATTCTGGGGAGGAATCAACCACCCTCCCCTGCTTTTTTGGAAAAATAGTACTAAAACCCTTCTACCCTAGCTAGTTGGTACCTTGCACATCTCACCCCACCTCAGAGTGGACTCAGGGATGGAAAACATAAAACTGCCAGGAGTGGAGGAAGGAACCGGGTTCTCCCTATATTTACCTGTCTGATTTAAAGAGAAGGAAGCCAGGGTCTAATGGGGATGGTCTTCAATGAAAACAATAGGATTCAAAGGAGCTAAACTAGACGCTGGGATTACCTGGGAAGCCAGAATGTTGAATTATTTTATTTTATTTTATTTTATTTACACTTATATCCCGCTCGTCCTCCATGGAGCCCAGAGCAGTGTACTACATACTTGAGTTTCTCCTCACAACAACCCTGTGAAGTAGGTTAGGCTGAGAGAGAAGTGACTGGCTCAGAGTCACCCAGCTAGTGTCATGGCTGAATGAGGATTTGAACTCGGGTCTCCCCTAGTCCAGCACTCTAACTACTACACCACACTTTAATTTAATTTAAATTAAATTAAAATTTAAAGACCTGAGGGGGCCTGTGTTACTTGGGTAGATCCAGAAAGAAGAACTGGGTGGTTTTAACACTTAGGTGAAGAAAAGAAGTTTGTGCTGACAAACAAAGCCATGCCACCACCTCCACCCACCACTTTTGTGGCAGTGGTGAGGAGGGCAGGCAAGTGGGTGGATGTTTCATGTCACCTGCCCACACTCCTCACTGCTGCAATGTGGAGGGTAGTGGCGGTGGCGAGGATGGCAGGTGTGTGCTCCATTCGCCCACCCACCTTCCTGCCTGCTGTGGCCAGGAGGGTGCCCAAGCGGATGGTGGGCGATGCCAGTCGCCATCCTTGCTGGTTTTGTGCCCTAAGCAGATGCTTAGCTAACTTTAATGGACGGGCCAGCCCTGAGTCATGGATGCTTTAAGATGGTCATGCAGAAAGTCAGTATCTGAATGTTGGAGAAGTCCTGTGCAGATTCCTGTAAGATTAGGATGTGGTTGCTATGCCTTCTTCTTTGCTTCACTTCCTAGGCTGAGCTTCACGACAGTGTTAAACACTGTTGGGACAGAGTCAATTCTCTCTCTCTCTCTCTCTCTCTCTCTCTCTCTCTCTCTCTCTCTCTCTCTCTCTCTCTCTCACACACACACACACACACACACACACACACACACACACACACACACACACACACAGCCAGACTAGGCACCTTTGTATGGGTGTCAAGAGGGAGTGTACAGACAGTCCCATTTCTGGACCCTGTAACAGCCATTCAGGATGTTCCAAAGCTGACTGTAAATGGCCATTGTGAAGAAACAATTCTTCAGTTAGAAGTAGTTCCAAAGGACCAGCAGAGAAAGTAAATGAAGGTTAAAGAAAAACACGTTAAGATAGGGCAGTTTCTTCTGAGCTGTGCAAGTACTTACCTGCCTATTTGTCATCTGCTGAGAACTCTATCATGCACACGAGAGCTCATCCTTGAATGAGTTCCCAGCATCTCAGCACTGATTTAGTTACTAGTTATATTCTTAAATCAACTTCAGTTCACACACTTGGGTTAACTTAAAAACAGAAACTAATAGAATAGTTTCCAAGTTTATATTGAAATTTTAAATTGTTTTAATCATTTTAATCTGTTATTATTGTTGGTTGTTTTTATATTGGTTTTAGTGTGTAAAGTGCCCAGAGATTTATAGATTGAGTGGTATTAAAATATGCTAAATAAATAGTCTTCACCTTTCCAAACAGCCTCTAAACTGGAAATTCATTCTATCATGCCATGTTAATGAATATAAAGAGAAACAAACAAATATTAATATAGGATTCTGGGATGTTACTGTAAACAGAGAAGTAATGTGACTGTTTCTCTTCATTTTGTTGATTGTTTGAACAAATGGAAGGCTAAACCATGCTAAGGATTAATACACCCTGAAAGCTCACATGCTGATTCAAATCCACACTAATGATTTGTGAAGACACAGTCAGAAGTAGTGATCCAGACTGACCATCCTGAGGCAAAAGAGTGTGATTTCATGCAAGTTTTAGACCTTTAAAGGTCTAGTTAAATATAGGTTTATTTCAGATTCTAATTTATTTTCCCCTAAGCTGAATCTGAAGAGCAGTCCTTCTTGTAGTCTTGCAAATTTAGCACAACACTGGCTGCTTTCATTTCCCCTAAATTAATAAACATTTGCCACATATTGAGTGTTGCCGTTTAAATGCATAACTGTTGGACAGCTCACCCAAATTCCTGATTAATGTATTCAAACAGTTTCATTGTGCTTATAAATAATATATGTGAATTATAAGTACATACAATTGTGTACAGAAACGTGTGTGTGTGTGTGTGTGTGAGAGAGAGAGAGAGAGAGAGAGAGAGAGAGAGAGATATTTAAATGGCTCTGGGAACTCCAAGAGAGACCGTTCTGTTCTATGTTTTGGATCATCTAGATTATGGTTCAAAAGTCAAGAGTATGCCACCTTTTATTAGTCAAATTCTCACTCTGATCCTTGAATCCTTTTGAATGTCTTACAATAAAAGCTTCCATGTCATGAGTACTGCTGTTTATGTTATCAAAGATGGACTTCACAACAACTCCCTCACATTTTTGTTTTGTTTTGTCTTAATAGTATGACAGATTTTTCTGAGACTGTTTTTACTGGGGTGGCTTGACCTCTGAACAGAAGCAGTCTATTCTGTGTTTCAGTCCAAAGGCAAACACAGAGATGGTGCCACTCTGCATTTGCTCACCATCCTGCACAAAGGGGGCTGGTAAGAACTATGGCTGGCTCCATGGTGTCGTTGTCAGGCTTTTCCTTGCTGCTAGGCATTTATGTCTCAACAAAGAGGTATTGTGCACCACTGAATGACAAGCGGTTCTATATTAAGTAAGACATGGCAGTGCAGCTCATTTAGAAGCCATGGGGGCTGGCTGAACGCATATTAAATGGAAGTGTACCAACAAAAGATGGTTGTTCCAAGTAGATAATCTGATTAGTAAACATTTATTTCATCACAAAGGCTTTTTAAAATACTTAGGACCAAGTTAATTGATGGAATTCAATGACACCTCTGCCCCTCTCCACTGCACCACCTTCAGCATTTGAAATTGTATGTGGAAGTTATAGCCTCAACCAGAGCAGTGTAACAGCAGAATGTGAGCTGTAGAGAGATCTGGGAATGCATACATGGAGTATGAACAGACTCCTCATGGTGTGACTGTTGCATGTTTTAGTGAGTCTGTTTATTGGTTTTAACATTCTGAGTAAAGATTTGGGGGGAAAGGGGAATCTAGGTAGAATATATATGCAAAATTAATCCTTTGTGAAAGGGCTTTTGGATGGTGCTTTTGAGGAGGTTGCTAGAAATCGGTGGAATAGATATATTGTACGGTACCCACAACATTCAGGCAGCACAAAAATGTTCATTCTTGTTGGGGGAGCCCCTGTCTGGGAGTTATAATCATGCTTGAACATTAATTTGGGAATTGCCTCTACTGGATAAGAGTGGTGATTTTGATCCTGCGTTATTAAGCTTTTAATTAGAAAACTGACTTGAAATTTGTTAATTTCTATACCGCTTAATCTGGCCTAGAGGCAAACAAGCAGCTGATTAGTGAAATCCAGTGTTGTCTTTTGAACTGAGATAAGAAGTGAGAGGAGCCATGATCTGCTTTTTTGTCAACGAGACTGGTATATTAGGTCTACCAACCTGAAGCTTGCAGATTAGATTGCTGTAGCAGCTGTGTTATAAACACATACTGGTCAGTAGCTGTGTTGTCATCATTAACGCTTCTGTTTAATATAGAAGGAACTGATGGAAATAGGTTCTATTTTACACCCCACCTCCATCCTTTGCCTTGTCCAGTGGGAATGCTGCAGATAAATGAATGGCCATTTAAGTAGGGAAATACAGTGCACTTGCTTACTGTGGCTTTATCATTAAATTCAGAAAGTGCTGTGTTGGATTTTAGAAATTCTAATGATGTCGTAACCCCCTTCCACCTCTGCCCAGCACAGATTCCCTCAATTTGATATTGTATTGTATTGTGGGATATTCAGTAGTTTCTTCCAGAGAAAGGAGGCTTATTACTTAGATACTACAGGGACCCTGTTGATGTATAAAGATTTAAATTCTGTGGGGAAATAAATGCTACATTTCACCTTACTGTATTATCAAGTAGTAGTGCCGACTCTCTACAATATCTAGAAAATGATTCTTGCTGCCCCAATTTCCATTATCTGTTTTTGTTTCTTTCCTTCCCACCTCTCTCCCCATCTGCTTTCGGCTTATGTTCCTAGTCTCTTGGGCAAGGTGTGTTAAGTTCTCATTATAATCAATGCAGAGGGTGATCTTAATTCATAGAGGTCGCCAGAAGATATGATTAATCATTAGGGAATTATTGATGACAAAAGAGAGCAATGTAGTTTCTGAAAGCTTTTTCCTAGCTTCCCTCTAGGCATGACGCAGGATGGTGTGTCATATTCCTATCAAAACTGGAAGCACTCCACAAACGTGAAGACTCCTACTCCTCTTCCTCCCACAGAAATGCATCCACTTCCTTCTCAGCATTATCTATGGTATAGCATTACAACTATGCTGCTTCCTGAATGCTAATTATGGTTCTGCTATAAAACCAACTTGAAACCTGCTTTTAAATCCTGATTTCAAACAAATCATGATTCATGCTAAATTCGCTGCTGACCTAATGCTACACCACGGCGTAACTCTGGGAAAGGAGTGGCCCACCATGCAAGGAGGAAGGGAGCACAGAATCTAGAGGCCTACCAGCTTCTACCACAACCACTTCATGGGGTTGGGGAAAACAAACATCCTTACTGAAGGGAGTAATGAGGTGGAACCAGAAGGATAGCAACTGCTAGCTCAGCACCATGCAGAAGTATAACTGCTGTCATGGTCCACATAAGGTGTTGCTTCCCCCCCACCGCCCCAGAAGCCACATCCTTATATGATTTTGAGCCATCAGCTACTATGTCACAGCCTCACAACATCCTCCAGTAAAAACATTTTGCCTGGTAAAATGAATCAAGGTCTATCCCGTTTTGACTGCTGTTCAGCAGTAACAACTTTGGAAGTTCCAGCCACACAAGTCACTGCCAGTATTCATTGCACTTGAGCACATACCTATCAGTTCTCTTACTTCTTCAGGAATGATGGTAATTGCAATTTTCAGCTTCTGTGTTGAACTGCATTCTCCTTTTAGCAGGTCAAGTGTTTCAATTATCTCAGACCTTCACCATTAATTATTTGGTTTGCTTCCCAAGTTCATTTCCTGACAGAATTGGAACGACAGAATTACTTACAGGAACGGTAAAAATAATGATGATAGCTCCAAGTACCAATATTGATCTTCAACACCTTTGTCTAGCTTGTTACATTTCCATTTATAACTACTCTTCATCTCTCCCCCCGCCCTGCCAGCTTTTCTTGCCACACAATTCTTTTCTTCCAAGCCCATATGATAACCTTCAACGGGAAAAATAAAAAGGAGTAGATAGTTTAAAGTGTTGAAAATCCAAGAATCACATTTTGACTGTTCTATCCTTGTGGAACAAGTCAGTGTTATCTTCAAAATAAACCAAGTAGCTAAATCATAATCATTCTCTCTCCAACCCTTCTTTCCTTGCCAGTCTGGTGAGGGGCGGGGGGGGGATCCCATTATATTTGTGCTGTTTATCTACTGATTTAGGAAATTTGTTTTCAGCGTGTATTGCAACATTTAAACAACTATTTTTTCATGGCAGGAGTGACTTTTTTTTAAAAAAAAAGATGTGTAGTAAACACCTAAAATGTGTAATAAATAGACTCTGTCATCCACTTCAAGATGACCAAACTCTGGCTTTGGAGGTCCATATGACCTAAAAGAAATTCAAGAGATAGCCAAAGATGGAGAAGATTGTTCTTGGACCACCCTTCAACCCAATCATGCTGGGGCTGAGGGGGCTGATGGTGGTGATGATGATGATAAAAACAATCACTACCTTATAAATACCTTTAATTATAAGAAAGGCAAAAGGCAGAGGACTTGAGAGAAATGTGGGCAATAGCAGCAACCCAAACTGCAAGTTTGAGGCCTCTGAGAACGATAAGCTGAGAAGGAAGAGGGCATTCTGGACAACCGACATAACCAGGGCCCTGCAAGAGTGTTTTGGGCAGCAGGTTCTATTGTTAGACATCTGTAATGGAGAGGCCAGCAAACTTTAATCAGCCAACAATCAGCTCAGTCTTAGTGAGGGCCACTTTTAATCCTTGGGACAATGAATAAGGGATGCAATCTTATTTTTTGAGATTATTTTGGTTGTCTTTTATGGCCATAATAGCAAATGAAACAAAAATATTAAGAATGACCTTTACTGAGAAGTGATAGTTTCACTAAATTGTCTGAAAAAGGCGCTCTTACAGCCGTTTTGGCAATATGCAAGTTTACTGAAACTTAATAACTTCAAAGGCAGCTGATTAACCAACTAAAATTATTTAATTGGTTGACAATCATAATAAAGGACATAGCTCAGCTGTACAGTCTATGCTAATGAGGATCTTCTTGCAAATCTTTCAGCCTTTTTATAACCACAATTTCCCCCCTCGATTCAGGCAGAATTTTGTCCTAAAAGAATACTTATAGATCATGCAGCTCTTAATGTTTCTGTTTAAAAAACAAAGCACTGAGTATTTGATTTATTCTGCTCACATAATCATTCTTTAATTAATATGGTTTTGAATGCCCCAGTGGCAGTTTCTTGCCCTTTCTCACTGAAGCATTTTAGCAAGGTGCAAATTGTCTGTTAATGGCTGCATGTTGTAAGCCCAATGCTCTGATACCTTTTATTGCATGAAGTGTTTTGGACAGTCCTTAACCAAGGTTAGGATGCAAGACAGCAAGCACCACACACATTTAAAGCAGTTGCTTTAAATTTCATCCATGTTTTTAAAATGCTTATAGTTTAAAAACAAAATGAAACAAAACAGATAAAATGTGTGTGAGGCAAGAGATTCCCTGCACTGTGTGGTGATAAAGGAGATTATAGTTACAAATATTAACTTGCAGCCAAGCTGCTGAAGACACAAGGATAACTTCCTCTTATTTTGGCAGAAAATCAATATATAGCATCAAGACTGTATATTGACAACTTGATTATAAAGGACTCTGAATATACTTAACCCTGGAATACTGCTACTGTGCAATACAAGAAGACATTTATTCAGCATTAACAAGTCTAGAATCTCTTCTCTATCTTTTGTCCTGCTCCTTTCCGCTGTAGCTGGTGATGATGTTTTGCTGTGTTGCTCCCAGCATTCCCATCTCATAATTAACACTTAGGGCTCTTTAATTTTGGCCTTTGTAGTCATTGGCCCATTTATAGCCAGCTGTTTAAAATAGCTGTTCATTTTGTCTGCATCTGCTGCATTTCTGAATTTCAGTGTTTTAGCTTTCTGATGAGGAGGGTTGCTGAAATGGCCTTTTGTTTACATAGAAAATAAGGATGTTAGAAGTGTGTCATAAAGAGCACTGGTTGATTATAAATACAATGTAAGCATGTATATTATTCATGGTCAGATTTATACTGAAAGCATAAGAACATCCCAAGGCCTATCTAATGCTGAAACAGCATCCTCGTTCACACAGTGGCCCACCAGATGCCTCTGGGAAGCTCACAGGGCATGCCCTCTCTCTTGTTGTTGCTCCCGTGCAACTGGTATTTACAGGCATCTTGCCTCTGAGGGTGGAGGTGGTCTGTAGATAGACCATTGATAGAACTGTCCTCCATGATTGCAATAAGTTGCAGTTCAAAGGACACTCTTTTGTTATTAGAAATTAGGTGAAATTTCCTTGGTTTATGTCAATAAGATGACTTATCTGCCTTTTTTTTTCTAGAGCAGTGATCTTCACTATTTTTACAGCAGGGACCACTATGCCAGAAACCATTAGTGTGAGAGCCATTTCTCACTGTGCTGACCCCTGCTCAGTGCTGGAAGGGCCCTTTAAGAGAGACTGAACCTTTTTTAAAGAGCTCTAGGAGAAAAGTCCAGAGATCTGCCAGAGCAGTCATGCTAATCGCACCAGCCTCTCCAGTACAGGCTGAAAGGTTAGGTGCTTCAGAAATGCCAGGTCATGCATTCTCAAGACGATGGGCACCAAGTAAATGTCCAGTGTTTTGTTTTGATTTTTAAAGACAGGTAAACCTGTCTTGTTCACTTCATGGGCAAAGGTGGTTCTTGGTGTATTTTTTCTGGTCTGGTATATGGCAAGCCATTGTTGTCCATTGAGCATGTTAAAAACATTTTAATTTTAAAGCATGATCTACTCAGCATCCACTATTCTACCTACTTGTCTGTCCTTCTGCTCCCATCACTACCACTAGGAACATAGGTTGAAATGGGAAATTTTTGAATAGAGATGTTCCAATAAAAGCCCGTTTTCTCTCCATATACTGTGTTTCAGACCAATTCTTGTGTTATTTTTTGAACATTCTCTTCTATCCTAAATCTGCCTTCCACTTGCACAAGAGGGAGAGGCACAGTTTTCACCAATTTTCTCTTTCCTCTCCAGCTTCCTACACATTCAAAAAAAAAAAAAATCTGATTCCCCAATCCTTCAGGGGCAGATGCTTTTTGTGAGGTGCAGGGAGGAAGGAAAAGAAAGAGTGAATGAGTAAACACGTATACCAATCCCCCTCCACACTTGAATTGAAGGTAGTTTTGGACACAATTCATAAAGATTAACATTCATGACTGAGAAAGCATTTATTATGTAGTGAGAGAAGATGTATCTTTGAGATGAGAGAAGATGTATCATTTTGTTCCCAAGATATGCATCTGAAGCTATTTGCAGGATTTTAAAATAACAGCTTTATATTTTATCAGTTCAGAGCATCAGCCACCATTGTCGGTACAAACCAAAGGATGCAAGATATACAGTGCTTTGCTTTTGTGCCTGCCTTGATGATTGGTCTCCTGTGCTTTTTGTTCCATCAATAGATTGATCTGTGGACTGTTATGGGGGGTGGGGGGAGATCCAGGCTTGAAAAGGTTCTGGTGAGTGTATTCTGAGCTTTCAGTAAAAGAGTAAGCACTGAAAATTCCATAATCCTTTACAGTCTCAGGATCAAATTTCACAAAATATTGCAAACTGCTAGGGCTTCCGTAGTAGAATCACAGTTTTGCTGTACAGTGCACAGAAGCACAGTTGCAGAAATAGCAAGAAGATGGCAATAGATCTGACAGTCCATGTGCCAACCGCTATACACAAATTTAGGCATCCCTGCAGGATGCTATCACTCCACCATTTGTTTGTGTTGAGCTTCCTATTCAGGGAATCTCTGGATGGTAAGATAAGTTGCACCCCTAAAAGAAGCCACTGTGCCAACTCCACAAATCATTCTACTCTAACGTAATATAGGATTTTATTCATTCATTCATTCATTCATTCGATTTCTATACCGCCTTTCCAAAAATGGCTCAGTACACAGAGAAATAAAAAATAAATAAGATGGATTCCTGTCCCCAAAGGGCTCACAATCTAAAAAGAAACATAAGATAGACACCAGCGATAATCACTGGAGGTACTGTGCTGGGGGTGGATAGGGCCAGTTACTCTCCCCCTGCTCTTTCAAGAGAATCACCTTGTCAAAAGTTGCCTCTTTGCCAAGTTAGTAGGGGTTGATCATATCCTTTATGTAATCTGACTAGTCTTGAGAATGAGAACATCTCTACCACATCATCATTAAAACTTGCAGGATATACATGTCTGACATGCATAATTGCTTATCTTAGAGTTTAACTTTATTGATCACTAACATCTCCATAACATTGATCTGATTGATCTGATTTTGCTTTTGTAGTTGTTTTGTTCAGGATCTTAATCTTCTTGTCTCTTGTTCCATTCATGTCTATGCTACAGTGACTGGAGGCTGACTTATACAAATAAGACTGTGGGTTTCTTGTATTCTCAATGCCTTTTTTCTTTGTTTGCATTTTAAGTACAACCTACCCCAATATGTTTTCTAGCCTGGCTGTGAGCTCAATCCCCTGTGAACATACTACTCCCATGAGTGAAGGCAAACTTTAGTGTGCCATAAGGCTTGGGAACCAGTATGGTCTACTGGATGCTGTGAGACTAGTAATTTTTACATGTGAACATAGAAGTTCACATTCCTGTGCAGCCATAAAGATTCTAAACTGATTCCCCACTGATGAAAGAAAAATGGTAATGAGCTACCCCACAAGTTTATTACAGGAGTGAAGCTATAATTGGGCGAACGTGTTCAAAGAGCACAAGCCACTCAATTCCTGGGAGCCGCCTGGCTCGCCCCTCCCTGAGCTCCAGGCGTCACATGCAGGGAGCATGGCTGGTGCATGCAAGGGCTGCCAGGGAGAGAGGCAAACACCAGCTCACCCTCCGCTAGCTACACACCTGGTTTGTTGTTAAGGTGAATAAAATGGCAAAGCATTTTGTACAGTCGATACTGCTTCGGAAATTATTAGTAATTGATAAACACTAGTCAAACAATATAAATTAACCCTTTAACCTGTGCCAATGCCTAATTTTGACAAAAAAAATTCTCGAGTCTTGAGTTCATTTTTGTTTACCGAGATTGCACTTAGAATAGCATTGTAATCTCTGCCTGGATTTTACTTTGAAAATGAAAATTGAAGCCCAGATGGAGGTATCCTCTTCCAAAAATGTGGTGTTGAAACATATTAGTATTAGTAGCATCTGAACATCTGTAAACTATTTGACAAATGGGAATGGTGCTCATTCAGCAGAGTTCCTCCTTCCAAAAATGGACTGAATAAACTTCAGAGAAAGCCATATCCACCCAACCATATTCCTGTTGGAATCTCTCTTCACATTGTCCATGCTCTACTGTGACAACACTGTGATGATCCACAATGCTGGTGTGACATTTCTTTGTAGGTAAGCGCAGGTAGGCAATTGTGTATTAACAATTTGTACTTTCTCCTGTTATGTGGAGTGATATTTTCAAGGTATTTAAATAAATCATTGCTCTGTAGCCTCGAGCTGGCACAGTCAGCAGTAAGGGTTGTATGGCATTAAAAATTGTCACCTTTCCCCACAAATCAAAAGATTTGACACCAAGCTAGCACACCAGACAAAAGGGGCACACAAGGAAGCAAGAATTAAAAGTAAAAAGTAAAAAATTGCCTGTAGTCATGGCTTATATGAACACTCTGATTTAATACTTACTTTGTCTCACATTTTCCTGTAGCAATATGAACACTGAATATGAACAGTTAGGAGTGTGTTTTTAATGTTTTAAATTTAACTGGCGTACATGTCCGGCAGCGTAACATGGGCAGTATCTGACCCATTTGCAACACTGCAGGGCTTTAAAACATGCAGCGATACTGCTGCACAAGAGGGCAGTACCGGGGCTGCTGCTTCCTGCACAATTGCACATCACGCACAACTTTTATTATTCCCAAGAAGCTGCATGTGACGTGTGATTGCACAAGAGGCAGCAGTCCCAGTAATGTCCTCTCGTGCGGGAATTATTTCTGACACACTAACACAATTCAAACTATATTCATTGAACATACAGTCTGTGTACAGATCTGTACACAGAGAGGAGAGCTGGTCTTGTGGTAGTAAGCATGACTTGTCCCCTTAGCTAAGCAGGGTCTGCCCTGGTTGCATATGAATGGGACCCTTGATGTGTAAGCACTGTTAGATATTCCCCACAGGGGATGGAGCCACTCTGGGATGAGCAGAAGGTTCCAAGTTCCCTCCCTGGCAGAATCTCCAAGATAGGGCTGAGAGAGATTCCTGCCTGCAGCCTTGGAGAAGCTGCTGCCAGTCTCTGAAGACAATACTGAGCTAGATGGACCTGTGGTCTGACTCAGTATATGACAGCCTCCTATGTATACATGTACAGTTATTCACACATTATGTTCAACCCATGTACAGTAGTACACTTCCCATCTGTTCTCTGCATTTGAGGGGGCTGTACCCTGGTTCACTTTTTAAAATGAACGAATGTACAGTCGTTCATGCAGAGATACCTGTATGTGCATACAACATAATGTCTGAATGGGACTACACTCTGAGGCTCATAAGCAGTGCAAAGGTCTGTTGCAGCCTTACCTTTGGGGGGGAAATGGATTAATTTTGGTTATTGCTTGTGTTTTGAAGATGGCACAGAAGCTTCATATTTCAGCAGAGAAAAACACTAGATAGCAGCATGGAAATGAACTTAGCAGAACTGGCTATACTTCATCAGAAGAATAGCCAAGAGCTTTAAAGGAAATTAAAATGAGCCACAACAATTGGAATTCACACAGGAGCATAAAGGATATTTCTGAGATAAATAAAACATACCTTATAAAGCATTGAGCAGAAAAGACTGTGATAATGGAAACTGTATCTCAAGGAAAACAATTGGAAAAATAAAAATAAGACTTTAGACATCAGGCCAGAGCTTTTTGTCAGCATGCTTACCAAAACTACTTCAAACAGAATCCCCCAGTTTGTTTCCTTGCACTCTTATCTTCATGCAATGAAGGGTCTTTTATGTCCAGGAAATGTCTACCCAAGAGTAATTCTCACTGGGCTTATTTGGCACACAAATATGCAGGAGGCCTATGAACAGGTTTCTCAAACTCTGTTGCTGTAAGCCTCCTAATGAGCAGTCTTTAAAAACGAACTTTTCAAGCTTCTCCAAATAACCGCAGCAAAATGAAGGTATACAGTGTGCTTGGCAATAATCTGGGTGACACGAATGTGTCTGAAGTGATAGCTGTAGTGAAATAGAAATCTTGTTCAGTTCCTATTCATCTGTGGCATGACAGTCTTAAACAAGAGGTAAGGAACTCTGCCTCCTCTGTTGCACTGTGGAGGAGGCAGCGGAAGTGAGGTTAGCACTGGACCTTGGCCTAGGCAAGATGCAGACTGGAGAGAAATCACACCTCTACCTCCCTGGCGGCCAAGTGCACCTTCTCAAATGATCCCACCTTTGTTTGGGAGTAATTGTTCTTGGGCTTGTAGCTCTCAGCTCAGCCAGAACTGCTTACATCAATGCCTTCTGTGGACATTACAAGGAAGTAACCTTGTAAGTAAGGGGTTGAATGAATGTTTTGAAATGATATTCAGGAATCTTCAGGTTCCTTTGCAGCTTAGCAGGAATTATTTAGTGCAAGACTACAAAGCTTTGGCCCTCCTTCAGATGTTAGCCTACAACTCCCATAATCCCTGACTATTGGTCTCTGTGGCTGGGGTTATTATGAGAGTTGTAGAACAAAAACAGCTGGAGGGCAAAGGTTGTGAAGCCCTGATTGTATTGTGTATTGTGGGGTGAGGTGAAAATACCCATTTGATTCACCACGTAGGCAGGTTCAGAAGGGTCTATGGGTGGAGAAAAGTGTCACAGCAACCAAACATTGGTAAGGTAAAGGTAAAGTGTGCCATCAAGTTGATTTTGACTCCTGGCACCCACAGAGCCCTGCAGTTTTCTTCAGTAGAATACAGGAGGAGTTTACCATTGCCTCCTCCCGCGCAGTATGAGATGGTGCCTTTCAGCATCTTCCTATATTGTTGTTGCCCAATATAGTGCAAGCAGCGATTCGAACTGGCAACTTTCTGCTTGTTAGCCAAGTATTTCCCTGCTTCAAGGTACCTCAGAATGAAACAGTCCATATTTCCATGTAACTTCAGGAAGAAAATTACTTTAAACTTGTTTCTTTTGTTAATCCCTGTTAAAAGGTGCTAATTAGGAGGGGGGAATATCCACCACAGCAGCTAGTAGTAATTGTCACTGAAAAAGAAGTAGTAGTAACAAATGCACTGGGTATGTGATACAATAACGTGGAAAGGAAAGGTTGTGCCATCGAGTTGGTGTCGACTCCTGACGACCACAGAGTCATGTGATTATCTTTGGTAGAATACAGGAAGGGTTTACCATTGCCTTCTCCCAGCGCAGGAAAAGGCAATGGTAGACCACTCATGTATTACACATGGCTCTGTGGTTGCCAGGAGTCGACACTAACTAGATGGCACAACCTTTCCTTTCCAACTGTACGTTATTGTACCACATACCCAATACATTTGTTACTACTACTTCTTCAGTGACAATTACAACTAGCTGCCGTGGTGGACAACTCCCCCTGCAATTAGCACCTGGTTAAAATTGCTTGTTGAGTGTAGAGCAGCCATACAAATAGGTTGTCAATTTGAAATATTTCATTTACATTGACAGACCTTGTGGCTCCTGCACCATAAGTCTCATTACTTCAAATCTGCTAGAAACTTAATTATTCCCTTCAAAGACCTGCCTCTCGCAAACTGGCATCTCTTAAGCAACCTTGTTCCAAAAAGAATAAAAACCTGAGCTATTTCCTTGCTTAGTCACTCTAACTGGATTTCAGTTAAGTGGCTCTCCGTGTGGCTGAGGGGTTTTTGTTTGTTTGAGTGGTCTTTTGTTTTTTGGTGGTTTGGGTGGGTTTTTTTGCAGTTTCTGAAAAATATTTATTTGTAATGCACAGTCTGCAGGAACATTTCATGGGATATCAAATTCTCAGAGCTGACAAAGCACTACATTTTGTACCTGGAGAAATTGTACTAACTGCTACTAGAACTCTGTTGCAGAAGAAGAGTGCATGAATGTCATGGGCACCTATCGTTTGTTAAATAATGGATGGTCAGTGACATAAGTTTTTGCTCAGTCATGTTGTTGCTTTAAAAAAGCACAACTTTGTTTTATAAGGTAGCAAGCTGCAGCCTCTGATAACTCTGCCATCTATGCCGAAATGGTATGTGAAAGGTACATTTCCGTTGCTCAAACAGTACCTGTGTGACTAAAATGTGGCAAGGCTGCACTATGTGTGATCATGAAACATGGACTTTTCCAGAAAAAAAATTAGCCACCTACTGGAGTGATGCTTTATGCTTGCAATCTGCAGCCTGTGCTCACCTTGGCCTAGATTGAACCCAGCCCAAATGTGGTTGAACATTCAGTCAACCAAGAGATTGATGGATGGTTCTTTGTTTCTGAAACAGACAAGATTGTGGTTGAATACAGTTGACCAGCATACCCCCATGGGGTTTGGGGGCCACTGTAGCCCTGTTCAGTTCTTTAAAAAGAAGAAGAAAAACCATTGTACACACTTAAAGCGGGCAAAGAAGGTTGAAAGACCCACCACCGTTGTGTTAGTCACCCTTCCTCCTGGGCTCCTCGTGCTTAAGGTGCCCCAGCCTTCTTATTAGGGAAACACCAGCAGTCACATTTAGAGCATTCACCGCTTCTAACAAACACCGTAAGTGTAAAGAAGTTGGGCAAGAGGGTGACTGATGCGACAGGGGCAGGACTTCTGGTCTGCTTTGTGTGCTGTTAGCATGGACAGCAGGCTTTTCTTAAAAGAACAGAATAGAGCTTTTTATTGCTCAGTCATCTGTGTTGCTGTGCATGATATATTTCCTGCCACATATTCTCATACATGGTGAATATGAGGGTCCTTTACTAGGGATGTGCAAATCAATTTGAATTTGAATCTATTCAACTCGAATCTGCGTGATTTGAGTGATTCGAATTCAGATCAAATCACCCCTCAAAAGGGCAATTTGATTCGAATTCAAAAGGAATTTTTGAAATTTGGATTCAGTTCAAGAGCCATTTGGCACCTTTTTTAAAAAACCATTCAGGCCTCCTGATTGGTTAAAAACAGCACCAAAACAGTGTCAATTAAATTCAAATCAAATTTTCGGACCTGATTTGAATTCAGGATTTTCAGGATTTGAACTTGAAACAAATTTTAAAAAAATTTTTGGTGCACATCTCATCTTTACGAAGTGGTAAATATCTCCTTTCCCCATATTCCACATGACTGGTTATATGTGTTCAGTAATCAGTGGTTGGTAATATTGAATCTTGAAAGTAAATCCTCCAAGCCAATTAGAGTTTCATAGTTAGAGCTGTCATCTTTAGGGATAGTTGTCCTTCTCATCTTTTTCTAAAGATTAAAAAAAAAGCTTTAAAGGCTTGGAACTGAAAATGAGTGTTAGGGACTCGCAAAGTTCTCAAAAAACAGGTGAGCACCATAAACCTCTGAAATGTTTTCCAGCTCAGATTAAAATCCAAGCCAGAGGAGAATTTCTAGTTTACCACCCCCAGCACCGATTCACTGAAAATACGCTGGGTAATATCCAGACTTAGCCAGTCATGGCCCACTTAAATTAATGGAACTTTAAACATTATTAATTTATCTCATTAATTTCAGTGGTGTTTAGTCTGGATGTTGCCTCTTATCCCCACAAACCCCTTCCACCTTCCCTTTCTACAAAACCTGTCTGTTCAGGTTAGCAGCAGCACTTGATCCTGTGGTAAGAAGGAAAGAGAGAGCGCGCACTGATTTTAACAGTCCTTGGAAAAATAAGATATTTCTTTTGTTCTGGCTACCAGGTTGCCTAAAAAGGGAAGATGAGATCTTCCTCCCTCCCTCTCTTTTACCTCAGCTGGCGTCCCCCAGCACTGCATCCCTGGGTGGGAAAATTTCGTTGAGGGAAGTGGGGGGAGATTGGGAGATTTAAGGTAGGTAGGAAGGAGTAGAACCCCCCAGAATGTCAGATTGGCTCAGAAAACAAGCCAAACTACTTTGGGGTTTTGTTTGACACAGTTCAGTGTAAGCAAAGGGACAACCACCCTATTTAACTCCCCCCACCGCAATTATTTCAAAATTGACTCTTCCAAGTGTTCTTTATGCATTGTTTAAATACTTGCAGTTTTTATAAAGTATTGTAATCTTTCACTTTTGGAGTGTGTGTTTTTCTTTTAAATTATTAAATCATGGTTGCTAAATTGTGGGTTTGTGTGACATACCATTTATTCATGTTTTCAGTGTTTTGGATCCAAATTTAAAGAGAGCAGAAGGAAAATAGCCACTGCCCCACAAACACTTGTACAAGACTTTATACAGGTTACATAACCATGCAAGAGTATGCAGGTTCTTGCACAAGAGAAAGAACATCTTTGCATTTATTTTCTCATCAAGTGAGGCCCCATAAAACTGAGATTTTGTTTCAACCAGTTCTTTCCATGTGGAGTTAAATGGATTCATTAATGTAAGCGGAGCAAGTCCCAGTTGGAGGTAAAATAATTTTAACCAAAACGAAAAAATGCATTTCCAATATTCCGCCTCTAAAGTACAGAGGCCTACTTCTCGTCTAATAGCTGCATTAGAGACACAATTGGGAACCTGTAAGATGGACCTAATAAATTTCGTTAGGATAAGCTCCAAAGACGTAAAATTGCCAAAGGGACCAAGTTGAGCTCCATATAATAGCTGCGAGTAAACTTTGGCAACAAATAATTTGATAGCTGCTGGAATGTATAGAGCCCCCTTCGTGAAGGAGAAAGATCTGATTAAATTGGTCGATAACTGGGCATTCTGCACGATGTAATTTAAATGCTCCTGGCGATGGCCCCAAAAATGAAAGACCACGTCAAGGTATTTAAAGATGTTTACCTGTTCCAGTGGATGACCATTTATTTGCCATGTATACAGTTTGGGCGCTTAGCAAAAACAAGTACTTTCTTTTTTTGGTGGTTTATGTCAATATGCTCTACTGCACAGAAGGAACTGAGTAATGAAAGTGCCCGCCTCAAACCCACAGGTGTCAAGGACATAAGAACCATATCACCAGCATACATAAGGATGGCAATATGTTTATGGGCCAATGTGGGCGGTTGTATCGAGGGCACCTTCATAACAGATACAATAGAATACACACACACACACACACACACACACATGAATGAGACAGGGGCCAAGATCCATCCCTACCTCTAGTGGTAGGAATTTCAGCTGATAATTGACCCCGATCTCCACAACAGATCCTTAGGTGTGTGTTTTCATGAAGTTTTTAAACCAATGCCAGCAAACGCTTGTCCAGTGATAGATCCTGCAATTTAACCCCTAGATGGTCCCTAGAAATGGAATCAAAAGCAGATTTCAGATTGATAAATGTCGCATAGAAGGCCAAGCCCACCTTACTAGAATAGTAAGGGAGTGGGGGAGGGATTCTCAGGTGGTTTGGGGGCCTGGAGAGAGAGTGGAATTCTGCTTTCATTACAGGGGGGAGGGGAAATCCACAACTGTTAGTATGGAATATGTAGATGGGGGAGGGCTAAGGATGCTGAGGGTTCTGCCCCACCATAATCAACAAAGAGGTCACAAGCCGTGACCCTGAGAAAGCAGTCCATTGCAGTACCAAATGATATCCGCTGTCTGGAAGCTTGCTGCCAAGCGGGCTAGCCCTCTCATGTGAGGGCCATTCTACTAGGGAAAGGCTGCCTAATGTAAGGACTTTCCCCAGTGCATAGACTGCAAGCTCACAAGTTAAGCCAGCCCTCCCAACCACCAGTGCACCCTAGGGGAGCCCACTTTAGTGGGGCCCCCAACTCTCTGTGGTTAAAAAAACAGATCAGATTCCCCACTTCTTCCCTTTCGCCGAATCACATTGAAGCCTTACACACACCCCAGAGGATATTTTGACAGCCCATGCGCCATAGCCTGACTGCGTGTGCACCCATGGAGTGGGCCAACGGGATGTACATTTAACAAATTCGAAAATCCTGGGTCTGCTCCGTCTTTGCTCCATGTGCAGATAAGCAGGTGTGGGGAATTGTGGGGCAGGGCACTTTCCTCTTCTCCCCCAACCACAGGTCTGAGGAGTCGACTGCAAGGGCTGCAGGTGAGGGTTCACCCGTGTACAGGTGTGGATAGCCAGACAGGGGGGCACATTTTTGCAGCAGCTTGGCCGCAGTACGCAAGACATGGAAAGCTGTCTCTGGAGTACTGTCATCCACAAAGCAACCTTGCTCTATTTAGAGCCCCAGTGGCCTGACACTCTCCTGAGGGAGCTGTCAACGGGAGAAGTGAATGTTTTGCCATCTTGCATCAGTTGTGATTTAGCCCAGCAATTCTTTCATCTCCCCTGTTATGGTTCTTCTCCTGAGTTGTGTAGGGGTGACACCATGGCCTTTTGCTCTCGTGATTGAGCACTGTGCCCCGGATCAGGTGGCTGGATCTTCCCAGTAGTAGTTCTCTTCCTCACACAGGGACACTACTGACCATGCTGACCAGCCTTGATCCTGAGTATGCCCAGGGAGCAAGAAACACACACCCCCAAAGGGGAAGGGACTGGGCCCCTTACCCAACCCTTCAGTGAGAAATACATAACTTGGTAGCTCCAGAATCCCTTCTCGTAGCAGCCCCTCATGCCCAGACAGGAGGGTCCTGCAGAAACACTATTTGCTCCCCAGCTGGAGAGGGGACCCCCTGCTCATGCTGGCTATCTCTGACATGAGGGGGCTTTTGCCAGAGCCTACCTGCTTGCATTGATGGTGTAGACACAGGAGCTGGGCACAAAAATTTAAAACCATTCAAGGTTCCTGGGCTAGGTCCAGCATGGCACCGTATGCAGATATTCCTGGAGAGAAGAACCCTGGTTTCCAGCTGGCCTGCAACATTGGCCTTGTCCTTTAAGGCTGCAGGCAGTGGCACACATCCCCACATGGATGTGCGGGCTGGCAGAGTTGCAGAGACTGGGATAGCACACCCAAGTATCTGTACCCATGTCTTTCCTGCGTAGAGCATCTTCCCTTGCTCCCCTTAGTCAGCAACTCTTGTGAAAGAGTGGTCCATGAGATAATGCACCAGATCTCCAGCATGGTGATGGCCATTTTCTGTACAACAGGAATGCCATCCCGTGCATTTACACTTAGTTTTCACAGACGGTTCTTCTCATAAGCAAGACTAGGGAGCAAATATCCCCACCCACGGAAGGGGCAGAGCCCCCCATTCCCAACTCTCTATGGTTAAAAAAACCAGATCAGATTCCCCACTACCTCTCTTTCCCCAAGGAAGAAAATATCCCCTTTCTGTGTTAAAAATAGACTTTGCTTCTCCAGGTTCCCTACTTGGATCTGCCCTGCTTTTGTTGCTTTTTTTGTGCTTGTGAACATATATGACTTTTGCTCTCTTCTCAGGGAGCAAAGCGCTTAGTGCCCATCCTGTCATCCCATGCCCTCACCCTACCACTTACCAGGTGGGGGGAGCAAGGGACAGAGTGGGAAACGGGGATGCCCCCGAGCGACTGTAGCTTGGCAGGCTGACAAGTCGGGGTTGGGGCGTGGTGGTGTCCATGTAGCCTGGCCACTCCATAGCTGCATAGCTGGCAGGAGGGGTGGGGCTGGTTTTTCAAGAGGCTGCCAGTTAGAAGTGCCAAAAGCATGGAGCAGCTACATGCTCAAGCAGGTTTGCACTGCCACCTCTATGGTTGTGGTTTGAAAATTGGTGTGAAACCGCAGTTATAGCAGCGCCACGAGATTGACATAATGTTTCGGCAGCCAAAACTCAGGTCTCGGTGGTTAACCTTAGAGATAGCGAGGCAAATCGGAGGTTGTTTTTGACCTGTAACTGCCGTTTCACGGTTTGGGCATAATGGAGTTACAGCTTTGGCTATGTTTAACTCCTCTTAGCCGTTACATTTGAATGCGGCCCAAGATCAGATTGCTGCAGCTTGGTTTATCTAAACTGGGCCAGGGGGATTAATTATATTCTGGGTAGGGAGGTTTACAGTTTTTCACAGAATGTGAATGTGTGTGGTAAAAATGGGTTAACTAAAACCAGGAACATCGAATTAAACAAAATCTACTTCCTCCATGTGCACAGGTCATGTGTACAGATAATTCTAGTTATGCACAATAGAGACTTATTTTGAAAAGCCAGAAGTTCTTTCAAAGATATATTTAAAAACAATGAATTCCTGCTACAAAGAAAAGAAAAACAGGAATATGTTTTTACGGAAAACAATGTTTTATTGCAAACACACGCAAACACCCAGTGGCGTATCGGGGGGAAACGGCGCCCAGGGCAAGCTCTGGCCCCTAAATGGCGCCCCCTGGCCCCCACATATCTGTGAGGGTGCGGCGGGGCCGCCCAGGCGGCAGATCGCCGGCGGTGGCGGGTCACCCACCGAGTGCGGCGGGCGTGCGGCGGTGATTTGGCGGTGGTGGGCGGCGGTGGCTAACGCCGAGCTGTAGCACGGCCCGAGCGGCAGCGGCGGATCACCTGCCAAGGAGTGCAGGCAGAGCGACGCCGAGCCTGCCTATTGGCCCAGCGTTGCTTCCCAACTGCGCAGGCGCGCCAATGAACTGCGCAGCCGCACCTGCGCAGTTGGGAAGCGACGCCGGGCCAGAAGGCAGGCTCGGCGTCACTCTGCCTGCACTCCTCGGCGAGCGATCCACCGCCGCTCGGGCTGCGCTACAGCCCATCACCGCCAGCCACCACTGCACTTGGCGGGCGACCCGCCGCCGCCAAATCGCCGCTGCACGCACGCCGCCACACTCGGTGGGCGATCCAGGGGGGGCAGCGGGGAGCCACTTTTTGGCGCCCCCCCACATGACCCGCCGGGGTGGCGCCCAGGGCACGTGCCCTGCCTGCCCCCCCTATCGTTACACCCCTGCAAACACCATTATCAATTTCAGTTAACTTTTAACAAATAAGAACAAAACCAACCATCTACTTCCCTAAACAAAGAGCCATGAAATAGCATTGCATGGGAGATAGGCCTAAAGCCTTTACTGCATAGCAGCAGAAAGAATGGCTCCGTGGCTGATAATGGAGAAATAACATACATGGGATAGCTCAAAACCAGCCATGGCCTGTGTTATTCTGCTACAGCACACACTCAAGAAAAATGGAAGCTTCCCCACAGTATCCACATGGTAAGCTGATTCTCTTTTAAACTGTCACAATTTTCTTTTAAAATTCTATAGTGGTTGTTGTATCAAGGGTGCTGTGGACTTAATGCTCCCACACCTAATGCATCTCCCTTAGAGATTTTTCTATTGGCACTATTATTTATTTATTTATTTGATTTATATACCGCCCTTCCAAAATGGCTCAGGGCGGTTTACAGTTAAAACAAACCACTAAAACAGTAAAGAGCTAAAACAAATTAAAAACAATATAACAACTAACAATTTAAAAACATTTTAAAACAACAATTAAACCATTACAGTAATTAAAAACCCCAAAGTCTGGTTTTAAATTTTAAAATAAACCAGATTTTAAAAACCCCAAAATTTAGGATGCTGAGTAAGCTTGGCTGAAGAGATGGGTTTTCAGGTGTTTTTTGAAAATTGCCAGAGATGAAGAAGAACCGTATCTCAGCAGGGAGCGCATTCCATAATCTCGGGGCAGCGACCAAGAAGGCCCGTCTCTGTGTAGCCACCAAACGAGTTGGCGGTAACTGGAGACAGATATTTATTTTTTGAGCTTGCTATTTAACATACCACGTGAAACCTCTGCATTGCAGAGTAATGCCAAATGTTTTAAACAAAATGAGAAATTATACTTGCAAAATGCAATGTTCTACTAACTTCCCTTTATCCAGTTCCCTAACTGAACGTAGATACCTGTTTAGTTTTTATGTCCTGCTGTTTATACTAAACCACGGTTGGCTCTTTTTCTGAATGCTGCGCCTCTAGGCTGTGTTTCAGGCTTAAAAAACAGAGAGTTTTCCTTTAAAGGAACTTGTATAACCATCTCTTTGATGCATCCCAGATCTTGGATTAAAATCGATGCAACAGGAACAACAGATGAAAACAATTATCAATATTGTGTACAGACTAAATTTCTAAAACAAAGCTTCTTTCAAGTCTTCCATATGCTAAAATGCCAGGGGAGAGCTTTGACCTGATTCTCCAGAGATATTTCTTTAGAATTTTTCTCTCTTTGATTCCTTCTTGTCAGGTTTTTATGTCATGCCTGTCGTAGAGTCAAACCTGAAAAAACAAGCTTGCTGTTGAAGAAGACTGTGGCCAACTCCAAACAAATAGTAGATTGCAAGTTTCCAGAATATGGATGCTAGTGAGGCGATTCTCACGACTGGCCAAAATTGGGCTAAGGGAGCCTAACCTGATTTTGGCCGAGCGTGAGAACCACTGGGATCGCAGGCGAGCCTGGTTTCTCCAAAGTGGGTGACCTGCTTTTGTAGCCCTCCCCTTAAACAGGGTTAGCGGAGCAAGCACACTGCTAATCCCATTTTTGTAATCTTGTATTGCCGTGGCGTGGCTAAGCCCGCTCTCCCCGCAAACCCCTTTCAAGTGAGTCTCACTGATCATGAGACTCGCCTCACTATTTAAGATTGCATGTGTGGGGGATATTTCTTTGCAAAAACAAAATCTTGAACATATAAAACTAGCAAGTCAGGGATAAGGGATCTAGCCTTACTTCTCCCTGAAAACCTTTGGCTAGGGACAGGTTTACCCTATGCTTGGATAAGCATAAGAGCCCTAAAGACAGGCTAACTATAACTAGAGTGAAGAAAATCAGTGTTGGTATATGAAGCTGGGGTCTTTGTTTCCCCCCGTAAGTGTTTAAGTGTTTAAGTGCTGGAGAATTATCCTCAATCTACCTCATGTCCAGTTTTTTCAGCATTTATTTTTCTGTGAATGTAGGGTTCCTGAGGGTCCTCCTTGCGAATATTTGATACTGTAAAACCAAAAGTTCTGTATACAAATCTCTGATATAACACCAAAATATCCATTGACCAAGCATTCCTTTAACTGTTTCCGCTCATCTGACCTATCTGAAAAGTACCTGTTAATCTCCTCCGCCCCTCACTCATTCAGCCTCTCACACATTCTCCTCTCTCTTTGTTTATGATTTGTCTAAATATTTGACAATTGTCAATGAGTAGGCCATAAATAACCAGATCCACTAAACCATTTTTTCTTATCCCATCCTTCCTCAGTGGAACTCAATCCAACTCCAGCATGGGTTTTATGAGCTCAAAGATCTTTCTACTCTGAAGCTTGCCTTTGTCTGACTTGAAGTAGCTTTTTAACCGTGTGTGTTTTTGTGTGTGCAAAGCTGAAACTAATGTAATGGGGGGGGGGACAAATAAAATCCTTGCAGCAAATATAAGCATTGTGCAGCTGCTGGTTCCAAATCTCTGTACTTGTGGCAGAATAAACAAGTACTACATTGCATAAATAATGAGTACATGTTTTTTTCTATACACAGACAACCTCTACCATGTATGAAATCAAACAAATGCCAGTGTGTCTTTGTTTCTATATGTTGTTTGCTGGATGTTTTGCTATTTGACCAAGAATTGCTGATCCAGTAGGCTCCCATGAGATGTCACAGGTATGCCATGTCTGCAGCTTTGGATAACTTTAACATTTTTGTTGCATTGATTGGCTAGGTAGAATAGACTGTAAAGTTTTCCTTTAAAACTACACAAAGAGGCTATTCACACAAACGTGCAAAACTGGCCTAAGGGAGGCGTGCCCAGTTTTGCACTTGCGTGTGAACCACCAGGATCAGGCCCAATCCTGATGGCACCACAGCAGCAAACCCGCCTACGGAGCCACGCTTCAAAACAGAGTTAGGAGAGCGAGTGCTAAGTGGAAATGGAAATGCCGGATGTTCAAGCTGGTTTCAGAAAAGGCCAAGGAATATGAGAAAAAATTGTTGACGCACGTTAGATAATTGAGAAAGCCAAAGAATACCAAAAAGGAGTCAATATGTGCTTTATTGACTACAGAAAAGCCTTTGATTGCATGAACCATGTCAAATTGTGGAATATCCTTAGGCAAATGGGCATCCCAGAACATCTCATTGTTCTCATGAGAAACCTATACACGGGATAGGAAGCCACAGTCTAGATGGAACATGGTGAAACAGACTGGTTCCAGATTGGCAAACGAGTAAGACAAGGCTGTATACTTTCTCCTTCTTTATTCAATTTATATGCTGAACATATACTGATAGAAGCTGGACTGGAAGAAGATGAACGTGGTTTTAAGGTTGGAGGAAGAAACATCAATAACCTGTGCTACGCTGATGACACCACTCTGATAGCTGAGAATGCAGATTTTCTGTAAGCTCTAGTAATGAAAGTCAAGGAGCACAGTGAAAAAATGGGACTATGACTAAATTTGAGAGAGCGCTTCCTTTGTCGTAATCTCTGCCGCCTGTTACGGTCTTCTGGAGAGATCCAGTTACAGTTGCCACTGGCTTGTTTGGTGGTGACCCAGGACCGAATTTCTCTGTGGCTCTGGAATAAGAGCATCTCCTTCCCTGTTTGTTTTCATGAAGAATCTCAAGACCCTCCTGTTCTATCAGGCTATTAATTAGAATTAATTTTAATTTTTTTAACATTAGTTTTAATTTTAATTTTTAATTTAATTTGAATTAATTAATTAGAATTGATTTTTAAAACATTTAAACTTGTTTTAATAATTTTATTCTATTGTTTTTATTGTCATATATTTTAATTTGTGACTTTTAAATATTTTAAATTTTGTACACCGCCTAGAGCTATACATATCAGGCAGTATAAAAACATGACAGACAGATAGATAGATAGATAGATAGATAGATAGATGTCAAGAAGACTAAACTAATGACAACGGGTACAGCAACCAGCCTCAGAATCAATAATAAAGACACTGAAGTGGTGGAGAGCTTCTGCCTTTTAGGATCAACCATCAACTGTAAAGGATCCCCCAGTCAAGAAATACACCGCAGACTAGCACTTGGTAGGGTTGCAATGAAGGCCTTGGAAAGGATATTTAGATGCCATGACATTTCTCTACCTACAAGGATTAGAATAATTTGGACAATGGTTTTCCTATGGATGCAAAAGCTGGACTTTGAAGAAGCAAGGTAGAAAAAGTACTGACACTTTTGAACTTTGGTGCTGGAAAAGACTTTGAAGGGATGTTGTGCTGGAGCTGGATAGGGCCATTTGCTCTTCCCATGCTAAACAGAAGAGAGCCACCACTTTCCAGGTCCTATGGGGGTGGTTAGCACCCTCTGTGCACTACACCACCACGCACTCTGGGCCACCCCAGCACCCCACAAGTGGCTTTAAGGTTTTTATCCATAGGGAATAATGGAGGTTTCAGCAGCCCCATAACTGCACTTGCAGGGGTGCTGTGGTGGCCCAGAGCAAGGGTGCCAAACACCCCCATGGGTTGCTAACCCATGGGGTAGTGGATTTTGTTGTTTCTGAAGTGTTCTGAGTGTAGATTCTGAGTGTAAATGTGAAGGGAAAGCTACCTGCTGTTTCAAGCTGTTATGAGTTGACTAGGTGACATTGTAATTCCAGGCATTCTCAGAGTGAAGGAGCCAAAATGGTGGCTGGTTTCAGCCCAGCCAATAATGGGATTTTCTTCTCTCCTCGATATCCAAAGCAACCAGGTGGTTTCCCAAATGGGTGGCTTTACTGAGGGAGGAAGTGGTATAAGTTAGGATACAAGTATATAAAGTGCACATGAGCATGTATAAGCATAAATAAGTATAAATTGAAGTACATCTGGGCTGTTAATGCTGCTGCTTTTTATTGTGGTTGGTTATGGTTTGTTTCGGTTTTTCAAACCTGTTCATATGGCAGGCTTCTCCCCATCCATCCCACCCATTTCTGGCCAATAAGGTTGCAGAGGAGGTGGGGGTACCCGACCTTCTGCTTCCTATTGGTGCGTTCACCTGTGTTCAGTTGGGAAAGGAGTGTGTGTGTTTGCATGCATGTGTAGTTTCTGGTTGGTTTTTTGGAATGTTTAATTCTTAAAATATTTTTCTCCTGGTGCTCTCGCACAAGTTCATCTGCACAGGAGCACAATCCAATGTGCCATAGCCCACCTGCTTTCATTAAGAGCTGCTTCAACTTTGGGGCTCTCACTGGAAGTGGGTGAGAAGCCCAGGAACTAGGTTCTGCACATATGTACTTCTCAGGGATTTCTCCACTTTATTATGCATTTGTTTGTTTGGTGCTTTTGTGCACCCCCACTAGTGCAAAGGAAAGAAGACAGGTCAGAAATCCTTTTGCAGTAGTGCAGTTACACAACAGTACACTGCCATTTTCAATGCTCCAACAAAGTGCAAGTTTTAAAAGATCCTTATGTTCTGCATTAAGGGCCAAACGTCATGAAAAATGCCAAATAATGCCACTGGCTGTATGAACAGCACCAAACTGAAGATGCTGAAAATACTAGGTCTGTGTACATCTGTAAAATCGGAAAGGGGAGGTCAGACTTCCCAACCACAAGGAGTCAGGCGACCGTAGGGGAAGTGCCTCAGGTGGTGGGGTAGGGGGTGCTTTCTGGGTCGCTCCTGCACATGCCCAGCCAGCATAGGTGGGTGCAGCTGCAGATTCTGTCGAGAGTCTTCCAGCAGCGTGCATGAGGAGGCTGGGAAAGCACGGGGGGGTCTGAGGGATGTAATTACTCATCCTCTAGGCATCCCCCCACTTTCCTAGCCTCTCCACAATCCTTAAAGCACTTCCGCCCTATCACCTGGGGCACTTGCCCCGCTGTCACCTGATTCCTTGTGGTGGAGAGAGGGAAATCCAACCTCCCCTTTCCAATTTTACTGACGTGCACAAACCTAATGGATGCCTCCCTCATATGAATTCACCCCTACCCTAAGTGTTGTGAAGCAGAAGTATTTGGGAAATCTCCAGTGCAGAGGCGTGTCTAGGGAAAATAGCGCCTAGGGCAAGCACTGAAATTGCACCCCCTGTCCAAACATCTGACAGATAACTTTACCATAATATCAGCTGAAAAATACAAGTCAAGCTCGTTAATCTTTTAATATTTCAAAAACTATTTAGCAGTGAATGTAGCCAGACCAAAAAATGCTGGAAAACTACAAATTTCAGTATGCTGGGGCTCATGAAATACCCAAATACTATGTCGAGGTGTACTTGGAAAACTAAACAGAAGTGCCTGTCTAATTCTCTACTATGCATTGTAGCATCACTACAGTAATCCCTCGACCTACGAACTACTTGATTTACATTGTTTTCGAGTTACGAGCGACAAAAAAGACCAGAAGTAGTTGCCGGTTTAGATTCAGCTTACTCGACCTACGAATGTTTAGATGCGGCTTCCTCGAATTACGAATGTTTCCAGACTTCCGTGGTGCGCACCTCGACTTACGAAAATTTCGACCTCCAAACGTGCGTTCGGAATGGATTATTTACGTAAGTCGAGGGACCACTGTATTACATAAGTTTTAAAAATCAATGGAGAATTTGACTTTTCCCAGATACTCTGGAAATAATTAAAGGATATGCAGAGTACTGCTTGGAATATATTCTAGTATTTCAGAAAGACAGCTAAAATGAGAGAAAGAGAGCAAGAAACTCCCAGTGGGCCTTAATACTAAGGATTTCACACTGATTCAAAGACAAGCTCACCATTAATATTATTAAGACATCACATTTAACTCACTTATCACAAGAAGCAAAATAAGAGCGAATGAATACAATCCTAGCTCATAAGCTTCAGCTCAGTATTCACAAGCCCCGATTCTCTGTACATAGTGCCAAACTGAATATGTGTACAGTGACTTATATTATATTAAATTTTTAATTTTTTTTACCTGTAGCCCATTCAGGGGGCTTCCTGAAGGCCATGGGGGAGTCTGCAAAGGTTCCACCTCCCCCTGCTGGCCTCTAGGGCCTCACAGAGGCCATTTGAGTATGTGTGGTTGCCATTTTGTTTTCTGTGGCCATTTTTTTAAAAAAAAAATTAAAAAATGGCACCCCCCTTCAAGTGGCGCCCAGCGCACCTGCCCTGCCTGCGCTACCCTAGATACGCCCCTGCTCCAGTGGAATGACTGCAGTTGGAAGCAGTTTGGGAAAAGAAGGAGACCGATAACCAGGGGCATAACTATAATAGGGCAAGGGGAGACAGTTGTCTGGGGACCCACTGGATTTGGGGGTACCCAGAGGCAAGTCACATGACTGACTCCCCCAGCCGCGCACCCGCCCGGGCTTCCTTCAGTTGTATTCATCCTCCAAATTTGATGTGAGTGAGTGTTAAGACCTGGAGCTACCCGAAGAGCATGTCTTTCTCTAGTACCATTAAATGATTTGCATCGTCCACAATTTACAAAACCCTTAAAAAAATAATTCAGGAGGATGTTCTATTGTGGCGCACACACACACACACACACACACACACACACACACACACACACACATATATATATATATATATATATATATATATATATATATATATATATAAAAACTATGCTTTTTGTCCCCACTGTTCAGCCTCATTTAAGATTTCTTTACTTCATGAGCTGAGTTTCAGTGGGGGGGGGGCATTTTAAAATATGTCTCTGGGCCCATTCCAACCTTGCTACGCCCCTGCCGATAACAGTTGGTCTTAGCTGTGCCAAAAATCAACAGGACTAATTTCCACATGTTTTAGTATATGTTTACGTATCTCAGTTAACATTCCAGATAACCAATTTGCTTAAAGACAGAAAAACTAAGACAAATTAAACATCTTACATTCAAACAAAATCTTGTTCTGATCATAGTTGGCTTATATTTTTGTTGTTTTCTACTTCACATAGGAAGCTTGTCAGTATAGTCCAAATCATAACTGTTCTAATATTCCAATAAAACCAGCTGCCAGTTTCAAAAATGAAACTCCCACTCCCATCAAGCAATGGCTTGGTTCACTAGCTTAATATGGCCTCAGTCTTCTAGCATTCTTCCTTGGGAGTTTCTTTTTTAGATGCCATAGAACTATCACAAATCACATTTATATTTAAGTACTTAGGTTTATGTTGCTGCCGCTGCTTTTGATATTGGAGGGTTTTGTATGTGGTTTGTTAGCTGCCTTGATTTTATAGAAAGGTTGCAATATAAATACTGGGTTGGGGTGGGGTGGGGACAAATTTTCCATGGCGTGATTCTTATCTCTTGCTCTAGAATTGAAAACAGATGTAAAATTGAGAGTGTATCTTGGCTACAGCACAAATCTGCCCCCAAGTCCTGGAACAACTTGCAAGGGTTGCTCATGAAAGAAGAGGAGGATGTTACACAGAGGACCAATGGGTCCTCAAGGTTCATCTCGAGCCCCTACAGCAGGCATCCCCAAACTGCGGCCCTCCAGATGTTGCTGAACTACAACTTCCAGCATACCCAGCCACAAAAAAATTGTGTCTAGGGATGCTGGGAGTTGTAGTTCAGCAACATCTGGAGGGCCGCAGTTTGGGGATGCCTGCCCTACAGCATAAGAGCCAAAATATAGGATGGGGCAGGGGAGCTTGACAATAGCAGGAGATGCCTTGCATGGAGAGACTTGCATGGCAAGAGACTTGCATGGCAACCATGCAAGCAGAGACTTGCATGGCAACCAGGTGGCTGATACATTTGCTGATGGCTGTTGTTACTGCTTTGGTTTCCAGCTGCTTCATCTCCAGGGTGCTGCCTGACACAATAGAGTCAGGGGGCATACTGGCTCTGGGCCACACCTTCATGATGTCAGCATTAGTTTGCTGACCCTGGCTGCTTCTGAGTCCTCCGAGTTCCCTATTGATTAATTTTGGGGGTTGGTTATGAGACAGGCAATGGGTTCCAAACAACATTTCTGTCTTCTGTTCAGAACAGGTTGGGTTTTGCAAGGTAGGGGGTGAGTGGGTGTGACCAGATTTCCTCATTGTTGGCACTTTAAGTAGAAAGATGTGGACAAAATATAAGCACCTTGACTTTTTATCCCTAAAGCATTATGCCAAAACAGGAATACTTTTAATGTATACAGATATAATATACAGTACCTACTTTTTCCATACCTACTTTTTCATGGGGCCACCTAATGGTGCAGCAGGGAAATGACTTGCCTATCAAGCAAGAGGTTACTGGTTTGAATTCCCGCTGGTATGTTTCCTAGAATATGGGAAACATCTATATTGGCAGCAGTAATATAGGAAGGTGCTAAAAAGCATCATCTCACAGTGTGTGGGAGGAGGCAATGGTAAACCGCTCCTGTATTCTACCAAAGAAAACCATATGACTCTGTGGTCACCAGGAGTCGACACCGACTCGAGCACACAATGTTTTCATAGGTTCAGCTTCAGGAAAATGAGTGTATTAGTTCAGTTCATCTCCAGTTTTATGTACGACTTGATTGTACAAAGTATGTATAGTGTTCTGTTGCTTGGCTTAGCAAAGTACTTCAGCACGATTTTAGCTTACAATTTATATCTTTCATGTGATCAAGGTCAGAGCACTCTAAATGGGAACAGTCAATTAATTTTGTTGTATACATTATATATGCCAGAAAAGTCTTTAACTCTGTCTGGGTTCAGATGTTCTTTCAAGAGCTACTTTAGGGAGTATCTGGGGGCGGGAAAAGACATTTATTTCCGCTAATGGTAGAAATATAGTATATTGACAGCTTCAAAAATGTATGTGCTGTATACTGGTATTTTGGCTTTTATGATTTAAAATATTATTAAAAAGAATATGTACTTCTGAGGTCCCTAAACAGTAAAGCGCGCGCGCACACACACACACACACACACACACACACAACTGAATTCTATTCTGGGCCAGGGCAGACATAGCACTAGTCATTTCTTAACCAAATGGTCAATGGGATTGCACATTCCCTCCCCCCGCCACCTATTCATTGGGGGTAGTGCATTTATTGTTGTCGTAATTGAGTCCATCCACCTTGCTGCTGATCGTCCTCTTCTTCTCTTTCCTTCGACTTTTCCCAACATTATAGACTTCTCAAGGGAGCTGGGTTTTCGAATAATGTGTCCAAAGTATGATAGTTTGAGCCTGGTCATTTGTGCCTCAAGTGAAAATTCTGGATTGATTTGTTCTATGATCCATTGGTTTGTTTTCCTGGCTGTCCATGGTATCCTCAAAAGTCTTCTCCAGCACCAAAGTTCAAAAGCCTCAATGCTTTTTCTCTCTTGCTTCTTCAAAGTCCAGCTTTTGCATCCATAGAGTGTCACGGGGAAAACCATTGTCCAAATTATTCTAATCTTTGTAGCTATAGAAACGTCACAGCATCTAAAGATCCTTTCCAAGGCCTTCACTGCAACCCTACCAAGTGTTAGTCTGCGGCGTATTTCTTGACTGCTGGATCCTTGACTGTTGACGGTTGATCCTAAAAGGCAGAGGCTATCCACCACTTCAGTGTCTTTATTCTCAATCCTGAGGTTGGTTGCTGTGCCCATTGTCATTAGTATAGTTGTCTATACATTAGGTCATAGTCCCATTTTTTCACTGTGCTCCTTGACTTTCATTATTAGAGCTTGCAGATCATCCACATTCTCAGCTATCAATCAATCAATCAATCAATCAACCTTTATTACGGTCAGAGACCAGCATAAAATTATACAAGTTAAAATTTGTCTGTTGAAAGTATGGGGAGAATAAAGATGATTGCAGATATGATACATATAGAAGGGCTGAAATTAGAATAATTGCGATTTAAAAACAGATTAAGAAAAAACGATTACTTACATACACATTAATAATAATAATAGAACTAAAACTACTAAGAATAAGAAAGATAAAATGGTACTATTTCTCTTATTAAAAAGCGCAAAAAGTTATAAATGATTAAAAGAGCATAATATTATTTCTATTATAAGGAAGCATAAAATGGTAATGGTAATAGCATAAAATGGTAATAAAACTGGTAAGTCAAAATAGACATTACAAGAAGCAATAATAGCAATAAAAGCAATAAAGGTTAAAATTATAAAAGACAGCAATAAAAATGCAACAATAAAATTCAAAGTAAAAGGAGACAAGGGCAAATCCGAAGTCTAGTCAGAGTCACCAGAAATCAGATTATGACTAAGGGGGCTCACAGTCCGTCAGCCTCCAGTGGATGCCAATTGCCGCCAGACAAACCTGACAACAATGTATGTAATGGCAGGCTTAGAGTCAGAGAGTAGCAGAAAGGTATAAAATTGGCTTGGATGGCCTGGAAACCTGTTCAGCAATGGGAAGATAAGCGGGGTGCAGATGTCTTTATAGAACGAGCAGTATAGAAGGACATGTTCGGTAGTTTCAGTCTGTCCTGAGCCACAGGAGCATAGTCTCTCTACAAGAGGAATCTTTCTGTAGCAGCCTTCTAGCACTGCTTAGGGGAGGCCATGGCAGCGAGCCAAAGTAAACGCCCTTCTATGGTTTGGGGCCTCCAGTTGATTCAGATATAATGCAGGAGAAGCAGAATATCTGAGCCAGTCAATGATATAAAATTTTGGAACCCTGCTGAGATCCGTTTGGTGCTCAATGTCTGTAATGTGCGGCTTGATGTTTGCTTTTGCCTGATCATAACCCATGTTGAGCAAAGACTGAGGGGAGAGGCCCAAGGTAGCCATTTTGGCCTTAATTGACTGTAGCCACTTAGATTGATATCTGTTTTGTAGGGTTAAAGGGGCGAGTCCAATTGGGCGAGAGGATAATCTAAGCCAGTAACAGAGAGTGGATGCCCACACCCTAGCCTCAGTCCTGATCAGGCCTGTCTCCAAGAGCAATGTGGCTTTGGAGACACAACACAGTACACGGAGCGCCGCCCTCAGGAATTTAGATTGTACACATTCCCAAGCCGCATTGTTGGGAAATGGACGCAACTGAGCACGTGGCTTAGCTTTAAACAGATTGAGAGCTGCAGGTATATAGTGGCCTCCTCTTGTCCGCATAAATTGAAAGATACCAGAGGAAGTTCTCTGGGCATTTAGCACCACATGTTCCCCATGCGCTTTTCTAGAGCCCCCAGAGTGAAAAACTGCACCCAAGTATTTAAAATGTGCGATTTGCTCAATCTTATGCCCTTCAATCCTCCAAAATTGAATCTTAGGCCTCCTGACAAAGTCCATGATTTTAGTTTTCTGGTAGTTAATTTCCAGGCAATCCTCCCTGCAGTGCAACACCAGGGCCTTCAGTGCTCTTCTAAGCCCAATGGGGGTCCTTGAAAGAATGGCTGCATCGTCGACGTATAACAAGATGGCAAGGTGTTTCCCCACAAACTTTGGTAGATGGAAATCAGGGTGGCTGAGCTGGCCCACCACAGAGTTTATATAAAAATTAAATTGGAGTGGAGCCAGAATGTAGGGATGTGCATGGTCCGGAGCAGTCCGGACCAGCACCGAAGGGGGGCCTGCATTTTAGGGCGGGGAGGGCTTGTTTACCCCTCTCGCCTCTTTGCCCCTGCCAGTGGCCGTAATCTATGGTAAAATTGGGGCGCTGGAAACCAGCCGCCCCAGCCGCCGCCGCTTCCGCCGCCCCCCCCCCCCCGTGAGCAGATTAGAGAAGGAAAGGCTACTGCCGCCCTGCCGCCCTCCCTCCCCGCCACCCGCCACCCCCCCACGAGTGCTCACCAAGTTTAAAGAAATTAGAGAGGAGCGCGCGAACAGAGCTCCTCTCTTATCGAAGCCTCCGGCCCAACTGGGGCTTTGGGCGCGCGCGCATGCGCGCTAGAGCTCTTTATCTGCTAGAGCTTTTGCCGGAGGCCCGGTCTACCCGGCTTCTTCCCGGCGGGTAGACCGGGCCTCCGGCAAAAGCTCTAGCGGATAAAGAGCTCTAGCGTGCGTGCGTGCGCGCCCAAAGCCCCAGTTGGGCCGGAGGCTTCGATAAGAGAGGAGCTCTGTTCGCGCGCTCCTCTCTAATTTCTCTAATCTGCTCACGGGGGGGGGGGGGGCGGAAGCGGCGGCGGCTGGGGCGGCTGGTTTCCAGCGCCCCAATTTTACCATAGATTACGGCCTCTGACGGGGGCAAAGAGGCGGGAGGGGTAAGCAAGCCCTCCCGCCCTTAAAGTGAGACCCCCCCACCCGGACCCGGACCGGCCCAGTCCGAACCGGTCCGGCAGTTCGGAGGCCATTAGAATGGCCTCCAGACCGGTTTGGACACACCCCTACCAGAATGTATCCTTGCTTGACGCCCTTCTGTTTTGGTACAGCACTAGTAAGGTGGCCTTGAGGGTTGCATCTCACCTTGAGGGGAGTATCTACATGGAGAGTACGTATGAGGAATAACAAACGCTGGTTAATGGAGGAGGCCTCCATCTTTCCCCAAAGTTTGACACGCGAAATAGTCAAATGCTGCCTTAAGATCAATAACGGCAGCATATAAAGAATTCGCCCTGCAGGAGATATTTCCCGATGAGATGTTGTAAAACTAGACACTGGTCAATAGTGGAGCCAATAGTGGTCGATAGTGTTCCAGCCAATCCCTAAGTTTGCCATGAAGATGTCTTGCATACAGTTTGCTGATGGTGTTAAGCAAACTGATGGGTCTATAGTTGGCAGGGTCATCCTTCTTGCCCTTTTAAAAGATAGGGATAATAATTGCTACTCCCCAATGGCCATTTGAGTCAATATAGGTAAAAAGTGATGCTAGGATAGGGGCCCACCAGTCCAGGTTGCTTTTAATAGCCTCCGATGGAATAAGGTCCTTGCCTGGAGCCTTTCCCAGTCTTAATTGGGCAACGAGACTGTGGATCTGTGGATCTCTGTAACTCTCACCAGAGCCCATGCTGGGGTATCATTAATGACACAAAAAGGGCTTGTGCAATCAACCACAGAGTCTTTGTATAAATCCTGAAAGTGTTTCTCCCAGATTTCTGGATGGATATGACAATTCAAGTGATTGGGGCATAACTGGGAGAGGGCTTTGTAAGATGCAAAAATGTGCCAGAGTCTTTGGCTCTAACAGCCTGGATAAGTTCCAACCAATCCTCTTTCATGGCCTGTTTTTTCTTATGAGCCAACAGGAGTTTATACTGTCTTTTCTGCTGTAGGAGATTGTGTGCAGCCCACTGTCCAGAACAAACTTTGTATACCTGGTAAGCATTGGCAAGGGCTCTTTTAGCGTTAACGCAGTCCTTATCAAACCACCGCCTGGAGACTGGCAGTTGTTTTGCGTGGGGCTCATGATTCTTGTGTGTTAAGAGCTGCTGTAGTTCCTGGACTAGGGCTTTGTAGGACTCCAAGGGTCCACAAGTGGGGTCAATGTTTATTAAGGCTGATTTGATATACTGCAGGTGGTCAGTGGCAAGAAGCTCTCTCAGCGCTTGATCCAGTTGAGGTGACCATTTAGCCCGGCAATAAATTCCTTCTGTCTTGGTTATGGAAGTATTGTATCGATTTTCTATGTGGGACCAATAAATGAAAGGTTTCAAAAGTAGCGAGATGGGCAGATGGTCACTGTCAAATTTAGGGGTAACCTGAAAGCTCTCCACAAATGGTATCATGTTTCCAGAGATAATAAAATAGTTGATCTGGCTCATTCTAGAGCCAGCAAGATAAGTAAACTCGGCGGGATGATCATTTTCAAATGAGCCATTCAGGATGAAGAGGTTAAGTCTGATGGTCATTTGGCTCAGGCAAGGACCCACATAATTTGATCTTTGGTCCTTGGAAAGACAGTTGAGAGGGAGTCCATCTGTCTTGGGGCTAGGTGGATAGGCCCTCTGTTGTGTGTATAGAGTATGATCATCTGGGCCCATCCTAGCATTCAAATCTCCACCCAACACGACATAGGCACTAGGATTGGAATGGAAATCAGCTACATAATTTTCAAGTTCAGCCCACATTGTTCTGATCTGAAGCTTCCTTCATTGGGGTGGGAGATAAATGTTAATTCTCATCAAATTGCAGCAAGTGATTTGAACCAGGACTGCCATTGCATATTGCTTAAGCGATGGAAGCAACTTTGTGGATGCGCACAGAGAGGTAGCAATAAGCACACTGAGGCTGTCTCTGCATCTGCCTCAGCCTGCGCCAGGTACGGCTCCAAGTATATATGTGTGGAAGCCATTAAGAGTTAAATTCCAAGTTGACCAAGATTCCTGAATCAAAATAATATCATGCCAGGTGAGATAATCTCTAAAAGAGGGGTCTGAGATGGAGAAACCCCACCCGTTGACATTCCACATTAAAAGCCCAATTTTATGCTGGTCTGCTTGATATCACTGCGTAGTAGAAGAAGCACTATCAAAAGCTTGAGTACTCTCTAACGCTTCTGTCCTTTCTGCCAGCTGGCCTGGCTCCCATCCCGGCAGGATGGTGGGAGAGTCCTGCATGTTCACAGGCTTTGATGGGCTATCCTGAGAGATCGACTCAGCATCTTCAGGGGAAGTTCCTGGCCCTATATCCTTTGTATTGGTGACTTCTTGGACTTACGAGATGGTTTGAGAGCTTAGATCTGTTGGGGCATTTCTCAGCTATCAGAGTGGTGTCGTCAGCACAAGTTATTGATGTTTCTTCCTCCAACTTTAAAACCACGCCCATCTTCTTCCAATCCAGCTTGTCTCAGTATGTGTTCAGCGTATAAGTTGAATAAATAAGGAGAAGGTAGACAGCCTTATCTTATTCCTTTGCCGATCTAGATGGCTTAAAACCTCCATCTGCAGAGCCACTGCCTCCCACTTAAATCTGCCCATTCCATTCAATCTGGTCGAGAGGGCCTTTTGCATGTGCTGCGGCCAATGTTTGTTTGGTGGCCATGTGGAATAATTCCTTCTATGTTCTCGGTGCTGGCTCCTTTTCTCTGGAACTCATTTGGTAAATTTGTGTGGCTACTTTCAGTTCACCTGTTGACAACTCACTTATTTAGTTTAGCTTTTCCATTTAATTAGTAAATCTTGATGCAGCCTTTGTTTTTCCCCCTTCTGCTGGAGTACTGCTTTAATTGTTTATATACTTGATTCTATACATGATCATCAACTGCTTTGAGTCAAGTCTTGAAAAAAAGCCAGATAGATTTGTGGTAAATAAATAATGAACAGGATCCAGACTTTCCCATTGAAATTAATGGGACATCCTGACTACCTTGTCTCATTAATTGTGATGGTTTTTAGTAATGACTAACTTAGTTGGGATGCTGCCCAATAAATAAATAACTCATAACTTCAATATGGCTGACACTTCACATCCTCTCATTAGGTTTATTAAGGCATTGTTTCCCATACAATTTCCTTTTTGATAGGGTCAGAGACAAAAAATAAATAAAAAGATATTTATATATTTTCATTTCTAGCCATAAGTACATGGAATTCAAACTACATATTTTTATTAACACTCCTTTGTTTTGAACAGTTTATTATTATTTTTAGCTGATTGCACATAAGTATGTAACTGAAAACCTGTTAAGTATCTTACAAAAATAAATATTTGTTGATAATAAGAAATCATTCGGAACATGTATGATGGGAAAGGGAATATATTCCATTTTAACCAAGGAACAGCTTTCTAGTTTCTTTAATAGTTTCTTTCAGCTTCCATTTCAGAGATTTTAATTCTCCCAAAATTGCCATATTGGAGTCTTAATTCCTTTCTATTACTATGCTCTGAGACCTTTTATGATGATGAGCAAAATTAGTCTTTTTAGCAAGTAATTACTTAAATTACCTTAATTATCTAATAACGTAATGTCAGCAACAAAAATTTATATATACTCCAGCAGAATCATTATAATGCTGATTAAGGTAATTGTCAGATCCTAAATACAAGCATGTCTTTTCCCAAAGCCAAGAATTTTTACAATTTCAGTGTGCCTTGCTCTCTGTAATTTGGCTTGAGGTGTTTATCATACCAGTCAGTGATGGCCAGAAAGGTATTTGGGATAATTAGTTAAGTGATTCATAATTGCTGAAACATCTGTCTGAATTAATCCCAGCAAGGTAACAGTTTTATTGAACTAAAAATATTCTCATAATATATTTGGCCAAATTGCCCTCTCAGAATAATTGGAAAGGCACCTGGGAGAAATTCATCCCATCGTCTCATTTCTTCCTCATATACTGTCTATGCCGCAAACCCTAATATCCTTATGTTTTGGGATAAAGCTTTTGGGCTACAACTCAGTTCCATCTTTTTGGCTCCTTGTAGTAAAACTAATTTATTTTCCCTCAGCTGCTTTGTTCATCGGAAGAACCGGTCAGTTTATACTGGGATTGGAATTTGCTGTAATGTTTACTCTGATTCACATTGTGTTTTCCTCCCTTGTTAGAGCTCTAATGAGGATTGAGAAAATTGCCTCAACCTGATACAAGGTTCTCTGAGTTGTTTAAGAACCCATAAGCTCTGCTTGAATTGCTGAAACTAAATTTTAACAAACCAGATCTCTTTTTTCTTTGCTCATAAAACTGTGATATATTCCGTATATAAACAGACTTGTATTTATGGCGTGAAGAAAATATAGTTGATGGAATCTAACTGTTAGTGAGAAGCCAGAAATTTTGACTCAGTAGGAAAATTTCAAAACAATCATTGCTGTGCTTCATTAGGGGTGGGCAGATTTTAAACTTCTGGGAGCTGCTTTTTCTCTGCCCCCACCCCATTCAAGATCACTGGGAGCTACAAATACAAAATAGTGGGATGTGGATCCAGTCACAAAATGCTAGCTTGCACACAAATTTACACAGAATCATTTTACCAAATAAGGAATTTTAATTTTAAAAACCTTGAATTCCAGGCAAATTTTCTTACAGGATAAGAGGGGAGCAAGAGGTGCTACTCTGTGAGGGAGAAATTAATGGTAGAGTAAATATAAGTTACCCTGAGGAGGGAAAGGGAGAGAGAGAGAGATTAAAAGCAGCATGGTGATGCCCTCACTCAGCTAGCCAATCAAACCAGAAGTATTAACTGGAAGGGAAAAGAGACAGAAGCAAGCCCAAAAGCTACTTCAGATAATTCTGGGAGCTACTAGTAGCACCCAGTCTACCTAATGCCCACCCTGTTTCAGTTACTATGTTTATCACACCTTAGAGTAAATGCGACCATTCCATATCCAGAGTTTTCTGATTATTATTTTATATTGCTTTTCCAAAAAAAAAGGTTCTCAAAGCATTTTACACAGAAAAAGAAACAAGATGGCTCCCTTTCACTGTTCCCTCTAAGGCAGAGATTCTCAACGTTGGGTCCCCAGATGTTATTGGACTTCCATAATCCTCAGCCAAAGCCCACTGGGCCTGGGGATTATGGGAGTTGGTCCAATAATATCTGGAGACCCAACATCGAGAATCCCTGCTGTGCATATGCACGCATGCTCACAAGTTTTCTGCTGTCCACTCAGTTAATCTTAGATCCCGCTCATGTTGAATTAGGAAGGCCCGCTCTGAATACATGTGTACACACACTGCCTTGATACTGCTGCCCAGAACAAAACTCATTCCACACAGAGATGAAAAAAATTAGAGGGACCACTGCTTCCTGTCCTCAAAGGCTCACAATCTATATTTATTATTAAATATAAAGTAAGCCCCAGCAACCACCACTGGAGGGATGCTTTGCTGGAGCTGGATGGGGACAGTTGCTCTCCCCCTGCTCAATATAAGATAATCACCACTTTAAAAGATGCCTCTTTGCTCAGTTAGCAGTAGTTATACCAGTGTTTCCTATCTTTTGTGTCGAGATAATCTTTCTATCTATATAATTAATTCCTGTAGAGGGGATACATGATGTGGCAAGCTCCGCCCCTGTTGCAGCTGCGCAGGCCCAGAGGGGGCGACATGTGCAAGAGCGGGATGGAGGAGCATGTGTCAGGAGCCGGTTGGGGCGGTGTGTGCCAGGAGGTGGTTGGGGTGGTGGCCGAAGCCCCACTGCCCTGGCGAGGAGGGCGGGAGGATGACGTATGGCGGGAGGAGGATGGGCAGTGGTCGAAACCCACCACCCTGAGGAGGAGGATGGCAAGGTGGAGGGAGGTGGCCCTGCTGCCCTGGGGAGGAGGATGAGAGGAGGACGGGTGGCGGGAGAACGGGTGGCCAGCGAAGCCCCGCCACCCTGAGGATGAGGACAGCAAGGTGAAGAGAAGCGGCGGGATGGCCTGGCCCCCTGGGGTGAGACGGCGGCGTCATGGGGGGGGGGATGGCTGGGACCAACTAGATGCTCTATGCCTGGGTCCACTAGTTGACTTTAATCCCCATTCTCATTTCCTGATATCCAAATGCTACACTATCTGGGGAAATAAGGCTTTTACCTTAAGTGCAATTTGTTGACTATTTTGACATGTAATATAGAACATTTCAGCTCTGTAGGCCACACTATATACTAACCCATTCATGCAATTCATAGTGCAGACTAAAGGTGTGGGGGGGGGGCGGGTAGGATTGGGTGGCTCTCCACACCACTGCAAACATTCTAAAAGGTTTGTGATGTAATGGAGAGAATTGTACACTCAGCTCACAATATGCCAATAGCTACTGCATGGAACAGTGTTAAGCAGCCTCTCTGTGGCAGGCATACCATGTAAACTGACCCAAACAGTGGCCTAGAAAAATAAAAATTTCAACTGACCAAACACAATGCAACTTGAAGTACTATTCTCTGTTCAATAGAATCCTGCTTTGAGGCTGTGTTCAGTGATGTGACTAGAAACGATATTGACATAGGCTGACTTTAATTCAGCAGAATTTAGGTTTTAGGAATGTTTTAACTTCTAGAATTGTTACATCAAAGAAGCAGCGATCATTCTTTTTATGTGTGTGTGTGTTTTAAAAAATGAAAGCAAGTCGTCATCGTTCCCCCCCCCCACTTCACACACTCCTCATCTCCTCCATTAGCATAAAAATAGTAGCCAATACTCACAGACATTTTCAAGTGTATGGATAAGAAGGTCAGAAAGGTTTCTGACTGACCATAGGTTTCTATATCACTTTCAAGAAATACTGTAAGGTTATTTGTCAGATTTGGATGGAGGGGAATTGTTTTTGATAGAAGTAGTGGATAGATAGTGTGGATGGCCTTCAAAGGAATATTACAAGATATCTCTGTTTAAATGTAAGATGTCCTGTCTCTCTTCCTACATCACAGGCATCATTGCAGAGGGAGACATCCATGTTCCTGAGCTATCTTCAGAGGAAAGAAAGGAATCAATGTGTGAAAAGATCCTAAAAACTTAGACACCTTTTTAAATTTCAAAGAATGCTTAGATTTTATTTTACTTTTGAGCTGATATTATTTCAAAGCCACTTTGAAAGTTTAGGATTTTGTGATGTATGAAACCTTCATTGGAAATGAGAACTGAGAAACCACGCATACACCAGAACTGTTGAACTGTGGTATTGTTAAACTTCTATTTTTCTTAGTGACTTCATCTATCCGCTTTTCCTAACAGATACTTTTTGTGAACTTGATAGTATATAGCATGATCCCCAACCTCAAAGAATGTTGTTGGGACCAAGATTTGATCTAAAATACTTTACTTTACATATGTATCTATTTAAATTTAAAGCATTTTAATGTAATATATTACATAATATAATATATTACCTTCTTAACCAGGATTTTAAAGTTCTTATGTTAACAGTTCAACACTGTGAAGCATTTAAGTACCAAAAATGCAAATTATCTACCTTTGCAGTAAGCCATCAGATGGGGTTTTTAAAAAAACAAAAAACCTGTGATCACTCCAGGGTTTTTTTTAGTAGTTGATTAATGATTTGTTTTGAATAATTCTTTCTGTTTTCCATACTGCATTTCCAAAGAGATTAGTAGAATAGTAAATACTGTACAATCAGCAGAAATGTGCTTTGGACTAGCAGGCATAGGTTGAAGAGAAATGTTTTAATAGATTCCAGTTGTTATTTGCAAGGTAGTGAGCAGAGGGAACTTAGTGTGCAATTACAGATATATCTTAAAATGGATACCCAGTCCACCTAGTGAAATATATTTCCACTAACCATATACTGTGGCCTGCTTAGTGCTCTAATACACGCACATCTACCTACCTACCTTTTAATATTTTTTTTGACAACACATGGAAGGATTATCAAATCTCAATTTGGCCTCAAGACATGACTAATGGACTCCTAACTACAAGATGCTGGTCCTGAACCAGAGCAGCAAATTCCAATAAATGCAAGCTTGAGAGGATCTTAGGGGAGCAGGGAGAGAGATGGGGTGATAGGCAAAGCAAAAGAAGATATCGAAATACACTCTGTATACCTAAATTGTCCATGGCTGATGAGTGTTGACTAAGTTTGTTGTCTATCTTTCTCTGGGAGAAGGAGGATAGAATTTGCCATGAGGCAGTAACACTGTGGGTGTGGGTCCTGGGCAGTTCAGATACAAATATGGAGGCTTGTGCTAACTCACTTCAGGAAAACCCCACTCTTAATGGAAGTTGTGAGGAAGGAAGCAACTCAGCAAGCACTCTGGCGCAGTGGAAAGGCCACCACTCCCCAGCAAAAATAGATTCAAGGGAGTATGCAGGAGGCGTGTCAGCTATCACCCGCTTTGACTGTGTTTTGGCTCAAGTGGGGAAAATTAGTGTCAAATGGGTGAAGAAGACCATGAACAGCAATAAAAATACCTTAAGAACTGTGCGGATTGTGGCCATGGCATGGATGCACTGAAAAGGAAAGGAGGAGGATGGAGAAGTGACTTTAAAAACAAAGAGTTGCTTTATTGCGGGGTAATAGGGGTACAGAAAATGAAAAAGTAACTGGTTAGGCACATTACCAATGTTGCTATGCTAGGAAGGGGGATAGACATCTGAGAGTGAACGAGGGAGAAAGAGGAAAGCCATTGTCATCCCTACCTAGATCTCCTAGTGGGAATTCTTATCCAGGGAGCTGAAGCATGGGGAGAGCATACCCCGACCCCATGGGGTGCAGCGTCCAATGTCAAGATGCATGAGCAGCAAGTGTGGCATATGCAATGACAATAGCAAGGCATGATCCCAAAAGCAAAAGTGTGATCAATGTTTGAAGGGGGTTTTTATAGGCAAAAACATGTCCTGAGGCAAGGGGGAGACCAGAGATCACTAGAGCAATCACCTGGACAATGGGGAGAGTGGAGGAAAAATCACACCCTCTGGCATGGACTTGCTCAATTCTGATAATGATAAGGAGGAAAAGTTAGGTAGAACTTGACACAACCTTGAGAGCTTCTTATCAAACTAGGAACTACGAGAGTAGGCATTCCTTTCTGTTTTGTTCCTTTTTTCAGCATTCAGGCAGCTCTGTTCTGTATTTCACCTGCTTATACCATAATGAAATCAGCAAGGGTATTTCCTTGGGTTTGGGGCATGTCATTTGCAACTGGGCCTGAGTGTTGCATTTTTAGGAAAATGCCTTGTCAGAACAACCATTTCACCAGGATTGCAGTCAGTGTTTCTCTTTCAAGCAATCATAAGGACAGAAAATGGATGAACTTTGAGTGAGGAAGTACGCTAAAGTACTCCAAAATGGTGAAGCAAGTGATCTGGTAACAGAGCAAGCGCAAGAATCATCTGACCAGAGTCTTTACCTGATCTCAGGATGTGTGAAGGTGTCCACAGGATTGAGAGAAAGCATATACATTGTGTAGGTTGGGCACACACACACACACACACACACACATACACGTGCACATAAGAACCACAAGCATTAAGAGAAGGGGACTCCTGTACAGGAATTCTTTGCCCTAGATTACAATGTTAGGCAGACGCCCACATTGGAATGATCTTCAATAATTGGTAACAAAAGGCTTTATTGGGTTTAGGATCCATGATGTCTACTATCTATTCCGGTAGTGGAACAAACAAAAAGCAGGTGCTTTATCCTCCTTTGATGATCCACAATTCTCAGGCTGTGGGGTGTGCTTTGGGTTCTGTAAAGGAGGAAAGTATGCTGAGCTGGAGACCTCTGCAACTATCATTTGCCATATTTGGACCCTCCCTGGAGCAGGAAAGCTGAATAAGCAGTCTTTTCTTTATGACTGGTCTTAATCTTTTTCAAGTTCTGTTTTCTTCTGGTGCACTGGGAAGGCCAGATTATGCTGATTGCATTCCCATGCTCAAAGGCCAATAATGGCTACAGTGAGGTTTGTGTAGAGAGAAATGAGGGTTCAGCAGCATCTTGAGTTGCCCATGTCGATTGATATCTGGCATTCTCACCACTTTGTCCCTCTGTTTCCATTACCCATTTCTTCTGCCACAAAGGTAATTCTTATTTCCAGGTAAGCCTCATTATAGGACCGCACAAGTACAAAGGGAGACACCCATAGCTGATGTTTTGTGTGCAAGCTTAGAACTTGTGCAGTCCTATAATTTTACGGCATGACTGTGCTATAGTGCTTTTTTATTGTATATTTGCCTCCATGACAACTGATTTTGCACCAGTGCTGCTGTTCTTTCCCTCTACACCACAACTCTGCTGGGCAAAATATTCACTGATTATCAGGAGGAAGTAAAGATAGGACTAAAATGAACTTGCACATCATCTTCCTCTACAACATGTATTGGACTTGGAGTGATTTTTGTTTGTTTTTAGTAAGTGTGCAGAGTGGAATACTGTTTGCATCGGAGCAACTAAATCTGTTCTCCAAAACAATTCTCCAGCCTCATGACACTAGACAATTTATTTAAGTACAGGAGGGCCTTGAATATTGTGGGGGTAACGTTTGGTGTTTAGCTTTTAAATCCCAGCTGCGCAAAAGAGAAGCTGTTTCTCAGCTGAGAGGTGCCTTCTCTTTTGCAAGGTTGAGCTTTAAAGTTAAAGCCCTTGAACTTTTAAATCCCAAATCCTACAAATGAATAGCCAGTTCTGCTTCTCAGCTGAGAAGCAACTGTGGGCTTGGCGATAACCCTTTTAGCTTAATGGGTTTTCCCTTTTTAAATTTTAAATGCCAACCAGAAAACCCTTCAAAAGAACAAAACTACCCCTGCAATAGCTAAATTTGTGTACCAGGAAGTTGCCTGTAAAAGGTCAAAAGTGTAAAAGCTAAGCCTGTGATATTCAAGAGTTTCCTGTATACATTATTGAATGATGTATGAAGACAGTATCTGTCTGCATAACTCCAACCTGCAGTGCTTCACCTGTGGTTGAACTCCTTGAGTTATAAGCAGCACTCTGATTTCACATGGTGCTTATGCAATAGCTAGTGCACCCATCCTAAGCACGCATTTCTCGGTGCAGCAGTGGCGGGGGTTCAGAGTGTTCTGGTAGATGTCTAACTGTCCATCTCCCTTATTCTTATCCAGGCAGCCTTTATATTTGTGTCCTGCACTTCCTCAGTGAGAGAAGTGCTGCATATATGGGGTTTATTCCATTTTACCCTTGCCATAACTTTATGATGCCCAGTTACCTCTGTAACTGAACAGAGACATGAACGAATGTCTTCCAAGTCCAATACCCCTTTTGTTATTGCCCACTTTGTTTTCTGTAACAAGGTTAAATATAGGATGACTATGATCGGGCATCCCCAATTTGTAAAGTTTATGGAACCTATTCTGACTGGAACCTATCAAATGCATAGAGGTGTGTGTGTGCTTTCTCCCACCCCTGGAAATCCTTGCAAGCCTGCCCTGAAGCTGATTTAACTCTGTGTGTGTGTGTTGCAGCCTTTTGTACTGGTTAGTCACCCTTGAAATGTCCAGTATAAAACCTTCTTTTTTAGAATCTTGGGAGCCAACCATACATGGTGTAAAATTTTGTAACTTCAGTGATTGTACAGCAGGGATTAATTTATCTTCAGCTTCTCAGTTTGTTTGTTTGCTGGCAGGACTGAAATTATTTAGGGCCTGTGGCTTCAAAACCGCAAATATTGCAAAAATAGAACTAATGAGGTTGGTGTATTTTGATCGGCTGAAAGCTATGAATCCCCAAGCTAAATGGGACATTAATCACAGAACTAATTTTAAAATCTCTTACTTTAGGTCCTTACATTCGCATTGCCCCGCTTTTTCTTACATTGCAAGGCCAAGGTGTCCTGTGTTTAGATTCTGCTCTCTCTCTCGCTCTCTCGCTCTCAAAGTAGAATAGTATAACAGAGATAACTCCCATACACGTTTAGGAATGTGTCTAAATCAATGCATATGTTGTAGAAATACAGAATGATGCAGAATAATACACCCTAGCAACAAAAAAGAGGGGTTGCCGAAAACATCCTACAGAATCTTAACCTTTGTGGTTGGAAATGCCTTGTTGGATATTTTCTTCCAAAAGAATATATTTCAGACAGTTCAACAACAGAATGTTACTCCATATTTATGCCTGAAAAAATTATAAATTTTTATATTCTTTAACAATTTTTAATGGGAAACTTTATAAATTTAAGGGCTGAGGAAGCAGATAACCACCCCCACCCCCACCCCCACTCAGCCAAGAAACTCACTGGGTGACTCTGGGCCAGTCATGCATCTCTCAGCCTAACCTACCTCACAGGGTTGTTGTGAGGATAAACATAACCATGTATACCACTCTGGGGCTGGCTCTTTGAAGGAAGAGTGGGATATAAATGAAATAAATGAACAGTTGATTGTGATGGTGACTCATCCATCATTGTAGCTGTTGGATGTAAGAATATAAAATCTAAAAATTCTTTAATAGACTGCCATGAGATTTATTTTATTATTTTTATTTATTTATTTATTAAATTTGTATACTGCCTATCAGCGACATAGATTTACAAACTGAGAAGGCCAGCTTATCGCTTTTCTGCAAATCAATCTATGCTAAGGCGGATCTTACTCCGGCAGCATACTTGTTCACAATCACCTTAAGTAAATTTAGATGGGCCTTTTCTAGGGCTAGGTTCAACGTTTTCCCATCAGCTTTACTGTACGGGAAATATGCAAAATTACCCTATGAAGAAAGGAAATGCCCTTGTGATCAGGCGGTCGAAACTATGGCCCACATTTTATTGAAATGTCTTATATATCAGGGCATAAGGCATCAGTTAATTGGTCCATTATTAAAAGATCTGAATGGAAAAGCCGAAGGCCTTGTGGTAATGCACTTATTAGATGATAAGGATACATCAACTTCTGCCGCAGTGGCCAAGTTTTGTTATGTGGCCTTAAGATTACGACCCTCAAAGGAATAGAGTTTCTAAGGCTTCTGGGAAGCTACAATATGTACATGTACTCCACTCTAAGTGATTAACTGGTTTTATTTAATGTTTCAAATTTACTGAAAGTATGTTTTGTTTTTTGTAAATGTAAGTGTGTTGTATCATTTGGTCAAAGACCGTAAATAAATACTAAACCTAAACCTACTGCCTATCAGCGAAGTCTCAAAGTGGTGTACATAGCTTAAAACTATAAATAACATTCAATAAAAGCAACTAAAACAATTTTAAAATAAAAAACTTTTTAAAGTAGTTTTAACAAAAAACATTTAAAAATAGTTTTAGCTACAAGGCCTGAGAAAACAGGTGTGTCTTAAGTGATTTTTTTAAAGGCAGCCAGAGACGGAGAAGCTCTTCTACTGTCAGGAAGCTGTGTATACTATAGCTCTTAAACTGACAGGGAGATGGTGGAAATTTAATAAAATTAGTAAGAGAAAAGCAGGGTTTAACTAAAAAGTGCAAAGAGAAGAATGGTGATTTATTAATAAGAAAACTGAATATGGGAGTATTCTGAAGTATGAATATGGTGGTAAATGCAGGCTTTATTTGGGGACTTCCCTCTTAATTAATCTTACACAGTAGTAAAATTCCTGGTCCAGCAGTGTCTGCAGAAGGCATTTTTTGCTATTTGGCAACCAATGTGCAAGTATCCCTTGTAAGGATGTGCATGGAACACCATTTGTGTTCCATTCACAGCTTGGAATGGAAAGCAAATTCCCAGAACATTCCATCAGAACAACTGGTTGAGTTGGTTGTTCTGATGGAATGAGCACAAAACAAACTTTTGAAAACTCAAAATGTTCCAATTGCCATTTTGGACTCCAAAATGGTGCTCTTCTGGCCTCTGTGCACGCACAGCAGCCATTTGTGTGGTGATGCTGCACATGCAAATGGTTGTCACATGTTTGCAGAGGCCAAAAGAGCGCAATTTTGGAGTCCAAAATGGCGATTGGAATGCTCAGAATGTTCCGAATCAGAATAGGGTGGTTCCATTCCAAGCTCAGAACAGGCCCTTCATTTGAAGAACATTCTGTTCCGAGTTTTGAATGGGACATTCAAAACGGCCCATTCCGAGCTCAGAAATTTCTGCACATCCCTAGTCCCTTTAATGATTATTTAGGAATACCTGCTTTAGACAGTGTGACACATATGCATGCACACTCTCTTCTTTTCAGAGAGATTCAACCAGTTTGTGGGATGAGGAAAACGGAGGCGTAGAATGGGATTGCAGAAGCCTGAGGTCTGTTTGGTATCTTCCTCCAAGTACAGTCATGAGGCCAAGGAACAATGGAACAAGCCCTATTTTATTTATATAAACAATCAACAGTTTGAAGTTTTGTATGAATGAAACAATCATGAATTCTCTCACACAGATTTCCACTTTAGACCAGCAGGAAAAGAACTGCCTTTTCTCGAGTGAAAAATTGAGAGAGGCTTATAGGCAGTTGACAAATCATAGAGACTGCCTCTTCACTAATGTCCTGTGCTATCCTCTATTCGCATCTTGATGTTGTATCTTAAGATGATTAATCCTTGTTCATCCCTCCTTGAATAATTTGTTAACCGTTCCAGATTTCTGAATTATATTTATGGGAAACAAAATGGAATCTCAATATTTGTTTCTAATTCCAATGATGTAACTAATATCATCATCTTTTTATTTTACAAAGCGGGCTCTTTGTATTCCAGCCACTCTTAAACTATTTCTCGCCAAGGTCTACCCTTTATTATTATATGGTGCTCAGTTGGGCCCTTTTGGCAATTTCGTCACACTGGAAGCTATTCAAACAAAGTTTATTAGATCTATATTGCAGCTTCCCAGATGTGTTCCTAATGTCGTCCTTAGGCATGAGGTGGGCCTTGGCTCTTTGGAAGCGGAGTATTGGAAATGCATTTTTGCATTTTGGTTAAAATTAGTCTTTTCTCAATCTAGACTTGCCCCCTTGGTATTAACTGACAATTTCGATTCTACCTGGAAGTGTCTTGTTAAAACAAAATCCCAATTTTACGGGTTTTCACTGGATATGCTTATTAGTTTGGGTTATGATTGTGCTAGGAAGTCTATTAAACAACGTATTTCTGACATTGATCTACAGTTAGAAGTTGCCAAAATCCCAAAAGGTGTTTACCTTGGAGATCAGCTTTTTAACACAAAACCCGCTGCATACTTAAATAATATTTCTTTTTTCAAGTTCAGGCGGGCACGATCTTTAGCTCGATTAAATACGCTCCCTACAGCCGTGCTCCAAGGGAGGTTTAGGGGGGTTCCTTATGCATCCCGACTTTGCCCTTGCGGGTCAGGCGATATCGAGACTACTGAACATGCTATTTTACATTGTGACCCCTACAAGAATGATCGATCAACACTTATCTTGCCGAATCTTGTGATGTTTCCTGGTTATCCAGATGAGTCTCTCTTTAAAATTTTATTGTCAAATTTTAATCATAAATATACCAATACAGTGGCTAGGTTTTGTTATATCTTATGCAAATTACATGCTGTTGTGTGTGATAATGTTTCTGGTCAACGACCGAAATAAAGTATGTTCTTATGTTCTTAACTAATATCATCACAGTTTAAATAAAAATACCCTTTTAGTAAGTTGCTCCAAAAGCAATAAATTAGTGGTAAAGTGACAGAGGAAGGTAGGCACGATGACTATAAATCATAGTGAAGTTTCTGTCATTCAAGCTAGAAGCTTCTCAATTTACCACATCATTGGTTAGTAGTATTAGACATTTTGTTGGGTTGTGAGGCGTATTATCTTTATGCTCTAAAATGGAAGGTTTGCGAAGCCTTCTACAGTGGACCAGGTTCTTGTGCAGGTATCGAATTTAGTCTGCAGCAGTTGCTTAGCAAGCAGTCAAATACCCTGCTTGTCACAGTAGTGCAACATTTTTCGGTGGTATTCAGTTCCCTGTTTTATAGCTGGATATCAATCATGACATCGGAAGTCAGAGACTGCTAAATGTCACCTGCTGCTTCTCAAGTGGTGTAAATTTACTGTCTGAGTTGCATTTCATCACATTAATTTATCCCCCTGAAAACACGGTTAGAGGATTAGAGTCAAAAGAGTGAGTTGAATTGTTATGATACATGCTTAGTTTAGTAACACAAATTGAAGGGGAGACATTTTCTAATTAGTATTTAGCACACTGGAGATGTATGTTCTGACCTCTGCATTTTATTCATGTGACCTATATTGTCTGAAAACAGTTCAAGCATTCTACTTTTCTTTCTTTCTTTTTTTAGTTTCCCCTGCATGGTCTGCCAAAGAAAGATAGAAAAACTGTCTGCTGAGGACATTAAAGCATAGTGGAAGCAATTTCAAAGCCCAGATTTCAGGGGGTTTAAATTTTGATAACCCTTTCTGTTTCCAACAGTCAGCTTGACTCCTTTGCTGGAAAGGCTATAAAAGTATTGTATGACTTGATGATAATACAAGCAGCTTTAAGTAGTATGAATACTTGCCCAAGTACCCATAACTGGCCCCTGCATATCTGATACCTTTCATTAAGCATCCATTGTGAGAGACAAAATGTTAAAGTATGATAGGTTGTTGAGCTAAAGCAAGATACCAAAGGCAGAACTGCAAATAATTTCCATGAGAAGGAAAACTGGGAGACAGCTCAAGAAACCAGTGTGAATCCACAGAGAATTTTCTGAGCAGCTGAGAAGCAAAACAAAAAACAAAAAAAGCCACCCAAAGGAAAAGGAAGGAGGGGTATACAGTATAACCAAGGAAGATACAAAAGAGTGACTTGAACTAAGAGATAGAGAAGCGATCCTCACAGTCGCTCCGGGAGACTACCCGCTTCTGCAGGGAAAAAGCCCCAAAGTGCTTATCGTCCTGCAGACGATCGCTGCCTCCTCCCTGGGTGGACGGATCATCCGCCTACACGATTACCAGCTCTGTCACAGAGCTGGTTGGAGTGGTGGGGATCAGGGGCCATCAGGCCCTCAGAATTCCCAGAATGTGGGGAGCCCCCCAATGCCAGGAGGCTTGTTGTAGCCTCCTTGTTGGGGGTCTCCCCGTGAGACACCGTGGCGCAGCAACTCACAATCAGAGAAATGGGGTTAGTGGAGCGCTAGCTCTGCTAAGCTTGTTTTATGGAAGGGGGAATTAGGCGGGCTAGCAGCCAAGAGCCGCACAGTTCCCCATGCTGCACACGAGAGTGGAAAACCGGGCTGTCCTCCCTTAGCCTGGTTTTCTGTGGTCGTGAGAATAGCCTCCAAGTGTCAAGAAAATCAGTGCTCAGAATGAGCTGAGGCATGCGATGCGGGCGGGGGGGCGTGTTTAAAGATATGTCCAGAACAAGAAGGTCAAAGAAGAGGTAGTAGGTCTGAACTATGAGGAACAGTAGAAGGAGCTGGGTATTTTTAACCCGGGCAAGAGAAGACTAATGAGAAATATGACAGCTGTCTTCAAATATTTGATGGGCTGTCAAATAAGGGGAGGAGTTGACTCTCTGTCGTTTCTGGAAACACCTCCTGAGCAGAGTTATAGAAAACCTACCACCGCCACACTTGGGACTGAACTTAAAAAAAAGAAAAAAAGATTAACCTTTTGGGAATAGCCTACTAAAACTTGTAGGAAAATATTGTAGGTTTCTGACCCTGTGGGATAGAGTGGGTTATAAATAAAAATCTATGAGCTGCTATAAAGCTTGAGGGGTCTGTGAAATGAGAAAAATTCTCGTGAGGCTCTGTAAGACGTCTGTGCAGGGCAAGTGTAAGTCTTGGTTTCGAAGGGATGCTAAGAGCACCCTCCATTTAGTGGCAGGAGCCAAATAGTACTAAAAACAAAAAACCTGCCATCAGTATTTAAGCAGACATTCATATATTCATATATCATAATTGTAAAGTATGCTCATTATGTTGTAAAGTGAACATACTGTAAGAACAGCCCTGCTGGATCAGGCCCAAGAAGGCCCATCTAATCCAGCATCCTGTTTCACACAGTGGCCACCAAATGCCTCTGGGAAGTCCACACGCAGGAGTTGAGGGCATGCCCTCTCTCCTGCTGTTATTCCCCTGCAACTGGTATTCAGAGCTATGGCGGATTAACGTAATAGCAAATGTAGCATTTGCTTCGGGCCCCACGTTTTTGAGGGCCCCGCACGCCCAACTTCCAACTGCTCCTTCTGCTCTCTCTCCTTGGTGCTTGGGGAAGAGCGTGCTGAGAAGTGGGCATTTATGTGCATTTAAATTTTTTTAGGGCCCCTTTATAACATATGATACAGGCCCTGCACTAGCTTAATCCAGCCCTGATTCAGAGGCATCCTGCCTCTGAGGCTGGAGGTGGCCTATAGCCCTCAGACTAGTAGCCGTTGATAGACCTCTTCTCCATGAAGTTATCCAAACCTCTCTTAAAGCCATCCAGGTTGTTGGCTGTCACCACATTGTGTGGCATTGTGGCAAGGTAACTGTTTGAAGGTGCAAGTACCTGTTTGGCAGCCATCTGGTTCTGTCTTCTGCAGAGCAAAGCAGTGATAGAAGGGAGACTTGCTGGGTAAAGGTCATCTGGGTGTCTGCAGCATCCAGCTGCACATCCACCCTGGTCAGTTTCCTGGTTAATGGCCGCCCCTGATGCTTTTCTCTTGCCATTGAAACGTAACTGCTTTTCTCTTGTCATTGAACTGCTTCTTGTGTGTTGCATGGTCACCCTCGGCTTATAGGTGGAGGTTTGGCATTGGCGGGGGCTGTTGCGCAGCTGACATGGTTCAGCATTCCGCATTGAATATGCTGCACATGGGGATTATCAGTGGGCTGGGCACTAGGGAGCACCTGTATGGGTGACCATGCCTCCTTGCAACAGCTGTGTCTAGGTACTGCCCCCTTTCCTAGGGCTGCAGATGAAGAGGCTGTCTATGCTCAGGTGCCACCATACCGTGCTGGGGGCACTGTGCAGCAGCTGTGCTGAGGGGTGGCATCCAGGGGGGAAGGGGAGAGGGGACTGTCCTTAGAATGTGCAAGGGGAAGTTTGAGATGGGGGTCCTTTGGTCAGGCAAGGGGTAAAAGAGGGTCTTCTGCTCTTTCTTTTGAACCACAATAATGGAGGCATGAGCCTCCTTCCAAAAGTTAGCACCTTGTGCAGTTATGGAAAAGCTATTAAAATTATAAAGAAGTGATGGAGAAAATTCATTGTGCTGGCCACAATGGATGCTGAATTAACTAGAGAGGCAGCCACCTATGTGCAGGGCCAGCATGGGTGCCAGAAGCCTATAAGGATGGCCCTCTGCCAGTTCTTCATTGAGGCCAGGGTGGGTGATGGGGGAGAGTTGGTTTTCAGCAGGACTGCTCGGGGATGCTCAGGGGCCAGCACCATGCTGTTCCCATGTTGGTGACCCCATTTCCATGGCATACATGCAAACAGGTACATCCCTGGGAGAGGGTTGGATTTGCCTACTCCCACCTGGCAGTGGTCTGTGTGTGTGGCCTCTGATAGACAGGTGGGCTGCCTGCCCCAGAATCAGGGTTGCCCCAGAAGTAGTTTGCTACTTCTGTTGCTGCAAGGAGTGCAACTAAAGGGTTAAGGGCTGTCTGCAGGGGCTGCCCCTATTAGTGTGCAATTATGCGGGGCTACAGCATCCTGAGGCATGACAGAAATGCCTGCGGATTCTCGGCATGGCAGCAGAAGTCACGCGACCCATCTGGCCCATTTATGGGAAAGCTGCTGCTGTCATCAGGCTTTTCCTGCTTACTGGCGGAAAAATGCATGCTGGTATAGTGGGGGTGTGCCTAGAGCACCTTGTAGGGTGGAGCTTGCTGCTCCTGATTTCAGGCATGGCTGGAGGCTGATTTGCTAAACTTAAAGGCACCTCTGCTCATCTATTCCTCATGAGGTAAAAACATGGCTACCCTCCTAACAAACCCCAAATGATCATGTGTAAGGGCCTAATAAGTGCCAATTGTAAACTTCTGCCCTGAATGTTGGACAACTGTATGTCCTGTCCTCTCCCATCCTACAAACACAGATTAAATACGACTGAGACCCATGAGGTCTGGAAGGTGGTAAAGCGAGGTGAGGCTGGTTGGTTGGATTATAGCACCACAGGCAGCCCATCTGACAGCAGGAAATTTCTTGAACAGCTTCTTCCTTCCTTTCCTTTATATATTTGTTCATACAGATATGGGAGGGGTAGATTTTAAAAATAAGTAGATCATGAGCACAGTGTGTCATTTGTTGGTAACTGTAAGATTACAATCATACACCTCGGGGCTATTCTGATGATCGGCAAAAATCGGGCTAGGAGAGCCTAGCCCGATTTTTGCCGTTCGTGAGAACCACCGGGCTCGGCTGCAAGCCCGGTGGTTCTCAAGCCGTTAACCCGCTCAAGCACCCCTCCCCTTAGCCCAGGTTTGCGGAGTGAGCACTCCGCAATCCCGGGCTATTTGATCGTGAGGAGCCTCGGTGCAGCTCCGCACCGCAGCTACTCACAAGGAGACCCCCGGAGGGAAGGCGAAGAGCTGCCTCCCGGCTCTGGGGGTCTCACCAGCATGTCCTGTGCACTCGTGCAGGGCATGCTCCCCCTAGCCCCCGCCGGCTCCGTCACAGAGCAGACAATCGTGTGGGCGGCCAATCCGGCTGCCCAGGGCTCCCTCCCCAATCATGAGTGGCGAGCGTGGAGCCCGCTCACTCGAAGAAACCGATCGTGAGACCCGGCTTCCAGTGTTAAACTGGCCCTGTGATTGTTTATGCTAAGATAAAGTGAACTAAAATGCTATGAGTATTTGCACTATAAAGCACTACTAATTCAGATGGCATCTTTTTAACAAAGGCAAAACCACAGTTAAACCTGCCTATGTGCAAAAATTACTTTTTATTCTTTTTAATTAGTGCTGGTCTAACGCTTTTAGTTAAATAATGTATTTGATGAATATAATAATGCTATTGCCCATCAAATAAATTATTCAGTTAGGTTTTTGGTGGGTTGGTGTTTTTTTGTTTTGTTTTTGTTTTGGTTTTTTTGTCTTATTCAAATAGCTTCAAAGATGGTTGAAAGATACCAATTGAATAATATATTGGAATTATTCATAGCTGGAGTTTTGTGTATTTCACTTCTCTACAGTTCTGCTATGCAATGAGTTTGGTATCCAGAGAATCAATATTTTCACTGATAATCAAATAACGTTCCTAGCATTTGTGGTGGTAGTGAGAAGCTGGAAGTATTTGGGCAGTATCTAGAGAATGCTGAGGAAACAGAGGTGTGATCAGCAGAATATCAGTAGTCTGTGGGTTGGCTTCCAATACTCTGTTCAGCAATTTTCCACAGTTACTTTTTCTATATTGCACAAGTCAACTTGCTAAATCATCCATTGCAACATATGCTCTTTCTCTGCCATCAGTTTCCCTTTTTTGTCCACTGCTAATCCTTGCAAACAAATTCTAATTCTTCTAGAAGCACATTATTGGAAGCCGAATAACTTACATTAAGTAAGCAGATGTATGTAGATTCATTTGATTTGCATAGTTCTGGGCACAGAATTTTAGTTTCCTGAGTAAAGAGTACACAGAGTTCTGTTCAGAGGTTGCTGTTTTTTAAGTGTTACTGAATAAATAATTGTATTCTGTTCCCAGCCATATTTGTTATTTTAATACATGTGACAGTCCCCATCCCCCCCACTGAAAGGCACAATGTTGGATAAGTTAGATGACAGAAGAATTGGGGAGAAAATGTTTCTGTTCTTAAAATTATTGTTTTTCCCCTTGTAGCTCATTTAGTACAGTGTTGTGTTTGAAGTGTATAGGAACTGGAACAATTGATCTTGTGGAGTTGCCTGTAGATAGATGTCAGGATAAATCTATCTGTGGCATAGTTAAAATATAGACACTTTTGTAGAGAAGTTAATATACTGCCAGCTCATTGCACAACTAATTGTTCAAGAAGTAAGGAAGAGGAAATGGAATTAAATTTCTGTTGTCATGGAAATGCCATGGTGCTCTGAGGCAGTATTAGACCTTTTATATATTGATCTGGAGGCTGAAGTATTAAAGTGCAAAGAAAGAGGCCAATAATGATGGTGGATCTGGGTTACAGCATGTATCCAAAGTGTGCAGATCGCGAACACTTCAGCAAAGTTGCCATTCTAGTACTCTTGGATTGAATCCACTCAAATGATCAATTTAAAAAAGAAAATCTATGTATTTTCTTAAAAGGGGAAGTGAGACTCTTGCCATTACACATTTATTTTCCTATATAAAGCAGCCAGTTTAGCAGAATTAAAGCATAATTTAAAGGTTTAAAGGGTCTCTGTGAAGTATGAAACAAGCCAGAGGCACAGAAGTGGCTTGGACATTTGAAGGGTTGCCAGTACTCCTGGGCTGAAGCCCATTAAGGTCATCAGACTCAAAATGAAGGAGGGTGTTGATGTCAAACATTTGTCCAAGGACATTTTTTAAAAGGAGGGGGGAGAGTGAGGAATTCCTTCTAATATATACAATTGCTTGTTCTATTTTTTGCCTGGGGCGGGGGAGAGATGTGCTTATAATAGCTGACTTGTTTGTTTTAGCTTTTTCTTGAGCAAGTGCAGATTGGCAAGCCAACTACCTCAGCAATATCTTCTTTTTATTAGCGTTGAAGATCCTTCAATGGTAGATTTAATTTAAGGCCAGCTAAATCACGTCTAGACAAATACATCTGTTATGGAAACGCATTTAATGAATTCCTCGGGCACTAAGTAACAGCTTTGATGTAGCATACTAATACAGAAAGCATTATTTGTATAACTCTCGGAGCAATTGTGATAATAAAATTTAAAATGATGCTGTGTGTATGGATGGGAACTTAGTATAAATTCTAGCAAATATGATTAATAATATTGCAGATGTGTTGGTGAGAGCAAAAACAGTAAGCTAATACTTATGGAAAAATAATTCCTGGGGTTCAGATACAAGCTGAAGAGACTGCATCATGAAGGAGTCATTTCAACTTAAAAGCAATGGAGTAATTTTAGTATTGCCCCTTTCCATTTTTTAAATTTCTTAAACAGCTTCTTCCTTTCTTTCCTTTATATATTTGTTCATAGATATATAGGAGGGAGGGATTTAAAAATAAGTAGATTATGAGCACAGTGTGTCAACTGTTGTTGATAAATGTAAGATTACAATCATACACCTAGTGTTAAACACACAGATTTTAAATGCACTTACTTGGAAATTAATATTATAGATTTACATGAAGTATATTCTTGGTATGTACTTTGCACCACAAATGAAACGTGCAGTCCTGCATTCAGTGATGTGTGCTTACATCACTGATCATCCTTAAATGTATTTTTAGTGAGCTCTAAGAAGATCAGCAGAATTACTCATGAATAAAAATGTTCATGATTTCTGTATCTAAGCTGCAGTTCTGACGTCTATACATCCCATTGGAAAATGTGTCTTTGGAGAAATTGCATGTGTGAATCCTTCCATATGAAAACAAATCCCTGCACATAGAAAACTAGCACTTCAGGGAGAAGGGTATCCAAGAATCTTTTCCTGATATGCTGTTTTTCTTTGCGCAGGAAGTATTGGTTTTTTGCTTAATGAAGGAGTATTCAAATATGCAATTCTGTCTCCAGCAGTCAGGAGATATATTGTCCAGGAAAAGTTTCCCACTACATTATTCTGCAGCATATATTGATAGGCCTGGAGCCAATCCTAGTTCAAATGAAGAATAAATTTTTGAGTGCAAATTATATCAAATGTTATACCAGCATATTAGATTTTATTTTACATCATTGCAACAACCTGTGAATAAGCCTCATGACATGTATGAACCTCCCACGTCCTACAAGCAGGGAAAAGCCAATCAGCTGGAAAACAGAAGAAGGTAGATGAGTGAATGAACTGGAAGGGATGCAACAGATACAAGCTAGTGGGGCAACAAATATCCCTGGGCCCCTGAGGGATGGACCCTTCACTAGTAGGGTGATAACTTGTTCTTTGTTCTGGCACCAATCTGAAGAAGAGGAGAAGAAGATGGGAGGATGGGAAGGGCCCGTCTTCACTTTCTGTCCCAGGGCCTACTCCAGCTTTGCTACACTCCTGTGCAGCTGACTTCATGGGGCCAAGTCTTATTCTCTTTTAATGCTCAGAGTCTCCTTTCATGCACTGCCATACTCTTGAGCTCTTGATGTAGATTTCAGCCCTTTCCTCACTGCTAACATATGAACAAGTGCTAGCTATTAAGGTCTCATGGACAGCTTTGGGCAATGAAGCTGAGGAAGGCAGCCTCTCTTCCACCTCAGTTCCCTTCTCACAAAACCTTTTTCCTTTAAAAAAAAACCACAAACTGGCATTGTTCTTCCCCTTCCAGCTTGCATTTTCTGAACAAGGTCTCCTGACTGGTATTTATTATTTATTTGTTTGTTTGATTTATACACCGCCCTTCCAAAATGGCTTCTGGGCCAACATCCATTGCAATGTGAACAGTGGAAGGGGTAGATAGGAAATCAGTATATGTATAGTTCTGTAATCAATGTGCTCAAGAGTTGCCCTCTGCCAGCAATTATTGCAGCCTCAACTAAGTCTAAATCAGTGCTGCATAACTGCTGCCCTCCTGCAGATGTTGAACTACAACCAGGAGCAGAGGAAGTCCAGCAGTAGCCCGGGTCCAGCCTGCTGACACAGCCCCCCTAGCTTCGCCCCCTGCATCTGTTGTCAGACGCTAAGCATCAGATGCAGGGAGCATAGCTTTGCTTGCAAATGTTTTCAGGCAAAATCCCCAGCCATGACGGCATTCACAGTGTGGCCAGAACAGCTCTCCCTGCCTAAAAGGCAGGGACGCTGTGAACACGGCGTTGGTTTTGCTTGCAGGGAGAGCCGCTCCGGCCACGCTGCGAACACAGCGCTGGCCAGAGATTTTGCTTGCAAAAGTTTGCAAGCAAAGCTATGCCCCGTGCGTCTGATGTCAGACTCAGGGGGCGTGGCTGGGGCACAGCACCTGTGGGGCGTGGCCCGAGTTCTTCGAACCTATTTGCTCAATGGTGGCTCCGCCCATGACTACAATGCTCATCATCCCTGAGGATGATGGGTGTTGTAGTCCAAAAACTGCTGGAGAGCTAAAGCTGTCTGGTCTACATCTTTTAAAGTGCTATTGCTCGTTTGCCAAGCTATGCTCAAGAACAACTGACCTGCCCTTATTTATTTATTTTTCTCCTTTCCACCAAAGGACTTCCTTCAGTAAAATTTTATAGCATCGCTTCTCACCACTAATTTGCCTACCAATGGAGAGCTACAGGTCTGCCATCTGTAAACTGAAGATGGGGTACCTATAGAGGAAAAATAGGTATTGATTAAAACTAGCCAAGGCATCTTGTAAATTTAGACCCTTTTCACACAACAGGTTTTCCTTTCATCCCCTATGATAAACTGTTTAGGAACTTGGTCATTGACAAAGGATGCATGCTTTTGGACTGGTTTAGTTATCATGTTAGATGCAAGTATTTCTTATGTTTTCATAATTGTAAACCCTCATACTGATATATGCATCTTAATATCCCCCAAATAACCTCTCTCTATTATTAGTAATATTTTATTGTCCTCTCTCCTTTTCTTTGATGTTGTTTATTTGTTTTAAAAGGACTTTTCAGCAGTTATTTTCCTATGAAAGTACTTTGCTTCTCTACAGAGGCGTAACTAGGGAAAACGGCGCCCGGGGCAAGCACTGAAATGTCGCCCCCCCACCGCGCCCCCCTGCCCCCCCCCCACATACTACATTATACTTAGGTTTTTCCTCACAAGCGCCCGCCGCCGCTGCCAAGCCAGGCCACTGACTGGCCGCCAGGTGCCAGAAAAGCAATGCGGGGGGGGCGCAGGCAGCGCGGAAGGGACCGCTTGTGGGGAAGGGGGCACCGACGCGCTCCCTTGACTGCTGCAGCGCTGCTGCACTGAGCAGGAAACATTTGTATTAACAAAAAAATTTTAAAAAAATTAAAAAAATTGGTCATGACGGCGCCCCCCATGTGACCAGAAAAGATGGCGCCCGGGGCATGTGCCCCCCCTGCCCCCCCTATAGTTACGCCTCTGCTTCTCTATACAGTAGTCTCTGAGGTAGCTAAGTAGTTCTGTACCTCATCAGTAGCTATTCTTGCTGATAAAAGGTTGTTTTTCAATCTAGGTGGTACAATAGATCTGGGTCAGTTTTACTCCCTCCATCCCTGTTTTATTAAAACCAAATATAATCCAAAGGGATCCGTTCTTTCATGCTTCAGGTGTTTGTGAAGTGCCTATTACAGCTGAGTTCTTATCAATCACCAGAATTCTTAAGCACTTTCATAATTCAAGTATCACTAACATAGATACTTTGAATGTAATAAGATTAGCGTTCTGTTCTGCTAGCATTTCTGTTACATCTGACAAACTATTAGAGAACCTATACAAATACAAAATATCTATTCATATTTTGTAGGCAGTTTTTAATGCCTTTCACATACTGAATGTTCGTAGAAGAAAGCACATGACATCTGTTTAATCTATATGAATGGGTAAATATATTTTGTCTAATTCTGAGCCCAATTTGCACCATGGATAAATTTAGTTTCAACTTAGGAAATATGATAAGGAGAAGAGTGTGGGGAAATAATAAAAATGAAGAATAAAAACTGAGGGGGAAATAGCTATCAATTAATACTTGGAAGCATGGAGGAAAGAATAAAGAGAGAGAAAATAATGAATGAGGGGGAATATATGCTGCTAAGACAGAGCAATGTGTTAATATATAAAAGGATTCACTTGATTTACGCTGCACTTGATGTGTCTGACTGCTTGCATGTAAGGTTTGTGCTTACACTTAAGAAAACTAAACTATTTGTAATCTGGGAATGGCATAACAAACTGAATAAATAGAAATGTTTGCAAAAATCACAAGCACACATGGGTGATCATTTATCTTTACTGATCAGCATTTTAAATTAACAGGAGATGCTGATTTGCAACATATGGATGCATCTCTTACACTCTAAAATCCTTTTAGGGTATTCTAAAATGCTGGATTGATGGTGCCACATATTGGCTGAAAATGGAAACTGTTAAAGATGTTGAAAGATTCCTCCTACTTACCAGTGGCTCTTCCTTTGTTTTACACTACTAATATTTTTATAGTAATTTTTATTCTATTCCTATCCAGAGGAATTCTCCATGTACCTGGACCAACCCAAGTCTTGTGTACAATATGCAAAGAATGTTTGGGTTAGAGTTTTTAATTTGTCATCATGTCTCCTATACATGTAGTTCTTAGACATGCAGGCATGCTGAGAATATCTTTATATGTTATCTTAGATCAGGGATTCTCAGTCTTGGGTTCCCAGATGATGTTGGACTTCAACTCCCATAATCCCCAACCAAAGGCCACTGGGGCTGGGGATTATGGGAGTTGAGATTATTGAGATTATTATTATTGAGATTATTGAGATTATGAAGTCCAATAACATCTGGGGTCCCAAAGTTGAGAATCCCTGTCTTAGATATCTAATTACAAGCAAGATATCCTTTTGTTGTTTCCAAATGGACAACAGGAACATCATGGTTTAGAACTACTTGTCTGTTTTCCAGTCAATGTCCACTCAGCTTCATTAAAGCACTCCTGTCATCAATGGTACACCAGTCTCTGGAGATAAAGCAATGGTTGTAACTATGGTTTGACTGATGTCTGAATTTGACAAATCCTGGTTTGCAATTGTCTGGCAAACCAGAAATGGAAACAATGAAATGAAATAGGTTTGTAAGCAATGGTTTGTGTTAACTGTGGTTTGGCTACAGTGTGAATTGGCAAACTTGGTGAAAACTATGGTCTACAAATCTACTTCAAATTATGGTTTCTAATTTGACTTTGCTAGCTGATCACAAAATGTGGTTTGTCAATTCATTCATCATGCCAAACCATAGTTTAGCTTTCTTAACTGTGGCTTGACATAATGCCTGAATTAAGCTTTGTGTGGTTGCAACCAAGTCAGTGCACACAAATAATTACCACACGGAGCAGCTGCCTAACAGATGCCATTTCAAAAAGTCTCCCCTTCACTTTTTGTGAAGTTGGGCATAGCTTCTTTTGGATAGTGAAATGGATATTTCTGCTCTTCTGCATTTTGTGAGTATATATGCACAATCACTTAACATAGATTAGTTTTTCATCAGTGCCGGTTGCACTCACAATCAGGGTTGATTAAAGTGTGGCTTTTCCATACTCTTTCAATGCATATAGATGAGCGAAGTGGGAATTCTAATTTAATGATTGTGCATATAGAGCCAGGGAGTGGTAACTATTCCTGATGAATTAACATGAAGTACAGTAGTGGGTATGGGACCTATGAAAGCTTTTTAAAAGTCACTTGTAATGAAACACATGTGCTAGCATTATTTGAAGGGATCTTAGCACTCTGAACAAAATGCATTTCATCAGTTTTAGAGTCTGTTTTGTAAATTGTTGTCATGTTTCTGGAGACAAGGCATTCTGCAAGGCACACTGGCATCTTGGATTCGTGTGTGTGTGTGTGTGTGTGTGTGTGTGTGTGTGTGTGTGTGTGTGTCTTTTCATGTTCAAAATTCATTTGTGTTAACTGGTAGCACTTGATACTGCTTTCAATTTACCTAAAAGTCCTCGTCCCCCAGCTAGGTGCCAGTTCACTGTAGAATTCTAAAATTCAGTGAGTTATCTCCAGGGTAACACTATCGAAACTTCATACAGCCTTGTCATCTTGTCAACCACTAATGACACTGTAGACTACATTTCCAAATAACATCTCTTTAAATGCACCAGGGTTTTACCTGAGGGAGAGAATGGAGAGGTGTCAGCTTCTTGCATGTAAGTGCACTGTTATTTTGTGGGAGTATAATTTTCATCCGTTTTATATGGCCAGTTTTTATTATATTTGTTTTAGAGATGCTTTCACTTCCCACTTGGAATATTTTATCTTTTTAATGAGAGCTTCAGCCATAGGAATCATTTTTTTAAAATTAAAAAAAAATCTAAGTAAATTATAACAACGACCATAGATTTAAAAACAACAAATATAACTTCAAAACTCAATATCATCATGTTCATCTAGTAGTGCATGACCCTTCAAGATACTGAATATAAATGGCAGTTGCTAAATTTGGTGTGTGTTTCAAATGGAACATCTGTTTAAGTGTTTGCCTGGCTCAGGTACCTTAACACTGAAGTTATGATCTGATTCATTTCATAAGATTTACATTAAGCCAACAAAATATATCCAAAGAGATTTGCATATACTGAACAAATCTGCTCTATGGGGTGTGTTAGACCCTGTTGCCGGGGTGGTGGTGGAATATCATATCCATAAAAGCCCTCATGCAAATGTAAATCCCATAAGAAGTCCCACTTGCTAGCCTTACACATTGGCAAAGTTATTTCTGCATAGCCTTTTTTGTTTTTGTTGTTGTTTTGTTCTGCAGTTGTCTTAGTCAATCTTATTATATGTTGTTGAGTTTTACAGTATAGTAATGTTAATGTGTGCGGGTAGCACCTTAGACTATCCCCAAGAATAAATCATGAGCGCATGTACCTCTGTATGCTATTGGTCTTTTATACAAGGTAGATAAGTTGAAGCTGGAAGTGGCTGTGGTCAAATTACTGACGGACTGTGGTCAAATTACTGATCTTGTATTGGCCAAATACTGAGTTGCTGCATGTAGAAATGAGACACCCGTCTAACATAAGGGTAAAGAAATTGCATGTTGGACATTGTATGGTGGGTAAGGGCATGACTGGGAATATGAGAATGTTTGTCCTATGTTGTATTGATTGCTGGGTGGCTTTTGCCTTACCTTGAAATATGAGAAGAGAGCTGGTCTTGTGGTAGCAAGCATGACTTGTCCCCTTAGCTAAGCAGGGTCTGCCCTGGTTGCACATGAATGGGAGACTAGAAGTGTGAGCACTGCAAGATATTCCTCTCAAGGGATGGAGCCACTCTGGGACGAGCAGAAGGTTCCAAGTTCCCTCCCTGGCTTCTCCAAGATAGGGCTGAGAGAGATTCCTGCCTGAAACCTTGGAGAAGCTGCTGCCAGTCTGCAAAGACAATACTGAGCTAGATGGACATATGGTCTTACTCAGTATATGGCAGCTTCCTATGTTCATATGAGACATGACTTTCTGGTTGATCTAGGCATATAGATACTGCTATGACTTAGCCCTCACTGTACAGGCAGCGCTGTATATAGTAGGGATGAAAATATATTTTAATAAAATATCTGTTTAGATTGTGAGCCCTTTGGGGACAGGCAGCCATCTTATTTATCTATTTTTCTATGTAAATCACTTTGAGAACTTTGGTTGAAGATTGGTATATAACTAATAGTAGTGAGCTTTGGTTGAAGAGTGGTATAGTAGTAGTAGTAGTAGTAGTAGTAGTAGTAGTTTAAACTCTCTATTTTGTTTAGCTGTTATAAGAGGATGGGAAGTAAGGTGATGAACAGCCAACAGCTGAAGAGAAAGGTGGAAGAAACAGAAGGGTTTTTAGGACACTGCATTAAGCCCACAGGCAACAGAAGCTACCTCAAGGAACCGTGTAGGAAACTGCTTACAGACATTTGCAACTGAAATTGATTAAACTTGCAACTTAAGTTGATTAAATTGCAAACAAAAAACCAACCCACACACACCAAAATTAATTTGAATGTTTATGTTGTTATTATGTAGTTATACTTCAAAATAACTAAGTTTCATTATAAATGTCAGTCATCACCCTTATTTGTTCCTTTGGTATTTATAACTAAAGGTGTAAAGTGTGCTGTCGAGTTGGTGTTGATTCCTGGTGACCACAGAGCCCTGTGGTTGGTAAAATACAGAAAGAGTTTACTATTGCCTCCTCCCACGCAGTATGAGATGATGCCTTTCAGCATCTTCCTATATCGTTGCTGCCCGATATAGGTGTTTCCCATAGTCTGGGAAACATACCAGCAGGGATTTGAACCAGCAACATCTGGCTTGCTTATCAAGTCATTTCCTTGCTGCGCCATTAGGTGGTTAGTACAAGGTAATTCAGTTGCTTTGCAGTCCCAGTCAGAAATATAGATTCCTCTAAAGCTTAATCCCCTATAGTCTGAAATACAGAGGGAGACACCCCCATTCTCACATGATAGATGCCAAAGGCCTCATTCTGCAGATCCTTTTAGACCCCTCTTTTCTGCGTCTTTCATCAGACACACAGACTCACGCACACACACCTGACACCCCCATAGCCATACTGCAAGGTCAAAGTGGTCATTATATTCATATTTCACAGATCTCACTCCAGTACATTAGATTTGATATACCTTCTGTAAATAGGACAGGAGTGCAGAAATGTTATCTGTCAACTGGTCACAGAGCTGCTTTGCTTTTGCAGTTCTGCAGAAGCTCCAGGATGATGTTCTCTTAATACTCTTTCTTGTGAAGGATTAGTATATATTTTGCAGCTGACGTAATTAGGTTGTATCCACTGTCATCTTCCCCTTTTCTGCCCTTGCTTCATTCCTAGCACGGACATTTTGCTAGGTCCAGGATAAAGAAATCAGGGAGCCTATTACAGTTCTAAAGCGCCTGCCAGATGTTTTCTACCTCCGGGCAGCAGCTCCACTCATTCCATCTTTCTGTTTCTTGTGCACATTGAACATCTCTCTAGAGGAGAGCCATTATCTCTGCCTTTTGTAGCATCTCTGTGTGTGTGTGTGTGTGCGCGCACGCATGCATGCACGCGTGTGTTTTCCTGGGAAATTTTAGCCCCCAGATTTGTGGTTTCTGTGATGCTGCCATGCCTTTCCTCATGAATACTGGATAGCTGAGAGGGTATTTCTAAGTCATTTAACAAGATAATTTCAAATATATATATTTAAATGTTAGAGCAACTATTTCAGTTGGGTTGTTTTTTCCACAAAAAAGCTATATATGGAAGCCCTGCAAATAAGAAATCTGTATCATGACTGAGTATGGGTATAGTGGACAATAACGTATTCAGAAAGGGTTTTTCCTGTGGTTATCATTATGTGTTGGCACAGTTTACATCTCTTTATGTATATAGCGGATAGCAGAGCATTTAAAGCAATACCGATGCTCTTGTTTTTATGCTTCTAGCTGAATGCAACATCCTAAATGCTAAGTTCAAGTAAATTAAAATGTGTTCTAGAGGGTTGGGGAAGATAAGAATTGTAGGCAAAGCCTATTTTTAATTTTACCAAACTGCTGTTTAAAAGCTGTTTATTTCCTCAACAGTGTGGGTGTATTCCCAGTTGAAAGTAAATACCATACCTCAATGAGGAGAGAATTGAAAGTGTCATCTTGGCATAAGTGAGCAGATACGGTCATAAATGGGCAGATATCATCTCATGTGACAGAGAAGGGGAAAATAGGTTTTCATATCTGGCAAAAAGGGAAAAAAAGAACTCAGCTGTGAGATGTATATCGACTTTGCCACCTGAAAAGAGGAAACTACAAGAAACATCCTTTTCTCTACCCCATCCCACCCCAGGGAACATTAATTCACATTAGCAACAGTATAACGTTCAGCTCGGTTGATATTCCAACTCTAAGAAGTGTAATGATCCTGACCCATTTGACATAGCTACTGCATTTTTAGAGTGCCCAAACTCTTGTTCTGGCAGTCAGCAAAGCGGGTTTGTCTGTCTTGATATGTGTATTGCTGTGTCTGTAACCTGGGCAACAACTGGTGAGAACTGGCCAGGCTTCCCCAAACAGGTGTCCAGTAGAAATTCTATCCCAACCAATGATTCAACACTTACATATTGCCTGCTTCAGATCATTCTTGATTAGCACATGGAATTAATACTTCATCTTAGAATAAACGTTCCCATTTGGCTCTTCAGAAGCCCTGACTCTTTCAGGCTCTTATGGTTTGTAAGGTATTGGCTCGTATCAAAAGGGAGGGCTGAACACCCATTTATAAATCCTATGGGTTTTCAGTTTTAAAAATAGGTAGGTCCAGAAGCCTCCTCTCTCACTTCTTGAAGTGCATTTTTCCTGATGCTTGCATAAAGAAGACCTAGCTGGTGGGAACCCAGAAACTGTGTCACTGGTGTGGGCACTTGGAAATGGCCTTCAGGAGAGCTTTTACCAACAATGTAACAAAAGCATATCTGTGCTCCTTTATACCATCATAGGCCAAAGAAACTATGCATTGTAGCAACGTTTAGAACTACAGTGGTTGTGTTCTGAATTACAAGTGATCCATCTGACACTCTTCTAATATACCTGTCTTTCTATTGCACTAATGTGCTTCTGCACCTTCATATGCTTAAATGCTCTGTGGTACTGCTGCGAAGCAAATATTTTAGTTTTGTTCCATGGAACTGAGGCTACCCTAATGCCTGGTGAGCGTACGTAAAAGTCCAAAAGCCCATTTGGGATGATAGCAATTGATGATTACCATTTTTGTGGTTCTCTTTTAATATTAGAAAAGGAAATCAACTGAGGATGCAAATCTAGGAGGTTTGGCCCCCATGTCTTCCACAGCTTGTTTTTTGGCTGTTCCATTATAGCATTGATCCCAAAGAAACATCTGCAAAATTGTATTCATTTGTATTCAGCATAGTGCAATGGTATCACCGTCCATGCAATACATAACTGTGGTCAGATTTCAGAGGCAGGACTGCAAGCTAGTGGTTTTCATGCAGTGCAGAAGCTAAACTTAATGTGCATGTGGTTTATGTAGTTTTCCAGAAACTGCTGTATAACTGCAAATAAAAACTCAGGTGAATGTGAGTATAAAGATAGTGAAAATGTGCTAGACTATGATTTGTTTAAACTAGGGGTGCACATCTTTTCCCCAAAACCCAGGAGTCAGGCAGGCTTTCTTCGAGGCAATTTGGTCTGAAGGGAAGGAGAAGAGGGGCCTGAATGCATCAGTGAGGAAAGGGTCCTGCTATTCCTCATGTGTTTTTATCTCTTCTCACCTTCCTTCTAGCAGCACATGTGGGAGGCAGAGAAATCTGGTTTCTATCCATGTCAAACAGCCTAGACACTGACTTCTAATTTGGAACTAACTACCATATCTAGTATATAATAATAATAATAATAATAATTATTATTATTATTATTATTATTCCCTACCCTTCAATTTCAATACAAACACAGCATATCATAGCATTAAAATATGAATTGCTATTGTGTTATCACTAAAGAAAATAGAGGAAAGTAAGGAGAGAATTATAACCAAACTAATGGGGGTGAATCCTCCTAAATATACAAATAATTACTGTATTAATTTGAGAAGGAAAGCTATGTGTACTTAATAAAGTAAGACACCTCTATACTGATAGATGATAAGGAAGCATTCTTTTGACAGTTTTCAGCATAGGACATGAAAGGATGCCAGAAAGCCCCCACCCCCACCCCCGCCAAAAAAAAAAAAAGAGCTTCCAATTTGCCCCTAGTTTTCACACTTTTAATAAGATATGTTAATCTTCCCCACCCCATTGCAAGATGTTCTCAGACTTGCCTGTGCTGTGATGCCCTTTGGTTTCTGGATTTTTGCATCCCTATGCTAAACTTTCCTGTCCATCTTTTTCTTAAATGTGTTTTCTTGAATATCTGAGCCACAGAAAGAGCTTTGAGAGGTTGCCTTTTTATGCAAGTAGACATTTGGCCTCCCCCCCCACCCCACCTGCCATCCTTTTGAAACACACACCGGAGAGTGTGTTTTGAGCAATTTGCCTCTTTCATGTGTTCCATATTTAATTCAAACAAGCATCTGATATGAAAGCTGAAGAGAAAAGTACAGCATAATGCAATTAGTTTCTGTGATGTCTATGGAACATTTTATGCAACTCTTCTCTTTACAGCGGCCAGTGAACATAACAACAGATAATTGAGTCTAAAAGGCATGCTCCAATGTTCCTACACAGACACAATGTTCCTTTACTTTATAATGCTAAATAATTAAGCTTTCTGAATTTGGAACATACTCATTTTTATATTTTGGGCCAGGGATGGGTAGCAGTTCTAATGTAGTAATTTGTTTAGTAGCAAAAATAACCTAGTGTTTTGCTTTTTAAATATAATAAATAATCAGAAGATTATTGAGCAGTTCATCCCTTCTCCAGGTTGTATTGCCTGTACTGCACTCCCACAATCATTGGGTGATGTGATTTTATTCTAACTTAATCTGTAGCTTCTTTCTGGTTGAATAAATACAGGCTTAGAAGCGCAGTTTGATCCTAATATGCTAGATGTGCATGTTTAAATCTATTGAGCCATTAAGAACCGGGATTTGGGAGTATGTTCTGTGCAAACGCATGCCTGAAATAAGAATGAACATTTGGTTGACGAGAATGTCCTTATTTATTTTCTATTTGCTAGTCCAGCAAATTTGATTTTTGCACAGAAGCAGATCCCAGGCTGAAACCACATGTTAAAATAGTTGTTCTGTGTGCATTCCCTGTGGCTGGATCCCCATATCCAGCACTTACATGCATGGTTCCTGTTGCAGATGGTTGGTTCTGAAAGCTTGAAAAACAGATACAGTACTAGCTTTATACAGACATTACACTGTATGTGTGTACAGGTGTCTGTACACATATGTTTGTATGAATCATTGTACATGTGTTCATTTTCAAAGTGAGCATGGATGCAGTCTCCCTGAGATGCAGCATACAGGTAGGAAATATACTACTGTATGTTTACTACTGTACGTGCATTAAAAATAATGTGTGGATGACTATACATGGTACAAATCATCATGTCCATACACTGTGCACGGGTTGTGTGTGCACTGAATATCATATGTGAATAGGGCTTATGTCTATCTGGGCAGGGAAAATGAGTCCAGACCCTCCACTCCCGTTGAAGCAATACTTTTGCATATCTCTGGACTAGAGCCACTGGCTGCACATTCAGAAGCCTAGATACCTTGTTTTGGGTGTTTGTTTGTGGTTTCCCATCAGTTTGGTATCAAATACTCATTCTTTGTTATGAGCCCCACCGCCTATAGAGATCATCTGGGAAGGTCCGTCTGCGGTTTCTGCCAGCTCATCTGGTGGATGCTCAGGGATGGGCCTTCTCCATTGCTGCCCCAAGGCTTTGGAATGCGCTCCCTACTGAAATAAGAGCCTCCCCATTTCCATCATCTTTTAAAGGATACGTTTGTTCATCCAGGCTTTTAACTAGATTTATCGAATTTATCATTGTTTTAAAATTTAAAGCTGTAATGTTTGGGTTTTGTTCAAATCTGTATTGTTTTATTGTAAACCACCAACCAGAGATGCGAGTTTTCGGCAGTATATAAATATGTTAAATAAATAAATAAATTCTCCAAATGGATTATTCTCAGAGTAGAAGGTGAGTCTTCTTACAGATGTACGGCCAGCTGTACTATGTGAGCAAGTGCTTACCTGACTCCTTGCTGCTCCTTCAGATCTCGCAGTGGTGGATGAATGGAGGAGCAGCAAATTTTGCCCTTCCTCAAATTTTACCGTCTCTCTCTGTGGGCATTGGCAGCTGCAGCAAGGGTGGCGTGAGCAAGGAGAAAGTCCTCCCTTTTCTTTAAACAAAAAAGGCAAACCTTTTTTTGTTTAAAGGTAAAAGGATGGCAAAAAGCTTAATCCGCCCCTGAGATATCTCCTCAAAATTTACGTTCTCCATGTGGCTTAAGCTCCAAGTAGTTAAACGGTAGTTCTGTAAAAGAGCTTTTAAAAGAACAAGTCTGAAAGCAGTTTTCTCTCCCTTCACAAACAAAAACATAAGGAGAACCTGGGAAGTTCAGTTATCTTAGTCCTATTCAGAGGTTAGGTTGTGCCTGTGACAGATGTTTGTACACACGTACGTGCTTTTGGGCAAATAACTGTATCTGCGTTCATTTAAAACATGAACCTGGGTACAGGCCCCTCATATGTATGGTATAGACAAGAAGTGGGCTTCTGTGCCTGTGTAGCATACATGTGAATAACTATCTCTGCACAGATCTGTACACTCATTGTACAAGTGTTGAGCATAATGTGTGGATACTGCTCTTGCTGAACATTTAGTTTTGTATAATTGTTTATACAGTGTCTTTCTGATTACAGATTCATTTCACAATTAATGAGTCTTGTTTTTTTCAGCACTTTACAGTTGTTTTTAACACTTCTGAAGTATTGCCAGTATAGGCACTTTTGCAGAGGCTCTTAACAGTGTGGTGTAATTTTATTGATTCATCTTTAGGATTGTTTGAATGGTAAATACTAGGACCTGTCCCATTCCACTTTTAAAGAAATTCCAAATATGTATTTTCATTTTTACAAATAGGTTCAAGAAGGCACTGTCTATGTCAAAACAATCAGTAATGTCCGAAAATGTAATTAACGGGGAATGACATTTCTAAAAGTTTGATTTGTAAAATGTGTAGTGCCAACAAACTGATAGTTACGTATGCGCTGACTTCTGTGCCAGACCAATGTCGCCAACATTGCATTAGTGTTGTAGGGAGGCCACAACCACACTTGTGAACCAATACATTGCAGTAAATGTTTATGTTAGGACAATCAGGAACTCTTCTAGGCTGTTGCTTTAAGGCAGTGATGGTAGTTCCGTATTCTAATTAAAGATCTAATAGATTTCCCACAAATAAGTATAATAATTCTGCTCTTGTAATGGAAGCCTGACTAAATGAGTTATGAAACTTCCTTAATGCTATTATGGAAACCTGCGAAATGCCAAAAGGATTCCATGTATATTAGTCTAAATGTGTTGCTTTTTCTCTCAATCTCTGGCAGACACCTTGCATTTCCAAGACGGAGAATCAGCCTCAAGGATTAGCAACGAGTGTAAGGTGGGGCCAGACACCCATCAATCAGTCTACACCTTGGGACACAGATGAGCCACCATCTAAACAGATGAGGGAGACTGAAAACCCAGGTATGCTTTCAGCCTTATTTGTAATTCTGCTGAGGAAAATTGTTCAAAGCAAATTCAATATGCTCTCTCCAATTACCTCTCTAAATAAGACTTTATCATGGGTCCTTTTTTTAAATACTACAGCTGGCTTTGCTTTCTGCTTGTAAAGACCCCCTCAGGTTACTCCTATTTCAGGGCTGATATAAATGTATTAAGAAGCCTGGAAGTTCATTAAAGTGTTTTCTTTTCCCTTCTCTCTCTCTGCCAGGGTTAAAAAAAAAAATCACAAAAAAACACCTCTGCATAATACTTTAAGTCCTCTTTTTATGTCCAGAGCCACCTGAAATGATTTCCAGCTTCCAGACACATATCATACATAGTGCAGCTATGCCAGATGCCTAATTGCAATCTCTTTGTAGTGGCTGGAACACCGTTATTATACGCGCCGAGTGTTTGTCAGGGAACCATGAAAACACGTTAGGGAAAAAGGTTAATTTTCTTGGAAGCATATACTTAAACTGCACAAAGCTAAAAATGCATAAAATTGTAAACACACTACATTGTTAGTTGAGTATTTTTAACATTTGCACTTACCTGCTGTGCTGTAGCACTTTTAGGCACTTACTAGTTTGGAAGGGTTCCAGACCCTCCACCTCTTTATGGGATGTAACAGGAAAGGCGAGGACTCTGCAGAGACAATGACATGGTTGCTGGAATGTTAGCAGCATTTACAGAGAGAGTGTTTTGGGGAGACTTGCTTTTGGCCAAAATTGTTCTTATTGCTAGCTTTCCTTTTTCTAGGTACAGCTCCATGGGTGACAACAGTGGCAGCGGGTAGCCAGCCAGCTCTTATCACTCATTCATATGGGATGACTCAGCCTCCGACCTTCAGCCCAGCAGTGAACGTCCAAGCCCCTGTCATTGGAGTTACACCCTCACTCCCTCCACATGTTACCCCCCAGCTTCCATTAATGCCAGCTCATTACCAGCTTCAGCAGCAGCCTTCACAGCCTCTGAGTAACATGGTTGTGAACCTGCAAAGCCAACCTTTGTACACGAATAGCCAGCCCATTACCATGTCTTCTATGACTGGGGTTGGTCAAGTGACTCACCCAGGCCACAATGCAGTAGGCAATGGTCACATGACTTGTCCTCTCCTGCCTCCACCTCCACCTGCTTTGCCTTCAGCTGCCCTACCTAATAGTGTTCCAGCTACCAATGGGCAGGCTGCTCCTCAGCTTCCTCCCAACCAGACGGGCAGTCAGGACAATACCAATGGGGTACAGATGCTACGGACTGTTGGTGTGGGGAAGTACGAGTTTACAGACCCTTGGCATCCAAAAGGTAAGTCGGGCCAGAACACCTCATGTTTTTGTTGCTTGGTACTTTGGAGTTATATGCATTTTGCGGGATGCAGTATGCTCCAGTATTCAGCTCCTGCCAAAAAGGTGCATGAGAGTCAGCATTGCCAATTAAAGCATCTATAGTGTTGACATTCCTGTGCCAGTACTCCAGCATCAGTTGCCTTTCTCATGAACTGTGGTAGCTTTTCGTGAATTAAAGATGACAGGCTGGTTCCTGGGAGAGGAGAGAGGAAAACTATGCACTCCTATTGGCACTGAATTACACTTTCTAGGGCACCTCAAATAAGTGGAGATTCACATCTCAAAGCACCTGAGACAGCTGTCGCTCTGTGCCGTACAGTTTCTTTTATTTCTGTTAAGGGATGTTTACTTATAAGTCACACCACCTTCTTTCTGTTTTTAAGTTGTGGTGTATTTGGGGGTTGTTGGTTTTTGTTTTGTTTTGTTTTTAGTTTCAGTGTTTTATATGACACCAGACATCTTCAGTATTTAGGGAAAGAACTGGGCCCAGAAATTCCAGTCTGTTCTGGAGGGTTAGTCAGGTCTGACAAGAGCCTCTACGGCTTTTTTCATGAAGTTAGTGTGTTTTGAAATTGACGTATGACCTGTTATTAACACTTCAGGAAAATGTTGGCACAGTAGCAGATAGAGTAATTTTGCTCCAGAGAAGAATGGGTGCACTTAACCTGGTACAGATCCACATTGTGGAATTTGCAGAGCCTTGAACCAACACAGAAATAAATACTGGACCACCTGCAGGGTATACCTGGCCTTTTTTTGCGTGCCTGAACTTTTCCCATGTGGACTACACAATCTGTATTCAGTTCCAAGTTCTGCTGCAGGAACCAATGGAAGGTCTGCCTGGATTCTGCATGGATGCTGTATCTCTCTCATACTCACTCACTCCCAAAATCCACTGTCAAATTTCATGACTGGTTAATCTTAGTCTGTTCCTTTGTTATATTCCAAGGAGAATTCTTGATCAGGTATGAACACAGTTCTCTCCCCAGTTTATGGACCCTAATTTCTGTTTAGCTACCAGTCAGGCTTTCTGGGGGCAGACTGCGTAGTTAGGAAAATGCCCAGGTCACTTGTTACTTTCTCCCCACAAATGTGGCTGCATGCAAGCCTGCAATGCATCTCAGGTGGAGATTTCTTTTGGGAAGATAACCAATGAAAAGGTACTTTTACTTGCATTGCTTTTATGAACACTGAAAGCTTTCAATGCATTACAAGAGCTAGACACAATGGGGTATTATATTTGGCATTCAGTCCCATACCAGACACTAGATGTTATTTTAATTTAATCTGTGTGTGTTCTGTTTTATTTTTCAAGTTAGTCTGCCTCTCTTGGAAAAGTATTAATGTTCCACATATGAAACTGAAATAGACTGGAGCTTAAGAAAAATCTATTAAATCAGTGTGTAAGACCACAAAGGCTCCATTAAGTCTGCTAAGCTATTTGTACACATGAACAGGGCCCATGTTTAAATTATATACTTCAACCTTTTGTGTAGCTTGGTATCAGACTTCATTACTCTAAAATACGTTTCGTTTTGGAGTGAGCAAATCCATACCAAATATCCTATTTTTAAGAATAGTTGCTTCACATGCTGCTTTCTCTAGCAAAGGAGTTGAACTATTTTCATGCTTTTCCTCCTTAACATATATGAGATGACAGTCTCTTAACTTTCCTGCTTCTGTTTGTCTTTTTAATCAATTTTTGTGTTTATGTTTTATGGTTTTTATTGTTTAACTGATTTTAAGATTTTAAAGTGTGGTTTTTACAATTTTTTTCTGTGTTTTAGCTTTGTAAACTGTCTTGAGATGTCTTATGAAAGGCAGTATAAAAACTGAACAAATAGATTTAAATAGATAAATAAATTAGAAACTGTGAACTAGCCTTATGTGCCTACAATTATTTTTATTTCCTAGGAAATTAGTTTTCAAGCATTTATACCTCCTTTAAAACAGGTAAAAGGCTAATTAACTAAGTTAGCTTGATAAATTCAAATTCTTATATTTGAGAGAATTTCTAGAACCAAAATTGGATATAATAGTTAATGTATTGTCAGAATGTCCACTCTATTTTTTAATTCTGATTGGTATTGGTTTACCATGGGGGTAGATGTGTGGGAAGCAAGTAAATTGATAAGGATAGTAAGTATATTAACTATTATATTGAAATAACTGGCTGGAGATAAATCAGAATGCTAATTGCATGAGAACACTTTGTGGCGGGGTAAGCATCATAATTCCCATTGGTGTCCTTTTCTATGAACTTTTGAAGCTGAGATGAGGAAGCAGTACTTCTGTAGAGATAATTAGAGAGACGCTTAGGGAATTTTGTGTATTATGGATCAATGTTCTACCACAGTTTTTGAGGGATACACAGTTTACCCCAACTCTCCTTTTTTGACCTCATGGGGAAACCTGATTGGACCCAAATTCTCGTTTTGAACATTCAAGTTTTTAAAAAGCCAGTTATCCTCTTGCATGTTGCCTCATTAAAACCACGGTGCTTTTACTATTTTCATAACATGAAGTAGTCCTATTATAGAATTTTCAGTTCCTCCAACTGAAACCAGCAGTAGGTAGAGCCCATGAATGGAAATCAATGCTTTCATTCTTAGAATACATGCATCACATGTAGAATGGTGAAGCAGATATTGGCGTTAACTGATGACAGCTGTCAACATATTAGCTTTACAATTTTTTCATAAATTGTTAAGCACGCAGCTGTTGTTCCATAAATTAGATTTTACTAGCTTCTCTATTTACAGTCATCAGCATCTGATTTGTTCCCACCAGTTTTAATGGTAAAGACCCTATACAAATACCTGAAAAGCAAAGCTAGATGGGGGGAGGGGATTTTCTTCTTCTCATTCTTAAAACCCTTTACTTCAAAGCTATAATTGAGCTTGTCAAATCTAATGTCAAACAAGTGGATATATAATCGACTAAAATAGGAGAAACCTTCAATTCAGCAGCCAGGCCTTAAACCTTTGCCACGTTTAGAAGGATATTCCTGATATAAACAATCTTGAGTTCATAAAGAGAGTGTTTGTTTTAATTTCCCTCCTAGGGACTTTATATCTCTACCATCTGACTTTCAAACTCCCTCATGACAGACAGTTTGCTCTCAGAGAAGCGAATAGGAAGCGCAGTGTGGCAGAGTCAAATGGTTCAGACATGCAGTCAGAGCAGCTTCACTAACACTTTAAAAAAGATTTTTTTGTCTCATTCTGGGTGAACCTTGGCCAGCAGTGCTGCAGATGGCCTTTGAGATCTTTTTCATTAAATTCCTGTCATCATACTACCCCCCCCCCACCACACACACACATACAACCCTCCCCCACTTTTTCTACTTGACAATCTAGCCTTGTGCGGAGTAATTACTTCGCAATTCCCTAAATGAAAAGAACATGTCTTGCCAGTCAAAATAAGGGATACTGATATTTTTATACATCATTAGTGAACTGATTTAAAATTTCACATTTTGTTTTCCCTAATTATGTTTCGTTTGGCTGAGCTGTATTCCTGCAGGGTCTGCATTAGAATGCACTCTCTCCAATGTTTCTTCGTAATAGCCTGTTTCTGTTTTATAAGTAAACAACTACATAGCAAAAAGCCTCAACCCCAAACATAAAGGTTATGTGGATGATATTCCATTTGCAATAGGTCAACCAGATTTTCCAGTGTATGGCTGAAATTAAGACTTTTATATAGTCTTATAAATGTTATTTAAATTGTACGTAATGGCTACATTTTATTTTATAGTTTAAGGAACCAATCTTGTAGTCTTCACTCCTTTATTTCTGTAGAAGCATGTGCCAATGAAGATTTAATTGGTCTCTTATAGCTGCTAGTGTTGGTCAGGGGAGAGATAAGAGATACTTTGCGAGACAGTGCTTAAAATACCTGAAGCTTAATCGCTAAGTTACCTTATGCTTACTGATCTCATATTTACAAATAGTGGAAAACTTGTATTACAATATGCAATTATTGCAGATAAATTGTATGGCTGTCCTTTTATTAAAAGCTCATCAGCTGTTTCTGAGCACGTTCAACAGTGTGTTTGATGTATGACAGGCTCCAACTTTAGAAGATGCTACTTGAAAGAAAAGAGTGGGTTCATGTAGCCAGGAGTGATGCTTACCACTTGGTGCTTAGAACAGTGAGTTGAAGCGATTGCATGCCACCTGCAACCATGCAGTTAATTCCAGTACTGACAATTCTCTGTAGCCATTTGAAATCTAGAGACGTTGAAAGATAATCATACTCCACTCAATTGTGTGATCGGAGTCTGTAGATGAATGCATCTCCACATGATTTTAGGGGCTATATAGAACGCTTTTACGTGGCTACATTGGGTCTCCATTTTAAATGTTGCTGGAATTGTTGAGACTTTGAAGTGCAACTGAGATAAAATTCAAACTTGCTTAATTCCCATTGAATGTAGGGTAGACAACTGAGCGAAAGAAGTTATTCTCTAATTCACAAACTGTAAATGTATTTACTTTAGAACCTCAAGGGAGGCATGTTATAAGAATTCTGAGGAAGCAGAATAGTTTAAGTGTGATATAAAATTTAATAATCAAATGTTACAACTTAAACATGGTAATTTGTAGGGATGTGCAAAACGTTTCAGATACAAAACGTTTTGTACCCAAAACAGCCTGTTTCGGGTGTTTTGTAGACAAAACAAAACACCCATTTTCCAGATCCAAAAGTTTTGTATACAAAACAAAACGTCCCTGTTTCGGCTACAAAACATTTTGTTGTTTCGGACCTCCATTTTGTGGTGATCTCTGAGTCAGTCTCCATTTTGTGTTTGACATCTCTTTGAATTTCCCACCCTTCCAGCCTTCTGATCAGTGACCTAAATCATGGGCTGACCTGCTGACAATTCCCTCCTTGTTCCCCATTGGCTCTTTTGCTTCTTCCCACTCTTTACTGACCCCACATTGGCCAGGGGAAGGGTTGCTAACCCATGGGGTGCTGGGTTCTGCTGTTTCTGTGGTGTTCTGAGTGTAGATTCTCTGGTAGCATATGAGAGTGGATTCTTGTTTTTCACTAGAAATCTCATATGCTACCAGAGAATCTACAATGAACACCTCAGAAACAACAAAACCCAGTACCCCACAGGCTTGTGGGTGTGGGGGGTGGTTGGCACCTTATGTGCACTACACAACCCCTCGCTCTGGGCAACCCCAGTGCCCCCCAAGTGGAATTATGGGGCTGCTGAAACCTCCATTATTCCCCATGGGAGAAATCTTAAAGACATGTAAACTTCAACAAATCACAAAAGATCAGCCCTTTGCCCAATTCCTTTGAAATTATTCTGGAAGTTTCCTTGCCCCCATTGGGCACTACCACCCACCACACTCTGCTCTGGGTCATCCCTTTCCCCTTGATTTGAAGTGATACATTTGCTGGAATCCCCATTATTCCCTATGGGAAAATTCTTAAAGATATGTAAACTAAAAAAAAAAAAATCACCAAAAAAATCAGCCCTTTGCCTAATTCCTTTTAAATTTGGGTGGTAGTTTCCACCCATTGGACACTACCACCACCCCCCACTCTTTTTGCCCTGGGACCCTTTTTAAAAATCCAAATTGATTCGGATTTGGATTCGGAAAATTTGGCTACAAAACAAAACAGGGCTGATTCGGATTCAGAAAATTTGGGTACAAAACAAAACGGGGATGTTTCGATTCGGATACAAATCAAAACAAGAAAATTCCAAAATGCACACCCCTAGTAATTTGTTCCAGCAATAAGATCCTGTTTTTCAACAGATTGGCACAGTATGGGATGTTCTCTAATAAAGTAACACTTAAGCCAAAAAGGTTTTAAAATAAATTAGTTCAACTCATCAGTATTGTGGAATATCAACCTTTAAAAGACCAGGCAATGGGGTGTGTTTGCCCAATGAATGTGTAGCTGTTACGCCCCTGCTAGTTGGGCAAAGAGCTACCTTTCAAAGTGGTGAAGCTCTTTATATTAATCGATGGCGGGGGGAGCACCTGGCCCTGTTCAACCCAGCACTGTGTCCCTCCAGTGGCTGTTGCTGGTGTCTACCTTGTGCTTGTATTCTTTGTTTTTAGACTGTGAGCCCTTTGGGTACAGGGAACCATCTTCTTCTTATTTTTTCCGCTGTGTAAATTTCTTTGAGAACTTTTTTGTTGAAAAGTGGTCTATAAATAATAGTAATAATAGTTACTCAATTCATTAGAGTAGCATCCCATGAAGCATGAGAGGGCATCACTGGGGAAAAAAATCACATGCTGTATAGGAAATGTGTTTGTGTGCATGTACAGGGTTCTTTAAATCCCATCCGCAATGTTTTGTTGCTTTAAAAAAATATCAGTAGTGGTGGTAATATCACAGGAGATGAATGACACTGCTTTCTTTCATCAGCCCATGCCATTGTATGAACTTAAAACTCTTATTATTGTATTACTCTTATTATTTTAATCCTGCTGAATTTGAGCATTTCCCCCACTCTAGTATGGCATTATTCTGTAGCATTTAGAAAATAACAGAAAAGTGGTGAACAACATCAAAGCTGCCATCAATGCTTTAGTTGATGGATTAAAGCTTGCAGTCCTAATTGAAATTTAAATTCGCAGTGGGGCATTATGGGACTTGATTTCAGTGGGATTTATGTATGATTACATTTCTCTAGATTGCACCTACCTGTCTGATGAGGGATTTCATGTAAGGTGGTGGTTTCCATTGCACAGTTGTGGAATTGTTGTTCTGCTGAATGTTGGAGCATTTCCCAATCCCTGACATATGGAACACTATTTGTACATTAGAGCTGTTGAATCAGTGTGAAAATATTTAGGATTGGGATCCATAGCCCCAGTATATAAAAAGGATAATCATTTGTCAATCAGTCATTTCCCCAAGTATTTGAGGACACTGCATTCTATGAGAATGATTCAGAGGCCTACAGCAGGATGATATGGTGGGGATTCCTGTTTGTGTTCTAGGAATCCCCACGATTCAAGAAAGCACAGTTTAAACATGGGGCAGCTTTAAAATACTGGTTTGATTGTGGGGAAAGATACTGCTGGCATGAAAACTCTAGCACATCTGGGTAGGATTCTCTCTGTCCCTATGTTTTAATAGTAGGAAACGGGAAAACTAGAAAAAACATACAGAATGAAGCATGTGGTTGCATTTGTAATTTTTAGCACATCTTGATTTCAGTGTTCCAGCACAGAATTCTTACTCGATGAAAGAGACTTCATTATTGAGCTAATTCCACCATCCAATTTCTTAAGGTTTTGAGTAATTAGAACAATTCTAGTCAATCAAGTAACCACTTAACTTTGGCAAAGAAATCCCCCTCCCCAACCAATCTTATATAACCAGCTAGATAGAACATGTAAGCCATAAAAACAAAAGCTGGGATCTGAAAGAAATCTTGGTGGTAGGGATGTGCATGAACCAGAAACTGCGGTTCAGTTCAAATTCAAACTGGATTTGAACTGAATCACCTGTTCCCTTACCAGTTCGGTCAAACAGACCAGCCAGTCCAGTCCATTCAACTGAAACAGTTCAGATGGTCAAGAGGCTATACTTGTAAAGGGGAATCCATCGAGGATTCCTCTTTACAAGCAAAGGGACGGGAGAATCCTTGAAAGATGTAAAAGGCAGCCATGTGTGTGTTGCAAGAGAAGTAGTTTAAAGTTCTTACTAGACTGGCCAGTGCCTCTCACCCCTCCATGGCACTACCTCTGTAGCAAACCACCCACGCGGTGGCTTGCTGCATAGGGATCACTACACACTTGGGCTGTGCCAGGGAGGCGAGCAGCGGTGCCACCAAGAGCCCAGTAAGAACCATAAACTACTTCTCTCACCGCTGCCCCAAATGCCCTTTCGATCCTGAACCGGTCCACCCTAACTAGACTTGGTTCAGTTTGATCGCAAGCCAAACTGCCTACAGTTTGGTTTGTGATTCAATTGTCGAACCGGCGCAGTTCAAGGTGAACTGATTCAGGATCGAACAGTTCACGCATACCCCTATTTTGTGGTTGATCTGGAAGTTTTAGCTACTTGACAGCTGAAATGTGACAGAAACAAGCATATGTGTTCTGCATTTATTGGACACTGGTGGTGCTAGCTATGCATCTCTTCTGCATCTCCCAGACCCTATGTTTTAAAACAAACAGATTTCATACCAGGACACAAGATTTCAAGTGCTTTCTCAGTGCTTTCTCTTCAAAAAGGAGACTAAACCCTGCAAAAGCCAATACTGAACCTTTCACTGGTTTAGGGAGAGAAAGAAACATTAAGGCTATATTCACGATTGCGCACGATTGGGTGGGTGGGGAGAGAAGTAGGGTGGAACTGACCTTCTTCCCCAGATGATCCTTGCAGGTCCTTTTTGGCACACCACCACATGCCCACACAATCTGTGCTGCACAGAGCAGTGTGGATCTCTTTAGGCGAAGATCCTGCCTCCAGGAATCCCACAATGCACTACACGATGAGTGTGGTGCATTGGAGGATTTCTACGCACGTTGAGCACTCTAGGCGTCCGACTGTGTATGCTCGGACTGCATAGACAGCTCGGGCGGCATCTCTTAACCCTGGCTAAAGGCTGGGGTTAAAAGTAAGTTAAGGCTGGGTGGGAGCACCGGGATCAGGAGCGATCCCAGTGCTGCACACAAGCAGCCTAGCCCAGGCTAGGCTGCTCGTGTGAATAGCCTTATAGGAATGTGATGTATAAATCTTTAATGCTGTCCTTTGCTCCTTGGTGGAAGGGTGAAATAAACCCATGAAATATGAATCTACCTAATAATAAACCAGACCCCTGGTCCATCAAGCCCCATACAGTCTACCGTGAATGCCAGCCGCTTTTCAGGGTTTCAGGCAGGAGTCCTTCCTAGCCCTATCTGGCGATGTAGGAATTGAACCTAAGACCTTCTGCATGCAAAGCATGTGCTCTGTCCCTGAGGTATGACTCCTTCCTGACAGCAATAAATGACATATATTCATTTTCAAATCTGCGGATGCATTCTGTGCCGGACTGCTCTGCCGCCACAAAGACAATATGGTAATTAGGTGAGGCCTTGATTCTACCTCACAGTTTCACAAAAGAATTTGTGGCACTAAAAGATTGGTTCATTGTAGTGAACTCCCTTCCACTGAATTTGGAATTGGTATTTATGAGCTTTTTCAGAGAGTTCTTAACTAAAAACTTGCTCTTAAGAAGAATATATTTTAAACTAGGTAATTACAAACTTCGGCCACATCTCTAGCTCAGTATATTTGGCTATTGGAAAACCCACGCACAAAATTGGGGTGAGGGGAAGCTTACATAACTGTTACGGTGAGGGCCAATTGCTGCGTTTGTCAACAAGAAATTATGCAAATTCAGTGGAGCACTAGGCCCACAATTTACATGTGATGTTATGTGTGTAGATCTGTATATGGCATGCTTCAGTTTCTGTGATTCTTCCATTCCCTTTTTGAGGTGGATTGTGGGAAGTGGATATATCCATGCATGTTTTGTGTCTCCTTTTGCACTGTATGCATATTTGTGGGAGCGGGGGACTTTTTAAAAAATGAATGAATATGTGAATTGGACCTAAGATTTAATTCCATCATGGTCTGCTCTTGAGGCAGCCGCATTTCCTACACATTTCCTATTCCTTGTTGTAAACTCACCATTCTTCTTTCCTGTAGGAAGGAGTTATTCCTACAGAAGCTGAATTACATTCCAAGTCACATCGTAGACTGCTCCCTATGTGGAAAAAAACCAAGTTTATAAAGAGATTTTATCCAACTTGGAGCATGGAAAATTAGTTGAAATTCTATCAGATGCAATTCTAGGAAATTAGAAAAACAGGTTGTTTACTGCAGGCCCACCCCTTGTGGTTTATAATTAGTCTTTGGAGGATACAGTTTCTAAAATGATAGATAATATTGTTTCTCTCCAATAATTATTTAGATGCAATTTTTCCCCTTAGGGGAAGCGAAAAATAATTTCCAAGTGCTACTACTTTTCTAAATGCAGTGTTTGTAGAAATCCTAACAGATGTCAACAATAGAAATCAGGGGCGTAACTATAATAGGGCAAGGGGAGACAGTTGCCTGGGGGCCCACTGCCTTGGGGCAGAGGCAGGTCACATGACTGACTCCCCCAGCCACGCACCCGCCCAGGCTTCCTTCAGTTGTATTCATCCTCCGAAACTGATGTGAGTGTTAAGACCTGGAGCTACCAGAACAGCATATCTTTCTCTACTACCATTAAATGACTTGCATCACCCACAATTTACAAAACCTTTTAAAAAATAATTTAGGATGATGTTCTATTGTGGCACATAGGGTGTGTGTGTGTGTGTGTGTGTGTGTGTGTGTGTGTGTGTGTGTGTGTGTGTCTATACACACATACACATACACACACACACACACACACACACACACTTCAGTGGGGGGGGGCGGCATTTTAAAATCTTGTCTCTGGGCCCACTCCAACCTTGCTATGCCCCTGATAGAAATAATACTGATTTCTTGATATGTTGCTTTCATGTATAAAAGACTCCAAACTGTCATGCTAGTTCTTTTTTGTTACTCCCTGACCTCATTATAGTGTGACATCTTGTTTTAATCCACCAAGTGTGCTACTGCACAGCTCTTAACAATATGAGGACGACTTGGGTGGGTGAGTCTGTTGCCTAAGCCCCACTGAAATTGATTGACTTACAAAGTGTTCCATTTATTGTTTCCCAATTTGCATTCCACCAGTAGTAAACCTGGTTTGTGTGAAGTTTTGAATTTTAGAAAAGTTTGGAGTAATTTGGGTTACTCGACAATTACTGATTTCAGGTCACCATGTCCCTTTTCCTGTACTTGTATCAGAAGAATAAGGAAGATTATATAATTTTCTCTTTTGTCCCTACATAGGATAATAACGGATTCATGACAAGATATTTGATGCCTATCTTCTAAATTCGTAGAACAATAGAACTACAGACATTTAATCTAACCCTTTTTACACTTTAAGAACAGTTTTAGAATTGAGATATAATCGCTCTTCTTTTAACCTCAGAACTCTTCTGTAGGTTATTCTCTTACAGTTTTAAAGTACAGCTGTATGCATTAAACTATGCCTGTAGGAAATATAAGATTAACTACAAGAATCTTAAGGAAAACATTTGATAACTCAGTTTTGAAGTAATCAACAAAGTACAAATAGTGGCATTTTGAATTAGGTTTGTTTCAGAAGTACTGGCTCCAAAATCCACATTCTCTTTCTGTGCTTGCATTCATTGAATGCTCCTGTATATGAAAAAGGAAGCTGAACAACACTTTTAACAGTTTTTAAAAATAAAAGAAAAATGTCTACAGCTATGGTTCATAATAAATGGGCTATGGATTAGACAAGAGCTTGGCTGTACTACCTACCACTTTTTAAAGAATTAACAAGGCTCTTTGATTATCTGTAAATATAGAGTTCAATCCAGATCTTCAGTGTTTTAATGAGTTCAAAGGATATAGAGTTGAGACTTAACTTTGTCCTTGCAGAAGTTTAATGACTGGCTTATTGGATTTTCCTCACTCATGGCACTAATAGTATTGACTTAAGCCATTGGATTGGCTGTATAAGATTCAGAAAAACACAGTAAAAATATTTTTGAAGGCATACAATAGTGCTTTAAATATGAAACATCGAGATGCCTATTCTTATTCCTTGGCTATGTCTGCAGGTTTCTGATATTGTGATCCAGTGTTTATAGGCAAATGAGACCACAACTAACTTTTCCTCCCCAGAGTGATATAGCACCAGGCATTTTTGAAGATAAGTAAAATGCAGGCTATATGTCTTTTGCTTTTTAAGATGACGGTACAAAAAATTTGGGCTAACATCCTGACTTAAGCTGCATGCATGCAGCAGGAAGTGCGCCTATCCTGTGGAAAGCTTCCTGACTACCACATGGTACTTGTGCCAGGGCGAAGGGGTTTTCACCCCTTCCCCCTGCAGCACTCAAAAACATGGCTGCATGATCCTCAGGGAGCCTCAGAAGCCTTCTGCTGCATGGGTGTGTCTCACATAGTCCACACGTAGCCTTGGGATGTCAGCCTCTAAATCTCTCTTGGATCCAATGGAGCTATACTGTAATTAGAAGATACTTCAGCTCATGCAAAGGTCTGTGTATTGTGACTTTGTCCAGTTCCTCCCCTCAGTGTTGTAGTCCTGCCCACTGCATCAAATGCCATTCTAGGGAGCTGACAACTGGTGTTCCCTCTAAGGCATGCACACTCACAAGTTTTTTTATACCCACTCAGTTAATTTTAGATCCCATTCAGATTGAATCAGGAAGGCCCCACTCTGAACGCACATGTGCACACACTGCCTTGATACTGCCACCCACAACAAAACTCATTCCGCACAGAGATGAAAAAAATTAGAGGGACCACTGCTGATGACCAGAAATTAGTTGTGGGGAGCACAGTGGGAGAGAATATCAAGAAAACACTGCCCCATGGGAAGAATTTTGCTACAGGCCCTTGGGATCCAAGCACAATTTCCCGAATTTCTAGCTTTAACATAAAACTCAAGTGCATTATTCTGAACAAGCAATGACTCTCATACAAGTTAGGTTTCAAGGTATTTTTTCTGTTACCACCACAGAAACCTTCTACAATGGGAATTCTGCTCATCCTACTGTGTTTTGGGATTACAAATTATATTGTTCCTGTGTGTTGTAGCAAGATTGGGCTTTGAACTGCAATAGTGCTGAATAATAATCATTCTGTAGGGTTTCAACACAGCTTTACATCTTCAAAGCGTTGTACAGACTTTTAAAATTAAATGTTCAGCAAAAGATAGTTGGTCAGATCTAGCTTTAAAAAAAACAACAGCAAGAGGACTCTGGTTGAAGCTAGTGCAGGAACTTCAGATCTGGAATAAGGCATCCCCCACCCCCCCCATTTCATAAATGTAGATGTTTTAGTATGTGTGTTTGACATTCTCATGTATATATTAGATAATAAAAGCCTTGAGTTGTATTCCTGAGACGCTCAATAAAATTAATTTGTCATACACTGAAATTATTTATATAGCAGCAATTACTTTAAGAGGATTTGTTGAAAGGGATGCTTTTGCCGAGTGAGTTTCTATGTATTATCGCAATATTTTTACCAAGACTGTGTCCCCTTCTTGTAGCTCATATATCTTCCACTAACACTATTTATTTTTCCAAACCTGTAATTTTACTAATGTACTAAGAACTCAAGGAATCCACCAAACCTCTGCAGTTCAAAACAACTATTTTCATGCAAAAGGGTCTGGAAAGAGTAAAACGAAAGGTGCATTAATAAGCAGTAATGAAGTCTGTCATATTGCAAGGATGATTATTTCTCTACATATGAACAATCCTTTCATCCAGAGTTGCACGTCTGTGTAATATTGCTTTTGGTAAAAATGGTCTCAAGTTATATTGTGCATCAAAAGTTATTAGTGCTAGAACCTCTTTATGGTAGAATGATCCATGGAATCTATCTGTGCCTGAACTGAGCTTCTCAGGGACAGAGGCTAAAAAAACGGAGTCAGGTAGAGGCAATGAAAGATGACGTTCTAAATTGTCTGGGGTGGGGGGAATAAAAATTAACAAATCGACAGGGCCAGATGGCATCCACCCGAGAGTCCTTAAAGCACTCAAATGTGAAATTGCTGGCCTCCTTGCAAAAACATGTAACTTACCCCTACAATCAGGCTCTGTACTGGAGGACTGAAAAGTAGCCAATGTAACACTGTTTTCAAAAGGGATCCAGTGGGGAATCTGGGAAATTACAGGCCTTTTAGCTTAACGTCTGTGCAGGAGAAATAGATGGAAAGCATTCTCAAAGATAAGATTGTTAAGCGTATAGATAGAAGAGCAGGCCCTGCTGAAGGAGAACCAGACATGTTACAACTAATGTCTATCTGGATTCTATCTAGACACATATTGGTAAGCAGTGCCACTGAACCAAAATTGGTGTAATATGCTCCAAGAGGCTTGCTCCAACCAGTATTCTTCCATGCCATCTTAAGAGACAGCCCTCTAAACAGTACATCACGATAATCTAGCCTGGGTGTAACTAATACAGGGATGACTGAAGCCATTTCAGATTTCAAGATCGGGCTGCAGCTAGTGAACCAATCAAAGGTGGTAAGTCAGCAAAAGCACAGTAGTTACCTACTGTGTCCAGGGACGAATCCATGTTCAACAGCAACCTAATCTGTGAGTTTGAAGGTAATCTTTGTGTGATCTTCTCTTTATCATTGTGGTTCTAGTCACATGTAACCAGGAAATCATGTACTTCCTGATCACCTACTATTTTATCTACATAAATATGGGCATACAAACCGAAAAATGTTTGTGTGAAGAATTGCTGGCAGTGTGGCTGCATGTCTGAACCAGCCTGTGAAAGGCCATAGGTGTCCATAGTTAAGAGACATGGAGCCGGGTCTCATGATCAGTGAGACCTGGTCTGGTGAGCTGAGCAGGGAGCAGCCCGCTCTCTCCGCAGACGATCCAGGCGAGAGCCCTGGGCGGCCGGAGCCGGCAGGGGCCGATCAGCCCCCGGAAGCTCCAGCATGCCCTGCGCAAGCGCGCAGGGCATGCTGGCAAGACCCCCGGAGCCAGTTTTTTGCCTCTCCTCCGGGGTCTCCTCATGAGTAGCCACGCTGCAGAGCCACTCCGCAGCTACTCACGATTATTAAAACCAGGTTTACAGAGCGCTTACTCCGCAAACCTGATTTTAGGGCAGGGGTACTTAGGTGAGTTACCCGCCTAGGAACCACCGGGCTCGCAGCCGAGCCCGGTGGTTAATAATAATAAAATAATCGGGCTAGCCTCTGCTAGCCCTATTTCGCCCCATCGTGTGAATAGCCTCATGATGTCAAATTGGTAGCATGTATTCAAAATTGTATTTTTCCAAAGGCAAAGCTGATTATTTTCAGCTTAAAGAGTGGATATATTTAAAAATTATAAACTTCTCACATGTGTATGTTTGTGTGTGTGTGCATGTGTGCAAGAGGGAGAGAACATAGCACTTTGATGTGTCTTTTCACAGGGTTCCTTTTAAAGAACAATTTCATGTCCCTGTCATCGGTGTTGGTAAATTGCTATGGATTTAGAGCATTTCTCCCTCAAACACAGCAATGTATAATGTTATAGAGACAATTTATCAATTAAAGCACAGTATCTTCCTTTCATAGAAACTTAACTGAACTCTACAGTCCTCGACAGAAGGCCATTTAGTTCTTTTTGTATGGAATCATTATTTTACTTTCCTCTATAGACTGCTTCTGTGACATACCATATATCGCAAGAGGTGAACTCCTGGCATTATTCATCAAAGATTTCTTTAATTCACTTTCACAATGATGAAGTAGTACAGAAGATGCATCTTGACTTTCGGGATGAAGTAATTCAGAGTTTCATCAAAACCAGGAAATCATTTAACCAGTAAAAAAAAATAATAATCCTGAAATAAGAAGAAAAACCTGAGCTCATTGGACAAAGGAAGCCTTTTAACTCTCTTTCTAAAGATATATAATTTCTTAGTAAGTCTCATTACTTCTTAAAAAAACATTTCAACAATTTTTCCTGGTGTTCTACAAGAGAACTGGCAAAATAGGGGACTTTTGCAAAGAATAATGTTTATTCTTTTATGCCTTTTAAAAAGAACCTTTTAATAAGAGAACAGAAATAATTTGCTACTCAGCCTCAGTAAGTGGTACTGATACATACTGCTATTGCATGCTATACATTATATTTTGGTATCAAACAGCATTTAAACTAATTGCAACTAAAATAAATGCCACAAGAATAAATTGCTTTTCAAGAGGGTTACATAAATAAAAGGAAGGTAATTTGTTGTGGCAACTAGCCATCATAGTTTAAAGTACAACCATTCCATATGAAGCAGTACTGCTAGTTGCTTTGTGCTTGGGAGTCAAAGCAGGGGATAAATTACCCCATGCCCAGTTTATCTTTCAGTACCATTTGGCTACTCACTTTGGGAATGGGTCATACTCTGACCAAGCATGACAATTCTTCTTGTGCACCCTTGGAAATTACTGCACTTTTAATTAATATGTCATTGAATGATTTTCACATAACAGTATGCAAAAAGAAAAGAAAAACATAGTGTGTAGTTCCATTCGATTCCCGCTAGCCCAAACGCCTGATCCATGTTAAGCATGTGGCAGCAACTGTGCCTTATAGAAGCCATACATTTAAGAAGACAGCTTCAGTTAGTGAAAAGACATTGTTTTTGAAAACAACATTGAAACATTGTTTCAAAATATTTAATGGCTTGATGGCTCCTATTGCTAACAGTCATTCAGTCTTCCACATCAGAAACAGCAGGAGTTTCCCAGTGCTGGGGTATGAGCCTCTTGGCAACCAATAAACCTCTCCTTAGGCTTTCTGCCCCTCTGATAAATCAAAGTACTAGCAATCAGTCATAGTTACACCTGGTTACAGGTTACAAAGCTTAGTGAGGACGAGAGAATAAGCTGGATCCTGGCCACAAACGCTGACCAGAGAGTATTAAGTGCTGAGCACTTCCGTCAAAGGTGCAAGGTTTGCTTTTGCAGGTCTGCCATTCCAGCACTCATGGTTCTGCCTGCATCCAGAGACTTGAAACCAAAAAGGAGTCCAGTAAACTCTTAGGCAGACACAGGCAAAAAATTCTGCTAAGTCTAAGGTCAAGTATAGACTTAGGCATCTGAAACCAGTATTTCCACCACTGACATGCAGTTAAGGTAACATCAACTTCTGTATTCCACTTAATCCTCTCATCTTCAGCAAAGATTATCTGATACCTTTATATAAAAAATATGAGCATTGTGGAGTTCTAAATGAAAGTGCAAATTCATGCATATTGATTATTAATAGAGTGTATGTATAGAGCACCTCATTCTTTTAACATGGTTTACATTTTTTTAAAATGAATTTGAGACACTATTGTTGAAATACAGACAGCAATCTACAAAACACTACGGAAGAATACCTAAACTGTAAATGTACCATCCTGGGCATACTTAGACCACCTCCCCCCACTAACCCAGTGCAGAGGGAGAGACATGCTTGCTGTTGCTTCCATGATTGTATCTATATCACTCCAAGCCACTTTGTATTGGTGCTATTAGTACAATTTATTTACCCTTGGGGGGGGGGTTGCATTTTATATCCCACTCTTCCTCCAAAGAGCCCAGAGCGGTGTACTACATACTTAAATTTCTCCTCACAACAACCCTGTGAAGCAGGTTAGGCTGAGAGAGAAGTGACTGGCCCAGAGTCACCCAGCCAAGTATCATGGCTGAATGGGGATTTGAACTCGGGTCTCCCCGGTCCTAGTCCAGCACTCTAACCACTACACCACGCTGGCTCTCAAATTTTTGACAAAGGTTCACAAGGTGGCTTACATAGAAAAATAAATAATCTATAAGAGATTCCTTGTCCCCAAAGGGCTCACAATCTAAAAAGAACCACAGGGTAGACACCAGCAACAGCCACTGGAGGGATGCTGTGCTGGGGCTGAATAGGAGCAGTTGCTCTCCCCATGCTAAATAGAAGAGAGCCACCACTTTAAAAGTTGCCTGCTTTGCTCAGTTAGAGCAGGGGAACGTTAAAAACTCCTGCTTACATATTTTGGCTTTATAGCATTGTCATCATATGGGAGCAATGCCTACCTCTTTGAGAAGTGAATTGCGTGCATGTCATCAACATTTTGTGAAGCAAAATCATGAAGGCGGAAGTTTTTAAGCATTCCTGGAGCTTCTTGGAAGCATCCATGGATGTGGCAGCAACCGCATCACTCCAGGTGTGTGTAAATAAAGTCAGTCCCACTGAAGTCAGTGGTGCGTCTGAAGTCAAAAACATGCTTAGGACTGGACTGTAAGATAACAAGTACTGCTGCTATATAGGCATGAGTGGGAAGAGAAGAAAACTAAGTTTGGCATGGCATAACTAAGGAGGGTGTTGAAGGTCAAGCTGAAAGACTGGGCGATACAAACAAGTATGGAGACAGAAGTTACTGTGTTGAAGCTCTAGGCAGAGTTAAAAGCTCCTTAATGTGCTCAAATTGGGATGGAGTGAGAGAAGCTACAGGGGACAAATCATCTCCATCCAGGAATAAAATAGGAGTTGATGCTTGAAATTGCAGGTCATGCAGCCAGGATGTTTTAAGATGAATGAATTAACTGCAGGTTGGTTTCTGTAGTTTCAAAGAGTGACAATTACAGCTCGATCTAAGAAAGAAATAAAAATGAGCCAGGTAACTGCAGAAGTATTAGTTAACTACAAAGGCATATAACAGCTTAGAACAAATATTAAAATGAGGAAAAGGCATGGGAGTAAACTGCAAATGTCAGGTAATGCAAGATAAAAACAGGAGATTGTGCCAGAACAATGTGGCATACTTAAACTTGGCAAGATAAATATGATCAATTTTGTCTGATTTTTTTTTTAAATCTTATCAGTGAAATTAGAGACTCAGCCCATTGAAACAAGTAAAGAGGGTCTTAGGGATAGTTTTCCATGTGAAGAGCAGCAGTGGGGGGCAGGATTTCTGCATGATAGCATTTTATAGCAGAGCTTTCTCCAAACTTGTCCACATAAACCATGCCAATCCATCCACATACTCAACTGATAAGTGCTGGAGCCCTTCTGTGGGGTGCTAACACACACCAGCCATCATGATGCACAATCCAGTGCTGGCAGTGCCCATCAGTTGGTTGAAAACCATTGAAGTAGAGCGGTGCAGGTGCATAGCTTTAAGTGGTTGTCCAGCTGCCTGCTTGCACAGCATCACCAGAGCTGTCTGTATCCAATCTTGAACTGATAATGAGTCCTAGCACACACCTCAAAAGTCCATTGCAATGTGCAGCAGTTCTATTGGCAATGCTCAGGAGTTCCTTTACAGGGGTGTCAGTGTGAAAAGGGTCTCTTGAAGGTAGGAAGATCTGCTATGTGGCATGGCTTCCTTGTATAAGCTGAACATACTAGCTGGATTAGTTTTACTCCCTGCTCTTGACTTGCTGTATTCTTTTTCTTTATTGGTTTTTATCAAGGAATTTGCCCCATTTATGACCTTCATGCCTTTTAAGTGTATCAAGTTTGATGGGGGATTATTCTAGATAAAAATGATTTGACATCAGAGCCCAGTAAAGATCTTGGGTTGCATCCAATCTCCCATGAGCATAATAAAGTTCATGCAAGGATGTATCTCACCCTTTCCTTGGAACTCCACTTGTAGAAAGTGCCTGTTCTCAAAGGTTCTCCTTCCCAGTGCAGCCCTCTGCACACTCCCATGCTGTTCTTGAGGGGGTCCTCTGACCTTCAGGAGAGGCCTTGGGGTGAACTTAAGGAGCTGCAATGGGGAAAAAGGGAGAGGGAAGATCTCTTGTATGAGCATCATTGTGCTCCACACAATTTTGGATGCAACTCATTGCTTGGAAGCAAATCCCAATGAACTTGGCTTCTTTTCAAGTGATTAATTTCAAACATCAGAGTGAGAAGACAATGGAATGGAATGATTTTATTCCATACAGTTATAACAGGACATAGAATTTAGTGTGTAAATGGAACTGAAGGAAAAGATAATAAAACCATCCTGAACTGGAATATGGCCAGGATAACCAAAGTTTGTGACTTAATAATGCTTTTCACGGGATAATTAATAGGTTATCTTATTTGAAAGTGTTCATCATAATATTCCTTGGAATAATCTTTGGGTTCTGGTTCCCTTTAACACAAATATGGGAGGCATGAATGAATGTCTATCAATCTTCCTGCAAACATTTGGAGCTCCTTTAAAGATTTTCACTGTTCTGGTGCTCACTGAAGTAATTTACTTTAATAACTATAGGATTAGAGAAGTTCTGCTTGTACAAGGCTCAGGTTTCAATACAGGGTGTGTGCTATTAGCTATTCACCCCCATTAAAAAGATGTGCCTAATTACAGCATGCAAGTTGAATGTTTGAGTAAACGTGGTCCCATAGCCTGCTGTTTGTGATGTACACATGGTCATCTTGCAGAGATGTGTTTTGCATATTTATGCAGTTTGAAATGCTGAACTTTGAAATGTGTAGTTTTTGTTCCACTGCCAAGTTAATTCTTGTCTATGCGGCAGATTGATTTAGTAAGCTGTTTACATCATTGGGCTGAATGATCTTTTTAAAAGTCAATTTTGTTCTCATTTGGGTTGTACTGGTTTTTGGACCAACTCCCAAGGGCTGTGAGAAGCCATTAATGGAAACGAATTAAGAGAGAGAGAGAGACTGTTCTTCCCACTTGCTGAAGAAACAAAACTGAGGGGAGCCAGGGAACCAAACTAACATGAATGTAATTCCCAATTTCAATCTTCTTTGTATTATGGGTCATTACCTGTTAATTGACTAAATGGCAGTTCTCTATGAATGAAAAGTTTGGTTTAGCTTTTATAATGAAGACAGATGATATAATTAGTATCATTTCTGTTTTGGAAATAATGAAAGCGGTGCATCTGTGTGACACAGCTTCCAGCTTGTGTAATATGAAGAAATAACTCTTTTGAAAAAATAAATAAATAACTAGCCAATTCCATATTGTATATGTTGAATACATTGAAATAGCCTGAAAGCAGTAACGACAGATTTGTAGTTTGTTCATGTTTTCCTTTATCTAGAAGCATAGTTTTCATGATTTATACCTTCAGGGAACACTCCACACTGCCTGCAGGAAATCCTTGAGCAGCTGCTGTAGAGTCCTGTGTTTTGCAGAAGATTCTGGGCCATGCCCTAGGTTTCAAGGTCACCTCTTATGAACTGAGTGTATGTCCACTCCTCCACTTATTTGTTTGTTTGTTTGTTTAATTTATATACCGCCTAATATAGAAATCTCTAGGCGGTGTACGGAATTAAAACATAATATAAAATATAAAACGTTTAAAATTCATAAAATGATTTTTTTTAAAAAGATAAAAACACATTAAAATTTAAAATGTTTGAACATGTTCCCCCATGTTCAATTCCTGGCATCTCCAGGTGGAACTGGTAGAGACTCCTACCCGAAACCGTGTAGAGTTATTGCCAGTAGTGTAGACAGTAATGAGCTAGATGGACCAATAGTCTGACTTGGTATAAGACAGCCTCCTTATGTAGTGGTATTGATGAGTCTCCGATTAAGCTCCTGAAGAATCCCAGGATTACACAAGAGTTAGAGGTGTGCATGAATCAAAATCTGGGGTTCAATTTGAGGTAGAGTTGAATCGCAGATACCCCGAATTGATTCATCAAAAGCAGCCAGATTGGCCAGCTGCCTCGATGAATCAGCCCCAAATCACACAAATCGGTTTGGGTGATTCGCATGCCATATTGAGGCCCATTTTGATGGGGAAATGGGCCTCAAAATGGCACTTTTTTGTGGGGAAAGCTGGTCTACCAATTGGGATTGGCAGGCAGACCAGCCTTCCAATCTGGACTTGGCGTATCAGCCCGCCTTAGAGGACAGGTCTACCCAGGTGATCCCAGCTGACGTGCAAATTGGGGGTGAGTCTCCTTGATCCCAAATTGGGCCCTCTATTTTGTAGTCAGTTTGATTTGGGGTTGAATATGCAAATCACCTCTGATTCAGCCCAAATCGATTCAAATCAAATTGCATACCACTACTCAGAGTGTACTTTCAAAGCCGCTGCTCTAGAATTTAGATTTATAGTGCATTGCAGTGTGATGAAAGTACACACAATACAAAATTAAAATCTAAGGGTTACCTTAGAGAGTGCCTTCTTCTGCATGATCTCCATCACATGTTGAAGTCATCTGGTGAGGTCTGTCTCCAGTTACCACCGGCACATCAGTGGTGACTCGGAAGCAGGCTTTCTCTGTAGCTGCTTCTGGCCTGTGGAATGCGCTCCCAGCAGATATCCAGAGTTTGGGCTCATTATTGACCTTCAAGAGAGCCCTAACTTCTTTGGCTTGACCTTTCAAGGTTTTTAAATTGTTTTTAAGTATTTTTAATTGGTTTTAAATCACTCTGAACTGTTTTAAATTTGAATTTATATTATTTTAACTGTTTGTTTTAAAGCGCTTTTGTTCTTGTATTTTACTTCTTGTGCACCGCCCAGAACCTTTGGATGGGGCAGTATAGAAATATAATAAGTTAATGCATTAATGAATGAAGCAATCTAGTCTGATTTAAGCAGGGCTGCAACTGCTGAAGGCATCTCGGTGGCAGTGGTGTTGTTGGTTGTTGTTTTTTGTCAATAACAGAATTATGTGCTTTCATTAATAGTCCAGTTTTGGTCATGGTTATTATAATATCATGTTTTACTTTGTACTGGAAGACATTTTGAGGAAAAAAGCCATTTTAATTGACTGCTGCTTTAACAATTCCACACATTTGCCACACATTATGGGCTTGATGATGTGAGATGTTCCAATTTAAAACAAACAAACAAACAAAAACCTTGAGAAACTGGCTGTGGCAATGGAACCAAACCAACTCCCCCCCCCCCGAATTGCTGTGATGGCTTTTGAATTTTATTTTAAAAAAATATTAGCAAATATAATAAAAGCTAATGGAGCTCTTCTTACAAGGAAATAAGGATAATCAGGGAAATAAATTATATATTATAGACTAATGAGCACTACTAAAAGTGTTTATCCTTATGTATTAATATCATTTTTGCATATTTTTCCAAATGTGTATATTGCTGTAGAAAATTCATGAATATCTCATGACACCAAAGTCATATCTAAGTTTGTCAAATCCAGGGGGAAATTAGTTTGCTGTTTACCTATGCCACAGCCTTCAGCTCCTAGCAGCTTAGGAAGAGATGAATGTTGAAGTTGGTGAGTTTATCAAATGCCAGCATTAGATATAGAATCTTAATGGCTACCCTCTTGTGGAGTGACACACCACTTAAACCTAGTGGGGGTTTAGATGTACATAATCAGGGCTGGAGGAGTTGTTGTTTCTCTGTGGTGTCATATGCAATCAGTCTTAGCAGATTGTCAGGCATTATCTGTGCTTCTGGTCGCTCATTTTGGCCGTGGGATTTTACAAGCATAGGGCACCCAATAAGGTGGATTTATGTGAACAGTTAACATAGTGTGAATAAGTTATTAACATCTTGACACAGGTGAGCTATCCTCCTGTAGACAGCTGTTGCTCACATCTAATGTACTGCTGAACATATGATGAATGCTTAAAACTAGATTATCACATGATTATTTCACTTACGGTATGAAACACACATGACAGGTATTTTTGTAGGCTTATACCTCAGTTGTGTCCTACCTTTGCAGATGTGCCAGAACATCTGAATTGGCATAGGAATAAACTCTGTCTCTGAAGCTGCCTTTGCTTGGCATTTGTGTGTGTGATCCCACACAGGTGAGATGTGTGGGTGAATATATGAACTGTGTAGTGTAGGGCCAATCCAAGGCCATAGAAAAACTTCTCCACAAATGTGGAGCTGCCACATTTCCAAATGAGGTGGGGGGGGGTTTAAACAAACGTTTAGTAACACCCTCATAGCCAACAAAAGCTTCTATAATCCTGTTACCAAGACTAAGTGCTTATATGTTTATTTTAGTGTATGATCATGGCTTTTGGCCACAACAATAAATGTATGCAGATTACATAAATGTTTATGCAGACTGAGGACCAAATACATAATTGTAGCCCAACAGCCTTGTTTCTGCTGGAAAAGCTGCTTTATAATTCCTATCCAACTCCAGCACAGCATCCCTCCAGTGACTTTTGCTTTATTTTTCTATGTAAACTGCTTTGAGGACTGTTGAAAAATGGTATCTGAAAATGAACACTGTGCATGTTGGATCCAACACTGGAATTTCCAGATCCCACCACCAAGAGGCATCAAAGTATGGGGCAAGTACTCCAAGTAGCGCACTGCTGGTGGAGGCCCTTTAACTGCCCCAACACTGGTGAGGGGGCAACTGGGCAGCTCAGCAATTCTCAGGAGTGTTAGGGGTGGGCAGGGGGTGATGCAGGGCAGCCTGAGAAGCCCACGGGATTCCTGGGAGGATGCACAGGCCTCTGGGGATTGTAATCCCACTCAGATCTTCTGAGCAGAACTACCATCCCCAGAGGCCTGTGCATCCTCCCAGCAGCCATGTGGAACTCCCAGGCTGCCCTGTGCCACTCCCTGCCCGCACCCCCCCCCATGCTCCTGAGAATCACTGTGCTACCCATGTGCCCCCGCACTAGTTCTGGGCGGCCAGTTAAAGGGTCCCCACCAGCAGTTTGCTATACAGGGCACCTGCCCCATGTTCTGATGCCTCCTGGGGGGCGGGGGGCAAGAATTCCAGTACCAGATCTAACATGTACAGCCCCAATAAATATGCATAGTAGTCGTTAAGAAGGCAATTGAGTGAGAAGTGGCACGTGGTGAAAGGACTGAATGGTCCTTCCATTGTTTGCTTCTCCACTTCTGATTGCGCTCTCCTGAGGTAGCTTTTCCAACAGATAAAGAAAAAAATTGACCTTTTTTCCCATGCCTTTGATTGGTTTTTGTTGTTGTTGCAGAAGGCTTAAAGATGTCAATAATATGCAATCCTTCCTGGTGATCATTGTCACTTTTTGAATGAGGTTGGGGGGAAATCTGCCTTAGTTTTAGCCACTCACCGCCAATGGCCAGCTTGTCACAGCCCCTTTTCTCAGTAGTGACTTTGAGTCAGATGCTAAGGAGGCAGGACCAGCACCAACCATGGATCTTGACACCAGATCAAAATCTGAGGAAGCAGTACCAGCACTTGACCCAGCCCTGGATAATGACATCAGACTGGAACCTGAGAGAACATCAAAGAGTCCCCCCAAGAAGGCTCCCTTGGGTCTGAGCCCACTAGGGCAGCAGCCTGGTACCATTCAGTCCTTTCACCCACTACAGAGCCAGCCTCTCCCACGCTATCATGTGCCCTGATATCTGCACATCAGTGCTGGCAACCAGCTCAACAGGAGTAGATAGCGCAGAGGAATGCCAGACTCAGGATGGCTTCCCCTTTAAGGCTTCCACTCTCTGGACAGGAAGATGGAGCCCAGGAGGGGTAGTTTGGGCTTAGAGGTATTGCGGGGCTCAGTCTGCCTCTAACATCTACTCACCCTGTGTATATAGGAAATTGCTTCCCTCTAGTGTATGAGTCTCTTTGTATCCCAACTATTGTCTTGAAGAGTTGGTGTGCGCATCCTGCTTCTGTCATTGAGCACCATAGAAATTCGCTGTAGGTGACTGTCTTCCTTATCCTGTGACAGAGAAGCAGTTGCAGTATTCCCAGTTGTGTATATGTGTGTGTGTGTGTCCTGCCCGGCAGGAGAAGCACAATAGCCTGCTTTTCTGTACTGTGGCAGAATTCAGATGTGATGGTAAAAGGGGAGTATTTTTATATATGCACATCTGTAATTTTCTATAGAAAAGAAACATCATGCAAGGATCAAGAGTATAACTTATCTTACTTTATCTGAAAGCTTGTCAGGTCTAGACTGGGGCACCAGAGACAGGGAGGTCTTAAACTTTCCTCAGGCATGAACTTGGAAATCTTTTTCATGCTCTTAAAATCATTTTCCTCCCTCTATCATATGATCAAGAGGGCATTTAAGCTGACAGTTATTGTACATTTTTGAGTCCACTGATTTCTGCTTTCCTCAGTAGGAAATAACACACTATACCATTGCTACTCCAAAACTGTCACCAATGGGTGTATTAAGGGTCCTGAAGTGCACACTAATGAAGCCATTATCTTGTCTGATAATGCGCGGATTAGAGCTGTTCTTGGCAGATGCTGTTCTGTGGGCAGCATAGGATTTCAGTGACATCTTTATCATTTATTCTTTCATTACCATTTAGAAGTATCAAAGGAAATCTGAGACACAAACCTGTGTTACATTTAACACCAAAGATTCACATTACTGAGAAATCCACTGCTGAAAAATACAGCTTTCCATTCTTCTTAATTTGGTCATTTAAAAAATGTGAAGAATTATATGACCATTATCATACCTCAGACTTCAAGCAAAAAAGATTTGGCAACATATGCAAAGCATTTTGAAGTTTAGAGGTGACTCATCCCGCCATTTTTATTGGAAGAATATGTTTTGATCAGCATCATTTCAAGTAATGGCTCCGGACAGAATGTTTGGGCTGAAAACATGATAGAGATATAAGGGCTAATTGGAAGGGGTGTCGCTCCTTCACATGCTACATGTATAGAGCACATGCTTTACATGCTGAAGGTTTCAGGTTCAATCCCTGGCATCACCGAGAAGTTTCTGATCTCTGGCATCTTCCCAGAAGTTTTACTGCAGGTGGAAGTGGCGTAAGTTAGGATGAAAGTATATAAAGTGCATATAAACGTGTTTAGGCATGAATACGCATAAATCTGACTCAATCGGAGCCGTTCAAATATCCTCCACCTCCTGCTTCACATTGGTGCATTCACCTGTGCTCAGGTAGGCAAGGAGTGAGTGTATGCACATGTGTGGTTTCCAGTTATTATTATTTTATATCTTTTGAATTTTGAATTTTTAAAATATTTTTCTCCCGGCGTTCATGCGCAAGTACATCTACACAGGAGCACAGTCCAGTGATCTATATTTCATGTGCTGTCATTAAATACTGCTTCAACTTTGGGCTCTCACTGGGAGGGGAGGGGATGCCCAGGTTCTGTACATGCATACTTCTCAGGGATATCACCACTTCTTCTTCTTATTATTATTATTATTATTATGCTCTTGCAAAAGAGCACCGTTTGGAGTACTGGAATACTGGAGTACTGAAGTCACTGTGAATCCCTCCCTCATATGAGCTCCCCGCTACCCTATGCATAGTGAAGCAGGAGTAAATTATCGCTTGGAAAACCTCCAGATAAAGCTCAGAAAGACCCATCTGAAAACCTGGAGATCTCCTGCCAGTCAAGACAAATTGATCTAGATGGATCAGTGGTCTGGTGCATTATAAGGCAACTTGGTATATCTTCTGAAAAATTTAGTCTCATATCACTGAAATGTCACAGTCCGATTTTATGAAATTCTCTTCCTCTGTCATGTCAGCGTTGACAAAGAAAGGCCGCTGGGTTTTAGTTACGTGAGGCCTTGTTCTGAGGTGTTTTTGTGTTTTGCTTAACTTGCATCATCCTTTGATTTGCTTTTTGAATGTGTAAAGCAGACAAGCTTGGAACAGGTTAAGATGTTGCTGGCTGAAGCGAAGTTAGCTTGTAAACAAGGCCTGGTCACTTTAGGAACCTTGGATATTTTCCCTTGCCACCCTCCTCAGAATTAGCAGTTCTAAGGGATTTTAGTAAGAAATAAGATTGATTTTCTCTAATTAGGTATAGACCCAACCCTAATATGTTCCTTCTTAAATGAGTAATTAGTGTTGCTTTTGCCTATGGCTTAAAAGTATGACTACGTTTTCCTAGTTTCTGTAACTAAGTATAGGCACAATAGACACAATTAAAGCCAGTAAAATTAGTTCTGATAAACTCTCATATTCCTGTTCTAATATTTTCCTTCGCTGTTGTCTGTCTAGATCACTTGAAAGGAAACTCTTTTCTGATGCTCCTGGGTGAGAATCAGTTCATGGAAAGAGCAGAGGGGTGGACTAGAAGACCTCCAAGGTCCCTTTGAATGCTAATATTCTATGATGACATTGTTAGGGGAGGGGCGGGTGGAATCAGAATTTTGGGCTGCAGTCCAGAGATTACCCTGCCTTTAGGCAAGCACAGACAAGCAAAGAGAAGATGAAATGGGGAGAAAACAAAAAGTTCTGTCTTAGTTCTGTTCTTGGCTGTCTGCTTCATTTATGTGCTTCTGAATAGCACACTGGAAAGTTGCTTGTGGGCGGGTGTGCTTCAGCTTCCAGTCCAGCCTGCAATGACATCTGGCTGTTATACTGTGGTCTCACCCCACCAGTTCCCTTTCACGCTGGGCCAAGGCTGTTCATGCTGTCTTTGCCTGTCATGCTAGTTATGATGATGATACCATGCAGTTTTAATTAATTCCAAAGCTGGTTGAGCCTAGAATCAATTAGATGGAAGAGAAAAATAGGAAGGCAAGAATCAGAAGTAGGCAGCAGAGGGAGGAAGGGATAGGGCTTACCCAAGGCTTTCTGCTGCCCCAGACCAATTTAAAGCGTAGCACTTTTAGTGCTACAAAAAGACATGTGTACATCTTATTCATTCATTCATTCATTCATTCATTCATTCATTCATTGGATTTTTATACCACCCTTCCAAAATGGCTCAAGACGGTTTACTCTTAGGCAAGAGCCTCTGGAATTCTTTCACCCATGTGATTGCTTAGCTTGCCACTATGCTTGGGCTGGCCCTGCAAAAGGAAGAACAGCAACATGTAAATCTCAAAGCCTTGTAGTACTTCGGGGTTTCAGGAATTACAGGAGGCAGTGGCTTTGTATTCTCACTGGTCTTCCTGTGATATGAAAATTTCTGCTAGGTAGCTGAAATTGCATCTAGACTTGGATGATAAAAGCTGAATATCCTTGTTGCAATTCTTTTCAGCTCAGCTTGGCTTTCACTTTAATTTAAATCTGCTACCTGATTATACTGATTGGGTTTTTTAAAAGTTGATTTTCACTGTGACTTTAACATTTCTGTTAAAATGGCCCTCATAAGGACATAAGAACAGCCCTGCTGGATCAGGCCCAAAGCTCATCTAGTCCAGCATCCTGTTTCACACAGTGGCCCACCAGATGCCTCTGGGGAACCCACAGGCAAGAGGTGAGGGCATGCCCTCTCTCCTGCTGTTGCTCCCTTGCAACTGGTATTGAGAAGCATCATGCCTCTGAGGCTGGAGGCGGTCCACAGCCACCAGACTAGTAGCCATTGATAGACCTATCCACCATGAATTTATCTAAGCCCCTTTTAAAGCCGTCCAAGGTGGTGGCCATCACCACATCCCATGGCAAAGAATTCCATAGATTAATTATGTGCTGTGTGAGAAAGTACTTCCTCTTGTTGGTCCTAAATTTCCCAACCTTCGGTTTCATGGGATGACCCCTGGTTCTAGTGTTGTGAGAGAGAGAGAAAAATTTCTCTCTGTCCACTCTCTCCACTCCATGCATAATTTTATACACCTTAATCATTTCTCCCCGTCGTCACCTCTTTTCCAAAGTAAAGAGCCCCAGATGCTGTAGCTTAATAAGGGAGGTGCTCCAGGCCCATGATAATCTTGGTTGCCCTCTTCTGCACCTTTTCCAGTTCTACAATATCCTTTTTAAGATACTTATCCTCAACAGACACGATCAGAATGCAGAATTAAATAAGTCATCTAGGCAACCAACACAGACTAGTGCTTTTTAAGCCTGATTTCTCAACTGCTTATCTAAAGTCACTTCTTACAAGAGGTGATCTCAATTGTGAGTCTTTTCAAGTTCTCTGCTACCTTTGATACTCCTGATCATCCTCTCCTTCCATTGCTTCTCAGGCCCAGTGTCCTTCACAATCTCACTCCTCCTTCTCTCTTGTTGGCCATCTAATTCCTCCTTCTTTCTCTTTATCCCTTCAGGTTTCTTCTCAAAAGCTCAAGTTTCCTACAAAGATTTTGGTTAAATTTCTTTGTCCATCCCCAACTGAAATTTATCTCTCTGTATTTTAATTTCTCACATTCATGATGTTAGTGTCTACTTTTCTTCATTCACACCTCTCTTTTATCTGCCTCCCCACTGTTGAAATGTAACTTGTAAGCTCTTTAAAGGCAATGACTTGTCCTTTGTGCTTATGTTATTCTGTAAAGTGCTGTGTAAATTGTTGGCACTATATAAACAATTAGTAATAATAATAGTTTGTTCTCTGGGATGGATAGCAGAGTACAAAATACATACATATTTTACGCCAGTTTGGAAAGGTGCAAATAGTAACGTTTTCCTTGAACACAGATAGAAAAGCATCCGTCCTCTTCAGTTTTTGTTTTTGTTTTTTGATCAGAACCAGCAATCATACTCTCCATTCATAACTGATATGGTTACTTTATCTCAGCCTGTTCATATGTTACTATTAGAGGTAGGGAGGGAGAAATGAGATAGTAAAGATGATTTGACTGTGCTCTTTTATGTTTGTGCTCATCTATTTCTAAATATAACTTGCCTTCTGCTGTCATAGATACATTCCTAATTGCCACTGGACATTTCCCCCTCCTCTAATCTGAAGCTGCTTGAAGTGTGTAAAGGCAGAACTCCCACAGCCCTCTTTTCTGTGATTTATAGCTGGCCACTGTTTCGAGGCAGGCTTCATATCCTGAGTTTCAAAGGAAAAAGATAAAGAAAATGTTCCCCTGTCAAACTTGGTATCTGGGACCAGTGGCCGTTCAATAGCAATAGCAATAGCAATAGCACTTACATTTATATACCGCTCTATAGCCGAAGCTCTCTAAGCGGTTTACAATGATTTAGCATATTGCCCCCAACATTCTGGGTACTCATTTTACCAACCTCGGAAGGATGGAAGGCTGAGTCAACCTTGAGCCCCTGGTCAGGATCGAACTTGTAACCTTCTGGTTACAGGGCGACAGTTTTACCACTGCACCACCAGGGGCTCTTTAGGTTCAAGGCATTTGGCCATTTATTTATGTATTTATTTATTGTTTAACATATTTTTATACTGCCCGAAACTTACATCTCTGGGCGGTTTGCAACAAAAAATGACAGAAGAGAAGTTAAAACCGTGGTTAAAATAAATGACAGCAAAAAGTTAAAACATTACAACAGTTTAAAATTTTAAAACAATGTCAAAACTATTAAAATGGTATTTCATTAGAAGCCTGGGTGAACGGATGTGTCTTTAAAGATTTTTTTAAAAAAATTGTCAGAGGCAAGTCATGAAGTCATTTGAGGCAAGTCATGAAGGGCTGCCCTGCCGCCCCACCTTGCCAGCCCCACCCCCTGGCCCAGAGCCCACTGCCCCGCCTCCACACCATTACCGCACTGCCCTTCCTGCCTTCTCTTTTCCTGGATGTGCTCTCCCCTGCCACTGTAGCACCTTTTCCCCTCCTGTCTTTCCCCCTCCCCCAGGGTAAAAACTCTACTTATTGGTTATTCAGCAGTGTGTGTTTGCAGAGTGCTTTCTTTTGACACGGGCTACATAGGAACATAGGAAACTGCCATATACTGAGTCAGACCATTGGTCTATCTAGCTCAGTATTGTCTTCGCAGACTGGCAGCAGCTTCTCCAAGGCTGCAGGCAGGAATCTCTCTCAGCCTTATCTTGGAGATTCTGCCAGGGAGGGAACTTGGAACCTAGATGCTCTTCCCAGAGCGGCTTCATCCCCTGAGGGGAATATCTTGCAGTGCTCACAAATCAAGTCTTCTCCTTGATCATCACACATCTTCTCCTTGAGCTGGCCCATACGCCACCACTGCCGCCTCCTCAGCGTCACATTTTCCTGTGTTTTTCCAGGAATTTGTGGTGCTGAAGAGATGGTGGCGGCGGTGATGGACAGGCCTGCAAGCAAGCAAGTGAGCCAACAGGCAGTTGCTGCTGCAGCTAATTCAGTATCATTTGAACACACACACCCCACTTCCTGAATAAATGATCCCAACCAATAGGGCACTGTGTGGTTGGTCTGATGATGTGATGACACCATGTAACCATGGTGTCTGGCAACTTGACTGTTTTTAAGTCAGTTGAGCATATGGGCAATGCTTCCTCACTCTAAATAGTCAAATACTTATTTTTTACATTTATATCTCACACTTCCTCCAAGGAGCCCAGAGCAGTGTATATGGCTATATTTATCCCCACAACAACCCTATGAAATAGGTTAGGCTGAGAGAGAAGTTACTCACTAGAGTTACCCAGTGAGTTTCATGGCTAAGCGGAGATTTGAACTCGTGTCTCCCCAGTCCATAGTCCAACACTCTAACCACTACACCATGCTGGCACTATTAAATATGTAAATAAATTTAAATCTTATTTTACCTAGGACACCTGGAATTCTAGTAGATTTTTTAAAAACTGGTTTTAAGTGAAGCCTTCTTTTTGAGAGAAACCTTCATTTTAAGTGAAGCTTTTTTTTTTCTTTTTTTTGGTTGATTTTATCATTTGTTTACCAGTACATTTTCAAAAGGCATTACTAGCCAACACTAAATTTTGGATAACATTCATGGGGTCCCAAGTTGAAAAATAAGTGAAGTCAAGTCATACCCTGTCTGAATTCCATATGCTTCCCTTTAGAATATTCTGTTACAAATTCCTTTACATAAAAGAGAAGTTTCAATGCAGATCTTCCACTATCCTTCAAGGTTTCTCTAATTTAGGCATAAGGTTAGATATGTCACAGTGTTCAGAAGCCAGTAAAAATGTGCTGCAGAAGAAGTGGTAGTGAGACAGTGTGTAACATGTGGGTCAATCTAAGGCTCTTGTTAGTGTTTCTGCATTGGTGTCTCTGTCAAAAAATAAGTGTGTGTTCATATATTTTATGTCCTTGCAGGTTTCTGGTATCTTATTTTAGAATGTGGTATTAATGTTTGTCAGAATCTCTGTCAAGGGCTGACAATGTAGACCAGGGTTGCTTATATCTACAATTTATGAATAAATATATACTTCTGATGACAATCCCCGAAAGACTCCCATTATTTTGGGATGGTTCTTCCTCCAGGTACACTTACGTTGAGTGGGGCTGGAGGAATATGCCTTTTTTGGTAGAAAAATGGTAATGCCATACTACAGCATGATCTGAAAGTCATATTTTCTCACTGACTTGTTTTATGTTGCTGATCAGGGTAAATGGAAATGTTGTTTATGTGGAAATTATCATCACTATTATATTGCGTGTTTTCTCTTGCCCTTCCTCCAAGAAGCTCAGGGCATGTTGTTTAGAATATGTATATACTGTTCTGTTTTACAACAGCAACAAAGCTCTCAAAACGGCTTATACACCAAAAGGAATAAGATCACTTCCTGTCCTGAAGGGGTTCATAGTCTAAAAACAAAAGACACAAGCGAGATACCAGCAGCCACCACTGGAGGGATGCTGTGCTGGTTTGAAGAGAGACAGTTGCTCACCTCCGACTTAAATGTAAGAGAAGCATCACTTGAGAAGGGGTTATCTGGTTATCATTCCACACCCCCTCAACAACTTCATTTATGCTCTCAACACTGTGCTCTGGAAGGTGCCACTGCCTGATTCCAGCAGATTCTTCCCTTCCTCTATAACCTCTCACATCACATGCCATCTTATTCCTAAGGAATAATACTCAGATTCTTATCTCAGAGTAATACTCAGATTCTTATCTGCAACTCAGATAACAACTACTTAATACTCAGATTCTTATCTGTAAAGAAATGTAATGCTAAAATGCAGAAGTAGTTGACTACCATAATTTGAAGAGAGGATATTCCAGGGTTAAGTTAACCTTGCTATATTTATAATGATGAACTTGCCATATTTTCTATCATCCAGACTAGTATTTATGGTTAAATAAATGCCCTGATCCAGAGATCCTCAACCACTGGATATTTACCTTCTTAACAGATGGTTGGAACTTTCAGTTTTAATGCTGCTGATCACCTGTTTGTGAGGAGATGGGTTTGACCTTCCTTCCTTCCCTCCCTCCCTCCAGATAATAAGCACTGTATTAAACATAATTAGGTAGTGTGTGAATGATCCAACAACAGGAACTTTGCTTAGAGCCCTACGTGCTTGATAATGAAAATCCATCAACATATGTAGCTTGCATTCATTTGCACAATTCTCAGCCTATAAGGTTATCCACACGAAGATCAACACTGCTGGAACAGGATAAGAACATGTTTAACTAACAGAAAAATAATCATGGTTTCTATTGCCTCACATTTCATCTTAGCAGTATGCAGCAGCCCTCTGGGCACTTGAGACAAATTTGATTTTTAGAATACTTTGGGAATTACTTCTGGCTGATCAAGCACTAGCCTTAAGAAGTCACCATAATTTGCTTTGCTTTCTCAGCATGGTCTGGCTTTATCCTCAGTTGAAAGGCATCCCTAGGGCTAGGGCTAGTGACAGATGAAATATATCTGAAAACCTAGGTTGGGATTTACCATTCCCAACTTATTCCAGTCAACCAGATAATATGCAAATTTTGAAAGCCTACCCAATTAATTAAAACTTGGAGCAATAGTTTGAATGTGTGGTAGGGTTTGTCTGGACACTCGGCTTCAAAGCATAATTTGTCCCAATACACAGAGACCAAAATGCTTATTTCATTATTACCAAGAGCTTGTTATGAAGGACTTAGAACTTCCATAGCTTCTTGCCTTCCCCAATCACTTGCTAGAGGTTCCCCTGATGAATTTCTGCCTGGTGCATCTCCACAATGCATAGTGCTTCCCCAAAATTCCACCTATAGAAGTTGACAAGTTTGCCAATTTAAAAGAAAAGAAACTGGTCTGATGAGCATGCTCCATGGTCCAAAAGAGACACAGTGAGTTAAGATGGCAGCAAATAACACAGCATGTTAAGGTGGAAAATAACAGCAGAACACCAGGGTGGTCAGGGAGAGGGGATTGGCCTGCTTGAATCTTTAATAGTTTATAGTATCCTGGAGACAGGAATTAGGATTGGGGGTTGAATGCAAAATCTTGTTGCAGATTCCTTTTTGCATATATTGTTTTTTAAAAGTGATATAAAACATTCTAACTTCTAAAGGCCAAGATAGTTTTTACCACATAATCTGGGCACTTTGCTGTTCTCTTCCATTCCTGAATTAGTTACTGACATCATGACCATTACAGCGCAGATGCAGATGCTGCGTTCCAGATTAAAGCAGCATGGGCATTCATGCCCAGGCAGGTGAATTTTCTCTAATCTACCCTTCCCTCTGAATCACTCTGTGCTGCCTAAAAATATGTCCCTGTGGGTTACACAGCCCCCAGGGACATATTTTCAGGTGGAACAGGTGTCTGCAAAGGAAAGGGGAGATAAATAAAAATCCTCCCCCTGCACGAGTACCCATATGTCTTCAGTCTGGATTTTAGCTTCTGCGTGCACACATTCTTTGTTAGGCATGCACTGAATTAGTCAGGATGTCAGCCAATGCCTTTATCTCAATTTCACAACATGTTCCTTCAGAACAGTTTCTTAAACTTACAAAAGTGGCTGTGAAATATAAACTATTATGGGTAGATATAGACTTCAACTACTTGCAGGACAATTAAAGGTCACTAAATAACAAGCAGCTTTATTTCTTATTGATTTCTCCATGAGCACAAGAGGAAAATATAGACAGAAACCTCCATTTAATTGTAGAGCTTGTGCAACCAAAACCCATCCCTTGGAGGAATAATTGCAATCCAGTAAGATCCCTCTCACTAACCTGAGCCCTCTTCTAAAACACACAAGACAGCTTCACCTGCAAAAAATACAGAAGGACATTCTGTGTTTATAAAGATTAACCTTATGAGAAAGAGACGGTAATTTAACCAAAAGAGCCTTTTAAAACTGGTAATTGTGTTGATGTCCAATGTCCCGAATATTCAAAAGGCTTGGGGGAAATTGAAACCAGCAGTGTCCCTTATTAGAGGCACAAAAGTAGGCAAGGCGCACTGGGCAGAAGAATAAAGAGTGCAAAATGGAATGCAGCCATATTAATTCCTGTAATGAGTCCCATATTGCACTGGATTAAATGGCTGAAGGTGGAATGGTCCTGCTGTTCTCTTCTGTCAGTCTCTTCATAGACTGTATATTAAGAGGAAAGTAACAGTTATGTATTTAATATTCCGTGAAATGGCTCATTCATGTGCTGTTCCAAGATAGAAAACAGCCATTTCTTGTGTTTCCCCCCATCTCCTGCTGCCGTCTAGCCAGAATCCTGAGGCATGTGTAGAGGGCTTGGGAGAGAGGTGGGGCTTTTTCTCTGGGGTATGGAGGGAGGCAAGAAGTAGCAAGAGTCTCCTCTACTACTCAGCAAGGACTTCTGATGGGTTTCTTTTATCTTCTCAAAAATGACAGTGGAAACAAGACCTCCAGGTAAGGGGGAGAATGAGAATACGTTAATGGGAAATGAACACTGGAAATACATCATACATTACATACCCAACTCTTGTGTGGTGCCACAGTAAGACTTAAGGCACTCATTCCTAGAGAATGGCTTTGTGGATGTCTACCCAATGCCCATCTGCCTAATACTTAGGATCTCACTATGCGTTATGGTTCTGGTGTAGCCCCAACATCTTATAGCTATCTTCCCCCACTATTTGTAACTGATTAAAGAAAAGCAAACCACATGCTTCTCTCTCAGCTCCAGATGTCCATTCCTAAATGTAGATGCATGTCTCCAAAGGGTCAGTATGCCCTGCTTGGGCAGCTGCCCAAAGACTCCTGTCCCCTGGAGTAGGCATGTGCCCGAAACATTTCGGAGGCCATTGTGAAGGCCTCCGAAACGTTTCGGTGCTAGGGGTGGTTTCGGCGCTGGTGGGGGTAGCGCTTTAAGGGCGGGGGAGGGTGTACTCACCCCTCCCGGCGCATGTCCCCCGCCGGCACGTTGTTCTTTTTAAGCCCCTCGGGGCGGCAGCGTTCCTCCCTGCCGCCCCATTTTCCCCATCTGCCGGAAGTGGCCGGAAGTCACGGGTGCCCGTGCGCCTGTTGCGTGCGCGCACCCTTCTGCCGTGTGCGCGCGCACGACAGGCGCACTCGCCACTTCCGGCCACTTCCGGCCAACAGGGAAAACGGGGCAGCAGGGAGGAATGGCGCCGCCCCGAGGGGCTTAAAAAGAACAACGCACTGGTGGGGGAAATGCGGCGGGAGGGGTGAGTACACCCTCCCCCGCCCTTAAAGCACTACCCCCGCCAGTGCCGAAGATTTCCGTGCACATCCCTACCCTGGAGTTCTGTTCAAAGATCCAAAGCCGAGGGGAATCGAGTGCTGTCCTACTTGAGGGGTCTTCAGTTGGCAGATGCCTGGATGCCACAATCTCCTTTCCTCCCAGGGCTAAATTTCACTAGGCCTAGGTATTGAAGGGCAGTTGAGGAAAAGGAATACAGAGGAGGGAGGAGGCAGCACTATCACAGTTGTAGCCAGCCTAGACTAAGGCTACAATTGTATTTCCACTGACTTGGGAGTAAGCTCCAATGAGCAGAGGCCTGTCTTCTGAGTAAACAATCATAGGATCGGGGCCTAAGCTTATAAGTAGTATGAATGGGTTTTAGGGCTGCCATCTCTGTTCCCTGCCCTTACTAATATGCTGTTAACCGTAGTCTGCTAGACCAGGTGAAGAGTTTCCTAGCATTAAGATAAGAGAGAGGCTGCTAAATTTCTGTTTCTAGTGGTGCTAGCTACACTGTTAAGATAGAAGAGCATAGCTGGGGGTGGGGGTGGGTTTAAGGTGTTGACCCCTGTGTATGTTTGTTTAACCTTATATTTTATATATAATGAGAATACATAAATGGGGAATGAACACAGACAATACCTTATACATTATATATCCAACACTTGTGAAATTGCACAGGTACCCACTTATTTAGAAATAATAAAACACATGAAGGTTGATGGGACATAATAGAACTATAACTAAATGTTAACTTGAGTACCATTGTCCAATGCAATTAGCCTCCCCAACATCAGCATCATCTTGCCCACTATTAATGCATTTCACAAATTTATCTATACGTTACAACATGGGCCCCAGGAAATCCTTGTGGCAGGGGTTAATTTCTTTTGAAAGTGCTTATCAAAAGCAAACACTAGCTTGTGATTACAGATCCTAGATCATCCACCACATGGAGGTTTCTGACTATAGAGTCCCACCAGTCATGACTGAAGGTTTCTCCAGATTTAGCAGAAATAGCAGCATGCGTTACTTATTCCATAATTTTTTTGGGAGATGACTTTCAGATCATGCTGCAGTATTGTATTACCACTCTTCTGCCCAAAAAGGCATATTTCTCCAGCCCCACTCAACATAAGTGTACCTGGAGGAAGAACGATCCCAAAATAACCGAAGTTCTTTATCCATTGTTCTACAGAGGCAATTATTTAGAAAGTGGAAAATGATAGGAGCATGGAACACTGTGAACTATGCTTGGAACTATTTATGGCCACACTATGGCTGCATTTGCACATAACATTGCTGAACCCGCAGTTAATTTTTCAAACTGTGAATTGCATCACAGACGTTCATCCAACCGCAGTCTGGAAACCTCCGTTTTCAGGACAGGGAATCCCCTCCCTCTTCCTGGTCCGCCAAGGATGCGTGAGGATCCTCCCAGCAAGCTCTATAGCACTCACGTCACCAGACTGTGGTCAAGGCGTCAGCACATCTCCAGGGTGGTAGCCATTGGCCACGATCTTGGGGTGTGTGTATGCCAAGCGTGATCATGCATTTTCAGAATGCTCTGCCCACCCTTGGCAGGGAAAGGGCATTTTAATCCCTTTAAATGCATTGCCATTCAAGCCTTTCTTCTGACAGCGATTGCACTGCCATCCTCATAAGAGCCCCCAAACAAAACTGTCTTGCATAAGCACAATTTCTGGTTGTGGAGTATTTGGGAGGATGCTATTTCCCTGTTGTTCAGGAAAGAGAAGGGAACATGATGACTTCCTAAGAGGGAGTATGTATATGAGGGAGAGCAAGGATCCTGGGGTCTGGCCCACTGTGAACAAGGATGCTCTTGCGATGGCTCACCCTGGCAAAGCAGTCCATGGAGACCAAAGCACACCCCTGCCCCTGTGGCAGGTTGTCGCCAGGGGACTAGCACTCTCATGAGAGGGCCAGTCTCCTGGGGAGGTCTTTAGGCTTGCCAATCTTCAGTCTTACATCAGACTGCACACTCATGAGTTGAGCCAGGGGCAGAGCCACCATTGGGTGAAAGGGTTCAAAAACCTGGGCTGCTGCCTCCAGGGACCACTCTTTGCAGCCCCAGACATGCCTCCCGCATCTGACATCAGATGCAGGGGGCGTTATTTCACTCCCAAACGAAATCGGCCCACACACGGCCAAAGTGACTCTCCCTGGGAGAGGAGAACAACTCTCACATCCCAGGGTGCCCCAGGGCACGAGCGTGGCGGCTGCTCTTGTTAGAGTATCTGCTGCGCTTGGCGTGGCCGCTCCTCCCTACTTGCTCGCTGCTGGAAATGGCGGTGGGCCAGGGGGGAGCTGTTTAACCTGGCAGCGATCGCCCGGACAATCGCTGGCTAAGGTTAAGCAAACCACCTGTGTGCTTACCCTCAACTAAATGCTGGGTTTGAAAGTGGGGCTTGGCGTGGGTGGAGCATTGGGAGTGACCTTGCTTCTGGTGCTTCACACATGCTGCCTAGCCCTGGAAGGGTGCCCCAGCCTGGCTCGTGTGAATACCATTCTAATTATAAATTGTGTTGCACACAGTTGTGTAATTCTCATGGGCAGTTGAATAATTGTGCTGAATGTGAAACAGAAAACTCATGTCTGTGTTTATCTTAATTCTGATGTACATAATTGTACATGTTTTTGTTTGAATCCTGTGCCCAGCTATGCGCATGAAAAGCCCATAGATTTCAGTTGGGCTTATTTGCATGTAATTGAATGTATAAATTGAGTTACTAGAACAGGGAACTGTGTATAACTGAATAAGACTGGCTTAAATTGTGGATTATAATGCCAAAGAAAATCTGCAATCCATGCACAAATTGTAGCTTTTTTGAGTTGCCTGTTCCATTCTAATTTGGCTATTCTCCTCTAATATGAATTTAGATCCCATAATTTTATCATCATAGCAATATTTTTCCTTATAACAATATACCATATTGACCAAACAGTTTTCAGCTGATACTCAGTTTGGCAAACAGCAAAGACTTATTTAGTAGCAAAACTTGTTGAATGTATATCACACAGTAAGTCATAAATATGATTTTGTTAGTCCATTATTGTTTTTCTAATAATAGGAAATACTAAAGCAATCAGAACATGATATAGATTTCCTTCATATACAATACTAAGGTAATTAATTTGCTTCCAGTTGTTTTAATGTGCCCCACATCCAGCCTTCCAATGTAAATCAATTAAGAACATGTGCCACTGAGCTGGAACATATCTAGGTTCCCAAATTTGAAACAATTTTATAAGCTAGCTGGGCTGGGTGCAGAGCGTCTGCGCCTCTAATTCTCAGCCCCTCGTTCTCAGCCCTCCCCACTCCATTGTTTTTTTCCCCTCTGGCCGGCTGCCTGGCCAACCACTTTTTCCAGCTGCTAGCCCCCCCCCCCCGCTCTTTCTTCCCCTGCGAGCCGCTGCTGCTTTTTTCACACACACACCCGCCACGGCTTTCTTCACACACACCCTGTCACTTTCCCAGGTGCTGCTTTCTTCACACACACCCCACCGCTTTCTTCACCCTCCGGCTGACGCTTCCCTTACCCTTTTCCCCGGTGTTGCTTTCTTCACCTCCTGCTGCCACCTTCTGGCTTTCCCTGGTGCTGCTCTCTCACCCTTCCATCCATTTCTGCCCATTTGCTCCCCCCCCCCGCCGGGCATCTTGCTCTCGAATTCTTGTGAGAGCTGCCACACATGGGATTAGCGACGGGTACATTTAAGAGAAATATATATAGGGAGAGATGGTCAGGTAGCAAGTAAACAAAATTCAGGCCAAGGTAAATTCTGCAATACATGGAAGATGTCTCATGCTGCAGACAAGTTGTTGCAACATGTTCCCAACCAAACAGTGCCTGTATCTTTCTCCCAACTTGGCTACCAATCCTAGGCTCCACCCCTTCTGATAAGTGGAACACTTTATAGGTATAGCCCTTCTTAGGGGAATTAGCTCCCTTTTGGACATAACGTGGAACCGAGGGTCCAGTGGACCCACACTCTCCTTGCACTCTGCTTCCATTCTCTTAATCTTAGCTGTTGTTGTCTGGTGAGTCTTGGCTGTGAATTCCAATGACTTTTGGTGACGATTGGACCCCCTGGAGGGGAGGGTTCCGGCATGAGGGTATTGTCTCAGGAAATTCTGTGGGCTCTTGGCTGAATCCTAGATTAAAGTGGGTCATGCCTGCCACCTTCACAGCTTGATTCACCAGAACCCAACGTCCGACAGAGTTGCCTGGCACCACTTTCTTTTAGTGTCCTAATTACTACTGAAGGTCATGGTCATGATCCCTAGTGAGCTCATGTCTGAGCTCATATTTCAACCAGGGATTTTCATCCAGTTGCTGATTCCTTAACCAGTGTTCACGAGCTCTTTGTAAATATCTTGTAAATATTCTTTTGAGTCAGAGGCTCAAGATCCCACTGAGGTTGAATCAAGAAGGCCCCACTCTGAATGTACATGCTCACTCAGAGGTCCTTGGTACTGCCGCCCAGAACAAAACTCATTTCCCACAGAGATGCAGTATGGAGAATTAGAGGGAACACTGGTTGGTACCCATCTGTAGTTGACCTGTGGGCTGCTTGTTAACTACTTCTGAAGTATGGTTATATCTGTACCAAAGATACAATATGACACTTCTGTCATAAAGTACACATAATCCAATTGTTGTAGCAACGAACTCTGCATTTTGGCAAGGAACTACAATCCTGGGCATATTAAATTCAACAGAATTTACTCCCAGAAAAGTGGAACTTAAACATGCATAGGAATAAGCTATGTGTGCCTTCCCCCCCCCCTTTTTTTTCTCTTCAACACTGATTTGTCTTTCAGGTCTGTGACTTTAGGGCAAGTCAAACACACAAAAAGCCAAGGCTGCTATTTTGACTCCTGCCAACTCCTTTTCTTCCTAGCAGTTTTTGTTTGTTTGATTTCCACTGGTGAGCTCTCCTTTGCTGGAGGGTTTTAAGCAGAAGCTGGATGGCCATCTGTCAGGGATGCCGTAGCAGTTTCCTGCACTGAGCCGGGGACTGAAGACCTCCAAGGTCCCTTCCAGCTCTAGTATTCTGTGTGTGATACTTCTATCCTACTTGTTCTATAGAAACCCGAGAGCCGCTTACATGGACCTCACTATAATTTTCCATCTAGTCACTTAGTCAATACCTCCTTCTCCTTCAGTCTTACTATAGGAGTCAGCACCCATAGAGTAATCTCCGGAACTAGTGCAAATCATGTACGTATAACACAAAGACAATGTTCATATAATATCAAATAGCTTACGTGCTGTGCTTTTTAAAAACACTATATTTTTCATATCATAGCTTCATTGCCCTGAGACTTAGCTGTGTAGACCTGCACAATTTTAGTTATCATGGTATTATTTGTGCAGTGGATTTCTTTATGTACTGTATGTACAGCTAATTGTGCCAATTTAAGTTTAAGATGCTCTTTTAAGCATTAAATCGCACCAATTTAAGTTTAAGATGCATTTCCCCCCTTGCATGGAGATGCACACAAAACCCTGCTTCCTCATATTGGGAGAATTAAAAAAAATGAATGGAATGAAAGGAAAGTGTGGAAGGAAGCGGAAGAGGAAATGATGAAAAGGCAATAGAGATCAGCACAGCTCCAAGTTGGCTGCTGTGCTGACACTCTGCAGAGAGCTGCTCCAGCTACAGGGGGCGCCAAGGAGCATCTTGTCACCCCACTGCTGCCTTAAAAGTGTGCCGCTTTAAATGACTGCTTCGCCTCACCTCGTGGAAGCACCACACCTAAGTTCTATAGCTATAGACACAGAGGACAAGAAGACATGGATCTATGTTCAGAGGATAATGTGTGGGTTGGGCCTGTTGTCCCTTTCTCTGTTGTTGATGGAAACTGGGTGAATGTATTGCAGGGTCATTATATACACTGGGCTTTGAGAGAGTGGCTTTTACCTTTTTTCATAGCTTCGACTTAACGTTTATCAGTGATGACTGAAATTATTTAAACTTTTTCACTGAGATTTTTTAGTCTCCCCTTGACTTATACAATCATTTAACTTGTTACAAATGCAGCATATGGGTATCCTGTCATCTGGAGCTCCTTGAATGTAATTAAAAGTAACTTTCTAAGGAAGATGACTGATTCTTTCATTCCTAGAATGGCTACACCGTTATAGGCGTAAAGACTGTTATCAGCATCTGCTCACAGTCTAAATTCCTGTCCAGTACGAAAGGTGAAGATAGATGCAGACTTGGTAGTTTCCAGTCTAGTGTAGGTTTATAACCTGCATAAGCACCAGTATTTACTCAGAAATTTAAAACAAAGCATATAGATTTTCCTTACTGGAGAGCAAGTGTAATACAGAATAGTCACTCATGCCTATTGCATACATATGTCTCCTGGGGTTTTCCTTTTCAACATGGGAGCTGAATTATGAACTGCTCAGAAATTCTGAATCCAGTACAGAAGTCTGCTGTGTAGAGTATCCTCTCCATTCAGTTTTAGCCTATCTTTTACTCCTTGGAATTGAATGCAAAACTTTGAAAATTGGTCATTCTCTGCTATATATGACACAGAAGTTTATCCCAAACACTATTGTTGGAGAGCATTTCCAAGCTTAAAAATAATAAAAATTAGGAACGTTTCCCCCATGGTCCATAACCCTTTCTTGGATTACCCTTTTTTTTTTAAAGCCATGTAAGTTAGTGGCCATTGCAACATTGTGATATGATGGCTTAATTCAGAAGGTCTTCCAAACTGTGTAGTTTGTGATTATGTCATCTACCCCAATTCAAGATGGTGGAAATGTAAACATTTGAGGCACAATTAGGCTAACTTGTGAACCACATAACTGATTTGAGCCAAATTTGGTACAGTTGTAGTGAGTGACACATAAGGACACCTCAGTGGTGTAGTTTGTGATGGTGTCCTCTGGCCCAGTTCAAGATGGTGGATGCATGAACGTTAGAGGCACAAGTAGGAAACAATTTGAACCAGATTTGGTACAGTTGTAGGGACATAGGGACACCTCAAAAGCGCAGTTTGTGATTCTGTCATCCCCCAGAATTCAAGATGGTGAACGAACATTTGAGGAACAAGTGGGCTAACTTGTGAAGATAGTAATGATCAATTAAAATTATAGTGAAAGGAAAGTAGGCAGATTACTTCTTACTAGAACTTCTTGTTTTCCTAAAAGAAGAAGCCTGTAATGTTTTTGCTTTTCTTGACTTTTACTTGTTGGGAGGCTAAGAATGGTAAAGAAGTCTACTCCTTCAAAAATGTTATACAAATAAAATGGAAACTTGATACAGTTGTGGATTGGATTTATTGGGGAAAGGTTAAATAGAGAGGAGTTTCACCAGGTATTTTTTTGGACTCATGAGGTCCCTCCTCCAGCTGATGGTCAATCTGTGGGCATCTCCAGCAGCCTGACCATCTCTCTAGAATGCTGCAGGGTGCCGAGGGGAGACTCCCTTTTCCAGCCACTGGTCTTGCCATGTTGTCTTCTCATTCCTTAAGGCCAAACAAATCTGGCCCCGTGTCTGGTTTTGAAATTGAAACTTTGTTTTTAGTCATTAGAAGGAAGTTTATATATATTTATATATATTTACTGTTCATAACATGCCATCATTCTGCTGTTTTACTTGTTCATGCACCCTCCCCACTCCCCCTTGCAGTGTTTATCTCCTTCCTAAGATAATTTTCACGTTGGTATCCACCCTGGAATCCAGTGGCTTGTATTAAGCTAATTTCATCCATGGCTCACTGCATTGTCTGTCCTTTCTGAATATTTACAGCTGGTTTATTAGATAGGCTTTGTCTTAGGCTATTGCAGCTCAGGGGGTTAGCTGCTCATTTTATATTAGGCATGTGTCTTCATGTGGAAATATCCAGCCATACCCCTCAGCACAAATGTCTGTGTTTTAAATGGGGAAAAATTAATTTATTACCAATGCAAGGTTAATACTTGCACCATGTAATCCAATGGAACTTTGTGATATTACCTCTACCTAAGAGTCCTATATTCCTGATTAAAAAGTGCCAGAGGGGAGTGTATGCTATGCAGCCACTTATCTATCCAGAGTTTTCAATTTCACCTGCTACAATATTCCATTTGAACTCCTCTTTAGAATTTTCCAGCTGAAGTGAAATATTTGCTTTCAGATTGAGCTGCCATTTAGGGGGTGGGAGGCCAGGTGCTCGGGAAATTAGATCTCCCTCCCCCCACTTTTTTTTTAACCTTCCTATCCCCTTCCTGTGTCTTCATCCAAAAATATGTTCCTTGGTTGAAGTGCCATTGGCAAAATACTGATTAGCTCTAATGAAGGCTTGTCTGTGAGATGGCTGACTTTATGAGATGGTTTCCCCCCCTCCCCCCAGCAGTGAAACTGCTTGCCTACTACTTTCTAGTAATGTTTAACTCTTTTTTTTCCACAATGATATTTATGCATTTAGTTTTACACTTTGTACAAGGTGCTGTTTAGCACATTTTAAAAGGGGTGTGAAGCTCTTTGCATGAAATACCTCTGTAAAATACTAGATGTTACTGTTCCTGACCTACACAGATGTTTGAGGTGAAGGCTCAAAGAATGCTGTTTGAAGGGTTGCCCCCATCCCCCCGCCGCCCACAAGCATATATACATCGAAAAATTGACTGGGGGGCAGGACTGGGGGCGAGGAGAGCTGGTCTTGTGGTAGCAAGCATGACTTGTTCCCATAGCTAAGCAGGGTCTGCCCTGGTTGCATCTAAATGGGAGACTTGATGTGTGAGCACTGCAAGATATTCCCCTCAGGAGATGGGACCATTCTGGGAAGAGCAGAAGGCTTCAGGTTCCCTTCTTGGCTTCCCTCAATGGGACAGCTGCAGATGGGCTGCGAGAGATTCCTGCCTGCAACCTTGGAGAAGCCGCTGCCAGTCTGTGAAGACAATACTGAGCTAGATAGACCAATGGTCTGACTCAGTATATGGCAGTTTCCTATGTTCCTGTTGAAAGGTATATGTGTGAGTGCACACTTGTTTTAATGCAAACATATAATTGTGGTAGAAAGTCAAGGTATGCAGCTGTTGGCATAGCTCAGAGAGGTCCTTGATCCTGCCGATGCCCATATGCCAGATCAGATGCTTAAAGGGTGTACATCCAGCAATTAGTGTGGGGGTGTGGCCCTATCCACCCCCAGCACAGTTTCTCCAGTGACTGTTGCTAGCGTCTAGCTTATGTTTCTTTTTAGATTGTGAGCCCTTTGGGGACAGGGATCCATCTTATTTGTTTGTTATTTCTCTATGTAAACAACCCTGAGCTATTTTTGGAAGGGCAGTATAGAAATCGAAAGAATCATTCAATCAATCCAACTTGTAAGGGTCAATAGTCTGATGAGAGAGGGGGGTGCTGGTTGAAAAATGTGATTGGTGAGGGGAATAGATATGGAGCGAGTATTAGATCACAGGTGCACACACAAACATTCATCTACCCTGAAATGACTTTTTTGAGCTGTCATGGTGTGGGATGTGCATCCTGACAATGCATAAAATGTTAATTGGTAATAAAATAAATAAATAATTGGTATTCTGAACCACTGAACTAACTTGATTATTCAGATTTGTGGTGTACATGTTTAACCACACTTATATGGTATATACCCAACACAGTAGGGAATTGCACAGAGTGCTAGAGGGAACTATTTCCTTACTGATGCAAAGCAAACTCTATAAGTGAAGGAATTAGCTATCCACCCAACAGAGTGAGGCCAGCCAGACATACTAGCAACAATCTGCAAGAATGAATATCCACGGATTAGGGATCCTGCTTAGGATACCTCAGAAGGACAGAGTCAGAATCCAGGCTTTTTTTCCAAGCACAATGAAAAACCAAGTATATGGCAGTAATGGTAATAATGAGAATGAAAGCAGCTTGCAAAATAAAGGGTGGGAAGAGAATAGGAAAGGTAAAAGAGAAGGTAAAGCCACCTAATGGCACATCGGGAAATGACTTGCCTAGCAAGCATGAGGTTGCCGGTTCCAATTCTCACTGGTATGTTTCCCAGACTAGGGGAAACACCTATATTGGGCAGCAGCGATATAGGAAGATACTGAAAGGCATCATCTCATACTGCGTAGGAGATGGCAATGGTAAACCCCTCCTGTATTCTACCAAAGAAAAACCACAGGGCTCTGTGGTCGCCAGGAGTTGACACTGACTTGACGGCACACCTTAATTTAAGGGCTCGCGAAGCCTCACGGCCAGTTGCAAAGGGTTTCACAGTAGGGAGCCGGGAGAACAAGAGAGAAAGAGAGAAACTGAATACCTTTCCTAAAGTCTGCTGCCTTGAAAGTGATGCCCAGACACTGGATCTCATTGGGGAGGTCCAAGAGATGCCAGCATTAAAAAGGCTCTAATATGCCAGATCTAATTATCTTAAGGTTGCTCTGATTGCACTTAGGGTGGAGTAGGCTGGGTTGTCCCTAAATAGGGTGGAGTAAGCTGGTGTCTAATTGCTTTTGGAGCTTGTTTTTCCAAAATGGAAATTTAACCTCTGTATGAATGCAAGTGCCTTGGCTGTAGCTTCTGCCTTCCCTGGCTCCCTCTATCAATTTGACTCCTTTATACCTAAAATAGTATCTTCCCTTTAGGTTTGGGTCTCTGCACCACTTCTGCTCAGCCAGGGTGAAATTCCAAAATGAAGACGAGGCTGTCTCATAATGCATATTTGACTCTTCTTGATACTCGCTGTGATCAGATTCTGAAGCAGTACTGTGATACAGATATTTAGATAGGTTTGTCATGTTGTGCTATCAGTCTCAAAAGTACCTAAAAAGATTGGGTCTTCTAGTCTAGGCTGAGAGGGCTGAAATACAGACTTTCATAATTTTGATCGCCATGGTTGCCATGGCAAGCACTCAGATGGCCTCTGACAAGTGAAAAGAGTCCCAGGCTGTTTCTCAACTTTGGAGCTGGGGGCTGAGGGCTGTCCTGCCTCTTGTGCATTTACAAGGTTTGAAGGACGTCTGCAGTGGGTTTGGTGCTGCAGTTGGTTTGGTGCCGAGGTGCTTCGAGGCTCCAGAAGTACTGCCTCAAAACAACATGCCCCAGCTGCCCCTCTCTGAACTGGAGAGAAGGAGAAGGGGCTTCTCCACTTGGTTCTTCACTTGCTAGGAGGTCCAATCACTGAACCAAAGAAAGAGCAGTCATGCCTGCCTGAGCCAAAGATGAAGGGAGGGTGCTTCTCCTGTTGGCTCTGTGCCTGCCAGGTGTTCTGTTCATTTGGCAAGCACAGGGACAAAGTATTCACAGCGCACGTGCCCCCACTGCCCAGTCTGAGTTTGAGAAGACAGTAAGTGTTCGTAGCAATCCTATGCACTGTTAACTTGGAGCAAGCCCTATTGAACACAGTTGGACTTACTTCTGAGTAAATATGGATTGGATTGTGTGGGAGGAAGAGAGGCTTGGCTACCATAAATGTTGAGTTAACTAGTCATCCAGCCCCAAATTTATGTGACGTGAAAAAGGCATTTGTGCTTGGTTATTGGGTGCTGGAGTCTTTACAGATGTTATTCCCTTGAGAAAAATCAGTGAAACCCAGGTGACTGCATTTTTATGCCATGTGTAACGTTCTACATTTTGTGCTGGTAAAATATTTAGGACTGTCTAGCCAAAAGTAAATCCCATTCATTTAAATGACAAAGATTTAAACTATTTACCTTTTGAAACCAATGGGATTTTGAAATATTTTGATTGGTGTTTGAATTTGGGTGTTTTTCTTAAAATAATTTTATGTTCACTGCTCATCAAAAAATTCCACCGCAGTAGTTCAGAAATGAAAACAATCAATAAAGATATCCACAAAGCAATACAAAGCAACAGAAACCAAAAATAGACAATAAAACAATGCAGCAACACAAGACATAATGGCCACTCAAGATCTCAACCACCAATTTTTAAGCTTTTTTGAAAATTTTAAGCATTTTCAAAAAGATAGCTGGGAGGAGGCTATATAGATCTCATTTTTAAAAAGAGTTCCACAACTCAGGGCCACTACCAAAAAGATCCTACTCCCAATGGAGTAGTGTTTCTTGAATCCTGAAGACGAAAAACTTTTGCAAGAGAGAGCTGAGGAAGGCTCAATTGTTCTCGCCAAATATTATTAGAAAATGGAGAGGATTGTGTTTCCCTTGGTTGAGGAGGTGGTGTAAGTGCCTTTGGCATATCCTAGACTAGAACAGGTGCTATTCTCATAGGTGCTCACAGATGGTAGCAACAGAGATTGTTAGTCCTGGTAGAACTGAGATAATAGGGACAGTCATTAAATAGTATTTATAGGGGAGGAATTAAAACTGGGCCAATTGTCTCTGATGGCTTCACATTGCCTCTGGCGTTTTGTTCTTACAGTCTGCTTTGCCTGCCTTTCTTACTTTGTGAGTGCAATGCATGGATCCCAGCTTCACAGAAGTAAATATATACTAAAAGAAGCAGCAGCACCAGCAGCAATAAGTCTTGCCTGTTGTCTCACAATAGAATTAAAAATGAAACATATCTTGCAACAATCCTTAAGCTTTAGGTGCATGTTCGGGGCACTGTACACTTCCCTCAGCCCCCTATAGAAATGGGGTCTGCTGCCCAAGTTTTTTCAGTCTGGTTTGAAATTCTATGTTTTTCTTGCATGCATAGAAGTATTGTCTTTCTTAATTTAGGAAATTAAATAATCAAGGAGATATTATACTAATCAGTTACTTAAAACTGTTTCTTTGTATGCTGTCTAGCAGAATATAACCAGTCTTTCTCTTCACGCTCTCTGTGTGGTGCGCAGAGACGGGATTTATACAATTGTTCTGCTTGTGCCAGTGACCTGGCTGTCATGTGATCCATGAGAAAAATGATTTTTGCTCCGTTATCTGCAGCATGTTTCAAATCAGCACGTAAAACTGATACTGTAGAACTATTTTATAGCATGTTTATAAAGTATCATGCAACAGCAACCTTTCTTTTCTTTTCCTGGTGGCTAAAGCCTTGTCTTGCTGATGGCTCATCGTTCATTCAGCTGCCTTTTGTCTAAATGTATATTTGATTTTTTTAAGTGTCTCTGATGTTATTATATTGCTGTTAACTATTGACTGAATGATTGTTTTTGTATCTCAGATGTGCTGATGCTGGAATTTTATGTTATAAATAAACTTCTACCGGTAGCATCATTATAATAGCACAAGCAGCAGAAATTTATGGAAAGAACAGATTAAATGCTTAGACTTAAATTCTTCAGTGTGCAACTCGGCTTAAATTGCTGCGTCGGAATTTTGGGTTGCTGAATCAGGTGGAAAAAATCAGACTGACACATCGCTTGTCTATGCATTTTTACCATGATATATTACTAAAAGAAAAGGCTCAAAGCCTGTCATTGATAATTCTGGCTAAAAACCTGGAACATAAATTATTAAGATCTATAGTTTCTTCTCACAATAGCTGGGAAGTTCGATGCATATATCAGAGTGAGGAAATGTAGCATCAGTGAACACTTAGCATCAGAACATAGGGCATTTTTACGTGTGTAATAAAGCACTTACTACACAATTGCTTATATCAGTGCAACAGATAGGAAGATCAAGCATTTAACAAGCATCATATTTCCTGAGCTGCTTAACATTTAGCTTTATATGACATTTAAATTAAATAACAGCCAGGGTCACTTAAAATGCTTTATTACTCCAAGTGAGGAACCAGAATAGATAATTATTATCAGAGGGTATATTATTTGCTTATATTGATGAAAAACCACTCCCTGGTGACCTGGCTGTATGGCTCATAAATTTGAAAGGCAGAAAATCTGTATGCACACAAGCACATAACTAAGAATGCATTTGGGTGCTTTTGCTTTACTATATGTATTTATTTATTTGTTTGTTTGATTGATTTATATACCGCCCTTCCAAAATGGCTCAGACATACAACTAGGTCCTTTAAGTGCTATATGAACACATAGACTTATTAGGAGAGGTGTAGAAGTCCCAGTCGCAGTACCAGACTATAGTGCCTTCTATACTGATATCCGGAAATGCTGTGAGAGCTGGTATGGCATTAACCATCAACTCTGCTGCATCAGTACTCTCCTGGTATACTACTCAAGGCAACTCAAGTAACACTGGTATTGTTGGGGACATGTCTAGCAATGGGCAACGAAACAATATGAAAGATTTCAAAGTAAGTTTGACTGTTAAATTTAATTAAGGAAGAAGGAGAAATTCTCTTGAGTATGAGACAACAGATTTCATTCAATAAAAGCTCTGCTTATTGTTAGGCCATTTAGAGGTGGAGAGGTCCAATGTGACCTTGGTGATTTAAAATACTTTGCAGATAATTTCATTCACATCTGTTCCAACATAAATTCCAGGTTGCTTGTGAGGTCTTATCCTGTTGGTGCTTTTCAGCTTGCTAATCCTGAGAATGTGGGCAAGATCCTGGCAGAGTTGAGCCTGACCATTTGGGTTCTCAACTATTGTTGGCTTAATGAAGCAACCACAGATGCGTTGTAACTGAACTCTCAGTTCTTCTATTCTACACAGTTGAACAAAATCTTCTTCTGAGATAGATAACAGTGTTTATTTGAGCAAACTAAAGAATACATAACACATCAGGAGCTTCAGAACCCATCAGCCATCTTGTGGTCACACACACACTACAACAAGGAGTTTCTTCTTCCCAAATATCTCTGGTGGTAGGAGCGCCTCCTGCATCTATTAACCTTTCAGTTCCCACAGTTCTGTTATATACAATTTACCACAAGTTGGAGTGGCCAAATGGGTGGAGGAGATTATAAATGCTTCTTTAGGATACCAACTGTTCTTAAGAAAGCAGTGGTAAAACAGTAATGGGAGGGGGATTTCTTTTGTTTCCTCCATCGCCTTGAAAATTATTATTACTATTGGCATGTTGCAAGTGTTACTTTTTGAGACAAGGTGTTCTCCATGCGGTGGTGGTTCAACTCCAAGTATTTCTGGATGGTACTGATTAATTATCTGGATCTGTGTTAGTCTGGCTTCTGAACTGATTTTGAGATGGACACCTGGTGGATTACCCTAGGTCAGTGTTAGGGAACCTCTCAACTTGGACCCCAGTAAGTCCCCAGAGGAGAAGTCCATAAGCATCTCTTCCCTTGATCCAAAGCCAGAGATCACTCTGCTACTTAGCCCTTCTCCTCACAGCTCTGTGGATAGGAGGAAACACAACTGAGGGGGATGAGGCTGAGTAATACTAGGTGGAGGGTGGATGGTTCCTACTTAACCACCTCAGTTTCAGCCATCTTTTGCTAGTGCAACAGTCCCTCCGGGTTGTGCTGTCCCAGTTCTGTAATCTTGTTCCTATTCCAGGCTTCTGGACTCCTCCTTGCTGCCGGCCCTTTGTCCCTATCCCACACCCACCTGGACAGTTCCAGCCCTGGCAACTTGGGACCAGCTTTCTGCAAGTAGAACTTGGACAGCCAGGAGCTGGACAGAGAGAGTGCATCCCAGTTGGTTTTAGACCTCACAGCAGTGTCCAGTGCCCCTGGTTATTGTATCAACCATAGGGTCCTACTTAATTGCCCAGGCAGGATTGGACTGAGAAAATATAGCTTTGTGCTATTTCCATTCATACCTGCTGAGAGACTACTGTTATATCCCATCAGCCATTGACCTGTAGGGTTCTAATGGATTTCGTCTAGTTCTCCATGCTGTTTCATGTTTTTAATTTATTTTTATTTATTTGATTTCTATACCGCCCTTCCAAAAATGGCTCAGGGCAGTTTACACAGAGAAAAACGGTTTACACAGTTTCATATCTGCATGAAACCACTGGAGGAGGTTATTCAGAGATCTAGAACAAGGTGTCATCAATATTATTTATTTATTTATTTATTTAGTCATTCTATTTCTGTACCACTCATCCAAAAATGGCTCAGGGCGGTTTACACAGAGAAATAACAAATAATTAAATAAGATGGCTCCCTGTCTCCAAAGGGTTCACAATCTAAAAAGAAACATAAGATAGACACCAGTAACAGTCACTGGAGGTACTGTGCTGGGGGTGGATAGGGCCAGTTACTCTCCCCCTGCTAAATAGAGAGAATCACCACGTTAAAAGGTGCCTCTTTGCCAAGCTAGCAGGGACATATGTCATGATGCCCATCCAATTTTTTCCATCCAATTCCTATAGTTACCGGGACAGTTTCTCCCCTTGTACAACTCCAGGAGAAGGATGCAACGTAATTACATTGCTTTTGGCCCTCATTTATTTTAAAGCATGAAGATGGAGGGAAAGGTGGCTTTTTGAAATGCTGCAGCTGCCAGAAGACAGCCACTTTCTTCACAGAAGCTCACTTTTCATTTAAGCCACCCACCCCCACCCCCTATCCCAATTAGGGATGTGCACAAACTGAGGCCCATGCACTGGTTCAGTCCTGAACTGAACCAGTGTCTGGCATGAGTGCTTGGGACAACCACCACCACAGCAGGTTGCTGCATTGGGCAGCAGAGAGCAGGTAAGGACCTGCTCTCCTTAAAAAAAAAAAAAAAAGATCCTGCTCGCCACTCCCCTCCCCATGGCGCCGAACCAGTGCACAAACCTTGGTTCGTGCACATCCCTAATTCCGATGCATCAAGCTGATAACTATTATCAGCTCAAAGCAATCCTGATCATCCTCTTCTTTGTTAGCACAATGCAAGAATAATAGAGATTGGGCTGCTAATTTGGCCCATGCGCAGCCCTTGTGATTTCCCCATATGCAAACATTATACCAAATGTCGGGGTTCTTAACACTTAGCTAATAATATCATTATGTTGCATCTTTTTCCTGGAGCATTATGGGCGAGGGGGGAAATGCCCATGCTGTGTAACTATAAGAATTGGTTTGCCTTTCATCCATGCGTTTTGGGCAAGGGACACATCGCCCAGGTTTTATCTTAATCATATTTTATGAAGTACAAATGCCTAGATTGGCAAATATTATTTCTTGAAAATGTCTTCCATGCAGATGTATACTCAACAGGCTGATGTGATGTACGGTAAGAAAACTGATTGGTTTCCTTCCATCCCAAATACTGGGCTTATAAATCAGGGCTTATATATCTGGGCTTATAAATCAGGACTCCTAACTTCTGTACTGTAGTGACTATCTTCCTTTTTGAATGAATGAATGTTTAGGGTCTCTGCTGCTCTAGTATACAGGGCATTATAGAGAAAAAGACAACAGTGCCTGAGGGAGGGTATTTAAGAAAAATTAAGCTCCACCAATTTAAACCATCAGATAAATTTGCCTTTTTCATCAGTGAACATAATGAGCTGAATTCATAATGTACAATAAAAGAGAAAACCTTTTGTGTAGAGAGAAGAAAACAATTATCCTAGCACTTAAAGAAACTTTAAACTATGGCTTTTGGTTCCTGACTATACACTTCAAATAATTTGCAAGCATATGAAATGCATCTAGAAAGCATAAATAATTATTAAATATTATTTATAAAGTGCCAGCTGTAGGCTCTGAATGAAAGTGAGCCACTCTTTCAAATGAGGAAATCATGAAATTGAGGTGAGGATTTGTGCAAAGCAGAGTTCATACATCTAAATATGGCGTTCTGCCAATCCAGTGGTCTTCACTGCAGGTAGATATGGATGACTGTTTACCAATTAAAACATTTATTGTAATTGCTTGTCCATGTGGTATTTTGGGAATCCATGATATGCCACCAGGTAGAGAGGATTAATTTTATCCCTTTCCTCCTCCTCTGGTCTATATGTATGGTAAAATTATCCTCACTGCTTGGCAGGACATTGCAGTTAACTCTCAAATTGTCTTTAGCCAATCTAGCCGAGTCTGTTGGTGGGTAGTTTGGCATCCTAGGCCATCCAGGGAGTTGAATATCACAGCAAGAATATAGCTTATTTTTCTCAGTACACTCTGGAGCAATAGTCTGGAGCTTTATTGATTGGCAGAGCTTGGTTAGTGCACTCTGCCACTTGTAATAGCTATAGAATTGCCACCGTTCATCCTCCTTACCAAACACAATAACAAGACATAAATCATATTTTTTTTAAAAAAAATTCCACTAAAACGGCGACAGATGTCATTGTAAGTGTGGCTTCTCTTGTACACCCACATCCTAAACACTTTGAAATAAACCACATGTAAATAAATGTGGCTTACTTCTAAGTAATGTAGTCAACACACCATCTATCTCTCATGCATTTACAACACCCATACTCAGTTGCAGGAGTGTGGTTATGCCCCACTAGATTCATGGAAGACATTTAATTTAGGGTGGAAATGGGTCCTGTGGGGCCCTTTTGGGGAGCTAAAACACACCCACGCATCTGATGTAAGATGTGGGGGGCATGGCTAAATGCTCCCTGTGTCTGATGTCAGATGCAGGGGGTGGGGCTAGGGGTGCTGCAGCTGGCCACCCTCCGTCCTTGCCCCTAGCTGTATCCCGCTGGAAACAGTAGGACTTAGTGGAATCCGTTGGTCCCTCCTATCTGCTGTGCCTTGTAAGTCTACAGAGTCCTGTGGAGCCATTGATCCACAACATTGGGTTTAGTGGTCTTACCCTGTACTCCCAAGGTCTAGCACAGGGATAGGCACACTTGGTTCTCCAGTTGTTGTTGTTGTTGAACTATAACTCCCATCATCCCCAGCCACAATTTATTGGAGGGCCAAAGTTGCTTACCCCTGGCCTCACATTAGTGAGACCAGCAGAAACCTGCTAGAATCTAACACACATTCTGGGTGTTATCCTCTGAAAATATCCTCTAATTCTTCTCAAGAAACTCATAGCCTACTCTATATTCCACCTTCAGTATATTTTGGTAGCAACCTTGCTCGACATAAACTGCTGTCAGTTGTTAGCTTGCGGACATGAATACTCTGAATGGGGGATTTATTCATGACAGCATCTTTGAGATGAATGAAGGACACCGGGAGGGGGGGATGGCTTGCCTTGGAAACTGATTGTGATGAAAGGATGATTTTGTAGCTTTCCTAAAGATTGAAAGTTGGTGAGAATGGACTTGCAAAATCTGACACTTTCTCAGTTATTCTCAAAACAGCCAGAGCCCTCGCACAGCAACTCCATCTTCTAACAACTTTCTACTGTGATAATTTAAACAACCTTTTAAAGGACCTGACGGGTAGTAGGCTATCTTCAGCTTTTCACATTGTTCTCAAAAGGCTAAATCTAGAGTACTACAGAATGTTGAAACGACTGTACCTCTTTTGCTGCAATTAGACATTAGTAGTTCTATTAAATATAAATTCTGGGGGCAGTTCGCATGGACTCATTCAATGCACCTGTTCTCCACAAATCCCACAACACCATTCTCCACAAATCCCACAAATATGCATTGCAAAAAGGCTCCTGCAAATAGTAATTCTTCGCCCTCTAACTAAAGAGCAACAATGGGATTTTTTTTCATCCCATATCATACCTGCTTTTTCTCATGCTTGCAGTTTTCTAAGCACAGAACAAGGAGCACAGGAAAGTCCCATGCAGAGATACTCTATAAAACATTTGGGTTTTAGTCACTAGGAAACTGCAACCTAACCACACACACACACAAAGGACATTTAATCACTTGGCTTAGAAAGAAGAGAAAGAGATGCACAATTCTGTTGTGTTCTGACTACAGAGGAATAGCAGCCAGATCCACTTCTAGGCTCCCATCCATCTGCTTCCCTCTGCTGTCTCCCTTCTCCCTCTCCCACCCAGTTTTATAATTTTTGTGCCACTTTAATTATGATAAGCACAGGAGCATGACAGGCGATCTCTTTGTTATGACAGGTGTGTTGGGTCCTTGGATTTGGAATGCATACTTAATGTCTACATTCCTCCTGCTGCTCACAGCTGAGGAGCACTGCTGAGAGGGGGTGGAGGTGGTAGCAATCTCTGGAGGTCTTTTTTCCTCACCTGGATGACACTTAAAATCAGAAGGGCAAGCATGCCCCCCCCCAACCAATCTTCCAAGCTCTGTCACCAGAGGTACTCTGAAGTGGAACTTTCAAACCTTGTTCCTGAGTTAGTATGAGATGTAGAATGCTTTCATGTTGCTCAAAGGCTTTTGCAGTGGTTGAGATGTGGTGACAGTTTAAATGTCTTTAGAATCAGAGTGCTGGGTATCTCCTGGGTCGTTTGTATCTGCAGGGTCACTTGGCAAGCTAAGTACTGGATTTGAGCACTGTTTTTTCCATTCTCTATTCAAAAGAGCAGCATCATTGCATGCGATATTTGAGCAATCAATCTCTTTCACAAGCAACCAGGAAAATGTTTCCTAATACCAGCAAGAACGGAACCTATTGGTAAATGAAGGTGCTGGTTCAAGGTAACTTTTTGAGTTCTTAGATCTCTCTCTCTTTCTCTCTCGATCTCTCTCTCTCTCTCTCTCTCACACACACACACACACACACACACACACACACCACCTGAGAAAACAGAGAATTAAAGAGATACATGGAAATGATGTAACATTCATTTGTAAATGTCTGTAACGTTTGTTTGGGGGGTGGGAACCAAAACAAACCAATGCCTGAATATGTTGTATACATCTTTTCTACCATTGGCCCAAGTATTTGCATTTGTTCTCCAAAGCTTGGAGAAAGAGGCAACACGCTTTTGACAATGATAACACAATTGTTTGGTGTCATGGCTGACTCTCACCCAGTTTGGATTAAGGTAGACATAATAGGTATTTCCTGTGACAGTGTGCAGTACATTTTAGAGAAGGAAAACTATACCTGAGGGTGAGTACCTAAGCAATTAACTTGTCTTCCTCATAGGTTACTATAGTAAAATTGATTCATGCTGGGCCATAAACTAGAAAGCTTTGTAATAGAGGGGGAGCTAGAACCACTGAGGAGGTTACATCATCTCCCAAGGGCTCACTATTTGTCTTTCCAAAAGCTAGCAACATGCTTTCAGCAGGATGTTTGAAGGCTAGGGGAAAAGTAGGATATGCTGTACTCCATTTCCATCACGGGACGGCTGTGTTAAAATATGAAGTCTGAGGTGTTCTCAGAAGAAGGGCCAGTAGATTATCCATTAGCATTTGGCTTCCTTGAGTACTTAGCTTAAGAGAATAGCTTTTGATTCCAGAACATACATAGTATTCTATCTTATCTTCTTCCATGAACAGAAGGCACTTCCATTTGTGTATGTATGTGTGTGCTGGAGGTGGGTGGGTTATAGTTTATTCCTCCTTCCCTCTTCGGTTTCCTGTGTTGCATGCCACTCTGTTCCAGAGTAGTTGGAAGGGTGCACAAGGGACTCCAGAGAGAAAATGGGATCAGCAAAAATTGCCCTGTAACAGAGAATTCCAGATGTTGCTGACTACCACTTCCATAATCCCCAGTCAAAGACCATTGCCGTTGAGGATGCTGTGAGTTGTAGTCAACAGCATCTTGGATTCCCTGTTACAGGGAACACTGGTGCCTTCCATTCACAGAAGTGAAGATACAACCCATTATCAGTTTTCAACATTTTAATAGCTTAGAATGATGGTTGCATCCGGAAAGCATTACATGAGGATGTGAAAGAAAATGGAGAGCAAGAGGAATATTGAAGTCAATGGAAGAAACTCATGAGCACACAAATATATTTTGGCTATTTAGTAAAAAGTGAATTGAGTTGCGTTTCAAAATATGTGTGTTCAGTGTACTAGAAGTGAACTTCCATTATCTTTGAAATTGTGTGTCACACATCATTACTCCATTCTGCAAATTCTGTGCTCCCCGTGCTTTTTAGATCAGCCTACAACTTAAATTAGAGATGGTATTCGGCTAAAAAATATGGTCAGTTTTTATTCATTTAAGTATATTTACTTTATTCCTATGTTTCCATGTTTCACAAAGCATTGAGAAAGGAAGAGGTCTCCATTCTTACTGGAAATCTCAATTCCTTTCACTAATGTGCTAGCTTTGGAAGGCAAAATTTGTCAATTTTCAAGATCCTTTCTTTTTTTGCCTTTGGTCATTTATATTGCCCAACCTTATGTCAACTTGGCACTTGGATTGCCACTGAATCTACTTAAAGTAATGAGTCAAGCTGGAAGTGGTTTGAGAAGTAACTTACAGATTATTTTTCTTCAGTGTTTGACAGCATAACCTTATTGTTAAACTTTTCACAGTACAGTGTGAAATATCCAACAAGCAAAGACTATTAAGGCCCCAATTCTAGACACAGGTGTTCCATTACTAGATTTCATTTCTTAGACATGAGCTTATGTTGTTTTGGGAGATGGGTTACAAAGTTAGTGAAAAGAACAAGCAACATTACAATGAATAGTTCCTTACTGAGGGGGGGAAGAAGTAATAATTTCTGTTCTTGTGGTATGCACATGGAATGATTTTCTTTTTGTTCAGGCTTACACAGGCTGGAAAACTCTTGTGCAGGAATGTATACAGTATTCTTACCTCTATTAATATACTGTCTTGGAGTTAAGCTCTAGAATAAACCATCTTGCAGCTGACCCAGATCCCAGATTCCCTTAGGGGGTTGAATAACACACAGGGTATCAGTTACAGAACAAATTTACTTGGAGGTGGGTGGTTTAATTTCCTTTCATTTTCTCTGAGTATTTTAATTTGTGCATTGTATATTGTACTTATTCAGAACAAAAGCTTTCATTAGTATACTTTGAAAATGACACTCTTTGAATGCAGCTTCACTGCTTTAGCAGGGTAATGGTAACAGGTAATTAAGACATTAATCAAGATGAACTACCATGTTGTGACTCATAAGTGTTACCTTTTAGAGCATATGTGGGGTTTTCCCATTAGTTCATAACAGAATGTTATCAAAGTCAAACGCTATGTGCAACTCTTAAAGAAGCTGGGATATACGTTTTTGGAATTCTGGACAGACCTAGTATTGTCCAGGGGTGGGGGAGGGGGAGGGGTGGACCTGGAGATAAGCTTCAGTATTCATTCTAAGAGGTATATCCTTGTCCTTCCTTCCACTGGTGTTCATTTATCCTGCCTTTTGACTCAAAAAGTACTCTCAAGTGACTTTTGGTTGGATCAGGTTATATTGATGTGTAGAGGAAGTACTTGGAAGGAGGAAATGAGCATGACTAGCAGGTGCTGATCCAAGATGCTTCTCCTTCTCCCCTCTAAATCTAGCAAAATTGTGAGTCACTGTCTGTCTTGTATGTGGCTGGGAACAGTGCACAAGGAAGTACTTGGGCTGTTGTCCAGTTTGCACTATGCTGATTTTAGTATCAGTGCTGAAGCTGAAATACTTTCTAATGTCCATCTTGCAAATAAAAATGAAAAGGTAACTTAGTGCTGATTCATGTATTTGAAAGCCAGGAATACTTTATGCATGGTAGGATAGTGGAGCCCCTCTCCCATATATGCCCCAGACAATGTGTATTAAGTTACTGATCAGTGTTCTCTCTAAAAAAAATTCCATCTGCGTGCAAAATGAATTTTGTTCTGGGCGGCGGAATCAAAGCAGTGTGTGTGCACATGCATTCAGAGGCACATGCCTTCCTGATTCAACCTGAGTGGGATTTAGAATTAACTGAGCGGACACTAAAAAAATTTGTGAACGCATGCACGTGCACATGCCTTAGAGGAAACACTGTTACTGATTATGCAGGCATCCATATGTGTGATGCGACAGGTTTCTTTAATCTTTACACCTGGTTTTTGAGACAGAAGGGCTGAGAAAATTGCATGCATGCCCTAATTATATATTGAGAGTGAAAACAGGTATTTTCCTTCTGATAACTGGTTAGGAAACTAACTTCATTTAAATGGCTACCTTTATTCACACAGCAAAGGCCATGATGCCATGAATAAATTATTTCATTGTCAATGTTTTTGTCAGGGCCCTTAAACAGGGAATGTATTCAGCCTGGTCATTTCGAGTGTTCCTCTTATCGGTATTGTGTTTTCTGCTTGGCATTCATTATCCTCTTATCTCACTGCCGTTTCTCTCTGTAGAGAACTGAATGGATTGATTACTTTTACTGCTGTATTGGTCAGGATGTGCAATGAATTATCTTCAGCTTTACAGCTCATTCATCATCTCACCCCACCAACACATACCTTAAACATTTTGTTCCCCTTGTATATGCTGGAAATGATTAGCAGAGCTGTGAATCAAGCAGAGGATCATACTCATCAAAGATGTTCTGCTTTACATCTTTACCAAAATGACAGTGGCTGTCTTTAATTATTATTTACTGTACAATAGAAACTCAATGAATTTGAGGCTCTTATTTCATCATATGTTGTTGCTAAAAGCAATTTGCCTTTTGAAATTGAACTAGGAACAGACAGAAAGGGCAAAACCTGTAAGTCAAGCTTTCATTCTGCTTTCAATCAAGTGAAAGTAATTAAAGGAGCATGGGGTGGAAGATGAACATAAAGGTGGTCCTCAGATGTCACAGAAATGGTTTCAAGCACATGGAAAAGAGTTGTTTGTAGTGGTCATTGACAGCTGAAAGATAACTGGCTTGCCATCAAAAAAGCCAAGTGGTTCATGCTACCTTTTTTGTGTCTCCTTGTATAACTAAAGAACTAGTTGCATAAAGAGCACAAAGAACTTGAACATCTGACCCATGGGGCGATGTGTGCACCTGACCCTCATGCCTTCCACCTATGTGAATTACTGGTTTGGTCAGTTTCACAGAAGAGCAAACAAATGACACATGCTTCCTTCCTGCTTCTTCCTCCACTTCCTATAAATCAACTTATAGGAAGTTAGAATAGGTGGGAGGGTCACTGTGCGGCAACAAAGCATATGCCACATCTTCAAATTCCTGATTTGCCTGTAAAAGCATCACGAGTAGTGGAGGTTGGCAGAGACTTCTATAGAATTGCTACTATTCATGTTCAACACTATTGGGTATTTAATTCATCAGCCTGACTTACTATAAGGGGTCTTTTACTGCTTGCAGTTCTTTTCTTGCCTTGTACTTTATGCTGGTCTATGACCATAATAAATATGATTTGATTTGATTTAATTACTATAATGGGATTCCTATTGGAAGGAGCCTTGATATCTTTCTTCTGCGATTCTTAAAAGATTATTCTTCATTTATAGTCCTTCTCGTTAAACATATAACTACAAATATCTCAGATTAATCTCTTAGATGCAATCAGTGTGTATTATATGAAAATATATTGTACGCAGTATAATCTGCTTAGAAGAGACTAGATCAAGATTCCATCTACTAAGGTGAAATAATCAGCCAACTATTTGGTTGTGGAATGTTAGTGAAATGTATGATAGGTCAGTGCCAGTGTTCTGATAGTGGCTTTATCTGTTTGCAGTGTTCTACAGCAGGGCTGTACAACCTCTAGCCATTTTTTGACTTAAAGTTCCATCATCTTCACTCATGGTGGCCAATACTAAGGTATGATGAACGTTGTAGTCCAACATCTGCAGGAGGGCAAGAGTTGTGCAGCCCTGTTCTACAGAATACTAAACTAGGCGTAGACTCCAGAGCATGAAAATGGTGATAACCTAGTTGAAAGGATATATATTTTTTTTATTATTATTATTATTATTATTATTATTATTATTACATTTATATCCCACTCTTCCTCCAAGGAGCCCAGAGCGGTGTACTACATACTTAGGTTTCTCCTCACAACAACCCTGTAAAGTAGGTTAGGCTGAGAGAGAGTGACTGGCCCAGAGTCAACCAGCTAGTTTCATGGCTGAATGGGGATTTGAACTCGGGTCTTCCTAGTCCAGCACTCTAGCCACTACACCACACTGGCGTATTAATCACAACATATTTATCTTTAAGAAGGAAAAACAGATGCTGAGCATTTTTTCCATAGATTACATACTGGACTGTGGTCAATTCCACAGAATGCATGTCTCAAATTTTTCTTCTGTGCAAGTCCAAGACTTATTTGAAAACTTAGTCCAGACCGACTAAAAAGCTTAGTCCCAGGTATGGGTTGGAGAATGTGTGTGCATGTGTGTAGAAGCATGCCTTCAAGCTTCAGACCCAGACCCAGACATGATGATTTTCTGCAGCATATGGTAGCCTGGAAGGACAGAAGCTATCTCAAAAAGAAACTATAAACGTTGGCTGCCCTAAGAATGCAAGCCATCTGCAAAACCTAGGGGAAAAAATGGATGCTTACAGTATCCAACAGACAGACGTTAGCTGTACCAATTTATTTACCATGTTGCATATGAATAATTGAAGGAGAAAAGGGATACCAGGTTGTGCTGCTCAGTTGGATTAGGCTGTAATCCTACACTTAACAGCTTGTGCTTAAGATTGAAATCAATTGAACTTAATCATGCATTGCTATATGTAGGAACATCGCCACAACCTGTTTTCTATGTTCCCAGTGCACAGTCCAAGAGTGGAGAAGTTTTTAAAAAAACTGGCAGAATTGAGTGTACTTCCACAAACTATTTGAGAAACTAGGAACTGATATTTTTTGCTTCCAGATGCAAAACAAAGCCAAACATTTTATTTGGCTATGGCTGACTGTCATCACAAGTTACTTCTGCCTGTCCTTGCCAAGGAATCTTATCTGCACAAGCCACCAGAGATCAGAAAGAGACTTCGGTGTGTGAACTAGTGCAGTGATCATGCCATGTGCACCAGAGAACTATCTCTCCACCTATGAATATAATGAATACATAATGCGACAAATACATAATATGAATACAAATACAACTAATATCTATACACTGCTTTTCAACCAAAGTTCCCAAAGCAGTTTAAATAGATATAAATAAATAAATAAAATGCCTCCCTGTCCCTAAAGGGCTCACAATCTAAAAGAAGGAACATAAGATAGACACCAGCAGCAGCCACTGGAGGGATGCTCTGCTAGGGATGGGTAGGGCCAGTTGCTCTCCCCCTGCTAAATAAAGAGAATCACCACTTTTAAAAGGTGCCTCTTTGCTCAAGTTAGCAGCTCCGTAACCTATGGAAAAGACCGCTAGTGGATTATCAGCTCAAATTTTGGGGCTATATGTGCGAGATCCAGTTATACTGAAGTATTTGAAGGGAACAACCTACCATTTATCGAGATATCTCAAAGCAACACTTCATAAGCTCTTGCATCTCTTTGGATGCTGCCTAGTTCATTTTATCTGATTTTTGACTCAGAAGCAAGTTTTAGCTCTCCCAAATTTTATCTCTTTATCACTTTTCTGTCACATCCAACATTACCTTGGCCCTCAACACCCAGCACTGTTGATGGGGAGGGATCATAGCTCAATGGTGGAACACATGCTTTGCATGGAGAAGGTCTCCGTTTCAAATCCCTGGCAACTCCCATTAAAGCATCTCAGGGAGCAGATGCTGGCAAAGACCTTTGCCTGAGGCCCTAGAGAATCAGAGTAAATCATACTGGGCTAGATAGAGCAATGGCCTGACTTAGCTCTGATAAAACTGACTTTATTGTCTCTGCTGGGCCCAGCTGAGGTTCTATCTGTCTCCAACAGTGGCCAGCTGAACAGATGCCCCCGAGAAGCTCACAAGCAAGGCAAGATGACCACTGTCTGTTGCTTGCCATTTTGCAATCAGAAATTTATTGCTTCCATGTAGATATTGCATTGAAATGTTGCGGCAATAGTTTTTGGTTTTGGTTTTTACTATTATTTATATGCTGCTTTTCAACAAAAAGTGCTCAAAATGGTTTAGATAGCAGGGGGAAAGATGATTCTCTGTCCAAAGGGCTCACTGGCTGGGGGGAAAAATAGCCACTGATCACTGATTATTTCTGGCATGCACATTTGTGCCCTTCTAGATTGCTGGAAATCAGAGTGTCGTAACTCTGTTTCTTAGCCTTTGTTCCTTTTATGCTGGGTGGCTACTCCCATGCTCCTTTGTAACACAGCATTTTGAATGTTTCAGTGCCTCCACTTTTGTACCCTGTTTCTTTCGGAAAGATTAAATGCTGAATCAGAAAATAAGGTCTCCGCTCTCTTCAGAAATGCTATTTGCTGCATGTACCTGCATGCTTGCTTACAGAAGGTTCCAAGATCCCTCCCTGCCATCTCAAAGATAGGGCTGAGAGAGAGTCCTGCCTGCAACCTTGGAGAAGCTGCTGCCAGTCTGTGTAGACAATAATGAGCTAGATGGACCAATAGTCTGACTCAGTATATAGCAGCTTCCTGTGTTCCTTATGTTCTGTATGATAGTACTTGATCTCCTGGCAACTGTTGCTCACCTCCACAAGTCGAAGTACAGGGCAGTGCTGTGTCCCAGTGACCCTTGTCATATTGTACCACCAAACAGGAATGCTCTTTAATTCCATGAGAGAGGGAGAGTTCCTAAAAGATTCTGACACTGCATTGACCAGCAAAAAAATGCTGAATATCTCATCAGAATACTTATTTATTTAAAAAACTTGACAAACCTCTGGAATAAAATGTGAACTTGTCCTCAGTGACCAATTTTCCATTGAGAAAATTTTGCAAACGTTCTAGGCACAGAACTGAGATAGAAATTTCTCAGTTGTCACAGCCAGCGTTCTCGTCTAGAACATCCCAGACTCTGAAAAACCTGGTATTTCCATTTTAGAAATGGAAAGCTATTTTAAAGACCAACTAGTCTTAATGTTCTTTCTGTGAGTCTAAACAACTTATATATTTTGAAGAAGTAGTATGCTTGTTTGTTTGTGTGAAATAAAGTCGTACTTCCCTGATGACCTACAGATACCAAATTTTGCTTATACAATCCTGCCATTGAAATTAGCTGAATGCACTGCTTTTTACACTGGAATATGCTTGGTGAGAATTTAAATATGGGGGGGGGGGTAGTTTTTTGAAGAAATTCTGAATATCATATTTTCTGATTACCTACAGATATAAAATTTAGCACTAACAATCCTGCCATTTAAATTAGCCGAATGCATTACTTTTTACACCAGAATATGTTGGGAGGCATGTTTAAATGTTTTATTTTTATTTTTTGCAGAAATTTTGAATTAATCGTTATACATTAGCTCACTATAGGGGGGGGAAATTCCCTCTGCTTAAAACTGGACCAGAGTTTCACACCATGTTGTGTGTTTTTATTTTGTTTCCTATGCCTATCTGGGAGAAACACTCTATCCTGTAGGTTTTATCAGAACAAAGAAACATAATGGCTTTAAATCTCACACTATATTTCACAGTTTTCAAACTATGACAGAATGCCAAACTTCTGCTTCATAATAATTTATCTTTTTCTTTTCTTTTTAAATACACTATCAGTGAGATGGGAAAGACCTAGTTTGAGATTGACATCTGAGTATTCTTCTAATTTAAATGAAAGATCTATGCTATCTTTGCTGTGGCTGATGACAGCTACTTAAATGTTGTCAGGGCTTAGAACTAATTGAATTTAATGTGGTATACCTGTACATCACAAACTCTCTCTCACACACACACATACACACACTGCTTTTGCTGACCATGAAAGGTTTCACAATACCTGTCAGGTCTGTGGTCTAATTGAAAATGCCTTCAAGTTTGTGTAGGCTGTTCCTACAGGAAGGGGAAGAGCAGATAAAGAGAGATGGTGTTGCAACAAAGCATTTAATTATCATCTGCAAGATTCAAGGCTTTGTTTGCCTTGTTAGGAATTCTAAGCCCTAAACTGAATGAAATTGAGTATTTGAATTGCATTAAATTAATTTATAAAGGGTATTTTATTACTTTTAATCCTGTGTCTCAGTATGTGCCCTCTAAAATCAGTTAAAAGTTTGCCCTTCTCTAAGATCTTGGGTTTCTTCCTTTCCCTTCAGCATTAGAGATTGTGAAGGCCTGAGATACGAAGATGAATGAAGCAGACTTCTGTAAAAGCAGTGCCATAGTTGTGCATTCCTGACCTGTAACATGTGATACACTTTTACGTTTTTAACCTTTGTGTGTATGTTTCTTGTCTTTGTTTTTCTCTTGCCCTCTTTTGTCCCACTCTCTCTTTCTCATTATAGTGACTCCTCTGCTTCAAATCACCTTGGGTCATGGCATAACCCAGTTGTGTTACATCCCACCAACTGGAAATGAGTATATAAAAGTCAAGAAAATTCCCTGTTGGAGAAGCTTAGTGAGCCAGGCTTTGTGGGAGGGGGAACTGAAGGCCAATTGCTAGAATTGGGATGAGGAAGGAATCCTCCCCTGCCTCTCCAGGAAGATCCCGGCACTGTTGCTTCCACCAGTGCAGCGTTGATTGTAAATACAATGGGTTAACTGAAATGTCAAGTAAATCCCCCATCTTTTCTGAAAGCTGCTCTGTCTCTTTCCACCCCAAATGTTAACTATTTCACAGCAGTGTGTTTTTTGTGTATTCACTGATTTATAAGCTGAATTATACCATATGTAGTCCATATTATTGTTAACCATTGCTATAGCCTTTTAGAGTGCAGTGAGTTTTACAATATGCATTTCATTAATCCTTGCAAATACACTTTTGCAATAGATCAAATTATAATTCCCAGCCTTGGTTGGCCTGACGGGTGACCTTTACCAGGGTATCGACAGAGGGAGTGTGACTCTGCTGGTTCTTCTGGATCTCTCAGCAGCGTTCGATACCATCAACCATGGTATCCTTCTGGATCGCCTGGGGGAGTTGGGGATAGGAGGCACTGCTTTGCAGTGGTTCCGTTCCTATCTCTCGGGTAGATTCCAGATGGTGGAGCTTGGTGACAGTTGCTCCTCAAAACAGGAGCTGTTATATGGAGTCCCTCAGGGCTCCATTCTGTCACCTATGCTTTTTAACATCTACATGAAACCACTGGGTGAGGTCATCAGGAGGTTTGGTGCTGGGTGTTATCATTATGCTGATGACACCCAAATCTACTTCTCCTTTTCATCTTCAGGATGAAAGGCACTTATTCTCTAAATGCCTGCCTACAGGCAGTAATGGACTGGAGGAGGGATAACAAATTCAAGCTGAATCCAAGCAAGACAGAGGTGCTCATTGTGGGGGCTCAGAATCTGAGGGGTGTGTTAGATATTCCTGTGCTGGATGGGGTTACACTCCCCCAGAAGGAGCAGGTACGCAGCTTGGGAGTACTCCTGGACCCAGGCCTCACCCTGGTATCTTAGGTGGAGGCCATGGCCAGGAGTGCTTTCTATCAGCTTCAGCTGATTCGACAGCTGTGCCCATTCCTCAAAGAGGATAACCTCAAAACAGTGGTGCATCAGCTGGTAACCTCCCGGCTTGACTATTGCAATGCGCTCTACGTGGGGCTGTCTTTGTACATAGTCCGGAAGCTTCAGTTAGTTCAGAATGCGGCAGCCAGATTGGTCTCTGGGGCAACCCGGAGAGACCATATGATGTCTGTTTTGAAACAGTTACACTGGCTGCCAATATGTTTCCAGGAAAAACACAAAATGCTGGTTATTATCTTTAAAGCCCTGAATGGCTTGGATCCGAGATATCTTAGAGAGCGCCTTCTTTTACATGATCCCCACTGCACATTAAGGTCATCTGGGGAGGTCCGTCTCCAGTTACCACCAGATTGTTTGGTGGCGACTCAGAGGCGGGCCTTCTCTGTAGCTGCTCCTGGGCTGTTGAATGCACTCCCAGCCGAAATTCGTAATCTTAATTCTTTACTCTCCTTCAAGAGAACCCTTAAAACTCATCTGTTTGGCCTGGCCTTTCAGAGTTTTTAATTAGTTTTAATTGTTTTTTAATGTTAACCTGGTTTTCAGGATTTTAATTGTTTTTTAAGATGTTTTTAAATTGGTGTTTATATTTGTACTTCTGTTTTAATTGTTTTTAATGATTTCTGTTTTTTAATTGTAAACTGCCGTGAACCAGCTCGGAAGGGCAGTATAAAAATCAAATGAATGAATGAATAAATAAATAAATAATAAATATCTGTCTAATAGAAGAAAACATATAAATGGCCACTAGCTTGGAAAAGAGAGGGTCACATTCCACTGAGCAGGCTTAATGTCTGATGTTTTATAAATATCAGCAGCTTACCTCAAGGATGAAATTTTTGTCACCAGTCACCAAAGGTAATCTGATAACTCTCTGAATTAACACCTCTGGATGTCAGGCTTCTTGTTAGTGTGTAGAAAGACTTTATCTGTCATCATCATTATGACTGCTTAGTGGATTGAAGTAAACTGATGAAACCAAAGACTATGAACACTTGTGAGCAGCCTATTGAAAAGAGTTTTCTTAGCAACTTTTTCACTTCTAAATTGTATAATGTGAACAGGTCAATTTTCTTGCTATTCAAGCATGAACTGTTAGCTTGCTTCCTATGGTACAAACACTATTAAATACAGAGCTGATATTCTAACATTAACACATTCAATTGTTAGCAACCAGAGTATTGTGTACAATCTGAGAACTCATATTGTAATTGTCTGAGGTCTTTGACACACATACTTCAAAGACCATAATCGCCTCTATAGATAGAACAGGGTGCCTCTATCATCCTTGGGAAATTCCTCAGAACAACCAACCAAGTACTTCTGTATTCACACAACATAACCTGAATAACCGCTGGTCCAGGGATGGGTTTTAAGCTGCAGATTAGCGGCACAGAGGTAGAAGCACCTTTCCCCCTGCCAATCTACAGTTTAACATCCTGGCTGCCTACAAGGCAGCTGGGAGATACCAATGTGTGGCATAGAGGAAGGAAGGAAAGGCTGGACCAAGCCCCAATGCTGGCATGGGCATCATGAAGCTGGGCCAGGACACAAGGTGGGGGGGGGTTGCCCAGGAGCTGGGAAGTGGCAGGTATGTGAAGTGACACCCGCCGGCAGTGGGAGGGGGCAGAGTGAGGGATGCCTGCACTTGCCTCATAATGCAGTGGCTATTGGAGGCTCTCACCTCACCTCATCTTATGGGTAAGCTCCCCCAGGGAAAGGAGTGGATTCTTCTTGGAATGCAAGAGCTGGCCAGCACTTAGTGCTGCGAAAATCACTTAAAGTCCCTGCTTGGTACAGAGGATAAGATTGTAACAGGAAATAGCATGGAAGCTTGTAGTGGTGTGTGTATGTGGAGGTTGCACTTGTGCAAAAGCTTTGAACTTCCCACAGTTTACTGCCATTTGGAAGAGCCCACATGTCCATGTATGCATCAGGATGATCATCGTAACTTGAAAACTTTGCATGTTGATGGTGCAGTGTGTGAAATCCCCTACTCTTGTAGTCTATGTACATTTTCTGTGCCTTGAAATATGCACAGTCAGTAGTGTTTGTGTGCCTTCTCCATCCAACTTATATTTACTACAACATATGTCCCAGAAATTCTCATAAAATGTTTCCCCGTTTTTTTTAAAAGGCTTTAGATCCACAGTGATCCGTCTTGTAATTGACCTATAAGCTGTAGCATTATATGCAAAATATTTCCCTTTTGCTGTCACCAGAAGTCTAATGCAGTGGTTTTCTAATGTACATGGTGCTTCATCTTGCAAGGCCTGACAGACGTAAGCCCTTGCACTGAGCACATTAAAGCTAGTCTGCCTGTGGAATGTGAACCGCCCCTTCATCTAAGGGGGAAAGGGAGGGGCTACGTCTGTCATTGTTTCATGAACCCCATGCTTTGATTGATCTGTTAAAATATTAATGTGTCTAGTGGGGTAGCCCAGAATGTCCGCCAGGCCTCTCGATATATAAATATTCATACACTAACATCTGCCACAGCTGCATATTTACTATTCTGTTTTTTTTTTATTAGAAGAAGTAGTCTCTTTGAGGAAGTTCCAAAGGAGCTGAGGAGGTGTGTGTGTGTGTGTGTGTGTGTGTGTGTGTGTACACACACACACACACACACACAACCTGTCATTTAAGAAGGCCTTTCAATATTCAGTATGAACACCTATTTTTTGCATGACAAAAACATTAATCACTTCATTACTGTTACAGCTTATTTGGATCCTGTGTTCTTTGGCTCTTCTTTACAAATTTGCAAGACCCTTTTTGCTTTTGGTTTGCATCTCCCACACTCCATAGATAGCTTCATCTAAACTTCTTTACCCTATACATTGTCTTTCTTGAAAGAGAAGGAATGTTGTTCTTGCAAAAATTCTCCTACCATATTATAACAAAAATGTGTTATTTTTACTCACTGCCAAGTGAATATTCATCTTGCAAAATGTATTTGCTTTCCTGGTATCTGCTTGATTGATCTGCCTCATTTATTCCTGACTAAAATATTGTCAGTTTTGGTCCCCATAGTATTCATGATAGAAAAAGAAACACGCAATACAGACAAAGAGCTCTGCTGGATCAAGCCAAAGGCCTTTCTAGTCCAGCATCCTGTTTTCCATACCAACCAGATGCCTCTGGGAAGCCCATAAGCAGGAGATGAAGGCATTCCTCCTTTGTTTCCTTGCAAATGGTAGTCACAGACATTCCTCCTCGGAACTTGCAGGTAGTATGCTGCCATCAAGACTAGTAGCCTTTGATAGACTTCTCCTCTATGAATTTGTACAACCCTCTTTTAAAGCCATCTGTACTAGTGACCATCATCACAACTTGCATCATTACCATAGATTAATTATGTTGTGTGAAGAAGTACTTTGCTGCATCTTATCCTAACTCTCTGCTAGGCAGTTTCATTGGATGAGTGTTGTGAGAGAGGGAGAGAAAGGGAGAAAAACATTTATCTCTCCATTTTCTCCACACCATGCATAATCCTATAAGTCTCAAAAATAATTAGACGTTTTTCTATCCGAAAAGCCCCAAACACTGTAGCCTTTCCTCTTAAGGAAGGTGCTTCAGCCGCTGGAAGATTTTTGTTACCTCTGCTGCATTTTTTCCAGCACTCCTATATCCTTTTTGAGATGCAGTGACCAGAACCAGACACAGTATTCCAGAGTTTGCTGTACCATAGATTGGTATAAAAGCATTATAATATTACCTGTTTTATTTTTGACCCCTTTTCTGACGATCCCTAGCGTTGAATTTGCCTCACAGCTGATGCACATTGGATTGCCATTTTCATTGAGCTATCCACAACAACTCCAAGATCACTTTCCTGGGAGTTATTCACACATGCCTTCATGCCCCGGGGTATCTGAAGAGTGAATGGGCTTCGCAGCAGATTCGCAAGATGTTTAATTCATGGATTTAAATGGATAGTTCACACAGGCTCGACTCCTCTCCAGAATCCCTGGCAGATCCTTTTCCTGTGCGTTCCCACTGGCTTAGCCTGGGTTTTTCCTTCAACCAATCACAAATCACATCAGATAGAAGGAGAGCAAGAGTGCTTTTTTGTTGTTGTTTGACAGCTATGAAGGAGGAGGAGCAGAAGACCGGCGTTGGAAGTTACCCTGCTGCTGCCGCTGATGGACCATGGTCCACAGAAGACCACATGTTCCAACAACACAATCAGTCCCTCCCTCCGTACACAGATATGGGGGGGCATGGGGAGCTCTGGCCATTTTAGGGTTGCTTGCTTTCCTTTTTGTGCTGGCCGCCCTGGACAGAGAAGTGGGGGGGACCCCTGAGGGAGCTGAGATGTGGCAGCACAGCGGGGGTGGGGTGGGCAGAAGACAGAGATCCAAGCCTGGCACCATGTGTGTTGTTGACTTTGAGTTTGCAAGAAGCAGTTGTATGATGGGCTGCAGTATGTATTTGCTTCCATTCCATACTTGTGAGGATTGCTGCCACATGCTTGTGGAGTGGTGGTGTCTTTTTTGAGAGCTGCTGCTGTGTAGGGCTACACACACCCCAGAGGATTTAAGAGGCAGAGAAGATTAAAGCAGAATCATGCTTTCTCTGTGTGTCCTGAAGAAAATGGCAGGCTAATGGAATCAGCTCAGTCAAAAAGGCTCAGGTCACATCCATTCTGCATATCTAAAGCCTGTGTAAACAGTGAAGGGGAGTTAGCATTTGAAAAACACTGAATTACTGGCATGGTCACACACCTCAAAGGAGAATCAGCGGGGGCACAAGAAAAGCCTGGGGAGGGGGGTTCAAAAGCTGCTGAAACTAGAGGATTTTTTAAAGCCTTCAGAAGTATTTTTAAATACTTCAGACTAAGCCACAATGAGCAGGCTTGATTAGCCCGCAGAGACATCGGGGTAAATGCAGCTAATATGTGGACTGGCACACTCCAATCAGGAGTGGATTTGAAATAAAAGCCCTGTGTGTAAAAGCCTCCTGGTTAGTCACTGGCAGCTTAAGACCCCCTTCAGTCTAGATTTGAGGTTAGGATGTTTTGCCCCAGTGTGCATCATTTCACACTGAACCTCATTTGCCATTTTGTCCCAATTCACCCAATTTGGAGAGATCACGTTGTGGCATTTCACAGTCCTTTTTGCAAATTTGACCACCTTGCTGCTTACCCTTGATTCTATATCATTTGTGAACAAGTTAAAAAGCACTGGTCCCTATACAGATCGCACATCTTTCTTTCCTCTGCTGAGAAAATTAACATTTTCTTTATTATTACTTAACTTATTACAGAGTGAAGGCATAACACTGAGTCCCATCATCACTGAGCAAGATAGGTGATTTTGATGTGTCTATTTGATCTGATTCCTTGAAACCCGATTTTACCCGCTCCATTGCTAAAGCTTATGCTGTGCCACCTTCCTCTGTACTTATGATTAATATAAATAGTACCCTATTTAAGTGCTTTATAGTCCTACCCAAAACCCAGCTAAACCAAATTCTTCCATTTTAGCTAATGAGATAAAACTAGCTCCAGTCCAGCTACTATTGCTAAACTATTGCTAATTTCATAGGAACATAGGAAGCTGCTTTATACCAAATCAGACCATTGGTCCATCTAGATCTTTGTTATCTACACTGACTGGCAACAGCTTTTTAGGTTCCGGCTGAGGTCCTTTAGGTTCAGGCTGAGTCTCCAGCCCTACTTGAAGATGTCAACGATTGAACCTGGGACTTTCTGCATGCAAAGCAGATGCTCTACCACTGAGTTGTCCCCATCTAGTGGTTAGAATTATTCAAGGATCAGGGAAGGAAGAAGAGTTCTTTGCTTCTGTTACCTTAAGGTTGCCCACCCTCCAGGATTTCCCTGGAGTCTTCAGGAACTGACATCAGTCTCCACATAGTTGCTGAAAGCAATCCGAGAGATTTTAATGGCTTGGTATTGTGATTTTGTGTGTGCGCGAGGAGAGGGAATAGCAAGGAATAGCTTCAGTCAGAGTTGGCAGTTCTATGTTAAATCCTGAATACTATCTCCAACTCAGTTCTTTTTCTTAAATGTTTTTTTATTATGAGCCTTTGATAGGCTGTTCTTCAACTCTAAGGATTCTCAGAGTTGCTTATTTAATTTGAAAGAACAAGAATAGACCATAAAAATATATTACAATAATAAAACCAGCAGCAGAATCAGCATCAAGAAATAAAACATACAGCAGATTAAAACCCAAGCCAATCTAAACAGATCACAAAAGGTCTGGGCAAATTAAAATGTCTTAACATTTTACTGAAGATTTGGGGCCAGGAGAGGCTTCCTGGGGTGGGCATTCCAAATCCAGGACTGCGTAACTGAAAAAGCCTTATCTCCAGTCATTACTTGCCTCACTTCTGAAAGTGAGGGATATGGAAATGGGCTCTGGGGACATTCTGAATGCCCAGACAGGTTCATGGGGAGAAAAGGCTGTTCTTGAGTGTATGAAGTTGCCTTATACTGAATCAGACCACTAATCTGGCCAAACCAGTATTGTCTATTACAGCTGTGCAGAACAGTTCGCAGTTGAAACGTTCCAACCATGAATTGGGCTGTTCCAAGTGTTCTGAACTCGGAATGGAATGCCCTTCAAATGAAGGGCCTGTTCCGAACTGGGAACTGAATGACTTAATTCTGAGCTCAGAACACTCAGAACATTCCAAGCGCCATTTTGGAATTTAAAATGGCACTCTTCTGGCCTCTGTGCACACATAACAGCCATCTGTATGGTCAGCACCAACACACATATGGAAAATGTCTGTGCACAGAGGCCAGAAGAGCACTATTTTGGATTCCAAAATGATGTCCAGGGTGTTTCAACAGAACGGGATTATTCCGACAGAACAGTCCATGGATCTTGCATTCTGTTCCGAGCTTGGAATGGAACACGGGATCAATTTCGTACACATCCCTCTTGTCTATTCTGACTGGAGCTGCTCCTCTGGATCCCAAACAAATTTCTTTCTCTTCACCTCTACCAGTTTTTCAGCCGATTGGATCGTGTGTGTCCTGCTCTTTTTATAAAACTTGTATACATAATCAAATATTATCAGAAGAAGATATTCCTGTGCCAGGCAGCTGGGCTGTGGGTAGTGGTCACTAGGGGACACAGATCCAAAGCCAGGACTGGGATTGCCCAGAACATGCCAGGAGTCAAGCCAAGTAGATGGTCAGGAGTCAGAAGGTCAAATCAGGAGCCAATAGTCAGGAACAAGCCAGGGTCAGGCCATATCAACAGCAGGGAGATGGGGGTCAAGCAAGTTATCAGAGCAAGTCAGAGAACACACCAAGCAGACAGGAGACGTAGAAGACAAAACACACCAGGAATAAGGAAACCTTGATACTGAAGCAAGGCTTGCCTCAGTCAGGAAGCCTTATACTTCATGCTAGACATAGAGAAAGACCAATGAGTGATCCAAAAAAGGCAGAGCCTGTCCAGAGCTTCAGAAACCTGGGAGTTTGCTGTTATGTAGCAGGCTGCCACAAGGGGAAGCAATCTGCAGGCCCCCAGGGAAGACAGAGCAGGACAGCCTGAAGGATCTGGAACTCTATGTCTGCTTCATCATGAGCCCCAAATGACCAGAATTCCATTCAAGCCGCTTCATGCCACACTGCTTCAGTGAGGAAACTAATATCTTCCTCAGCAATTGTGATGATAAGCTACCTTTATTTTAGTGAGTGCTCTCACAGCCTGCTCAGGATTCTGTTGCAGCCTTTAGCAACTGAATGTCATGAGGAATGTACCAGATGATCCTAATTGTGCTCTGCTATGATATGCTACTACCTTAAAAACAGCAAGCAGAAAATAACAAGCACACAAGTGGGAGCTGTGAAACAAAGATCTAACACTTCTAATGGGGGTGGGAGGGGGGATGGAATTCCATATTTAGCTGACTTGAAAGCAGCAGCACCAGCAACAACAAAGTGCCTTAAAGTATCAGCAAAACAATGCTTTCCCCTTAATCTTGTTTTGATAGCATTTCACATCAACCTTGGCATAACTGTGCTTGAACATATTGCAGTAGCAAAAAGCCAAGCCTGCTTTCAGCTTCACCTAGTGTGTACCTTTTGCTTCTTGTAAAATCTAACTGCCAGTATTTGTTTTTGTGTTCCTCGGTAATCTGTCAGATTAACATATTGTCTACCCCAGCAAACTGGTGCCAGTTTAGCAAAACTAGAGGGACAAAATTTTGCTACCTCTCACTAAGAAGCTGAAAAAAATCCCCACTTATTTGCATATTTAAATCATTTTTATTTATGTGAGCTTTAAATTCCGATTGACTAGTATTCTGGATAAGATAAAGTACTAGCTTTGAAGGAGAAAAGAGATTATGAGGCTATTCTCACGACCAGCGAAAATAGGGCTAGGAGAGCCTAGCCCGATTTTCGCTGGCCGTGTAAACCACTGGGCTTGCAGGCGAGCCCGGTGGTTTACAAGTGGGTAACCCGCTGATTTGCCCCTGCCCTTAAACCCAGTTTTTAAAATTGCAGTTTTTAAAATTGCAGTTTTTAAAATTGCAGTGCGGCTCCGCACCATGGCAACTCATGACTAGACCCCCATCCGGGAGGCTAAAAAGCAGCCTCCTGGCTCGGGGGTCTCTCCAGCATGCCCTGCGCACTCACAGGGCATGCTGGGACTTCCGGGGGCCATGGGGCCCCCAAACTCCCAGCCCCTGCCGGCTCTGTGACAGAGCTGGCAGTTGTGTGGGCAGCCACTGCGGCTGCCCAGGGAGGGCTTACTGATCATCTGCAGGGAGAGCAGGTTTAGCCCGCTCTCCTCGCAAACCTGATTTGGCTCTTCTCACTTGATCGTGAGAAGATCTTCTATGTCTGTTCAAAACTAGTTTGTGTCTAGCAGTGTACTTGAGGTTGAAGGAAACGTGGATTTTGAATGATACAGCTTTAGTGGACACATATTGTAGGCCTGAAACACCATGTACCCATAAAAATAGGTACTTTACGGATTAAATATCTCGCATTTGGGCTGATCTAGACTCCAGTATTTCTGCAGAACCAGTTAGGGAGGTTTCCAGCAATCCCTCTTGCAAGATTAGATTGAATCAGTTTCAGTTTGTGACTCCTGAGAATGTGGACAAGTTGCTTGGGGCAGTATGGCCTACCACCTGTTCTTTGGATCCTTCTTGCCCAACATGGCTGCTTTCATCTTGCAGGGAGTTTGTTGGAGCTGGCCTAGTTGACATCATCAATACCTCACTGGGGGAGGGCAGAATGCCATCTTCTTTGAAGGAGGCATTGGTTAAACCTCTTCTTAAGAAGCCCACTCTGGATCCCCTGGCGATGTGTAGTTATAGGCCAGTCTGCAACCTCCCATGGTAGGATAAGATGATTGAGAGAGTGGTGGCTGACCAGCTCCAAGCAGTCTTGGAGGAAGCTGATTATCTAGAACAATTTCAAACTGGTTTTAGAGTGGGCTATGAGGTTGAGACAGCCTCACTGGCCTGATAGATGACCCAGGGAATTGAAAGAGGGAGTGTGACTCTGCTGGTTCTTTTGGATATCTCAATGGCTTTTGATACCATTGACCATGGTATCCTTCTGGGTCACCGGAGGGATTTGGAGATAGGAGGCACTGTTTTATAGTGGTTCCACTCTTCTGTCTTGGGTAAATTGCAGATGGTGGCACTTGGTGACAGTTGCTCTTCTTAACAGAAGTGAGCCAGCGTGGTGTAATGGTTAGAGTGCTGGACTAGGACCGGGGAGACCCGAGTTCAAATCCCCATTCAGCCATGATACTAGCTGGGTGACTCTGGGCCAGTCACTTCTCTCTCAGCCTAACCTACTTCACAGGGTTGTTGTGAAAGAGAAACTTAAGTATGTAGTACACTGCTCTGGGCTCCTTGGAGGAAGAGCGGGATATAAATGTTGTAATAATAATAATAATATATGGAGTCCCTTCATTCTGCCACCAGTACTTTTTAACATCTACATGAAGCCACTGGGTGAGGTCATCAGGGGATTTGGTGCTGGGTGTTATCAATATGCAGATGACACCCAAAACTATTCCTCCTTGTCATCAATATCAGGAAATTGCATTAGCCTCTTAAATGCCTGCCTACGGGCAGTAATGGGCTGGATGAAGGATAATTAACTAAAGCTGAATCCAAGCAAGACGGAGGTGATCATTATTGGGGGTCATAATGTGCAAGACAGGATAGAACTTCCTGTTTTGGATGAGGTAGCACTCCCCTGGAAAGAACAGGTTTGTAACAGGTTCTTGGACCCGGGTCTCACCCTGGTGCCTCAGGTTTAGACTATGGCCAAGAGTGCTTTTTACAAGCTGCGATTGATTCGACAATTCCTCTCTTTTCTTGTTTCTGCATGGTATGTTTCTTTCCCATTCTCATGCATTTCTGTATCCTATAAAACCATCCAATGCTAACTCAGGATTAAAGGGGCAAGGAAATGCTCCTTTACTTTAAGAGAGTTACAGAAATAAGGTACCATCATTATGAGCCTCAAACCTCTATTGCTTATAAATATGACACCTTTTGAGCTAATAACTAGAAACTTGACATGCATGTTCTACTTGACGAGGTCTACAAATCTGCCTAATTTCAAAGTTTTCTGCTAAAAATTGCCAAAAGCACAATAAGTTTAGTAGTACTGAAAATGGATGTATTTACCCTATTTTTGTCCAATTTTTAGACAGCCATATATCATATGGTTCTTTCAAATTTTGGTAAAAATGAGTGATGTAGTTCAGGTTTCTCTAGGAAGGCAATCTTTTATTGGGTGGTGAAACTTTGAGTAGTCGTTCAAAAGTTATTAAAGTTAGCCATTAAAGCCTATGGCTAGCAAGTGCTGACAAAGCTATATATCAAGTTGCACGCTTCAATACTTGGGAGTAGTTTTTCATTCTGGCGGCTCTAGGAAAGCTCATGGGGAACATGTGGCTTTAAATGCCCAGAGAAGCTCCTCTGCCATTCTCAAATTCCTGTGGACAAGAGCAGATCATTATGTACCTGCAGCTCTTGAACTGTTTGCAGCCAAGTCGCTAGCTCAGCTCCTCTATGGTGCTCAATTGGGCCCCTTCCCCTACTTTGCAACTCTGGAACTTGTACAATCTAAATTCCTGCGGACAGTGCTCCAAGTACTGAGATGTGTCTCCAATGCCACTCTGCGCCTGGAGACATGCCTGATCAAGCTGGAGGCTAGGGTGTGGGTGGCCATCCTCTGTTATTGGCTCAGACTGTCCTTTTGCCCAATTGGTCTTGCCCCCCTAACCCTTCGAGATGATTACCAATCTAGCTGGATTTGAACAACTGAGACAAAAATAGCTACCCTGGGTCTTTCCCCTTGACCTTGTTCAGCATGGGTTACGACCAGGCGAAAGCACCTATCAAGCAGTGCATTATAGAGATTGAACACCAAACCGATCTCAGCAGGGTCCCCAAATTTCATATCAGTGACAGGCTTAGATATACTGCCTCTCTAGCAGCATACCTCTCCCAACTGGAGGTTCCAAAACACAGAAGGGTGTTCACTCTGGCTTGCTGTCATGGCCTTCCTTCAGCAGGGGTAGAAGGCCATTATAGAAGGACTCCATTTTCAGTGTGATGATGCGCTTGTGGCTCAGGGCAAATTGAAACTACTGAACATCTTCTCCTCTGCTGTTTGTTCTATAGAGACATTCACACCTCCTTCATCCTTCCATTGCTAAGCAAGTGTCCAGGTCATTTGAGCCAATTGTACAGCTCCTTGCTGCTCTCTGACTCTAAGCCTGCCATCACATATAGCGTCGCCAGGTACTGTGTGGCTGCAATCAGCATTTGTCGGCGGATGGTAGGCTGTGAGTCCTATCAGCCGCAGTCTGACCCTCGGTAACTCAGGGCAGGTTCTACAATTGCTCACTCAGTAGATAGTTTCTATCATTCAATAGAAAGGCTTACGCTCCTCCCTTTTTTTACTGCTCCTTATAGCCTTTAGTCTGGCTGTTATCCAGTTTTATTACCCAGGCTTTTATGTATTTCTGTCTTCTCAGCAGGGGCGTAGCTAGCCCGCTGGTGGCTCGTTTGCAGCCGCGGCAGGCGCCCCGATAGCCCTGCCCTCTGCGTCTGACGTCAGACGCGGGGGGCGTGGTCTGGCTCCCGAACGGAGCGTTGAGGCTCCGTTCGGGAGAAGCAGCTTAACTGCTGAAGGGGCCACGCGGCCCCTTCGGCAGTTAAACAAAGGCTGGTGCTGCGTTCGCAGCACAGCCCAGGAGCGGCTCTTCCCTGCAGGGAAGAGCCGCTTCTGGGCTGCATTGCGAACGCAGCACCAGTCTTAGCTCCTGAAGGGGCCGGGCGGCCCTTTCAGGAGCTAGTTAGGCTGGCTCTGCGTTCACAGCACCAGCCAGGAGCAACTCTTCCCTGCCTTTGCAGGGAAGAGCCACTCCTGGCTGGTGCTGCGAACACAGCGCCAGCCTTTGTTTACCTCTCAAAGGGGCCGCACGGCCCCCGCTCAGGAGCTAAACTCCCGCCCCCGCGTCTGATGTCAGACACGGGGGGCATGTCCTAATGGCAGCTCCTGATTGGGCACGGCTCGGGTTCTTTGAACCCATTCGCCCAATTATAGCTACGCCCCTGCTTCTCAGTCTTTTAATCTTTTTACATCCATTTTTATGTGCCCATCTGCAATTTAGCCCTTTATGCCTTTTATGCCTTTTTACAACTCTTATTACTTTTCAGGCTTTTATGCCCTTATACTTCTGGTGTATTATCTACTACTTTTAGTATTTTTAGTATTAATATGTACCGTTCTATATGTAATCACTTTTTATCTACTCTCACTTTTAACATGTAATCACCCTTATACTTTATGCTGGTCTATGACCATAATAAAGATTGATTGACAAAGCTGTACAGAGTGTGGCCTCTTTGAGAATCAGCATAATATAATGTTTATACAAAGCCAAAAGAATCATATTTCTGTCTATCTCTCAAAATATACTGGGGGGAAATATTCCCTAATATTAGAGTTGCTTAGCCCATCCGGATGCACCCAGATTTTGGATTCCTTTTTTTTCTTTTTTTAAGCTGGGTTCTAGCCCTTGTAGAAGCGGAGTTATGGAGCAAAACATGCAGTCACTATGCTGCTCAACCACTGGACTTGGATTAAGAGAGGAAGAGCACAGGATGCTAGCAGGAAGGGTTTCTCTTTTACAACTACAGTAAGCTCCTGAGGAATGTTGCCTTGTTTGTTATCAGCAGGGGATCTCTTTGGGGCAGTTGAGAGGATAGTTGCTTTTGATGTGAATCACTACCTGCCTGCCAGGCTGTGTATTGGAATGTTTCAGGACTTGGCTTTACGTTCAATGCATGCCTACTTAGAAGTAAGCACTGTTGGTTTCAATCAGATCTCTCACATAAGTGTGTACAGATTTGCAACCTTAATCAAAAAGCTGTGCCTGTTGTTGTTGTTGTTGTTGTTGTTGTTGTTGTTCTTCTTCTTCTTCTTCTTCTTCTTCTATTGCTGCTGTTAATAAATCCCTGCTAACTTGACAAAGAGGCACCTTTTAACGTGGTGATTCTTTTTGTTTAGCAGGAGGAGAGTAACTGGCCCTATCCACCCCCAGCATAGTACCTCCAGGGACTGTTGCTAGTGTCTATCTTATGTTTCTTTTAGATTGTGTGTGAGCCCTTTGGAGACAGGGATCCATCTTATTCATTCATTCATTCATTCATTCTCTGTGTAAACCACCCTGAGCCATTTTTGGAAGGCCGATATAGAAATCAAATTGTTGTTGTTGTTGTTAATAAATATGTAAAGGAAAATGGCCGTACAAAGATATTTTACCCAACTATTATTGGTAGATATCCAGAGCAAATACAAACCAAATGGAAAGTGCAGTTGCTAATTTGCATATGCAAAATTATTTTCATGCCAATTTACATAGTATGCAAATAATTAGGCATCTGGATTTGGAAAGCCAGAAAATGACAGCCCTACCAATATTCACGTTTCCAATATTCACGTTCTGGTATGAATCATGTTCTCATAAAAAGTCACCAAACGTGTGGACTACAAATTGTCACCTGCAGTTCGTCTAACATCTTCTTTATATATAATTATCTTAAACTTACCCGTCGCTAATCCCATGCATGGCAGCTCTCGCGAGAGTTTGCGAGCAGTTGCCAGGGGATAAGTGACAGGGATGAGGGGAGAAAACAGCCATGGCAGTTGGCGGAGCCGCACCTGCTGGTGGAGCTGCGCTGGCGGGAGGAGGCAGCCAGCCGATGGAGCCGCGCTGGTGGGCACAGCCTCGCCGGCAGGAGGAGGAAGCCAGCTGTTGGAGCTGTGCTGGTGGGAGGAGGAGGCTGGCCAGCGGAGCCACGCCAGCGGGAGGAACCGAGAACGCAGCCGGCCAACTGAAGGACTTGGTGGCAGGCCAGCCAGAGGCGGCTGGCAGGAGGGCAGGTGGGTGGGAAGTTAGGTGCCAGCGGCTGGACGGTGAGAAAACAACAGCAGCGGCGACAAACGGGAGCAAACGGTTGGGCCAAACTAGAGGTGCAGATGCTCTGCGCCCGGCCCAGCGAGTTTGTAATAAAGCTCCTAGTGTCGAAACATGACTGTCACAATCCCAAGAGATAATAAATAATATAAAATAGCTTAACACCATACATAAACAAACACCTACACAAAACCAATGTGTAACCCAGAAACACTCACCAACAAACCATCAGTCCCCCCTAAGAAGGCTTGAATCATCCAGCTGATACATAGCAATTCATCTAACTCCAATATGTAGCTCTCATTCATACAGATGTTCCTATGTAGCTCCTTCAAACTTATCAGAGAAACAGAAACATTTCCCCATAGAACAATTTTCAGTCAGAAAAAAACCTTTGGAATAATATTTTCTGTTGTTTACAGGATTCAGAAAATATTTTAATTGCAAGGAACTAGGTCACACATTACATTTACCACACAGAAAATGTTCTGCTATTGTGGAGCCACTGATAATGGAGCATCCTTGACTTTGTCATATCCGAAATTTAGTATGTACCAATATATCCTTTAAATTGGATTTATATTTATATGCAAATGCTGGTTTCTGTTTACACCTAGAAATATCCTTCAGTAAGTACTTGAGTGCAGTAGTTTTTATACGGCTGGTATATCCATCAAACGTGAGTGGTATTACCATTTCACTCTTACTTTCCTTCTTTGGGCTTCAGAAGGGTTTGTCCATCTGTATTCTTTGCCTAGTAGCTGGGTTTTTAAAAAGTTGGATATCCTCTTTGTTTAAAGAATTCTGTCAATACTCCAGCTTGTCTATAAAACTCCTCAGTATTGCTGCAAGTCTTCTGTAATTATACATCTGAGGGTGAGGTAAGTTGCTTTTCAAATGGCCTGGATGGAAACTATCATATGCCAAAAAAAAAAACCCCACTCTGACATCTGTGGATTTTCTAATAAAAAAATAGTACAGGTACCATGTCCCTCCTTTATTACCTCACATCCACAGAAATTAATCTTATTTTTATATCTCATATATAATTTCAAATGTGATAGTATCATGTATCTGGTTTACGTATTTTCCAAATTCCAAAAGAGCAAATTCAGATCTCATCCAAATGATGAATATATTTATATAACCCCAATACGTAATAATATGGTTTTCAAACTCACAGATACCTTCCAAAATAAACAACTGTTCTAACCAGTCCATAATGAAATTAGCCAGCTCCAGAGCAAATTTGCACCTAGCACTGCTTCTGAGATTTGCCACATCAAAACATTTGATAAGGCAGCAGAGGACCAGGATAAAGTGGGGCAGCTTTGCCATGTCAGGCACTCCATCTTCCCTATCTTGATTTAGGCCACAAAGGGAAAGTATGGATGCACGGCGACCAATTTTGAATGAGCACAATTTTGTTACATTCCAACCACATCATAATGACTGATCATGTGGCACACCTGTTAAGGTGTCAGCCTTAGGTTCTGGTTTCTCAGTTTTGTGGGGCTTGAGCTAAAATGAGGCAGCCTTAACTTTGGTCTTAAACTGGCAGGATTTTTTATCATTCAATTTTAGCCTAAGCCAGCTCGAGTAACAACAGGATTAGGGATGTGCAAAATGTTTCTACGTTGAAACGTTTCTACTTTGAAACGGGCTGTTTCAAGTTTTCAAGCCCAAAACAAAACACCCTTTAAATAAAGGGCCTGCTTTGAGCTAGGAACAAAACAGACCCATTTTGATTGGGAAACGTTTGTGTTTCAAGCACTGTTTTGGATCCTATGGGGATTTGGGGGAAAGGTTAAAATTTTGTTTAAAATTGCCCACTTTTATTTTGTGGGTTGGGTGTTAGGTAGCACCCATCATGCTCCACCACCCAGCCCACATTGGTGTCCCTAGGAGCTACCCATGAGAAACAGTGGGGAGTTTTGAGTTTCCCCATTGTTCCCAAGTCTGAAACACTGTAAGCGTTTAGAATTTGGTTTCATCGAAACAACCGGTTCAACTGCTGTTTTGATGAAACTTTTCAGCCATCTGTGTTTTGTTTTGAGCTCTAAAGCAAACGCAAAATCCATTTCGTGCACGTCCCTAAGCAGGATCAATAATCCCCTTCAGGCCCTACTACAGGCCCTCCTGTCAGTGATGAGGTTGATTAGGAACAATCTTGTAAGAGGCCTTAGAACTGAATCAACTTGCTAAGGTGTTACAGACTAACCTAGGAGCAGTGTTGCAGTACTTGTCCTGGATTTTGTCTGAGTTTTACAAATTGCAATTTGCATGCTGGCAAAAAGGTCTTCTGCTGTGTTCCTGTGAATAAGGCTGCACCTTTCATTCATAGCTGCTGCAACTACTACAAAAGCCACTGAACAGTAAAGGAATAAAATCATAAACTACAAATTCAAAGTGGTGAACATATGAATTGTATTGTCTGAGGAGTGCATAAAACGTATGTCTGAGTTGTCTGGGAAGCAACACTTCAGGAGGCATGCTCTGTTTGAATGGCTTGAAGAATTAAAAAGCCATCCTGCAAATAGTACTTTGAACTGGAAATTGCCACTTTTCTGTTTTCCATGCAGACATTTTAAAGTCCCATTGTACTACATGAAAAGAATTGCCATTTTCTTTGGAGTCCACTGAGTTCCACGTATTAAGAAAAAATGCTTACATCCACGTCTATATACATGAGCTTCAGCTGGGTGCATAATGACAGCTGCAATAGCACTACTTTGAAAGCTGTTATAAAAGCAAGCTCTATATATGATTTAGCTTGCAGGAAGTAGGATGTTATCCCAAAGAGGCTTTGTAAAGCATCAAGGCGTGTTGCCGGGATGAAATATCAGTGGTGTTTCTACTACTGGATAGGAAACAGGCCTTAAATTTAGTCCTGCTATGAGTGTTGCATTGTGATAGGACATCATGTAGTGCTTCTTGTAGGACCTGAAGAGTTAAATGAGGAATACTAAAAATGTTTAAATTGCTAGCAAAGTGGTATAGCAATATGCCATTATGGAGAAGTACAAATAGTACACATTGAAACAGTGCATTTCCCCCCCCCAGTTCAAACTTAGTTTTATGGGTGACATCCTACATTTAAGAAGTAAGAGCTAAGTCCGCATAGAGGTGTCCATGGGGACCAGGACTGGCATCAAGAGTCAGTCTAGCAAGCTGAGCAACTGCAAAAGGTACAGGGCCCCTCAGAAAGACCTACTGTTAATTCTCAAGACCAGTTCCATGCCTGTAGCCTCCATGGTGTGGTGAGTGTCTTGGGCTCACCCAGGTCAGAGCGCACCCACGAAGGGCAGTTTCCCAGTTTGAATGTGGAGCTCGCCTTATGCAGAAGTCTTAGCTCCAAAGTAGCAGGACAGTGTGAGGTGCTGACTTTGGAAGCCTCTAAACGTTCCTTGACATAGAAAGCTATTTCCAATTTTCTGCAACAATGATAACAGCAAACTAGGAAACAATATGGGAGGCCTCCATGGGCGGATCCTGCATGAAATTACAGGGGGTGCAACAAAAAATTTTTCCCATGGAAGATCCCCCCCCCATATAAAAATATTGGGGCTTGGATTTTATTTCTCTTGCAAATGCACTATACCAGGGCTGTCAAACTCAAATCTGTTGGTGGGTCAGATTGGATTCTGATGCACCTCTGGAGAGCTGCACATACTCTTGTTCTACCTTCTGTCGCCTCATGTCCATCTCATGCACGACCTTCTGTCTTCCTCCTCCTCCCTGCTCTTTCTCTCTTTCCCTTCCCCCACACCCATTTGCCCTGCCATTTAAATTAGCTGAATTCACTACTTTTTACACCAAAATACACTCAGGGAAAGTCTGCATTTTATTTTATGGTATTTTTGGAAGAAATTCTGAACATACTTGCTGACACCAGATTTTGCATGGACAAACCTGCCACTCTCCGCTCTTCCTCTCTCCCTTGCTGAGGTGTTGTTTTATGGTTAAAATATCCAGGGCTTGGGCCCACCAGGGCCTGCCCACCACCTCCCCACCTTTTGATCATTAAACCCTTTCATGCTCTTTAAAGATATCCAACACTCTCCATCCCAGTAGTTTGCTTCACTCATAAAAAAACAAATCTTTTTCTCCTGCATCAGATTTCTCCTGCAATCAGTATACACTTGGTTGAGAACCAGTGTCGTTTAGTCATTAGAAGGTTAAGACTAGGATTGGGGGGCTTGTGTTCCCCATTCAGTCATGAATTTCTAAATTCATGGGGGACTTTAGGTGAGATGTGCTCACTCGCTCTCCTCCAGACCTGCCTCACAGGATTGTTGTGAGGATAAAAGTGGGGAAGAAGATCATGTACACTACCCTGAACTCCCTGGAGGAAGAACACGATGTCTGTCATAATAAAATAAATGTATGTGTGTCTATAACACAATACATAATTACATACATATTTATGTTGACATTTAGCCACATGCACTCCAATTTGTGGAGCTGCTTTCAAGAAGGGGTATTTTAGTCCATTACAAGCTTATTAAAAAGACAATATGTATGTAATTTATCTATGAACTATTGTTACAAGCACACAGCAAAATAAAATAGTAATCATAAGGAGAAATATGTTGAGAAATAATCATTTGATCAAATTTTGCTATTTAAGCCATTTTGAGAACTTTGTAAAAAAGCAGTATATAAATATTATTCAGAAGGGTGTGGAGTGGGGGAGAAAAAAACCACACACAGAGGCCAGATTAGAGCTATAAGCAGTTTAGTATCTTCAGGAACAGAGGCAGGAACAAAAAGAAAAACAGATCCATTTTGTGAGAGCATTTTCTCTTCCCTCCTATTCTTTTTAAAGCTTTTAATATTTTGTACTGACTGATTTCCTCACAAGAAGGCATACTTTTAGGATGGGGAGGGTTTTCCTTACAAGTTTGTACCAGAACAGTTTTGGCTTATACTTTTAAATGATTTTTAAAAGTTTAAAACTCTCTCTCACACACGCATGCACACAAATTTAGATTTTCAAGTGGGGGTGGTATTTCTCACATGTATGCACACATACACTTCACTGCAGGGGGGAGAAACACAGTGGCTTAAACAAGGGGAACATATAACACACAAACATAACAAAGAGATAAGGTAAGGTTTTTAAAAATGTTTTACTTTCTGTTTTTGAAGGAGACAAGCCCAACATTCTCTGCCCTGCTCTGCAATTACATTCAAGGGCCAAGCAGGGGAGAAGCACAAGACTCCAGGAGAACCAAAAAGGCTGGGAGATGGCAGGACTAGAAGCAGAAGGGAAGTTAACCCCTTTTTGTCTCTGCTACTGCCGATCTCAATGAGACTCAATCCAAATTCACAGGAGGTGCAACTGTTTCACCTCCCCCCCCCCCCGATTTGCCCCTGGAGGCCTCTCACAAAACTACTACCTATTTCCAGGGCTGTTGACCTCCTTTGTTGTGTCTTGCATGGTAGTTGCTATCCCCTCTTTTTATTATTATATTATTATTGTTTACACAGTCAGACAGGTGTTATTGACTGGTTTGTTTTATCCAGACATTGAGTCCTTCCCAAGGATCTGGGATGGCTGAATTTTATTGTAAATGTTGTTGCTGTTGTATAGATATCGTCGCAGAATATAGGCTGTTCCCAGTAAAGTTGCTTTTTGTAATTGGCTGATGGTGATTTCTGTGGCCCCTATGGTGTTGAGGTGCTCTTCAATATTATTATTATTATACCGCCCTTACAAAATAGCTTTGCTGGTAACTGCAAGTAGGTTTGTTGTAGCAGTGTTCAGCACAGATTATACCTGGCTTGGAAGTGTCCCACTGGTGTCTCACCTACAAAGCACCATGCTCCCTGCACAAGGCTGACACTTGGAAGTTCCCTTAGAGAATCTGGGGTAGTTTGCCTTCATCTTCCACTTCTTTGTACATACTCATTCTGATAAATGCTTTCATCTGTCTATGAGCCGGGTCTCACGATCTGTGAGACCCGGGTTCGTCAGGTGAGCGGGGAGGGAGCCCTGGGCAGCTGGATTGGCCGGCCACACAATTGCCAGCTCCAAGATGGAGCCGGCGGGGGCTGGGGAGCTCAGGGGCCATGTGGCCCCCGGAAGCCCCAGTATGCCCCCGGAGTCGGGAGGTGGCTTTCGCCTCCCCTCGGGGGGTCTATTCATGAGCAGGCACGGCACAAAGCCGCACCGCAGCTACTCAAAATTTTGAAAACCAGGTTTGCGGAGCGCTCACTCCGCAAACCTGGTTTTGGGCAGGGGTTCTTGAGCAGGTTACCCGCTCTAGAACCACCAGGCTCACAGCCTAGCCCGGTGGTTCTGACGATCTGCAAAATCAGGCTAGGCTCTCCTAGCCCAATTTTTGCAGATCATCAGAATAGCCCCTAAAAGTGTTAATAGGGTAGATGTGGGATGTGGGCCCACTACTGAAACATTAACAATACAAAACTGGAAGGTGAGCCACTCAAGGTGGTGATCTGCAATGCAGGAGTGCAAATGGAAATTCATTACCTTCTGCTAAGCTCCTGTGGGCTTTCTTTTTCTGTCTCCTATCATTATTGATTTTACTTTTTAAATGCTTCTTACTACTAAAAAAACCCATTCTCAAATTCTATGGCTTACACATTTGGAAAGTATAGGTGTGCTTTAAGGTGAGGGGAAGGATTTGGTGCTTTGTTTTGGTTCATTTGAATAGGTCAGCATTTAACTATTGCTGACATTTTGGGAGGCAGCCCCGTTGAGTATATGTTCAGTTTTGCATGAGTACTGCTTGTTCAAAGCTTTTGAAATTCAAGAACATTTAGTTAATGCTGTATGGTACATACTACATGAAGAGATCAAAAAGGTCTAAAAGCTATCTGCTAGTTTTCTGCTAAAACCAATTAGGATATATTTGAATTCCTCCCAGATGATCTTATAATAAATATTTTAGCTTTTCTTTAAGCATCTTTTAGATTATTCAGACCTGTCTTCTGGCAAATAAAACAACCAAGATAAGATTTCTGATACTGGTCAGTGTGTCTATATTTCTTTCCCTTGCTTTGTCTCTCGTAACATCTGATAATAAATGGGATTTCAACAGAGAGATTAAAAATGCAGTAGAAAATCAAAGAAAAGTTAACAAGATTTATTAATTCTGTGTGAATACCTGTGTAACCTTAAAGTTAAGCAAACCCCTGCTGTGGGGCTTTAACACACCCACCCACCGTGCTGCACAGGAGGGCTCTTCCTGTACAACTCATCATTATGCGATCTCATGTCATTTACTCCTTGCATTATTTGCAATATTTGCATTATTTTGCAAGAACAGCCTCTTGAACCACACCATGGTTGTGTGTGTTAAAGCCTCACAGCAATGGGGGCAATTCTGAACCACCTGTGTTACACTGCAGGGCATGGCAACCACTGATTTTAAGCTTGGGCTATATTGCTTGGGTTAATTATTATCTCTACTGGAGAACTGAAGACATTGTTTAAGAGGTTTTTTCCCCTCTTCCATTTTTCCTAGTACCCCAATATGAACAGATGCCTTTATCAATATAGCTTTTCTTACAGACACAGTGAGTACTCTAGGTAACCTACAATTCTTAGTACTTATCTAAAATGGGTGAAACATTTGATCCATAGGAAGAAATTCCTACGCATATTCTACCAGGATACCATTAGGGTTATTACAGAGAGGGAAATGGAGAGCTTTAATTTATTAACATGTTTTATTGTGTTTCTCAGAGCGTAAAGATCATGAGTGGTTCTCATTTTTTTTAAAGTCCATTGTTTTCTTGTTTGTTGTATCCATGCTATGTTTGGTGTTGGTTTCCCATGGCTCCCAGTGTCCCTAGACATGCCATTTCCTGGAGCCCCTTCTCCCAGTGTCCCCTTGCCCCAGTAAATTGGTTAAATTGGAGGAGTGGAGGCAGGCTCTAGGGAGTGTTATGACTTGAGGCCACTAGGCACTGGCATGCAGCAATGATGCTGTTGTTGTGTAGGGCAGGGTATATAGAACTGATCTGCTCTATATCCAATCCAGAGTTGTGCTTATTTTGAACTTCCAATAAATTAATCTGTATTATATCCAAAGTAGATTTGAGCAGGGGTGCTGATCATTATCCAGCACAGTGTCACAAAACAAGAATGTGTCACTGGCACTGTGGATATGTTCCGAATGTAATTGCTGGCAGATGTTCCAAAATACTTTTGAGGAACAAAGTGTTAAGATTTGTCCGTCATTATATGGATACACAGAACATTGTATTAGTGCGTACTGAAAGTGGGGGAGCACTTTGTGAATATTTTTGCATTCTGCAAAATACCCCACTCCCCTTGGTGAAAGGGTGCAAAACTGTTCACAATGGGGAGGATGTCATAGGGAATATATCACCATTGCTAAGACAACCCGCTCAGCATTCCCTTGTATTTGGATATGCATATGAATGATGTTCTCCCACAGTAGATTACTTTCAATGGGATACATTTCTACCAGTGCATTCCAAAGGGAAAGAGTCATTTAGTTGCCTTGGCAGTGAGGATGCGTGTGAAGCAGGGGTTTTTCACAAACGTTTTTTACTCCCTCCCAAGTGGCAACTTTCATAGCAAAAAATTCACAAGATCCTTGTGCAAATATGGGGCAACACTATGTTTTATTTCTTTTTAATTGAGATATATTTGGCAATAAAACATTTGTAGCCATTCAGTTACATCACACAACTGTTTTTTGGTGATTACTAGCTGTTTATTTTAATATATATATTAATAGATATAGATACAGCTATTGAAATGGTATAGAAACAATAATGTATATTATGATGATCTCTCTGATGAATTCATAAAATTTCTGTCATTGGAGTAATTTATATTGTGAAATCAGAAAATGAATTACACCTTTGTTAATTTATATTGTAGCAGTTCTAAATTTGATGAATGTTAAGGATTCCCAGTTCGGGGGTGGCAGAACCCACAGCTAACTGGGGAGGCAAAAAATACAGGACAGATGGTGAGAATTTAGGGCCATTGAAGCAAAAAGAGTGCAGCCCAGATTTAAAACAAAAAACCCAGAGGGCAAGAACAGCAGAGAAGCTACAACTCACAGGGAGGCAGAAAGTAGTCCCAAGATTCAGGGACTGGGGATTCAGGGACTGGTCAGATACAGGGCTTTCAGGACCCTGGACAGGTCACTAGAAACTGAGGACTTACTTTAACTTTTGACAGAGTCTCTGCATGGTGGTGTCCAGCTGAGGTGGCTTTTTTTTTTTTTTTTTAAGAATGTCTGGTTCAGGGACCTCAGGTTCCAAGCACTCCTGACTATCAGGGTCAGTGTCAGGGCTTCAGTCCAGTGCTTTTCTGAGCCCTGGGTGCTGTTTTGGGTCTAATTTTTTTTTTTAAGTCTCTCATTTTATAGGTACAATTCTCTCTCATAAAATAAGAGAGGAAAAAAGAGAACAGAGGGAGGGGGGATACACCATGGGATATAGCAACTTTACGAATTATTTTATAATGATAGGCCTTGTATCCTGATAGGTGCTCTATTGGAGAATAGGTTTAGTATTGAGACACAAGCTTTGCATGCAGAACATCCTAGATAAAGTTCCTGGTGACTCTGGATGAGACTGAGAAAGAACTCCATCTGGAACTCTGGAGATCAACTGCCAGTCACTGGAGACTAGGGATGTGTGCGGAACAGGATTTGCATTCAACTCAGAACGGAATGCAAATGCCCAGAACATTTTGTTGGAACAACTGGTCAAGCTGATGGTTCTGATGGAATCAGCTCAGAATGTTTTGAGTGCTCTGAAAGCCATTTGGTGGGCTGTTTCCCCCTTGCTGAATGGTTTTGGCACTGGCTTTTGATTGGCTTGCAATCTCCTTGCCTCTTGGTTGGCTTGTTATCATACAAATCGACTTGATTTGTATGATGATAAGCCAACCAAGAAGCAAAGGAAAAACAGCCTGCCAAAATGGCACTTGGAATATTCAAAATGTTCCAACTTGGAACAGGGGTCATTCCATTCCAAGTTTGAAACAGGCTCTCCAAACATCCTGTTTCAGGATGGAACGTTTTGGGCTTGCGGTTCTGCACATCCCTAGTCTGGACCTAGGTGGACCAATGGTCATGGTATGGTAGCTTCCTGTGCTTTTACATGCATGCCCATACATTGTACACACTAAACACTCCTTTTGTGGGAGATGTATTGATGCAAAACACATTAGTGGGGAGATGCTGTTATTTCCTTGCAAGCTGTATGTGATGCGGTCATCTCAGGACTTTGCAGGGCTACTGTCCAGCTAATAGCCAGAAAAAGTGCTAGTGCCAACATAGTAATCACAGCAAGTGCAGCATATAAACAAAAGCACCAGCCTATTTCACCATTCTAGGTGAAACTGTCGCTCTGGGAGAGATCAGTCTAGCAGCAAGTCCAACAGCAACTCCACACATTCCTGCATAAGACTGTGTTCAAGTCACTCCCACTCACAGAAAACAGATATCAGTATTTATCTAAGCCCTAGGCAGACATTATGTTGTACATGTGTACAGGTGTTTGTACACATGACATGTACATGTGATTGTGTGAATGGTACATGTATTAATTTTAAAAGTGAATCAAGAACCTGGGTATAGGCTCCCTCAAATGTAGAGTACACATAGGAAGTGTATTGCTGTACCTGCATTCAACGTAATGTGTGAATAACTGCACACATACATACACTGTACACAGTTTGTGTATGCATTGAACATGATTGTTGTATTCTATCCAATAATTTTTTGTATGTAGTTGTTTGGACGTTTGTTCCAGTGGGGATCCTGTAGAGAGTGTGGGGGAAGAGTCAGGAAGGAAAAGGGAAGGAAAGGAGAAAATGGAGTTGTTGCTGAATAAACTTTAATTAAATCTACATAAGATTTCTTTGTGTGTATGAGGGAAACAGCTATAAAACAATGATGTGTGACTCTTTATTGTGATGTGTATGCCATAAATGTCTGTCAACACGGATGAATTGTTTAAGATATTTGTAGTGCTAAGACAGTCCTGCATGTACTTCTGCCTTCATTTCCATTTTTTGGATGCAGAAATATGGAAATGTATCCATATGACATCTATTCTTTACATTTCAACTTGGTACTTGGGTGAGAGTGCTAGCTGTGGTCCTACCAAAAGCATGGTAACTGGGTTCTTAGCTCTGCTACCTGAATTATTGTGTGGCTCTTGGTCACTCCTATATATATGGATATGTTTAAATATTCAGAAGTTTCAGGGTGATGCAGGACTTGAAGCTCCATTGACTTTCTGTTCTCTATTCAAGTAGTGTATCTACATTTCGTCACCACCACTGCTCAGAAATGGAGTTAACTTTAATGAAAGCAGCAACAATCAATAATATAAGAGTTAGAGTGTATGATGCATGAGGAACGAAGGGGGAAAGTTTCTCAGCTTGGAGAAAAGAGAGAGAAGACAAGATAACAGATTTAAAGTCCATTTTAGAACTGACAAATCAAGTGACCTCTGTTCTAGCTTCTGTTAAGAAGAGTGTGTTGTCTTGAGCATATGCCCCTGCTAACTGAGCAGTCCCTTGCTAAATGAGCAAAGAGGCACCTTTTTAAAGTGGTGATTCTCTTTATTTAGCAGGGGAAGAGCAGCTGGCCCTATCCAGCCCCATCACAGCATCTCTCCAGTGGCTGTTACTGGTGTCTTTCTTATGTTTCTTTTTAAATTGTGAGCCCTTTGGGGACAGGGAACCATTTAATTTATTTATTAATTTATTTCTGTATGTAAACCGCTTTGGGGACTTTGGTTGAAAAGTGCTATCTAAATATTCGTTGTATTTGTATATGTTGGGAAAAACTTCTTTAAAATAGTTTAAATTCATTTGCAGGTTTTTTTAATGGTATCCAGTCTGTTTCTTTTTAGAAACTGTTCTTGCTTTCCTTGTTGGTTTTGCAAAATCCTTGTTGTTGCATCTGTATCAACAAACTCCACTTCTTGACCCTTACAAGTACACAGGACTGTTACCAGATTTAAAATGCCCAAATTCTCTGTTAGCTCAGACATATGGTTGAAAGACCATGTTTTTGAACCCCTGCTAAAATTTTATATGGACCAACTGAGTATTTATGTTGGTCTATTGATCAAAAGTCTACTCTTGTAAATCCTACCAAGAGGATTGCTTTTATGGTGGGCTTCTGGCTGGTCTGTTTCCTGAATAGGTTCAGCACAACAGGAGCCTCAAGTTGCATCCTGTACTAACGAAAGATCCCCCCCACACACACACCCAACTCAAAGCTTTCAAACCTCTGACCCTGTTTCACCCTCTTTAAAGTTTGTGTGTGTGTTTGAGTCACATTCCTGCATTTTAGCTCCAACAAATGCTTTAAAAATAGCTCTGGTATAGCACCCAAAGGACAGCATGGTTTATTTTCCTCTAATATAGATCTGACAGAGGCCTGCTGTTGTTTCAGTACCATCTCTAATGATCTGCTTGCTCTCCAGAGAACACTGGCCCATTTCAGTGCAGAATAATTAGCCTTTCAGACACCATTGTGATTCCATTAAATAGGCATAAATGTGCAAGGTGACATTTTGGTTTTTTAACCTGAAAAATATCCATTGCTTATGTTGGGTTTGACTTGGATATCACTGACTATTATCAAAATATAATTTCAGTGTTTGCGAGCTCCTCTTGTTGTTGTTTTTAATTGCTGCTGACCACAGCATCTGTTTTAGCAAGGTATCATTTTGGGAATGGCCTTGATTACAAATGTGCCAGGAGTCTTTTAGTCCACTTTTCCCATTAACATGTGAGTGAAAGAGACACTTTAAGGCAGGGTAGGCAACACTGGCTCCTCAGATGTTGTTGTTGTTGTTGATGAACTACAACTCCCATCATCCCCAGCCACAAGAAGCATCCTACCCCTTCATTTAAGGCCTCCGTTATATCTGCTAGAAAATAATAAATGGGTTGAAGCTAAAGAAGCAGAGTATTGTAAAGATTAAGAGGTTCTTCATGTGAATGGATTGATACAGGTGGTTGTGCAAGGGAAAAAATGGTTCTTGACCTATTGCAAATGGAGAATGGTAGACATAATAATACATAAAGCTACAATCAGCACAGAACTGTGTGTTCTATCTGCCTTTCTAGCCATTTTGGTACTTTAGGAATACCTAGGAGTACGTTTAGGAGAACACCATAATATTGCTTATAATTTTAACAATCACATAAAAGTACGAAAGTAGAGCCAAGAGACATTATGCACGGTAAGTGAATTACTGCAAGAAAGAAATAATATTTGAAGTGGTTTTGTGTCTTTCATTGCAATGAATTGCTATCATAGGTTATTTTTTTTAAAAAACTCATCTTAAACTGAGTAATGAGAATTCAAATCTCAAGAATTGGAGAGGAAACTTTATGTCGGACATTATTTCTGATGTGCATTGTTTTTAACAAATCATTTATTGTATTAAAAAGTGGTGCCTGCTGCTTTGAATACTTTCCAGGTATTGTTAGTAGGCCTGGTTTCAGAATAAGCTTTCTTCTGATTTGATGCTATTGTATTTTGCTAGCTGAAAAGCACTAGGCTTTCTTTGGTGTGCCTAAGATAAGGATTTTTGCAAGCTTTGCATTTTTCTTTGAAACATGTCCAGTTCATACTGCATCATAAATGTCATGTTTCTATTCAATATTAATTTGTTTATATTTAAAAGTCATTTTTGTTGGGGATAATAAAGAAGTTGGTATTGCATTCTGTTACAAGAAGTTATTTTAAACTTTTCTGCAGTAATGTATTATGTGTGTTTCTAATTTACTGATGCAGGAAAATCTTTTTTTGTCCTCTGAAATGTAGGATTTTGAGTTATTTTTAGATCTGCTGTTTCTTGCCTGTATAAGCATAGATATATTTATACATACATATATATATATATATATGCATATATAATATGTATTATGTCTGTGACTTCTTTGACTGTCAACATTGAGCCAGTCTTGCCAACAAAGAATTTCAAGCATTTCCTATTTCTCTACTTTCCTTGTTTTTTCTTTTTAAAAATTATTTTTAAAGAATAAAATAAATAAAAAAAATCTCTTAATGGGAATCCTGGCACTGTCTGTCTTCTCTGTTCTGCAGAAATGTTGAAGGAGTTGAACCAGCAACGCAGAGCGAAAGAGTTTACAGACCTGAAAATTATTGTTGAAGGCAAAGAGTTTGAAGTCCACCAAAATGTTCTAGCTTCCTGCAGCTTGTATTTCAAGGACCTGATTAAAAGGTTTGCCTTCCTTCCAGCTGTGATCTGGTCTGTTCTTTTGTAGGGCGCATTTGTGTCGCTTTTTTTTCCTCCCCTCTCTTTCAGGTTTATGAAGATTTGACTCTCCTGTCACAGAGCCAGTAGCCATTCTTTCCATTTACTCTGAATGTATTTTTTTTAAAAAAACGAAAGTCTCAGATCCATTTGTTACACATAGCCTGACCTGTACAGTTCCTGACCTCACGAGTTGTACATTTTGGCTGAAGAGAAATCTTCCATCATGGAGCATTTTAAGCTCAAGCTCAAACAATTTGTAAGAGATGCCAATCACAAAACCCAAATATGAGATCAGCAGTTTGAAGAGATGCTATGAACTCTTCCTTCAGGATACAATAACCGATATGCATATCACTGAAAGATGCTGAATCCCCACACTAATAAGGATTAGGTTTTGTAGCTTACATTTAACCCTTTCATCTCTGAAGTCACTCAGTGCATTTGGCTCTTGGAAGCCATAGGGTAAATAGAAGAGACACGTGAGAAGACCCTCTTATAATAAAGCATTCAACTCATACCCTTTTAACGGGAAGACATGGAGCCAATATCACATTAGGTTTTAGAAAACCATGGATTCTATCTGCTTGATAGAGTGGTACTTTTGTCCTGGGCAAAGATAAATTTAGTTTAGAGTAGAGTTTTAGGTGTGTATATTCTACGCACGTGTTGCAACCCTTGCTCCCCCCCCCACCCTTTTCTAGCTGGTTAATTCTAAACATTGCATGTGGTGATCTTTTGTTTGCCATTACACTGATTTAAAAAACAAATTGTATGCTTTATATATTCACACAAAGCAAATTGCTACTTCCATATTATTAGGAAGGTAGTGTAGCAAGATTGGGGAAACCCACAACAATAATGTTCATGTTTCTCTCAGCCATCGGCAAATTAATGCAGCTGCTGATTTTTGCCTTGCAGTATTTTCCTGAACAAACTCTGAGCCTGGACTGTGCTAAAAATAAAAATAAAAAAATTGGATTACAGGACATTGTGCTTGCTTTCAAATTGTGCATTTCAATGTTGCCAACTAACTCAAAAGCAACTGTATTTTATTCCAGGGTGGCATGTTTGCTGGTATCTCCTTTTCAGTGTGTTATGTCCTCTTGCATAAAGCTTGTTTTTCTAATTGTGGAGATATTACGCTTCTGTTGTATAATTGTACTGACTGCCTTATCAATTATTCATAAAAAGTTGGCCTGATAGCATGTTTCCCCACCCCACCCTTCCATAAATCTAATGATAGTCAGCTTTAGCTGCTCTCTGTCTCTGCTCTCCTGTCTGCTCATTATCACTTACTAGTTAAGGCTACATTATATGCCTCTTGCAGAGATGAGATATGTATTCTACAGGGAAGGCAAATCTTGGGCTCCATTTATAGAAACCCAGTAATTGACTGGCCATGCAGTGTCATTGAGTTGAGCTGTGAAGCCTCTTGTTTGCTAGTCAAACCACCAGATACTGTTTCGGGGGGCAGGGAGTGGATCAGGGATGGTAATTATTTATCTTAGATAGTTGTAAATGGAGGTGAGTTACAGACTGATTATGACTTTTATATAAAGCAGCTTTGGGTTGTTGTTTTTAAAGTTAAATAAGTGAGAACCTTTAAATGATCTTTACAGTAACACTGCAAAAGAAGGCTGTAGGCTTTCCGTGTTTATTTTATTTAAGTGAGGAACTAAATTGTCAAGCATAGCTTAAAATTGTTCTGTGGAAGTTATAGACAAGAAAAGTCTCCTTGACTGGCATGATGGTATTATGACATTGCCCTTGCCCTTACCATTTCTGATGTAAGAACAGTGTATTATACAATAGCATATATAGTCAGAGGAAACAGAATCAGCCCTATAGAATACATAAGACTACCTTATGAGATCTCTCCTATCCCTGCTTCCTGAGATTCTTTTAACTGGGAATGCCAAGGATTGAACCTGGGACCTTCTACATGCAAAAGCATCCCTGATCCATCCCCTGCAATGAGATATGACCCCTTCCAAATGTATCCATCCCACCAATGGGATATGACCCCTTCCAAATGTATATATGTGCAGTGGTGAATGCATATGATTACCAAAGTACTTGTTCTGCCATTTTGATTATTAATTTAACAGATGGGCAACTAAGCCCCATTTAAAAATGCAGTTTTTAAAACGAAAAACAAGTTCAGGAGGTGGTTTCAGGGGAATGCTTATCCCCTTCCTTGATCACCATTTCTGTGCTCTGGTTGCTCCCTCAGCTGTTTTTACCCTCTGCAGGGTTCCAAAGGTATGTGTGAAATGGTAAACACACTTTTGGAACCTCAGCAGAGGAAAAAATGCTTGAGGGCAATTTGAAGTGGATAAATGGTGAGTGGGGAAAGGCTTAAGCACCTTTGCACCCAACTGCTTCAACTGTTGCTATTAGGCTAGAGCTACACATTGAGGCTCTCCACACGAGCAGTGTGGAGAGCCGAGGAGGATTTGGTGGGGAGAACAGGCTTGGCCCACTCTCTCTGCACATCATGAGCACTTCACCCTCCCTGGGCGGCTGGGTCAGCTGCCCACACGATTACCGGCTCTGTCACAGAGCCGGTTGGGGCCGCAGGGATCGGAGGCTGCCTGGCCCTGGAAGTCCCAGCATGCCCCGTGCGAGTGCGCAGAGCATTCTGGGGAGACCCCTGATGCCAGGAAGCTTGTTGTAGACTCCTTATTGGGGGTCAACTCGTGCCACGGCACACAATCACCAAAACAGGTTAGCAGAGCACTCACCCCGCTAACTTCATGGGGGGGGGGCATTTAGGTCGGCTAGCCACCGCTGAACCACTGGGCTCTTCCGCGAGCCCATGGGTTCTCACAACGGCTGGAAAGCGGGCTAGGCTCCTTTAGATTGTTTTCTAAGAGACCAGCCTCGTTATGTCAGCAAACACAGGCTCCCAAGTACAAGTTTGTTGAGTAACACAGGGGCATATCTAGGAGTAGAGCAGGCAGGGCACGTGCCCCGGGCGCCACTTGAAGGGGGCGCCATTTTGTAAAATTATTTTTAAAAAAAAAATGGCTGCCAAAAACAAAATGGCCACCGTGCATGCTCAAATGGCCTCTGTGAGGCTCTAGGTCATGCCAGGCTTTGCAGAGGCCATTTGAGCATGTGCGGTAGCCATTTTGTTTTCAGTGGCCTTTTTTAAAAAAAAAAGATTATTTTTAAAAACGGCCACTGCACATGCTCAAATGGTCCCTGCGAGGCCCTAGAGGCCAGCAAGGTGAGGGGGAACCTTTGCAACCCCCCCCAGCCTTTAGGAAGCCCCCCAAAGGGTCTACGGGTAAAAATAATAATAATAATAATATAATATAAGACACTGTAAACATATTCAGATTGGCACTATGTACAGAGAATCAGGGCTTGTGAATACTGAGCTGACGCTTAAGAGCTAGGATTGTATTCATTTGCTCTTACTTTGCTTCTTGTGATAAGTGAGTTAAATGTGATGTCTTGCTAATATGGCTATTAATGGTGAGTTTGTCTTTGAATCGGTGTGAAACCCTTAATATTAAGGCCCACTGGGAGTTTCTTGCTTTCTTTCTCTCATTTTAACTGTCTTTCTGAAAGACTAGAATATATTCCAAGCAGTGACACAGTTTACTCTGCATATCCTTTAATTATTTCCAGAGTATCTGGGAAAAGTCAAATTCTCCATTGATTTTTAAAACTTATGTAATGGTGATGCTACAATGCATAGTAGAGAATTAGACAGGCACTTCTGTTTAGTTTTCCAAGTACACCTCCACATAGTATTTGGGTATTTCATGAGGCCCCGCATACTGAAATTTGTAGTTTTCCAGCATTTTTTGGTCTGGCTAAGTCCACTGCTAAATAGTTTTTGAAATATTAAAAGATTAACGAGCTTGACTTGTATTTTTCAGCTGATATTATGGTAAAGTTATCTGAAAGATGGGTCTCAGGTGCTTGGACAGGGGGCGCAATTTCAGTGTTTGCCCTAGGCGCTATTTTCCCTAGATACACCTCTGGAGTAACATGAATGCAGGGTTGGGGGAAGTTTTTTTTGTTGTTGTTGTTTTTTTTTTTTTTTTGAGAGAGAGAGAGAAGCAACAGAGAAAAGGGAATGCATTTAACCCTTTCACTGCAACTCCTCCTCAGGGCTGTTTTATCCCCAGTTATGGATTGGAGCCCAACTGGGGGAGAAAGGAAGATAAAACATTGGGACAAAAGCAGTGGGCGGGTTAAGCATTGTTTCTCGCTTGAAAATGCTCTCCCTATGCTGCATTCACTTTAGGATGAGGATTGGGAACTCAAGTTTGCCAACACAAACTTAGTTCTGCTCTTAGTGCCATATAGATGGCATAAAGGGTATTCCCACTTGCAGCCTAACCCAGGCTAGGGCAGCCCAGCCTGGGTTAGACTGCGTGTGTGAAGGGCCAAGCCCCACTTTTTAACCTCAGCCAGCAATCATCTGGGTGACTGCTGACGGATTAAACAGCTTCCCGCCGGCCTGCTGCCATTTCCAAGAGTGAGCCAGAGGGAAGGCACAGCTGGACCAAGCATGGCAGCTGCTCTGACGAGAGCAGCCGCTACAGTCGTGCCCCGGGACACCCTGGGATGTGAGAGGAGGGAAGTCCTCCCGTTCCCAGGGTCTCCCTCCGCGGCACCACTGCTCATGTGGGAGCATGGTGCGGCAGAGAGGAGGACCGTGGCTTATCATCTGCCGGGGAAGGCAAGCATGCTCCTGCCTTCCCTGCAGCCCGTCCTCCCTCCCTGGAGAAGTCATGTGAAAGACCTCATACAGTAGTATTTTAAACTCATAGTATGACCTCATACTATGACCTCATAGAGAGGAGAGCTGGTCTTGTGGTAGCAAGCATGCCTTGTCCCCATAGCTAAGCAGGGTCTGCCCTGGTTGCATATGAATGGGAGACTTGATGTGTGAGCACTGCAAGATATTCCCCTCGGGATGAATCTGCTCTGGGAAGAGCAGAAGGTTTCAAGTTCCCTCCCTGGCATCTCCAAGATAGGGCTGAGAGAGATTCCTGCCTGCAACCTTGGAGAAGCCGCTGCCAGTCTGTGAAGATAATACTGAGTTAGATAGACCGATGGTCTGACTCAGTACATGGCAGCTTCCTATGTTCCTATGTTCCTAGTATTTGACCTCATAGCATCTGCGGATCATAGTATCTGACCTCATAGTATTTTTCTGAATAATAGTGCCAGTATTAATCATTCATGAACTTCGTATATCCAAATCTGGCATTGCTAGAACATCATTAATTAGACTTCTAAGCCCCAAAGAAGGGTTATATCAGTCCTTCCTAAATTCCTTTCCCCTCATATATTTGACAGGTTTACTCAAGTTTCACATCCAGTTCATGTCCTTGTGTCTTCCCTTCATAGTAATGGAATGTCTATTTTCCAAACCTTGGCTTGTCCTTGTTTGTGTTGGTATTAGTTTTTAATGTCAGTAGTAAGCTAAATGGAAACATTCACATTCCTTGTGGGTAAAAAACACCAGTATTTGGACCTGGAATACTAGCAAAGCTTGGAGTTGGCTTAGGTATGTTTAAGAAGGGGTTGGGGGGTATTGAAAGAGGTCATTCAGAAAAAAATGAAGTTATGTTGTTTCTCTTTTTATTCTCTGGGTTGCCCTTTTAATGTGGCCTAAATGAGAGAGTAGGGCTTGTGTACACACAATGCCTACATCAAGCAAAGACAGTAGAAGGGAATGGGTTTGGGCCAAATTGTTTCTTCTTCTTTGTATTCCTTGGTTATTTTATTTGAGAAATCAGGTGGAACTTCAGCTGTAGGTACATCTTTTTTTAGTACTTGGAAAAATGGTCAGTGCTTGGAAAAACTAAGACAGAAATAATTGTAACTCATAGAGCTAAGTCCTACTTTTTGTTCTATGTTTGCAGATTTGCTGAGAGCCCACTGACATTGGTGAGGATGTCACTGACTTTCTACAGTTATGAAGGGGAGAAGATTCACTTTAAGGAGATAGGAAGCTAAGAAAGCCAGGCGTTAAGTCATTCTGCTTATCAATAACATTGCAGCTGAGGGCTTCTTTTAACTTCAAAAATGAAAGTAGGTCAAATATTCATACTGTGCCTCCTTGGGGCACAATCAGATAAACAGGGTGGATTGTGAAGCAATCCTTGCACTGCTCCATTCAGAAGGGAAAGAGAAATGAGGTTATATGTTCTCCAGTTGTGATCTGAGTGAGGCGGATTCTGCAGCCAAAAGAATAACGGCAATAGTCTGTTAAATCATTTATAAAATCTTGGGGATGGTCTGGTGGCTTTATGGAAAGAACAAAGTGTACTATTCATTTGCAGCTGGGAAAGAATTTCAAGGAATGCACAGGTTGCCTTTTCTCATACCTAAGTCAATGAAATACTACTATGGAAAATAGCTCCATGCTCTTATAGGTCCTTTTTTTGGAGACTTGCACTTTTTTTTATTAAGCAGTAGCACGTATCTCATCTTAACGTGTTAGCTGGCTTTTGGGTTTGATGTCATGCGGCTACCAGACTCCTGCGAAACATGTTTTCGTAGACTACAAATGCCTTCGATTCCATATGAACTGAGCAGAGAATTCCAAAAGGGTTTTCACACTTTCCATGTAGGGTAAGAGGAGAGAATGGCAGGTGACCTTTTTTATTTCATTGGTTCGACCCTGCAATTCACTGGCCATATAGGCCTGAAAGCTATGGAGAGATTTGAATCTCCCCTGCTGACTCTATTGTTAACCTGATTTTTCCACTGGACCATGCTAGCTGTATGCCTGAAAACCATAATAGGATTTAAGGTTTTAAAACTAATGTTAAGGAAAGCTACACACCCAGAAAGGTTTTCAGCACTGATGGTACTGTAACTGAAAGTCACAATCCCAGTCCAAAGTTTCCTGGGTGCTACAATGCACACATGGAGTTCCTATATTGGTCGGATCCCCTTTTTAATTAAAGAAAATAGAGAAGCTGCCACACTTGCAAGAATCCTGTGGGCACCCTAGAATTCCTGTGCATTATAGCATCTTCAGGTGAGGGTTGTTTTTTGTTTTGTTTTTTAGTAGCAACAAAATTGTTAGTAGGGATGTGCACTAAACAGATTTTGCATTCTGTTTCAAGCTTGAAACAAAATGCACGTGGCTAAAACATTCCATAGAAACAACCGGTCCTATCAGTTGTTTTGATGAAACAAACCTGAAACATTTCTAGTGTTTCAGCCATAGGGAACAATGGGGAAATGCAAAACAGCCCATTGTTCCCCATGGGTAGCTCCTAGGGACACCAAAGTGGGTTGGGTGGCAGGCCATGATGGGTGCTACCTACTACCCAACCCTCACACAAGAAATGGGCCAATGGGTGCTTTTAAACAAATTTCTAACCTTTCCCCCAAACCCCCATAGGATCCATGCCCTATCACACAACCCACTTTGGTGTCCCTAGGAGCTATCCATGGGGAACAATGACGTGTTTCAAATTCCCCATTGTTTTCTATGGCTGGAACAAATTGCACTCACACAGTGCACACACAAATTTTGCATTGCATTTTGCAACCCTGCCTTGAAAAATACTGCAGAAGCACATAGTAAAGGGGAATCTGTCCCTCCTAACACAGAACACATATTTCAAACACAGTCCAAAAATGGCCCCCCAAAAAATCACGGACACAGAATCCATTGCCAGCCACATTGCCTGTGCTACAGTAACATCATTGGCACAAGTTGCTCTCTCTCACACAATTATAACTCCTTACTTCCTAGCATTGCCACAGCTGCCACAGCAGCACCCTTTCCATAGCCATAAACTCAACTAGAGCAACTTCAGCCACATTTTGACTGAATATAACACCTTGTAATGCAGATTGCAGAGCAGTGAGTGAAGCACAAGTTAGGCCAGACATGGAGCTCATCACAGCAATCACCAAGAAATATTACACAGAGAGAGAGAGAGAGAGAAAGAACTGCCACTGTCCATTTTGCTCCACAACACTATCTCACAACCAACCAAACCACAACTCAAAGAAGGCAGGCATCCAAGTTCTACATTTGTCAGTCTGAGATCAAACAAAACCAAATAGTTATAGCAGCACTGCCTATTATACTCAGTGCTGAGAAAAGAAAACCACAAAATCAAACCTTCCTTCCTCCTCTCCTGATGTATCCTCTTCTTCAAGAGGGGCACAGTATAACGGCTCTCTCTGCCTCCCAGTCTGCCTCAATACATTCTGAATTTGAAATGCCCTCCTTTTGTGTTCCCCCCTCCCTCTCCCCAGCCAATGGGGACACAGTTGACCATGACAACACGTGATTTGTATGATAACAAGCCAACCAAGAAACAAGGCAATCGCAAGCCAATCGCAAGCCAGTTCCAGAAAACCAATCAGCAATGGAAAAACAGACCTCCTCGAATGTCAAAATGTTTTGATTGAAACAGAGTTGTTCTGCTCCAAGCGTGAAACAGGGTGTTTATTTAAAGGGTGTTCTGTTTCAAGCTCGAAACACTCGAAACTGCCCTTTTCAAGTTGAAAGGTTTCATGCTTGAAACATTCTGCACATCCCTAAATGTTAGTTGTCTGAACTTTGTGAAGTGCAAATACCTAATATAATATATGCACATAACACCAAATATGGAGATTCTTTCATATCTATTTTAGATAGATACGTTATAAATCGAGGCAGTGTTTTTAATTAATTCTTTTCCAGATAGGATGAAAATTTTTAAAAGCATACATTATGATAAAGAAACCATCATAAAATTCTTTCCATCTGTAGCATAATAAAACATTTCAATTTCCCTTTTAAACCCTCCCCTTTAAATAAACAAACAAAAAACTCCAGTCACAAAATCAGCCACCATCACTTTCTACATAAATACCTGTCACAGTGCATATAATTCCAAGAAAATCTAGTCAGTTAAAACCAAATCAGTTTATTGATAACTTTTTAAACAATCTTTTAATTGATTGACATTCCTGGCAACAGTTACTAACTTTGTTAGTTCCACACTGGATATTTGCTCTGAAGTGGCAAAGGAGATAACTTTAACCTGTTCAGCAGACACAATATGGCAAGACACAATATGGCAAGACACAATATGGCAAGTTAACAGGACCATTCTAAAAACACTCTGTATCTCAGGTTTCTTAGACATCTGGTTCATGAGTACTGCAGCAATGGATGCAGGATGAATGTTGCTCAGCTACCTTAGGAGCTTTATCATTCATTCTTAGGGCTTTCATTCACTCTGGAAGGAACTGCAGATCTTATTCGAGAAATGACAGACTAATCACGGCTCTGGCTCTGGCTCTGGCTAGACAGCAGTGAGCCACATTGCTGTCACACAGTGGTTTGCAAGGTGATTTACGTGACCTAGCTATATTTACTCGCATCTCACGGCCCACTCTGATCCCAGCTGCTTTGGGGACTTGATAGGTAAGGGCAAAGGGGAATAGTTATCTAAATGTGGGACACTTAAATCTAAATGGGTAGAGGGCAAAAGCTGCACAATATAGAAACTACAAAATGTTCAAGCACTGTTGCCCGGAATCACTTACAATGTCTTCAGAAGTATGCCTTGCTTGAAACTGATGCTTTTGTCTGGCTCCATATTGGTAGCTTTTGTAGGGCTCAAGCATGACTTACCACAGGCACCCCTCTTTACCATATTGTACACAAATTATAATTTGAGAGGTTTTATGAAGCCTTTCCATCTACCCTAAGATAATGCAAGGTTAAAGCTTCATCTGATTTTTCTCTCTAGTCTTCCAGTTTCTTGTCCTCACCTGCTTATTGTGCATCTGTTCTACATTCCACTGTTCATCTTCCACTCCTTGCTTTGGCCCTTTTGCACCTTTGTTGCTTTCAGTCCATTTTCTTTGGCATGGTAGCTTTGAAACGTCTGTTTTTTATTTATAAGTAGTTGTGCTAATATTATCTTAGGTTTCCACCCTTGGTCTCTCTTTGTTCTGGTGCATTTTACTATTGTCTATACTAAGGACCTGTCCATGCCCTTTCTCTTGGGGAGTCCTCTTTCTTTGGAACTTTCTTCTGCCCAGAACTCAATGGATTCTTTCTCTCCTCCCTGTGTTTAAAACCATGCTGGAAAATATCATCTTAGTCTTAACTGTCTTCCTCTCCTTCCCTCATCATCTCACTTCTCTTTGTTACTCTTTCCCTTCCCTTATTGTTTGGGTTTATATTGCAAGTAAGTAACGCATATCTACTACACTGTTTTTATACTCTGCTTAGATGTAGGGTTATTATTATTATGCTTACTATTAATAATAATATGCAGCTGGGGTGGGTTTGACCAGTAGGTCTTCAGACTGCCAGCAACGGAAATTGGGAATTCACTGCCACACAAACTGGTAGATGGATTAGCATGATGGGACCAAGTAGATCCTACAGAAAGACACAATTTAATTAGTATTTTCAATTAAATTCAATTTAAAAAACAGTTTAATTAAAACACAAAACAGAACTCAGGAATCACTAGAGCCAATTTAGGATATTTTATATTTAGGATATGTTATAGCAGGCGGGCTGATACGCTCAGTCCAGTGCAGAGGGCTGGGCTACCCGCCATTCCCAAATGGTAGAGCAGCTCTTCTGTTTTTCCAGGGAGAGCTGGTATACCAGTTGGAGGTGGCAAGACCAACTCAAGACTTAGCTCATCTGGCCACCTCGAAGGACTGGTCTACCCAAGTAGACCAGTCCTCGGAGGCAGGCAGCCATATTAAGTCCAGAGCACAGGGCTGGTCTACCAACCCCAGTTAGTAGACCAGTTCTTCCAGGAAAAAGGTGCCATTCTGAGGTCCATTTTGTCAGCAAAACGGGGCTCAAAATGGTGTTCAAATCACCCAAATCTATTTGGATAGAATCAGGGGTATTTTGCTTCAACCCTGAACCAAGCCCTCTATTTTGAAGGTGATTCAGTTTGACGTCAAATCTGTGAATTGCCCCTGATTCAACTGATCAATGACTGAAATAAACATTCCATCCATTCCTCCAATTGAACCCGAATCAATTTGACCTTGAATCAAATTACACATCCCTAGTTTCCAATATCAAACCCAGTGTTTCATTTACCATATAATTCTGCTCCTCGGGTTATTTGGTTGTACAGGCTATGATAAATTCTGTTCCTGTTCTGCTGAAAACATTATCTATGGAAAGCTGGAACCTGAATTATTGGTAATTAAAATCCTGTTATTAAAACAGTTGGCCTATTTCCTTGAGTGATGCACAATTATGTGTAAATCCTGTTCTGACTCTGTTATGCTTATGTTGTACTTCCTTCCCCCTGAACCTGTTTGTGGCCTATATTAATGCTGACAGAAAAATATAAACACACAAGTATTTAGGTCTAGTGAATTGTCTGGCGCGTGTCCTCATGATGCTGTAGAAATACTGAAGCTAAGCAGGTGCAGATCTGATCATCCCCTTGGATTAGCAATCACTGTGAGCATATAAGAGCAAGATATGTGTATAATAAATATTTTAAGGTGGGGGGGAATACAAGGACTAGAAAGTAGTTCACACCTATCCTTGGCAAATAATGAAAACGCACCCTTTAGACAATATGCAAGAGTAACAGAGCTTATAAAATCCAGCCTGTTAACTGAACAAATAGTTAACTATTCTCCAGTGTCTAAAGACATACATAAACCCAGAGCGACAAAGTCTTCTATACATTTTGCCACATCCGAGTGAAACTCATCGTATAACACCAGCTGTGTACCAGGCTCTTGCTTTATTACTGTGCAGTAAATATGATTAAAGGAGATCAGGCCTGAATGAAGTACGGAAAATGTTTAACGTCTGGAGAGGGAACGGCAGTCTCTGCTGTTGCATTTAGTACTCTGTCCTCTGCAGTCCTTGGGCTTTTGGGAACCTTTTATCTGCTTAATTTTTATGTCATTCTGTAGCCAACTAGGCCATTGTGTAGCACAGTAGGCAAGCTGGCTTCTGATAATGCTTTCATGCATGCTTCTGCCAACACAGTTCCTTGGCGCAGTTCTTTTGTTCCTTCAGAGACATATCTTGAGGGAGCTTACTCTGTCCTAAGTCTTCAGAGGAGAGAGTAGCAGGTCAAGGACAGCTGGTTCATTCTTTTCCCACTTGGTTTAAGCCAGACATCTTAAACCTATTTCCTCCCCTCTCCCACCAGTGTCTCAGCAGGGAAGCCGATTTGTGTTTCAGTATGTGAGCTCAGCTACTATAGCATTCCGCTCACCTACCAAGCTAAGCCTGTCCCAACTGCCTTTTTATGAAGCAATTAGATTGTGTTCCATCTTTGAATGGTGTTACAAGCATATCTGCAAGTTGGCTCATTTGTTTTTGTTGGTTTAGTTCTGGCCACAGTTCTTGTTAACATAGCATTTGTTGTTAATCCTGCCTTGGTTTCTAATTATCGCTGATGTGGCAATGACAATGGGTGGATAATAGATTGACAATGAATATCCAGTGCATGGATTTGCACCAATGAAACATTAATCTTCTCGGAGCTGAGCAGATGTCAACATAGGCCAAAATAGTCACCCATCCAGTATGTTAACCTAGACCTCCCAAATCCTCACCTTCTGGTGCAAGGAAAGAAATCTACAACACAGAAACGAAATTGAATTTTGTGCTTGGATGTGTGAAGTGCATTTGACAAATTCACAGAACTATTATTAAATATAGGACTTTGTCATGATTGATCAGTTTTGTTTTGTTTTTACTAAATAATGTAGTGGAATAGAAATAATACCTAGCATTTCTTTTGAAAACAGTGGCTGACATCCTGACTAAACTACCTAAATCAAGTCCTATTGAAATTAAGTAGTCCTTTAGTGTAACTCCAGAGTAGTAATACGGAGTAACATAATCAGCCATTGCTGTCTTAAAATCTAAATAAAGATTGTTTTAAAACTATAATATAATTCTAGAAGAGTAGTAGATATAATATCTATTGCTTTTGACCAAGAAAAACCCCCACCTAATAATTGAACATTCATGCCTTATGGCATTCATACTACAATGATATTGCTGTAGAAGGGTCCTTAGTTACTAGACTGATTACCGCACAGCTGTAAGCACTTCACTATGTTATATGTATGTTGCATATAATGTGTGTTGTGAAAATGCATTGTTTTGTATGTGATTCTTCTGCCTTTATATGTGTCCCATGAGCATATTAAAATTCTAAATAAAGCTCATGGACATGGAATGTTTTCCATGTTTTCTAATGAGGCTTTTCACACGAGCAGCTCAACTCAGGCTTGGGCAGCCCTACCTGGCTAGGGTGATTTGTGTGAAGCGTCGGGATCGAGGCCAATCCCAGAGCTGCCTCCCTGGGTAATCCAGGAATTTACCCCAGGCTTTTACCTGGGTTAAAAGATGCAAGTGTGCCCTTTTACCCAGGTCCCTGCTGTGTGAAGAGTGGGGGCCCGGAGCACCTGACTCACAGGGGGATCCCTCAATGCATCACACTTCTGTGCGGTGCACTGTGGGATATCTGGAAGCCAGGATGCATTTTCCTGGCCTCCAAAATGCTGCATGGCTCACAGTAGCGCCGGTCATGGATCGTCTTAAGAGGAAGGTAGGTGCTCTCCCCCTCCCCGCCGGCCGCCCTCCCCAGGCCAGCAGAAGGTTGTGTGAACGGCCTTAATATCTGCTTATAGCTAGGAGTGAGTTCTAGATGAACACTGTATATCTGTTGTTGATCCCATGATAAACAAGCATGCAAGGGGGTTAAAAATGAATAGAGGATGAAAAATGAAAAAAAAAGGCAGTTTAAAATTCACTTTGTTCTTTTATGCCTCTAATTTTCAATTCTTTGAGGATTACTATTTCCCTGTAAACAATTATTTAATGTGAGTGCATTTTACTAACAGACCTGCAAGCCTCATAAGAAGCTGCAGCTGCCAAGTAGTGTACTGTGTTTGCCAACCACAACAATCTGACAGAAATAAAAGGAGCCGGTGGGGTGGGATAGAAGTGGGACTTCATCTCCGCTTCAGATCTTCATCTGCTTTTTTTCAAATCTTGGATTTCCTGCATCCATTAGATCCAAACAAAATATCCAGAGAAGGAAAGCAATGTATTTTATTTTATTTATCCCATTGCTCTAGGTAGCAAATGTTACTTTTGAATAAAGTGGGCCAAGAACCTAAATATTTATCCTCCAGATCGCTATATCCCTCAGCAGGAAGCCACGCCAGTGTGACCCAACAGATCACAGAGTCATTCTTGGAATGGGGCAGATGCTTGGAGTTTCAATTAGCTGATACAGGAATGAAGAAGAGGCAGCACTTTGGAGAAGCCGTACAGTGCCCACCTCCAGTCTGTTAATGGAATTCACCATGGCAATGAAGGATGAGGAGGATTATACAGAGGCCCTTGACTTGGAGTGACAAGTCAAGACTGTTGTAATAAAGATTTGGATGCCCACTTTTGGTCTAGAACCAGAATGGCATAGAGAGACACTATGCTGTTCTTAAAAATGTCTGAAAGGACAATAGGTATCTAGACTCTTTTGGTTGTCCTGAAATTATATAGCATGGTGACCTATATGCCTGTAGCTCAGGCTTGTAAATAGCTGTTTGCCTGGTTGCCTGGGACAAATTAGGATAACTTCCAGACAACCAGTTACGGAAGCTTTTCATCAGTTGGTTTCAGTCTGCCCAGTCTTCTTGCTTTCAATCTGTTCAGATGCCACAAATGGCAGACCGGCTAGTATATGCACCAGTACAGGCTTGCTCAACTTAGTGCTACCCACCCACCCATTGTGTTTGAACTACATCTCCCATAAACTCCAGCCACAATGGCCAATAGCCAGGGATCATAGGAATTGTAGGCCAGCATCTGCAGAAGAGACAAAGTTGAGCAGCCCAGTAGTAATAGTAGTAAGTAGTAGTAGTAACAGTAACAACTTTATTTGGGTCCATGACCAAGAACAAAAAACAAAAAAGCTTTTATTTGCAAGATAAAGTATAATTTTATGGCAAAACCTTACTTTCAAGCCACCACATCAGGAACTCTGAAGTTAAGCTAATGGCAAGAAGCTGAGTCATGAGATGGATATCATCTGAGGGGAAATAGCAAACAGAGAGATCGGCCATATGTTTCTGCCTGTATTGCCCTTTGCTCTTCACACAGGTATCTGTCTGGTACAGAAGTCTGAATTATAGTCTAGCCAACTACAGCATTTCAGACACCGTCTAACTAGTTCCAGACAGATCAAACCAAATTCAGACAAGTTTAAACTGATATAAACCAGATAAGGGTTTTAGAATGGTTGGAGCTGCTGAGACTCAGCCATTTGAAATGAAACAGCTTTAAAATGTGAACCTCAGTCACTTAGAATAGATTTCAATAGGTAACTAGACTTCAGCTTAACATTCCGAACTGAAATAAAGCAACCATTTTAGAACTTACAGCCAAGCCAATGTGTTGGCCAATTATATTCCCAGATAGTATTACAATAATTTTATTTTGAGGTATGGTTTTGAGGTTACATCTGTGGAAACATGCTGCTTTGCTCCACATCTAGAAGATGCCTCTTACAGATTACTGATGTGTCAGTATTGAATGATGTTGGACCAACTGTTCTTCGTTACAGGGTTTTTACATTTCACGTTATTCACACTTCTTCTGTACATATGGTTTCATTTTGAACATCCTGAGTTTGTTTTGGCTTGTTAATATAACTCAGGCATGTAACTAGTATTGTGAATCTGAGTGAGAATGTGGCCAACCTTCAAAAGATGATCAGGCAGTTAATCAGGCAAAATAAAGATGGTGAGCAGGTTTAATGAGGCCAGTGTAGCGTAGCCATGGCAAAAAAACCCAGAAGTTATTCCAGGAGATAGTGAAAGAAGCATTGTCCATAAGTTGATGAATTAGTTCCTCGTAAAGCAGCTTCCGCTAGCTTTCAAATGGGATAATCTTGTTGAGACTTTATCATATGGAGCAATAATAGGAATTGCTTCAAGGAAAGCTTTAACTGTTGGAGTATCTTGGTAAGAAAGTAAGCGCAGGAAGAAACAAATTGTCCAACAAAAGTTGTAGTGGTGATTTCTGGGGGATGATGCAGAAGACCATTTTACCTTCATCAGTCATCAAAATGTGTTCCTGGTTAAGATCCCAAAAGTAATGTCAAATACAAACTAATGCCAATAACTTAAGAGTGTTGGCAAAAACATTTTGTTAGGTCCTTATCTAAATCTTCTTTCTCTCCCCATCTCTGAAAATTTTTGTTCTTTTATCTTCAAATAAGCTGATAAAAGGAAAATGAGGAAAGCATACCACTTCTGATCTTGTGGATTCGGTTTACAAATGACCCTTCCTTTGCACAGGAACAAGAAGATTCTCTTATGGCACCTTAAAATTAGTCTTTAAGGTGCTACAAGACTCTTAGTGTTTGCTGAGGCAGACTAACACCCCTGTCCCTCTGGGAGCATGCACAAAAAAGGGGGCATTTGCATGTCATTGTAAACTAAATTCATACAATGGCATTCTAAATTAAATTGAAACAATGGCAAAAATAAGGGGACAAGTCATATTCAAATAGATTGATTTTTAGTCAAACAAAACCATGCCCAAAATTATTTTAAATGTTTCATGTTCTTTATATAGGTAAAACTCTGCCCTAGAGCAGAAATATACTATGCCCTGGCTAGGAGTACTGTAGGTCTGTCTGTCTCACCCCACTGTAGACTGTGTGCTGTCTAATTCTGAAAGAATTATCTGACAGCCCCGGAAAATGAGCTGTTCAAAAGCTCCCCTCCTAGCTTGTTTCAACACTGACCTAAACAAACCATGTAGCTGTTTAGCTCCTGATAAATCTTGAGTCCCGTTCTAAATCACTTCCTAATTTTAATGAGCTTATCTATCAGGCTTCACCAGCTTTCCGCGGCAGCCGTTCTCCAAGATTGCTAGCCTGATAAAGCAAAGACTAAAATTGTTTATTATTGCACATTATTCTTGAGAGGCAAAACTTTCTTTTCCCCTGGGTTGTTGGAGAAATTATCGATTTCCTGCCACAGTGTGAAATGTTTGACCTTTATAATGTGAGCAGTGATTACAAGGCCAATAAATGACATCATTCCATTTAAACTTTTAAGGGAAAGAGCAAAACTGATCAGCTGTTCACATTTAAGTACCCACCTGACTTATAAAGCATGTCTGTGCCAATGTCTGTGCCAGTGTTCAGGGACATATAAAATCAGCACACACACGTTTAAGATTTGGAGATTTTTGTACTTGAGCACTTTGTTTCTGCTTATGTTAAGGGGAAGAAAGCTAGTCTTGCAGTAGCGGACATGAATTGTCCCTTTTGTTAAGCAGGGTCCACCCTGGTTCCCATTTGGATGGGTGACTACATATGGACACTGTCTGCTGTAAGATATTCCCCATAAGGGATGGAGCCATAGTTCAGTGATAGAGCATCTGCTTCCTTGGCATCTCCAAGAAGGGCTGAGAGAGACTCCTGTCTGAAACTCCAAAGAGACTCCAGAGAGCCTCTGATAGTCAGTGTAGACAATACATGCTAGATGAGCCAGTGGTCTGACTCTGTATAAGACAGCTTCCTATGTTCCTTTGTTATCTATAATTTTAATGTGGTGAACTTAAATTTATTGCAAAGATTCCAACTGTCCCTATTTACCAGGGACAGTTCTTATTTTTCTGGAATCTATCCCTGGTTAATCACTGTCCCTATTTTTTCCTGTCAGGGATGCCTTGTTAATTGTTTTCATGTGAATTGCTGGAGTTGCCTTGCTTCGGGATTCAGCTCCCTTCAGAGTCTCTAGACATTAAATCTCCAAGTGGGTAGAGAGGTGCATGTCTGGAGTGCACCTGTGTGTCAGTGGGTGCACAACACAAAGGAACTATAACATATGGCAGGTGGGATCCACAAATCTGAGTCTGTAATAGCGGGTGGTGGGCTTGAACAGTAAACCTTGGTATGAGAATTGGCTGTTACAACGAGTTCTCATACCAAGGTTTACTGTATCCCTATGGGCTTGGCTCATTTGCTCAGGTAATCTGGAATAATGTCCTCTGCATTTCTCAGCAGCTGCCGCTTGATCCAGTTCTGCCTATGCAACTCCAGCCTCTCCCTATCCAAGAGGGATGGGATGACTGAAGAAGGCTGCAGCTGCAGTCTGGAAGGGGCCAGGGAAGGAAAGTAGATTGTGAGGGAACTGCAAGGAGCCAGAGGTTTTTTAGCAATGGAAACCCTCCCTCTTCGTTCCTAAGTGTTTCCACTGAGGAGGAATGGGATGAGGAGAGAACTGAAAGCATAAGTGGCTGTGAAAATTGTATTTTTCCAGAAATAGCAAGATGCAGTTTGAAAATTAAGAAAATGCAGTTCTCACAGCAGTTGTGCTGGCTGGGATAAGATGTCTGGAATGATTTTCCCATATTAGACTGTCTAGGATAGGAGAAGTCATCTGAATCTCCTGCATCCCCTCTGAAAAATGTATGTGAGGTGCATTTCATATGGAGTGAAATAGGTGCATTTCATATGGAGTGAAATAAGCATCTGGAAAGAGTGTATGGCTGCCTTCCCACTTCTCCCTGAATGAAGAGAATGGAGCTCGGAGCTTCCTCTGCAGTCCTCACTGCTGTTCATGAAGAGGTGAGTCAGGCACATGTAGGGATCTCTGTATTTCAGACAGAACCCTGTACTCCAGGGACACTAAAACAGTTACTTGGCAATAATATATTCAGGCTGTTCTCACAAGCAGACTAGCCTGGGCTAGGCTGTTCGTGTGAAGTGCCAGGATCTGCATGGATCCTAATGCTCCTGCTCAGCCAAACCCAACTTCGAACCCCAGCTTTTAGCCGAGGTCAAGGGCACAAGTGGGATCCTGGGATCCTGTTGCAGCCCAATCACATACAGAGATGGGCGCCTAGAGTGCCTGTCTCATGGGGGTGTATCCCCCAATGTACCGCGCTCGTTGTGCAGTGAATTCTGGGGATACCCGGAGGCTGGGACGCAGCATCCCGGTCTCAGGAGATCCACGCTGCTCCAAGCAGCATGGATCGTGTGGGCGAGTGGTAGCACACCCAAAAAGGAGGCACACTGTCATCTGTGGGAGGGGTGAGTTGGACCCTGCCTTCCGCCCTGCATGCCCATGGATCGTGTGCATTCTCTCTCTCTCTCTCTCTCTCTCTCTCTCTCTCTCTCTCTGTTGTTTGAGGTTCATGCACTGCTCCTCAGAGGAGAACATACCTCCAGTGCATTCATGTGAACATTCATGAACAGATAGTGCTGTACAGAACTTAAGACATTTGGAGCCCATGTGGATTCAGCAGTTATATGTCTTGATAGAAAATACTCTTTTTACCACATTCTTTCTTAATTTGGCTTGCAAATCACAGTTTTACCTAGTTGTAATGCTGTGCGTCTCCAATCCCGGTAGCTTGTTCACATACACACAACTTATCTGATCCTTTGAAAATTCATTCTTTTGCAAGCCATTTCAACCAGTAATCCACCTGGCTTCTGATTTGTCTAAATCTGTACAAGCCAGTTCATCACATGGAAGCCCTACTTGTCCTGTGTAGTGTATGTTTATTTTTATTTTATTGGCTGAGCCAGACTCGCTTTCAGTATTCAGATCCAAATGACGCATCTAAATGCTGGCCGTGATCTGTATGCTGCATGAACATCCCAGTTGTAGCGACTTGCCAATATCAAACTGTCACAGAAGAAGTAAAGGGTACAATTTTCTTTTTCTTTTCTGGCGGGTTGTGTAACATCAATAATCTCTACTGGGTATTATGCTCTCCATAAGAGGCTTTTGTGATTGATTAAACACCTTAGCTCTGTTTTGGTGTTTTAATCAATTGCTGCAGCCATTTGTAGCTCAGTGTATTACAAAGGAGAAGAGATTATCACTTAATTATTTCGAAGAACAATAACAGGGTGGAGTTGTCTCTAATATTGGTGTTTTCTAAATGGTCGTGGTGGCTAAAGCTGATAGCAGTTTCTTGTTGCTGTTTGCTCTACTGCCTTTTGAAGAAGCTTTAAAATGTTAGCTACTTGCAGAGTGGGCTTTTAACCTAAATTAGGTTAGCCACTTGCAACCTTCATGTTGGTCTAGGTCAAAGCATCATTGGGAAGGCTCTTGGCTCAAATCCTTGGTCCACCCTTGACTTCCTGTGACTTGTGCAGATGATTGCTCTCTCAGCTTAGTGCAGGCAAAACAATGCTGTCTACATCACAAAGCAGGATTACCAACTTGAAATCATCCAGTTTACCACTATCCTTGCTACATCAGCAATTCTGTTCAGCATATGATGGGATGAACAAGAACATGTTGGGTATATGAGGTAATAGTAAGGAAAAGTAAGGTACAAAGAAGAAGAGTTTCCCCTATATGGGGCTTTCCATCTTTAAGCTGTTGGTTATGGGAAAAGGTTGAGTGTTGCTTATTAGAAATCCAATGTAATGGAGCATCCCCAGTTCAACATGGTTCTTGTTGCAACAAGGGTGTAATACCTATGAGGTAGTCCGGCTCAACGTAAATTGTTCCTGTTCTCTAGGAGACTAGGCTGTTTGTGAAGAAAAGGTAGGTGTACTCATAGTAGGAGGTAATTTGATCCAGCATGCATAGAAAGTTCAGGCACACTGGTGCAAGTACCTCACAAATTAGAACATTTAATGCCAGGGATTTGTTTGTTTGTTTGTTTGTTTGTTTGTTTGTTTGTTTGTTTGTTTTGCTGGACAGTGGGCAATCTTATCATGAAGATATTGCAACAGCTTGAGTACTGCAACAGCTTGAATATTGCAATATTGCAACATATTGAGAAAGATGGTAAAGGAGTCATCTTAATTTAACCTTAAGACACCTGTGATCCATATAGCCTTTGGAAATTTGGGTAGCATCAGAGCACCATTACCTAAACAGTAACTCTATACAGTATGCAAATAATCTGGTGCCTTGTTTGATGCTAATGGATATTATTCTATTTATAAAATATGGCATCACTGTCTGAGGAAACCTGTACACATATAAAATCATGTAATAGTTGTGAACCCACAAATACTTGTCTGTTTGCTTAGCTTTATCAAACATTAATAGGATTATAATTAATAATTGAAATGAATAGGATTAATTGTGTCATCTCAGGGTGATGTTTAAACTTCTGCCGGACCAGAGGCTTAACAGAGACTCACTAAACCATAACCAACCAGACGTATATTAACCATGTGGGGAAAGCTGCATACGTACCATATTTTTGTGTCATTGTTTTGAGTCAAGCGACAGGCAGAGAAAAAGCAGTTGGAATTGGGAAGTGGGGAATAAAAAGCAATACCCCTAGCAGAAGATTTATGTTTCTGTATATTTTGTCATCTCATCCCAGATTTAGAAGGAGATAAGCTGGTAGATGTTGCTTGGCATGCTAAGCCTTAAAATTTGTGAAGTTGCCACATATGCTCTGCTTCTCTTCAAGGCTGACTTTGGTCTCTCTTGGCCCTTTTATAAAGAGTTTACGGGGACACTAAGACACACACAATTCTGGTGCTAATTCCGACATGGGTTTCAGTGGTGAACTAACTGGACTTCTAAGTACACTAGAGCAATTAACGCTTCTGTGAGAAGGTGCTGATGGCTCTAACCATTTAAAAAGCATTTGCTCTCCTACACTAACAGACTTTCCTCCCCTTTTCTTGACATTACCAAAATGAATTTTATTTTTGCCTTTCAGGTATAACCCAACTTGAGTGTTTTGCAGCTGTACCATGTGCCAGCCATTAAGAACTGGGCCCACCCCCCACCCATTTTTTTTTGTCTGATAGTTTCACAAGCACTAATGCACACTTCAAATGCAGGCAATATTTTTGATCACCACATTGTTTAGCACTTTATGCAGGAAAAACCAGTAGGCCACAGTCATGAAACTTCGAGAGGATGGCTGCTGGCTACTTGTGGCAGAGCTGGTGGTTGTTCTTCCACCCCCTCCCTTCCCTCCTTTGCTCTAACCATTTTGTCTGTCTATCTCGTCTTGTATTCAGTTTTCAAAGCAATGCCATGAGGGGTTTCCTTCCTTTTTCTTTTCTTTTTTCCCTAGTGCCTAAAAGGGGAACAATATATTTTTAGGACAAATATGCACAGAAATATTGTATGGTTTGAGCAGGGTTGGTAAATTATTGTCTGTATCAAGTGACGAACCACTTAAGTATTGTTTCTTTATTCTATGACATTGGCTGTAGAAAAGGTCTTTTGAGTGGCTTCTTAAGATACATTTAATTCAATGTACTTCACAAAGAATGTAGCCATGAAAAAAACAGATGACCTTTTCTTATGAAAAGCAGGAGGCTTATTTTCTCCCTCTTCGTTTTGCTCTCCAAAGACAAAAAGGCGTAGAATGTAAACTTAAAAATGTATTGCTTCCCTTCAGATGTTAATCCTATTCCACATTTTCATTAATGTTGGCTCATTCTTCTTCTTACTTTTTTAAAAAAGAATTTGGTTTGGTTTGCAATTTCTTTTTGCATGAATATGCAGAGTAGCAATAAAACTGTTTTTCTGTGTGTGAGACTTTTCCCTTTCAGATCCAGTAATAAAGTATTTTAAGTTCATTTGTTGTTGTTTTTAAAGATACAGTATTTTTCAATTCTTAAGCAAAAATAAACTATGTCAGTGAATTGTAATATGCTTTCCTAGCCATCAGTAAGTGACAACTATTGGGGGATTGTTAATGTCCTGTAAGAATGTCGTTGTCTGCTGTTGCTAGGTCATCCCGGGACAGTAGCCGAAGCGGTGAGAAGCTGGAGTTGGAATTATCAAACCTCACAGCGGACGTCCTGGAATTACTGCTGGAGTTTGTTTATACAGGTTCCTTAGTAATAGATTCCGCCAACGCCAAAACCCTTCTGGAGGCTGCCAGCAAGTTCCAGTTTCATACTTTCTGCAAAGTCTGTGTGTCATTTCTAGGTAAGCATTCATACTATTTCTCCTTGGTCTGCTGCTTAAACCTTAGGGTTTTGCATCCTTTAGTAGCTCTACTATAAATTTTATGACTAAATGCCATCTGCAATGCAGCAGACCACCATTTGTTCGTAGCTGGATTTTGGGTGCAGTGCAGCTAGTTAAAATCTGTTGGATCCTTCCAGCTGACTTCGGTGAAACGTGGGTTTGTTCCCAGGGCTGAGTGGATGCTCCAAGTCTGCGGAAGTGCAGAAAAAGCACAGAATGTGATACTGGGAAAGCTCAGCTTCCGGAGAATCTCTGCTTCCATTACAAAGAAAAGGAAAGCTTCCAGTCATCAGGATTACAAAAATATGCTAGAATGTGTGGGAAGTGTTTGCCAAATCTCAGCACTTGGAGGGCTGGCTGATTACACTAATCTTGGGGGTGATGATGTAGAGCCCTGCATAGCTCCCTGTTGTAACCCATGACTAGCAAAAGCAGGATAAATTATGCAAAGAAATTATTCAAAAATATGCTTAGTGTGTGTAATTTACAGAAGCTGCAGAATTCAGCTGATGTGTTTTTTATTGGGTTGGGTTAAAAAAAAAAAGCACAGAGTTCATACAGCCTTAACTATACTCTTGCTGGGTAGACTTGTTTTATAGAAGTCTCAAGCTCAAGGATGGTTTCCATAACCAACCTGCACAGCTTTCTCACAAACAGGAGCAGCTTCTTAGGAACTTAGGGAGCCCCAACTTTCATGGGCCTATTCAGAGCTCTTATAGCTGGCTTGTCAAGTTCCTGACATGCCCTTTGGACCTGATGATCAGATGATTGCTATGATAAGATAAACTATGACAACATTAAAGGGGCTATTAAGCTCTGAGAGCTTAGAGGAGGAGGATTGCAGGGGATGTGATCTCTCAGAAAACTGAAGATCCTATGACTGTCCCTTTGACAGGACAAAGATATGGCGGAGGAGAATCAGAATTGCAAGCAGTAGTGGAGAAGTTCTCAGCTCAGATTGAAATTGGGCTCACCAAGCTGAGCAATTTCCCAGGAATCAGAAAATAGCTTGAGCTCCACCACACACACACACAGTTCATTTCTGTCACATCGTGGTGTGATCCAGCATGGTGTAGTGGTTAGAGTGCTGGACTAGGACTGGGGAGACCCGAGTTCAAATCCCCATTCAGCCATGAGACTTGCTGGGTGACTCTGGACCCGTCACTTCTCTCTCAGCCTAACCTACTTCACAGGGTTGTTGTGAGGAGAAACTTAAGTATGTAGTACACCGCTCTGGGCTCCTTGGAGGAAGAGTGGGATATAAAATGTAATAATAATAAATTCTAAGCTTTGGGTAGTTGCACTTTTGAAGATATTATTGGGATCATAATGGGATCAAAATATATATCTCCCAATCCTCTGTAAGCCTCCAACACTCTTCCCCATTACCTTCTTTCCCTCCCACTTACCTGGCATTAATGGTAATGGCAAGATCTCATTGGAGGCCCCTTCCTTCTCTCCTTTGTGTTTTGAAATGGCAGCATCCCAAGTGCCAGGAATCCTGGGAAATCTAACTTTACTGGGTCATGAGGCTTTAGTATGGACCTCCGGTACCCTGGGAACTTCATGTCCTAGGACGCCTTCCTGGAAGTCTGCACTCACTTCATTCTGTCGCCAAGCATTATGACTTGAACAAGTTTTTCAAACCAAATAATGATCATCTTTAGCAATATCGCTAACTGTGAGGCATTTGCACTTTTTCCTGAAACATCTCCACTAAATCAAAAGTGAACCTTTCACATACTCAATTTGTCTCTGTATTGTGACCTGAATTATCACACCTTGAGTGATAATCATACTAATTTTGATGTGACAGAGAAGTATGGAAACATGAAAAACAAGGCAAATCTGTTTCTTATTCCTGTAGCATCCATCTTGTCCAAATTGCACACATCTATTCGAAAGTTGGATATAGCATGGCATTTGCTGTACTGGTGCAAATTTCTTTAATAGTTGCCCTCCAGTGTGTATTAAATTAATAGATTTTATGGCTTTCATAATGATCCATAGACATATCTAGGCACATTATCTCTAAAGATACAGCAACTATAACAAAATACATTTATTTCCAGTAAATCAATGTGAGATTTTCCTTTCCCAATACTTAATATTTGAATTCAGTGAACCATGTTATGGTTATGGAATAGGGAGAGTTGGCTGTAAGTTTCATTATATATGAGGAACTAGAGTTTTCTGTTCTCATTTAGATAATTCATAAAGCATAATTACTTATTTTTATTTATAGCTCTTACTGGATTGAGCTTCAGAGATAGTGGGATGCTTGCTTTATTAAAAAGTTTAGGGGAAAGTGTTGCAGTTTTGCCTCATTTTTCATTACCTAAGCTAAAAATGTCATAGGACCAAAACACTATTTAGAGCATTCATCTCAGAGCACCAACTCTGGTGGTTTGTCTATCTTATAACTGTAATTGAGTAGCTGTATTCCAAGAACATGGGCTGCCACAGGCCACCTCGGAAAGAGGGACTGCCAAGAGCCCCTAATCTGCCACCCTCTTGTTGCTGCTGCTACCACTATTCCTCACACACAGGATCAGGGCTGGGGGGATACTGATGTCATTAGCCCTCATCAGCTTGGCCAGTGCTGACAAGGATAGGCAGGGAGCTCCCCCAGCCCTGCCCCCCCCCCATATCCATAGGCTGGGAAATGGCTCCAGGAGGAGGAGGAAGAGGTGGAGTGATAGGTGGAGGAAGGGAGGCAGGCGGACTGTAGCACCTACAGCGCTGCAAAAAAGGGAGGTCCCAATGTTCAGTTATTGAACATGGGCCCCACCCTCTTCATACCTTGCTACACCACTAGTTTCTCTCAATATGTCACAGAGGCAAATTGGCTGATGATGATTATGTTTGAATTTGGGTTTTCCCCCACTTCCATTCTCTCTTGGGTGCTTTTAAGGAACCTAAGAATTGCATGCAGTGACCAAAACCGTTCTTCCTTTTCCTACAACCTTATGATTATTTCGATTTTGTTTTATTCCACAAGAATCAAATTCTTAGGAAAGAAAAAATAGAATAACAATTATCCGAATTATGAGTGATGCTTTCCCATACAATGAAAGGAGGGGGCAAAGAGATCACAACATGAGCTGCATATCAATTGGAGCAGGAAGCACTGATAAATATTCCCTTTTATTGATAGTGAGGAAAAAACTTTTAAAAAAATATTTTGCTGACTTTGTGCAAGTGCCGATTTAATGCTCCCAGTCTCTTAGATATGATTAACAGATTGTGAGTGGGCTGTAAGATCACTTATTTTCCTCCTCCTAACCCTTCCCCATCCAGTACAGATTTATCCTGCCTGCCTTTGCCATGGTTAAATGTTACATGTTAACTGCAGTCAGCAGTAACAAGATTCTGTCTCAGTCGCCTATCTGGTTTCCAATCAAAGGGCCAGTTCAGATGAACAATCCCCAACATGCAATCATGTCAGGGATGTGGCATGAGCGCATCAGCCACAGCATCTCTCGAGGATGAGCTGACATGATCTTGGCTTGTGCATTATTGAGTGTAAGGGGTGATAATCTGAATTGCCTAACGACATCCAGCAGAGGAAGGGAAGAGACCATCTACCTCCCATTCAGTGCTGCCCAGGATGAGAGCCTGTGTGTGTATGCTGTTTGCTCCTTCTGCTGCTACCTGCCTGCTCCTTGCTTACCCTGTGGGACAGCAGCCTGCTGCCCCTGCTGAACATCTGTAGGGAGTGTGTGCAGGACTGGGGCCAAGGGTGAGCGACTCAGCAGTTCCTGGTACCACCTGCCCAACCAGCTCTGGGCCTTTTATACGAATGCTGCCTGTGGTGGCAGGCCAACCAACAGCAGGGTAACACCAAAGGGAGTCACCCCTTTGGGGAGCCACTTCAGGGGATAACAAGGGTGAGGGCCAGGCTGTCTGGCCCTGGATTCTTAGTGGGGGGTATTTTAATTCAGCTTCTGTTTTAAATCCTGGGTGAGTTTAGTTTTAATGTGCCTGTGTTTGTCTGGAGATGGGTATTTGCATATTATGGGGTGGCTATTCCGGTGTTGTTGGGGAACAGAAGTAACGTTGGCATGTCAGTTGGTCATTGCAGGGGAAGGGACTCCAGAAACTTCATCGCTGTTTCCACTTCTGGCTGTCCTGCCAGCTCTTTGACCTTGCGGAGCAGTGCCAACCACCCACAGAGCCTCACCATGCTCCTTTGCAATGTCAGCGATCAGTCCAGAATAAAACCAAAGTCATCCATGATCTGATTCTGGATGAAGGGGCCAACCTGGGATGTATCACAGAGACTTGGTTGGGGGAGGCTGGTGGCCCAGTCTGGTCCCAGCTTCTCCCTCCAGAGTATTCTGCTGAGGAGCAGGGAAGGTGGAGTGGCTGTGGTCTATAAGAACAACATCTCCCTTACCAGGATCCATATCAAAGTGTCTGACCATTTTGAATGTGTGTATTCAAGTTTGTGGTCCAGGGATAGACTGGGACTTCTGTTGGTGTACCGATTGCCCTGCTGTCCAACAGAGTCTCTAACTGAGCTGATGAACTTGGTCTGGGCATTGGAGTCTCCCAAGCTTGTGGTGGTGGTGGTGGGACTTCAATGTTCACTTTGGGACCAATTTTTCCAGGACAGCTCAGGAGTTCATAGCGGCCATTACGACAATGGTCCTGCTTCAAGTGGTCTCAGGACTAATGCACGTTGCTGGCCACATGCTTGAACTGCTCGTTCACTCTGATCAGGGTGCTGTTCCATGGTTGGGGACTCCTGTGATTGCCCCATTGTCATAGATGGACCACCATCTAATTAAGGTTGGACTCATGATCATGTCTCACCTCTGTAGGGGCGAGGAGCCCATTAGGATGGTCCACCCGAGAAGGCTATTGCATCCAATAGGATTCGAAGAAGCTTTGGAGGGATTTAGTGTTGACACCCTGGTGGAGAATTGGAACAGCCAACTCATCAGGGCAGTGGACACAATCACTCCTAAGCGTCCTCTCCGCTTTGAATCTGGCCCCTTGGTATACAGAACTACGGGGGCCGAAGCAGCGAGGTAGACAACTAGAGCACAAGTGAAGAAAGACTCAACTCAAATCCGACAGATTATTACATAGAGCACATTTTAGGTTCTATGCCCAGATGATAAGTGTGGCAAAGAAGCGATTCTTTTCCTCCCATATCGTGTCCACAGGTTCGCATCCGGCAAAGTTGTTGAGGGTTGTGAGGGGGCTAGTGCATACCCCCCCCCCCCTTGAATCAGTACTTGGAACCAACAATTACTTGCTGCAATGTTTTTAATGAGGGTTGGGGGTTTTTTGGACAAAATATCTTGTATTCAGGCCGACTTAGTTTCAAACTCCACAGTTGTTACAGTGTCTGATGCCGAGGTGTCCAGCAGCTCCTCTTATGTGGTGACCCTGGATCAGTTTCCATTTGTGACTCCTGAGGATGTGAACAAGTTGCTTGGAATGCCCTCTTGATCCTTGCCCAACATGGCCTATACTATCAGGTTGGGAGGCTGTTGTAGAGGGCCTGGTAGAGATTATAAATGCTTCGCTGAGGGAGGCCAGGATGCCTCCTTGTCTCAAGGAGACAATTATTAGACCACTTCTGAAGAAGCCTGCCTTGGATCCCTCCAAGGATCCCTGTCTTGGAGTTAAGGAACTACAGGCCTGCCTCCAACCTTCCATGGCTGGGCAAGGTGATTGAGAAGGTGGTAACCTCCCAGCTCCAGACAGTCTTGGAGGAAACTGATTATCTAGACCAATTTCAAACTGGCTTTCGAGCAGGCTGTGGGGTGAAGACTGCCTTGGTCAGACTGATGGATGATCTCCAATTAGGAATTGACAGAGGAAGTGTGACTCTGTTGGTCCTTGTGGATCTCTCAGCGGCTTTTGATACTATTGACTATAGTATCCTTCTGGAGCGGCTGAGGGGGTTGGGAGTGGGAGGCACTGCTTTGAGGCGGTTCTGCTCCTACCTCTCGGGCAGGTTCCAGATGGTGTCCTTTGGAGACTGTTGTTCTTCAAAATATGAACTTTTGTATGGTGTCCCTCAGGGCTCCGTATTGTCTCCGATGTTGTTTAACATCTATATGAAACTGCTGGGAGAGATAATCAGGAAATTTGGTGCATGGTGCTATCAGTATGCTGATGACACCCAAATCTATTTCTCCATGTCAGCATCATCGGGAGAAGGCATAACCTCCCTAAATGCTTGCCTGGAGGCGGTAATAGGCTGGATGAGGGATAACAAACTGAAACTGAATCCAGTTAAGACAGAGGTCCTCATTGTGCGGGATCAAAACTTGGGAGATGATTTTGATCTGCCTGTTCTGGATGGGGTCACACTTTCCCAGAATGAACAGGTATGCAGTCTGGGGGTGCTTCCAGATTGGAGCCTCTCCCTGGAGTCCGAGGTTGAGGCGGTGGCCAGAGGTACTTTCTATCAGCTTCAGCTGATACACCAGCTGCTCCCGTTTCTTGATATTAATGACATATGCTGGTAACCTCCAGACTGGACTTCTGCAATGTACTCTATATGTACATGGTACGTAGTCCGGAAACTGCAGTTGGTCCAGAATGCGGAAGCCAGGTTGATCTCTGGGTCATCTTGAAGAGACCATATTACTCCTGGGTTGGAAGAGCCACACTGGCTGCCGATACATTTCCAGGCAAAATACAAGGTGCTGATAATTACCTATAAAACCCTAAACAGCTTAGGTCCTGGGTATTTAAGAGAACATCTTCTTCGCCATGAGCCCCATCGCCTGAAAGGCATGTCTACAATTGCCACTGGCTTGTCTGGTGGCTACTTGGGGACACGCCTTCTCCGTTGCTGCCCCTGGGCTTTAGAATGCGCTCCCTGTTGAAATAAGAGCCTCCCCATCTCTGTCAGCTTTTTAAAGGCACTGAAGACATATTTGTTCACCCAGGCTTTTAATTAGATCTATAGTTTTAATACCTTAAATGTTGGGTTTTAAATTATTTTAATGTTCATGATTTTTATGTTTATATGATTTTAATTGTAAATCGCCCAGAGGTGCAAGTTTGGGGCAGTATAAATATATGTTGAATGAATGAATGGATGAATGGATGGATGAATAAATACATGTGCTAGAAAACCCTGCTTAAACAGAAAGATCAGTCGTCGCACACGATTAAAGGCATACCAAGACTGTGTTGACACGTCCCTGAGTGACTCCGGAGTGAGCATGTTCACCCTGCAGCCCTGATGTTATTGCGTGTAGGGGCTGCTGTCCCTACACGCTGCTATATAGGAATCTTGATTAACAGTTGCTGTTGATTTATTGATTTATTACATTTATATCCCGCTCTTCCTCCAAGGAGCCCAGCGCGGTGTACTACATACTTGAGTTTCTTCTCACAACAACCCTGTGAAGTAGGTTAGGCTGAGAGAGAAGTGACTGACCCAGAGTCACCCAGCAAGTATCATGGCTGAATGGGGATTTGAACTCGGGTCTCCCTGGTCCTAGTCCAGCACTCTAACCACTACACCACGCTGGCTCTCGTTAACCATGCGGATGCTGATGTATGGATCAACCGTAGGTTAAGGAGTGTGAGGGTGGGATTAAAACCAAAAAGCAGAGGCACAAGAAGAGGAGAGATTGCACGATACTACAATACACAATCTCTTAACCATGGTTAAGAGATAGGGAGCGTTCTGTCTGAACCAATCCTATTAACTGAAGGGTATGCAACCTTGGCTCTCCAGCTGTTGCTGAACTACAGTAAATTGCAGCAGAGGATGATGGACATTGTGGCTTAGCAACATCTGGAGAACCAAGGTTGCCTCCCCCTGAATTAAGTGTTAGCAAAGGAGGACATGAGGATTCAGTCTAATTAACTTAAGGATTGTTCGTGTCTGAGATTTGTTTCCATGACCTTTTCAAAATTTTCTTGACATCTATAAGGACTAGCGAGTTCCTTTTTTATTCTTACTTCTCAGATTCCAACCAGCGTTCTTTCAAGAAAAGCAGCTTCCCAAACAGAATACATTTTGCTAGTATGACATTGGCATCCAGCTTCTTGATCAGCAAAGTGATCATAATTTCTTCACAATACTTATTGTTAGTCTTACCGGTGTCTCTTGCCTACTGTGTTTTCATTCTTTCTTAGGATCTCAGCTTTCATTTTTTTGAAAAAGAGCAAATTTCTAACCTTCATGACCATCTTTGAAGATATGATCCCAGAAGCTTGAAAGGGGATGAAGATCTCCAAGGGTTGTTCATAGGTCTTAACTTATGGGGGAGGAGAAAACAACACCAGGGCATAGGTAGTGTTTCCCTTTTTTAGAAACAGGGAGACTTGCAACATCTGTGGTCCTGTGGTGACAGGGGAACTATGCTGGATCCTTTGCCAGGCCAGTAATAACCATCTGCTCTGAAGGAAAGCACTAGGGCAAATGGCTAAAGGAGGCTGGGGTCTTGGATGTGCATGCTTGGCTTCCGCTTTCAAACACTAATCATAGAATGTTTGGATGAATGTTTCATTCTCAGGAAACTGGAGTCTGCCTCAATACCACATTTTGCATTTTTTCCCCTGCACTCCTCCAGACTCACTGCACACATATACCCTGACATGTTGACTCAGTACTAGGGATGTGCATGAATACGCGTGTGCGGTGGCCATGTGTGTCCCACTGCTGCATGCAGGCTGCTGGGTGAAGCCCCGCGCAGACTTCTAAGTGGCCCAACACCACACCCGGAAAAGCAGTGGCATGGCGGAGGAGCAGGTAAGGACCTGCTTTACCCATGCCTAAAGATACTGCTCCCTGCCCTGCCAAAACATTCATGCACATCCCTACTCAGTACAGGCTTGAAGTAGAAAACTTAAAATAAATCCATTCAGTTTTGTTTTATCCCCACTACTACTACTCCACCTGTGTGCTCCTCTTCACAACCATAGCATCTAGGCAGACTTGTGCTCATTTCTGTATATGTACTGTTCTGTTTTCCATGTTATGTATATTTGGAGGAGCCTTAAATACTCTGACCCATCCCTGTACTTGAGACCCATCCCTGTACTCCTTCCCACCCAAGTCCACAATGTACCGCAAAGAGAGATGCAGAGCTGTCTCTCCAGCAGGTGGTTTGTTAAAACGCACTAATAAGGGTAAGCAAGTGAACTCTGGCAAACAAGTTAGTCAAGCAAATAGGTGCCCTGGATCGTTGACATATATTTCTTTGTGTTCCCTTTCAGAAAAACAGTTGACTGCTAGCAATTGCTTAGGAATATTAGCTATGGCTGAAGCAATGCAGTGCAGCGAGCTATACAACATGGCAAAGGCTTATGCCTTGCAGATTTTTCCAGAGGTGGCAAATCAAGAGGAGATCCTTAATATCTCAAAGGATGACTTCATTTCCTACATGTCCAATGACAGTCTGAACACCAAAACAGAAGAGCTGGTTTATGAAACGGTGATAAAGTGGATTAAAAAAGATGCTGCAATCAGAGCTCAGGTAAGGGGGGCGGGGGGCGGGGGGGTTCCTCTTAGATGCTAGTTCTTTCTTCCATTTCCATAAATCGATTCTTCAAATGAAATGCTATTCTGTGCCATTTCAAATCCAACCCAGCCCTACCCCTAAACATAAGAGCAAAAAGATGTAAGGGTAGCAAAGAGAAAATTCAAACTTTGCAGAACTTTCCGTCATTTCGTGATCTGATCCCCATGTCTGATTAGAATTAAAAGGTTCAAATTTGCTGAATGTAAAAATAGCTTACTCTAAGATAGCTCTTGAAGGATTAGCATTGTGTGATAATGTGCCTTCAAAAAGTGGGATGCAAAGTGATGTGCATTCAGGAATAGCAAGAAGCAAGAATCATCAGTCAAGCTCTAGCTGCTGAATGCTAATAACATGAATGCCTTACAGACTTGGTGTAAGAGAGGAACTGCACTATATCTGTGCTGCCTGTGCAGATGCCAGTAAATATTTATTGGGGCTACCTTCTTTGGGCAGTTACTCTGCTATGTTGTTGACCTTAACTGAGATAAGGATTCAGATAAAGGTTATAAATACTGACTAGCTTTGAGGACAGCGATAGTAAAATGTTGTCCTTGGGCTGAAAGAATTACAACAGTAGCACGTAAATTTGCCAGTTGCCCTAGCTGATTAAGATTTGTAGCAAGCTAACTGCACATATTATCGACCCAAGATATAACAATTGGCTCAGTGATCAAGCAGCTTCCACACTTGTTTATATCTGATATAATGAGTGCAACCTAAATAAAGGTGTGCGGTGATATTCTTACACTGTTTCACATTTGATAGGGGAAGATATATACACCTATGATAACCTCTGCAAAGTAGTGGCTTCCTTATATTTAGCAGAGCGAGAGTAACTGTTCCCTATTGAATCCAGCACAATGGCCCTCCAGTGGCGGCAACTGGTAATGTCTTCCTTGTATTTTTCAGTTGGTGAGCCCTTTGGGGCTAGGGAGGAAACCATTTTATTTATTCCTCTTGCTATACAGGAGAACCTCCGTATTTGCTTGAGTCCCATTCTCTGCTACTACTGCAGATATGGAAACCGCCAATACTGAGCCATTGGGGCTATGGAAATCTGGGGATTAAGTTCCTGGAGGTTGGGAGAATGTCTGAAAAATTGGGTAAAAGGCCCTAGAAATATGGAGGGAAGTGGCTTACTGTGCTGTGTAGGTCCCCAGCAGTCCAACAATGCCCCCCAAGAGTAAAAAATCAGCCAGAAATAACAGTTTCCTCTCTGGTTTTTGTTTGTTTTGCAAAATGAGCCATAAACTGGCTCCCAATCTCAAAATGTACCTGCGGGTATCTGTGGGTATGCGTGTACCCACAGATACACGGATTTAACCCTTATAAAGCCTTCCCCCCCATGTAGACTGAGGTCAGGTGTCCATTACCCGACCATGGATACGCAAAACAGTGGATAGTGAGTCTGCGATTAATGAGGCTCTGCTGTAGGTATTATTGATGGTGATGCTTATGCACATTCCTTGAGCTCATAGTATAGTAATAACTGTAATTAGTTTGTACTCCTTAGTCATTATTCATATGTTCTGTTCAGTATTCATACAGTCCGTGTATAATGTACACAGGTGCAGATCTATAAACAGGTACAAATATTCACATGTTATGTTGCAAGCAGATACAGCAGTACACTTCCTATCTCTACCATGCATTTGAGAGACCTGTATTGAGGTTCACTTTTAAAATGAATGCAGGTACAGTCATTCACAAAAAAAATGTACACATGTACAGAAACCAAAACGCAGGTACAACCTAATGTCTGAACTGGGTTTCTCCCATGTGTTACAGCATCTCACTCTCCAGGATTTGTGTTTCAGAGTTCATCCCAATCTATTAACATTGTAAAAGCTATTTCCCAAGTATAGTAGTTATTGCTTAGCTCCTTTTTACAGTTTACATTGTTCTTCGAAGTGGTCATTCTGTCCTTTTACACCAATGGGCTATGCACCTGTGCAGAGACCTCGTTGGAACCTAACAAGCTCAATTCTCCTGCTTTGGGCGGGAACCGCACGCCCAGCCACTATATGCGGCTGCGTCACTCCTCATCGCCTCAGTCTTTCGTCGTCCCTGCTTCAGTGCACATTGTGGAGTTTACAGCTCGACGGCGAGTAGAAAGTTCTTTCCCTTGCTGGTTTCTCCTTTCTTCTTTCCTTCTTGTTTATTTTATTTGTATTCTTCGCATAGTTCATGTTTTTTCTTTGACGTTTTTTGTTCCTCGGTTTTCTTCAGGCTCCAATCCCAGACGGGACGGAGCGTGGTGGCCTGCCGGCCTTTGGTGTGCATGCCAGGCACTACCAACTTTAAGAAGTGTGTCCGGTGTGGATCCAAAATCCCTCCCCCCGATACTCACTCTGAGTGACTTTTGTGTTTTAGGGAAGCGCACGTAGTCAAGACCTGTCTGCATTGCCAGAAATTCATGAAACAGGCTCGCAAAAATAGGGCTTCTCGCTTGAGCACAGCCCTATGGCATCTGGCTCTCCGGTCTTCGGAAGCTTGTCTTTGAAACACGTGGCAAAAATGGCTTTGTCTGTGGCATCAGAGCGCCCGGCACCAGTGGTGGTTGAGCCCGAGAGTGCGAACGCTGTACTGGTATCGACGCCTTCTACAGTACCTCCTTTGGTGGCTGTGATTGAGCCTGTGGCGGCAGAGCATCCCCCGCATAGTCCTACAGTCACGGTACCGAAATCATCTCCGGCTTCGGGGACTTCAATACTCAAGAAGAAAAAGGAAAAGTCTAAGGTGCATCGTGACCTACCAGCGGAGCAACATCTTCCCCAATACCAAAGAAGCGGTCGGCCTCGTCTGCTCTTCCTCCTGAGTTTCTGGTGGCGAAAAAGTTTAAACGGGACCTGGATCATGCGGTGCCGAGGTCAATGGTTGCAGTTTGATCGCACTCACCAGAGGAGGACTGCCTGAACTTGGTACCCACTAGGGTTTGTTCCAGCCCGGAGCGTTCGATGGCATCTGAGGAACAGGGCTGTGCATCATTGGACATGGGGGTGTTTTCCCTGACCATCGATCACTCACCCAGGAGCACATGGGCTATGCCGCTGGTCAGATCGTGCTGATTGTTGGGGATCGCAAGAACGCTCTGCCGGGAGGTGGTTCAAGTAGCCAAACAAGAACTGTACTCTGCTAGGCACTCCATGGAATGCTCCACTAAGGTGATGGCCACATCCGTGGCCTTTCAACAGCACACTTGACTACGGTCACCTGGCCTAAACTATGAGGCCTGAGCTAGGGTGGAGGACTTGCCCTTTGAGGGCTCCAATCTGTTTGCTGAGCAGACAGATGAAACTCTGCAGAAAGTGCAGAAGTTGAGAAGCATGGCTCGTTTGATGTCATAAATGCCCTCGAACTCTAAGCTGCAGAAGTCGGCCAAATGGTCGCCTTATCAATCTCAGAGAGCCCTGGCTCAGCATGGTTCCCCTTCAGGACATTCCTTTCAGAACAACAAATTCCAGCCCCGATTCAAGCCAGGCTCCAGCCTAGTAAGCAGCAGGTCCAGAAGCAGCATCCGGATCCGTACCCAAAGAAGCAATGACTCGGGTTGCTTCCGGACCCGCCTGGCCCTGTTTTCAGAGAACTGGGACAAGGAAACTAAAGACCATTGAGTCCTTACAATAGTGCATCTCAGGTACACCCTGAAGTTTATAGGTACACCACCCATGTCCGGGGTGGTAACTACCCCGTACACTCGGGAGTTGGACCAGGAGGTCACTGAGCTTCTATCAAAGGATGCTATCGAGGAAGTTGCCAATCCGGACAGCCCAGGGTTTTATTCCCGTTACTTTGTTGTACTGAAGCCGGAAGGCGGCAGGGTCTTGAACAAGCATCAGGGCCTTGAACAAACATCTCATGTACAGAAAGTTTCGTATGTTATCTGTGCCCACTATTGTGACTCTCATAGAAAGGGGCATGTGGATTGCCTCTCTAGATTTAAAAGACCCATATTACCATGTATTGATTCGCCTGCAGCATCAGCACTTCCTGCACTTTCACATAAAAGGAAAGGCCTACCGGTTCGAAGCCTTACCATTTGGACTTACAATGGCACCAAGGGTGTTTACAAAATGTCTGGCCCCGGTGGTGGCATTCCTACAAGAGAAGGGGCTATAGGTGCTGTCTTATTTAGACGATTGGCTAATTCTGGCAAGCACCAGCCAGGAGATCCTGAGGGCTCTGCATTTTTTCATAGATACCCTACAGGACCTGGGGTTTCAGATACATTTTTAAAAGTCACAGTTGGAACCAGTCCATCGGATTTGGTTCGTGGGACTCATATTCGATATGACCCTGGAAAAGGTTTTCCTGCCAGAAGCCCGCATAGAGGTGCTCAGAAGGTTAGCCGTGATCTTCCTTGTGGGAGGCCCCCAATCCATGAAATCAGTGAGCACCACTTATGTGCTGCTGCTAACTTGCCTCTGGATGCGCATCATCCAGAGGTGGTTCTTGGATGTGTTTGAACCCCTGCGGGATCCCGGCCATATAAAGCATGTACCCTGGCGAGGTATGAATGGCGGCAGAGTGGTGGATTGAGTCCCGTCATCTGAGGGTCGGCGCTCCCTTCCATTCTCCTAGCCCCAGTTTGGTGGTCACTACAGATGCATCAGAGCTCGGGTGGGGAGCGCACCTGCAAGGGCTTCACCTGAGCGGTCATTGGACCCCAAGGGAGAGGTCTCATCACATCAATTATTTGGAGATGTTGGCGATTTTCAACGTTCTCAAAGGGTTTTTGCCAGTCCTCCAAAATCAGGCTGTGACAATAAAGACAGATAATACGACGGCGAAAGCCTACATCAATCATCAGGGCGGCACGTCTTCCAGGAGCCTCCTGTTTCTGGCTCTAGACCTTTGGCAGTGGTGCGTAGCACATGGAGTACTGCCACACACTGTTCACATACAGGGCTCCCTGAATGTTCAGGCAGATTCCCTGAGCAGAATGGTAGTGGTTTCCCATGAGTTGTAATTGATTAGGGGAGTTCTCAGGGACATATTTGTCAAATGGGGAGTCCCAACACTGGACCTTTTTGCTTCCTGGGACAATGCACAATGTGCCAGGTACTGCCCCAGGGGCGGGAAAGGTGAGAGGTCTCTAGGGAATGCCTTCATCCTGTCTTGGACAGGGCCTCTACTGTATGTGTTTCCCCCGCTTCCCTTCTTGCTGAGGGTCTTGCGCAAACTGAAGGGGGATCGGGCCAGGGTGATCCTAATTGCCCCATGGTGGCCCCGGAGGCCTTGGTTTCTGCTCTTGAGACGTCTGGCAACAGATTGGATACGCCTACCTGTGCTCTTGAATCTGCTGTCCCAGGAGTAAGGGAGAGTACTCCATCCGGACCCTCAGCCCCTCCATCTGACGGCGTGGAAGGTCTGACCAGCTTTTTCCCTTAAGGAAGTTCTGGTGGCTTCACGTAAGCAGTCTACTCGGAAGGCGTATGATCAAAAATGGACTCGTTTCTGTTCCTTTGCATCGTTGCATGGGTTTAATGCCTGTAACCCTTCTGTGCAGGATATATGCAATTATCTGTTGACTCTTAAGGAGTCAGGGTTGAAACTCTCCTCACTTAAAGTATACATACTCCTACAGTCCAGGCTTCATGGTTTAAGAATCCAGGGTCAAAAGTTTTCTAAAGGGCCTATCCCACATGTTTCCAGATGATCGTGTAATGGCCCCGGCCTGGGATCTCTCTGTGGTGTTGGCGGGCTTGCTGAGGCCGCCCTTCGAGCCATTGGGATCCATTGATCATCGGCTCCTGACCTGGAAGGTTGCCTTCTTAGTGGCTGTGACCTCTTCCAGGAGGGTGAGCGAGTTGAGCGCACTGAGGGTTGACCAACCATACCTTCAGTTCCATAAGGTGGTTCTTAGACCTGATATACAGTGCCCAAGGCGGTGTCCATGTTTCACCGTTCATTACTGCTCACCTTACCAGTATTTTTTCCAAATCTTTCCTCAGATGCGGAGCGGAGGCTGCATCGTCTGGACGTCCAAAGAGCGTTGTCATTCTACATTCAAAGATTGGCGGAGTGGAGGAAAACTCCCTCTTTGTTTGTCCTGTATGGTGGGCCGTGTAATGGTCTTCAGATTTTGGCCCAGTCCTTATCCCGTTGGATAGTTTCCACAATTGAACTCTTTTATCAGTTGGCTCACAAACAGTTGCCTGCTACAGTTAAGGCACACTCAGTTCGGTCTGTGGTGGCCTCTGAGGCCTTCAATCAAGCTGTCCTGTTGGACACTATCTGTCAGGCAGCGACTTGGGCATCGCCCCATTCATTTATTCAACATTATGTGGTTGATGTAAAAGCTCGAAATGATGCTGTATTTGGCAGGAGTGTCCTGCAGTCAATTTTCAGTTAATGTGCTGGTTCTGCATAAAGAAGTTTCCTGGCAGATTACATGATTGTTCTGTGTCTTCGCTCCTCCTTGGGTGCTAGCTTGTTATGCGCCCATTTGTGTAAAAGACAGAGACCATGTTGAAGAACTACAGGTTACTCACCTGTAACTTTGGTTCTTCTAGTGGTCATCCATCCTTTTACACACCGTCCCATCCTCCCCGCAGGGTTCACTGAAGCTGGACTTCATGACTGAGGGGATGAGGAGTGGTGTAGCCGCATATAGCAGCTGGGGGCAGGGTTACCGCCCACAGCAGGAGAATTGAGCTTGTTAGATTCCGATGAGGTTTCTGCGCAGGCACATAGCCCATTTGTGTAAAAGGACAGAGGACCACTAGAAGAACCAACGTTACAGGTGAGTAACCTGTAGTTTTGTAGTACAATAACAATGGGCACATTATCCAAAGAGACAACATTTATTTATTTTTACATTTCTCTACTGCCTAAACATTTAGTCATTGTCTCTTGGCAATGTACAAAAGAACAATCACAGTAACATTAAAATGTGTTGTTGTTTTTAAATTAACAACATTAAAACAAAATGAAAATTAAATAATATAATACAACCAAATACCTGGATAAACAAATGTGTCTTAAGGGCTCTGCTGAAGGCAGACAAAGAGGTTGACCCCTGCCTTTTGGTGAAGCGTGCACTCCAAAGCTATTTTTGGAGAGCAGCTATTGAAAAGGCCCAACTCTGTGCACCTGCCAACATCTGTAGACAGACCTCTTCAGATTATCTTAATAAGCAGGAGAGTCTATACAGAAGGAGGTGCTCTCTTAAATACCATGAGCCTAAGCAGTCTATGATTTATAGGTGAGCTTTAAAATTGGATGCAGAACAAGAAAACTGTCCTAGGTGTGACAACACCAGTTCTAGACTGATTAAATAATACAGCTGGAAGTAATGCATGATATATAGAGTTCTGGTAAGGGCTGTGGAAGCGGTGTAACGTGTGAAGAACATGGTAAAAAGGAAAGGTGATTGGCTTTGTGAGCCACCCAAGGAACTGTTGTTATGAGGTGGCCATACAAATGAACATAAGGATAGCCCTGCTGGATCGGGCCCAAAGCCCATCTAGTCCAGCATCCTGTTTCACACAGTGGCCCACCAGATGCTGCTGGAAGCCACAGGCAGGAGTTGAGGGCATGCCCTCTCTCCTGCTGTTACTCTGCTGCAACTGGTACTCAGAGGTATCCTCCCTTTGAGGCTGGAGGTGACCTATAGCCCTCCAACTAGTAGCCGATGATAGAGGTTTCCTCTTCTGAAATTCAAAATATCTGTGTTAGACTTCCTTGGTGATTCTCTCCCCGCATGTATGCTGAATTTGATGGCACTATGGTCACTGTTCCCTAAAGGGTCGATGACACTGACATCACGCACCAGGTCCTGGGTGCCACTCAGAATTAAGTCTAAGTTCGCCTTCTCTCTGGTTGGTTCCAATACCATCTGTTCTAGGGCACAGTCATTCAGCATATCTAGACATTTGACCTCCCTGTCGTTACCTGACTGTGAATTTACCCTGTCTATGTGTGGGTAATTAAAGCCACCCATTATCATAGCCCTGCCTCTCCTTTACGCCTCCCTGATTTCCTCCTGCAACTCCCAGTCACTGTCAGTGTTTTGATCTGGAGGGCGATAGCACGTCCCCAGTAGCACGTTTCCTTTCAGGCCTTGTATTGTCACCCACAGAGTTTCTGTGGAGGACTCCAGTCCACCTAGGTTTTCTAGCTTGTTATATTCTATCTGTTTTTTAACATACAGTGCTACTCCACATCCAAGGTGCCCCTTCCTGTTCTTTCTATAGAATTTATATCCAGTGATAACAGTGTCCCACTGGTTCTCACTGTTCCACCATGTTTCTGTTATGCCCACTATATCTATTTCTGTGTTAGCAACCAAGCACTCCAGCTCACCCATCTTGGCTCGGAGGCTTCTGCCATTGGCATATAAGCACCTATATGCTGAATCTCTAATCTGGTGTATGCTGTCTTTCTTTGGACTCTTTGACCAACTGGCACAGCCTTTTGTCTGCTCTTTATATGGTTCTTCTCTGTCCCCTTCTGTTTTATCTGAATCCTTTGCACCCTCGCACTTTAAAGGATGGTGTTTGCCGAACCAGATTCTGCCCAGCTCCTGTCGGCAATTCCCCAGGCGTCATTTTAAAAGCTGCTCTGCAACCTTTTTGATTTTAAGCGCCAGCAGTCTGGTTCCATCATGGTTCAAGTGCAGGCCTTGTGGTTCAAGTGCAGCCCTTTTTGTACAGGTTCAAGTGTACATGGTTCAAGTGCAGCCCCTTTTGTACAGGCCTTGCTTGCCCCAAAATGTATCCCAGTGCCTAACAAAACTAAACCCCTCCTCCCAGCACCAATGTCTCATCCACGCATTGAAACCCCTCAGCTCTGCCTCTCTCACTGTACCTGCGCGTGAAACAGGTAGCATTTCTGAGAATGCTACCTTGGGGGTCCTAGACTTCAATACGCTACCTATTAGCCCAAATTTGGCTTCCAGAACCTCCCGACTACATTTGCCCACATTGTTGGTGCCGACGTGCACCGCAACAGTTGTCTCCTCCCCAGAACTGCCTAAGAGCCTATCTAGATGCTGCATGATGTCCACAACCTTTGCACCAGGCAGGCAAGTCACCGTGCGGTCAACATGCGGGTCACAAACCCATCTCTCTATACCTCTAATGATTGAATCACCCACTACAAAGAGGTCCCCACCCCCGGGAGGAGTATCCCCTGTGCGAGAGGATATGGGCTCATCATCCACGGAAGGGGTCCCTTCTAAAGGAGCATTTCCCTCTTCCTCAGACTGATGTCCTCCTTGCCCGAGAGACCTCCATTCTCCCTGAAAGCAGAGGAGCTGTGAGCCCTGGAGTGGGATGCCTGGAGGAGGAGGAGGAGGAGGATTGATATTATTGTTTTATTGTTATTAGTTTATTGATTAGCTGGGTTGAGTTAGGAGAGAGGTGAAAAAATTCTAGAGGTAGAAATTTGAAATGGTCACTCATAACCTTTACTCTTATGCTTTCATAGCTCTAATATTCCTTAACAATCCTGATTGTAACTACTGTATAGTGGGCAATGGTAGCAATGAACCTCAAACACTGAGCAGAATCGAATTCAAGGGTATTTTTTTGTCTTCTCAGAATTAGTACCATTGTTTTACAGAATGGTGATTAACATGGTCCTTTTAAAAAACAGCATTGGGAATTAGCTGTTCTTTTTAGGACAAGTGCTAATGGTAAGTTAATTTCAGAGAACTTTCATGAAAGTAGCTTTAGTCCAAATTATGTTAAATTGCCCTTGGACATCTGAAACTAATTTCTTCTTGTGGAGTCCTCTTAAACTGAGTCATCACTCCAGAGGCAACTTGAAATATCAGGTTATGTATCACCATGAATCAGGAGTATACAAGAATATAAACCTTGAGAGCAATACTTTCAAAATGGAGAATGACACGGGACGCTGACTTATCTGGGAAAGTACCTTACTAGCATCTGAATGTAGTGGGGAATACTACAGTTGATGTACAGTTTAAGAACTATCTCCCAGATGGGCTAAATAGCTGGTCAGCAATATCTGTGGGGAGGCTGCCCTCCCCCACCTCAGGTGTTATTCTCCCACTGTGACAAATTTGGTCCTTAGTATTCATGGAAGGCTGAGTGAGGAGTAACTTGAATCTACCTGGCCACTCGAGTTCAAGAAGTCTTAACCATTTCAGACCTAACCAGAAGGGAAAGAGGTGATAATCCTTGATGATAAAACATGAGCCCTTAACTGCATTCTGTCTTCCATTAGACATACCTTGTGGGCAGCCACAAAGTGCCACAGCCATCCTTTTATCTTGATCCTTCGGGTCTACCTGCAGGTTGACCAAGCGGGAGTTTCAGTATTCTGTGGCCAAAACACACTTGCCCAAAAAGGACCTCTTGTCTGAATAGCTTTTCTTCTTCCAGGCCTTGATTCTATGCACCACCTTCATAGGCATAATCGGCTCTAGTGTACGTCAGCAATATAGGAGTCTCTGCATTATGCCTTTCATCGGCTGTGCCAGTATGAAAGTCCCAGATCATGTGAGAAGAGCTCAGCAATGCAGTTCCTTTCTTGATCAGCAACAGCAGCTCACTAGTAGCTGAAAGTCCTGGTGTGACAAGGAGACACGTCCTAGTTCTCCCCCCATGACCTGGAACTTCTGGTCTTATCACAGCAGCACAAGGAGGAGAAACACTTTAATGGCTCCCATGTCCCTGCAGTAACATGACATGTGGCCCAAACTGAATGTAATACAATGAATAAAGTAGTAGTAGTGACAGTAATATGCACTGGGGACAGTTTTGAAAGGCTACAGGCTAAGGATGGAGAGATCTCGTAAGAAAGGCAAGGCCCTTTCTGGTCATTACCCTAGTCAGGAGTACCAAAAATTCTTACAGAACAAACCCTTCTTTGCATCAGAGTCCATTGAGGCTGAGAGCCATTCTGCAGGCAGTGTTATCTTTTTGACTGCTGATTTCCTCCTACTTCCTGCTGTGGAGATTTCATAAATTTAAGTGTTAAGAGGTGGCTTTCATTCCCCCCCCCCCACTTTGTTGTTGCCACTGTTGCCGTTCCCACTCTGCCTTTCATGCTCCAGTGGCTGTTTTTCAACATTGCTTCCCGTTCTCTCCTCCTCCCAAAGTGGTTTTTTAAATTTTTTACGATGGCATCTTTATTTGTTTTGCCCATGTGTTTGGTTTCATACATTGCTCTTTTTTGGGTAGGGGCTTTAGGAGTGTTTTGCAGTTAGATTACTGTTAAAAATACAGTAGCTGGTTGCTTTCATATAGTACAGATACATCAGCTTCTGAGGGTGAGTACTTTAACAACCTCCCCCCCCCACACACACACACTTCTGTATCCTGCTGGTTTATAATAGACTTCCTAGTCATACAGATGCTTATTTTCTAAACACAGAAACTGTTCCTTTTCAGACTGCTTCTCTGAAAACCCTGCCTTTAAAATTTCATAATGGCATCTTTTGGTTTTGGAATTCAAGAAGAGAGTACTCTGAGGGTGTGTATAAAGTCAGGTTCAACAGCCTCGAACATGTATGCTTTTAAAAAATGCACCTGTGGATATATGAATGGTATTTCCTTATGGGCAGAAAAGATCATAAAATGTCTGGCAAGGAAATTTTCCAGACAACTCCATGTGCTATTTTTGAACTTTGAATTCAGTACCCTTCAGAAGAAGCTCAGTCTCTTGCAGAATGACATCCGCCCTTTCTGCCCATACCATGAAAAGCCTCTTGAACAATGTTTACTCCTGAAATTCTAAATGAGTGCATCAGTTTTGTTCAATGCATAGCCTTTACTGTCTTCACTATTCTGTTGCTGCCTTTCCCCATGTTTGTCTTATTGATTCTAGTATTGGTGGTGATTTTCTTTTTAGTGGGTTTTGATTTTGATTGGTTGTATACTGCAGTGGATAGTTTTTTGGTAGAAAAGTCATTTATAAGTAACATAAATAAATAGGATTGTTCAGCTTGATTTGTTCGATGCACAGCTTTATATAAACATATGTTATCACAGTTGCTGTTTAGCATTACATGCTCATTAAAAGGAGGTAAAACCCCAGAGGTAAGCAGTATTTGTTTTCCATGAAAGAGATCCTTAATTGTGACATAAAACAGCCCATATTAACATCCCCTTCAGCAGCCTGGCAAGTCAATGTACACCTGCTGCAATCCATGGGGTAGGGGTGGGGGAGTGAAAGGTGGTGGCTCATACCTGAGATGGAGGCTATGAAACATGCTGGACTGTGTTTAGGGTTTTCACCTCTCTTGGGCATGGACAGCCTAAGTTTTCCCTTGCATACATCATTTCATACAAATTATGCTTGCAATAGTATGGGTCCTAGTTACCTAAAGGGCTGCTTGCTCCAGAATGACTCTGCCTGCCTCTCAAGATTGTCTGAGAGGGTCCTGGTCTGCATGATGACTCCTCAAGAAATGAGGTTGTTGAGTTTATGGGACAGGGCCTATGCTGTTGTTTTATCGAGCTTGTGGAACACCCTCTTATTTGAGAGTGAGACCTGTACTGCTTCCTTTCTTCTGGCCTTCTGCAGACAAGCAGAAAATAACATTGTTCATCCATGCTTCAGAACCCTCTGCAAGACGCTGGACCGGGTCTCACGATCAGTGAGACCCAGTTTCTCCTGGTGAGCGGGTAGAGCGGGCTAAGCCTGCTCTTCCCACTCACAAGCGGGCAGGGAGCCCTGGGCGGCTGGATCAGCTGCCCACACGATGGCCAGCTCCGAGACAGAGCCGGCGGGGAGTGGAGAGCTCGGGGGCCACGTGGCCCCCGGCAGCCCTAGTATGCCCTGCGCGAGTGCGCAGGGCATACTGGGGAGACCCCCGAGCTGGGAGGCTGCTTTTAAGCCTCCCGGCCAGGGGTCTACTCATAAGTAGGCACAGTGCGAAGGCGCGCCGCGGCTACTCACGATCGTAAAAAGCAGGTTTGCTGGAGCGCTTGCTCCGCAAACCTGCTTTTTACCAGGGGTTCTCGAGAGGGTTACCCGCTCAAGAACCACCGGGCTCGGCTGCGAGCCCGGTGGTTCTTACGGTCACTAAAAATCAGGCTAGCCTCTGCTAGCCTGATTTTTGCTGATCATGAGAAGCACCCCACTGACAGATGTATGCAGGTTCTCTGCAGAGATGGAAAAGACAGGCACCAGACTACTGTGGGATCACTGTTTACCTGTTCTGGTCCATGGCTTTTCTATTTGACATACTTGCCCAAAGACAGGGCATCTCAAACTGGTTTTGCCCGAAGACAGGGGTTCTCTGGTGGTTCCCCTTAGAACCATCTGAGAGGTCGCAAGCAACTTTAAAGGGAGCCCAGAGTCAGGAGGGAGTTGTCAAGAGGCAAGGGTCTTACCCTATCCAAGGCACAGGAATGGTCAGGGACAATGGAAGGTGGACAGGAAGACAGGAGCTGACAACCACTCAGCTCCTCCACCACATACAAAGCTGAGCTGTTGCACCCTTTTGGCCAACAGGCAGGAAGAGAACTTTTTAGCAAAGATCAGCAGTACCACAAGCAATAAACATTGAGGCAGGTCTCACAATCCGTGAGACCCGCTATCGCTGAAACTGCGGGGAGAGCGGGCTAAGCCCATTCTCCCCACAGACGACCAGGCAGGGAGCCCTGGGCAGCCAGATCGGCCACCCAGACAGTTGCCGGCTCCGTGGCCCCTGGAAGCCCCAGTATGCCCTGAGCGAGCACACAGGGCATACTGGGGAGACCCCCGGAGCCGAGAGGTGGCTTTTCGCCTCCTGGTCGAGGGTCTACTCGTGAGTAGGCACGGAGCCGCACCACGGCTACTCACGAGCAGATATCTCGGGTTTGTGGAGCGCTCGCTCCACAAGCCTGAGCTAAAGGGCGGGCTACTTGAGCGGGTTAGCCGCTCAAGAACCACCGGGCTCGCTTGTGAGCCCGGTGGTTCTTACGATTAACAAAGATCGAGCTAGGCTCTCCTAGCCCAATTTTTGTTAATCGTGAGGATAGCCCCATTGTGATTTACATCAAAACAAGACCTTTCAAGGCAAGGATCTTTGCTCGGTTATGTGAAAAGATGGGTACAGGATATGCTTCTGTACTTTTTTATTGTGAATCAAGATGGCTTTCTCAGGGTGATGTTTTAACATCGATGTTCAAACTGAGGGATGAAATTTGCGAGTGTTTCATCCAAGAAAATTGTGTCAGAGCGCACATGTTTAGCAACCGTGATTTCATCATGAAGTTGGCATACAAGTGATTTTTTTAGAACCTACATCCTTTTAATATGTCACTGCAAGGTGGAGACAGTAATATTCTTCAGCACAGTGAAAAACTAAAATGGGGGGGGGGCTATGGCAAAGAAAAATATTTCCTAGTTTAGAACCATTTATAGAGAGCAGTGAAACACAAATTTGTGGAGATGTGAAAAAGTTGAGTCACCTTTCTTCACTGAATTTCCACTGAGAAAGATTTTCCTGATCTGGGAATAGAAAATTATAATTAGATTAGGGAACCTTTTAATATTGAAGAGAAAGGTGGTGTCCTCAGTATTACTGAAGAGGGGCAATTCATTAATCTCTCTTTTGACACCCCTCTGAAAATCAATTTGCCAAGGATGTTTCTTCCTGAATGTTGGATTAGTGTGCAAGTTGAGTAAGCTATGAAAATACTGATTTCCTTTGCAACATCCTACTTGCGTGAATCAGGGGTTTCAATAGTTGTCACTATAAAGAGCAAATATCAATAAAAAATAAATGTGAAGCCTGAAATTAGATTAAGATTCTCACATATAAAGCCCAGGTCTGAAAAACTAAACAAAAGCAAGCAAGCTCATCCTTCTAACGGAAAAGTAAATGTGCTTTATTTTTAAATCCTAATAAAGTCAGTAGCTTGAATCGGGGGGCAGGTTTCACCTAACTTTCTATATTATTTTTTGGAGTCACAGTATCAAAACGTTTTATGGAATCACAGCATTAAAAGGTTTGAGAGTCCCTGCCTTTAGATATCTTGAGAATCCTATTTATGTGAGTTGCATGGGACTATTTTAAGAGAGAGCTGATATATTATGTACTGGCAGCTGAAATTTGCTTAGAAGAGAGAAGGCTGCTTATTTCCAAAGGTCATCAATCTGCTTGTAGGAAAATAAATAAAAACTCAATATTTGTTAAACTAATGCTTTGTAAATAACTATATCCCAGTGCTTTGGGACCAAATACCACTGTACATGGGTAACATTTCTGGAGTTCTCTGAGCACCCTGACAATGCAGTTCTAAATAAAAAATTTAGAAGAAGCAGCCAGCTCGAGATACTCTGTTCCTGGATAACTGGGTAGTGTCATGCAGCAGCAAAAACAGACGATTGGCTGGAGGCATTTCTTTTGATTACTTGACAAGCGGTGGGAAGCCTCTATCTGACTGGAACTTCTAGAAAAACTGAATTTGTTGTTTTTTGGTTGTTCTTTCTGAACTGGGAATGTTTATACGGATAGTTATCCCCTTGATAAGCTCATTGTAGTAGCGATGAGACTTGGTGTGAATATGCATTGTGTAACAGAGTATCATTATTTGAAAAGCAGAATGAACTAATTGTGTTGAATGTACTGTGGAGCGAAGCTTTTATAAGATTATGCCACATTTTGAGATTTCAGACTGAAGGGCCTGGGAAACAGATTTAGCTCAGGGAAGAACTTCACACTACAAAAAAACCCTGGTCATATCCCCCCAGACAGCAACTCAAGGTCTCATTTCCCACTCCCCTGCTATAATAGCTACCTTTACCTATTCCATGTCTTGACATCATTATAATGCGTGTCCCTGCCTCACTCCAGATATTGACTGCTGCTCATAGGGGTGTGGAAACACACCTCTTCATGATGTCAAGACACTGGGTAAGGAGAACTTGGATGTTATGGATGGAGAGGAGAAACTGGACATGGGGCTCCTGTTTTGGGTGGGAGCCCCAGTGTCTTCATTAAGGTGAGTCACTCGACACAAGCTGCCTGGGGTAACCAAGTTGGTTCGTGTCGTCTGGAGTGCCGGGAGCCCTCTGCTCCTAGCTGCTCCAGGATGCGATAGTCGGTTTTGAAACCCGGCTTTAAGCTGTGGCTTGTTTAACCTTGGCAAACAATCCTGAGCATGATCACCGCTGGGTGAAAAGGCTTCCCGCCGGCCCGCCGCCATTTCCAGCAGTGAGCCGGGGAAAGGAGCAGCCACGTTGAGAGCAGCTGCTGCTGCCCTTGTTGCGTTGGGCATTCTGGGATGCGGGGAGGGGAAGTCCTCCCACCCCCAGCCTTTGCCGTGCCGCCGCTCATGTGGGTGCGCGGCCCAGCGAAGGCAAAGACAATGACACTCGTCTGCCGGGGAAGGCAGGTGAACTCCTGCCTTCCCCGCAGACCTCTGTGAGCAGCGGCATGAGGCTGTGTGCTGGACCTCATTGTTTCACATCCATACTATCTTTAGCATAGATTTACAGTATGAGAGACATTTTTTCCTACTTAATTTAATGTATATACCATAATGTGAACAAGTCCTCAAACCTCATTGAACCTATCCCTGTCCAGGGAAATAAAGAGTAACTCCTCAGCAGCATACGTATCCCCATATCTCTAGAAATGTGCAATTCAGTGAGGTCATATCTGACACAAACCAGTTTTTCTGCCAATTTCTCTGCCCACAAAGATCATACAAAAGGCATAAGAACTCTACCTGAGCCTTTTACAAGCAACAGAAAGAACAGCCTCATTTCCCTATTAGATATTCTCATTCCTAAATAAAGGGGTTATAGTTGCAAGAGAATTAATAAGTGTGTGTGTGTGTGTGTGTGTGTGTGTGTGTGTGTGTGTGTTTTTAATACAGGTGTTTTGAAGAATTAGAGCAAGAGAAATAAGCCTCTTAGGCCCTCAGGATATAGCAATAGGATAAGTTAGCATAATATTAGGGATCACATTCTGTCCAGATGAAGTTCGTGAGATGTGGATTTTTACCTACCCTGTACTGAAAGGTTGGATCTAATAACAGTATATTTGAAACCAGCAAGGACATAACCTGACCTCTACAAAAGATATCACATTGACACAACCACCCCAAATCCAGCAGTTCTATAGCTCCTTGACTATAGTTGCTTAACTATAGCCTACCCTTGCCCAATAATGAGTTTGCAAATATGCCCTAAGCCATTTCTAGCCTTTTCCCACCTCACTGCGCCATCAAGCTCCAAGGCTAAAAGTTAGCCTGGCTGAGGGAAACATTGACTGGGCAGAGCATTTGCATTCTCAATCCTGCCCAGTGAGATGAGTTAGTCATAACTAACTCAAGTCCCATTAATGTCAATGGGACTTAGTCTGGATACTGCCCATTGATTTCAATGGTGCTTATTCATGACTCCCCACTATAAAGTATTGAATCAGAGCTGTAGTCCTTCCAGAACTATAGGGTCATCTCTCCTACTGGCAGTATGTCTTATCCTTAGCTCTCATGGATTGTTTCTAATGAAAGCTTTCCTCCTGGGCATATTGCCACAGGAGGGCATGATCCAGACTGCCCCAGGGGCAAAGCCCCCTCTGTCACACTGTGGTCCTAATTTGGATTGAAGCCCCGCACAGCTATTATTTGCATTTTTAAAACAAATTCTGCCCTAGCCATTCTGCAGTTGTGCTGTCTAGCTTGACCCTTAGGCAAACGACTCTCCCACTTCTATCTCTCTGAGTTTCCTTTACTTAAGACTAAGATAAGAATCAAACCAGAGCCCTTGTAATGCAAATAATTTTCTCTACTATGGAGCTGTGCACCTAAAATAAAACAGAGACCAATGGGAAGAAATGTTAGGTAATAAGTAAGATGCTTTTGATTGATAGATTAAGTGCTGTCAAGTCAGTGTCTCTTAGCGATCATAAATAGATTCTCTCCAGGATGATCTGTCTTCAACTTGGCCTGTAAGGTCTCTCAGTGGTGCATTCATTGCTGTTGTAATCGAGTCCATCCACCTTGCTGCTGATTGTCCTCTTCTTCTCTTTCCTTCAACTTTCCCCAGCATTTTCTCAAGGGAGCTGGATCTTCGCATAATGTCTTCAAAGTATGATAGTTTGAGCCTGGTCATTTATGCCTCGAGTGAAAATTCTGGATTGATTTGTTCTATGATCCATTTGTTTGTTTTCCTGGCTGTCCACAGTATCCTCAAAAGTCTTCTCCAGCACCAGAGTTTAAAAGCGCCAATACTTTTTCGATTTTAGTTCTTCAGAGTCCAGCTTTTGTATCCATAGAATGTCATGGGGAAAAACATTGTCCGAATTATTCTAGTCTTTGTCGGTATAGACACCTCACAGCATGTAAATATCCTTTCCAAGGCCTTCATTGCAACCCTACCAAGTGCTAGTCTGCGGCGTATTTCTTGACTGCTGGATCCTTGACTGTTGATGGTCGATCCTAAAAGGCAGAAGCTTTCCACTAGATCAATGTCTTCATTATCAATTCTGAGGCTGGTTGCTGTACCCGCTGTCATTAGTTTAGTCTTCTTTACATTTAGTTGTAGTCCCATTTTTTCACCGTGCTCCTTGACTTTCATTACTAGAGCTTGCAGATCAGCTGCATTCTCAGCTTTCAGAGTGGTGTCATCAGCGCAAGTTATTGATGTTTCTTTCTCCAACTTTAAAGCCACGCTCATCTTCTTTCAATCCAGCTTCTCTCAGTATACGTTCAGCATATAAATTGAATGAAGAAGGAGAAAGTATACAGCCTTGTCTTACTCCTTTGCCAATCTGGAACCAGTCTGTTTCATCATGTTCCGTCTGGACTGTGGCTTCCTATCCTGTGTATAGTTTTCTCATGAGAACAATGAGATGTTCTGGGATGCCCATTTTCCTAAGGGTATTATACAACTTGACATGGTCGACACAATCAATGGCTTTTCTGTAGTCAATAAAGCACATATTGACGTCTTTTTTGTATTCTTTGGCTTTCTCAATTATCCAACATGCATCAGCAATAATGTTTCTTGTTCCTCAGTCTTTTCTGAAACCTGCGTTGGATGATCCTGAGCATTATTTTGCTAGAATGTGAAAATAAGGATATAATGCAATAGTTTGTGCAATCTGTTAAGTCTCCTTTCTTTGGTATGAGTATGTAAACTGACCTCTTCCAATCTGTAGGCCACTGTGCCATTCTCCAAATTTGCTGGCATAGTTTGGTTAGAGCCTTGACTGATTCTTCTTCTGTTGCCTGCCATATTTCTGTACCTATTCCATCAATTCCTGTAGTCTTCTGACTTGGAAATGATGGTAAAGATGTTCCTTTCATCTCTGTTTGATCTTCTCTGAATCAATTACTATCTGTCCTTTGGTATCCCTTAACATACCAATTTGAGGTTGGAACCACCTTCTGAGATTTTTTGGAAATCTTTCCTTGTTTTTCCGTGTTTATTTCCATCCTCAAGGTCTTTAAAGAAGTCATTGTAGTACTGCTCCTTTTCTCTTCTAACAACTTTTTGAAATTCCCTATTAAGTTCCATCCCGAGGTATTTATCTTTCTTGACTTTGGCTTCTCTCCTCTTCTTGGCAATTCCCACCGTCTGTTATGACATCCATTTTGCTTTCTTCTGTTTTTTGGTCTTTGGCAGTCTCTTTTCACATTTGTCCTTAACAACTTCTTTGATTTGATTCCACAGTTTCTCTGGTTCCCTATCAATGAGGTTCAGAACTTCAAAGTGGTTCCTGAGGTTCTTCTTGAAAATGGTGCGTACATTCTCAAGATCATACTGTGGAAACTGGATAGCTTTGTTTTTCTGCTTTAGCTTGACTTGGAACTGGCTTGACTTGGAACTTGCACATGACCAGTTTGTGATCTGTTCCATAATCGGCCCCAGCCACGTTTTTGCTGTTATAACTGAGCTCTTCCACTTCCTTAATAATGTAATCAATTTGATTTTTGTGTACTGCATCTGGTGATGTCCATGTGGGCACCGCTTTGGTTGTTTGAAGAATGTGTTAGCAATGAAGAGATCATTGGCTTGGCAGAATCTAATAAATTGTTCTCCTGCTTCATTTCTGTTTCCTAGGCTATACAGTCTGACTGTGTATTCCTCCTTACCATTTCCAACTTTGACATTTCAGTCTCCAACCAGCACAAACACATCTTGCTTACATGTTCTGTCAATTTCAGACTGAACTTGAACATAAAACTCATCAACTTCCTCCTCTTCTGCATCAGTCGTTGGGACATAGACTTGAGAAATTGTCATGTAAAAGGGTTGGCCACAAAATCTAATTGATATTAGTCGGTCAGTGACTGCATTGTACCCAAGTACTGTCATTGCTATAGCCTGCCTATGAAAGCAACACTGTTCCTTCTTTGTTTTTTGTGTCCTGAGTAGTAAACGGTATGATTTTCTGACTGAATGTGTCCTATTCCAATCCATTTTAATTCACTGATGCCCAAGATGTGCCCAAGATGTCAATCTGTAGTTGATTCATTTCCTCTTTCTCTGTGTCAAGCGTTCCCATATTCATGCTTCTTACATTTCACGTTCTCATTGTAATTCTGTCTTTGCAGCTTTGAATTTTCTTTTCCCACATGGCAACATCAGCTGCTAGACATCCAAAAGGCTTTAATCTAGGGATATGCGGACCAGTCTGGCGGTCCGGAAGTTCGGGACCGAACCGAAACACACACACCCATTCTGTCCGGACCAGAACCGAACCTCCGGACAGTTTGCGGGTGTGTTTTTTATTATTATTAATTTTTTTTTAAAAAAATGTAAAAGTACCTTTAGCCCCTTCAGGGGGCTTCCTGTATGCAGCGGCGGGGGGGGGGTGTGTGTGCGAGGGTTCCCCTTCCCCCCACCGGCCTCTGAAATCACCGCAGCAGCCCAGGAAACTAATAATTTTTGGCCCGTTGGGGCCTCTGTAGTGCGTAGCAGCGGCCATTTTGGCCACCGCCGCACATGCATAAATGGCCTTAGTGTGGCCTGGCATGGCCCACAGCCTCGCAGAGGTCATTTGTGCATGCTTGCCGGCCATTTTGTTTTTTCCAATGTGGCCGTCGTGCATGCGTAAATGACCTCTGCGAGGCCGTGGGTCATGCCAGGCCTTGCAAAGGCCATTTACGCATGTGCGGTGGTGGCCAAAATGGCCACTGTGCGCACTTACGGAGGCCCGAACGGCCCAAAAAGAATCATTTTACCTGGCCGCAGCAGTGATTTAAGAGGCCAGCGGGGAGAGGGGGAACCTTCGCAGACACACACACACACACACACCCATGGACTACAGGAAGCCCCCTGAAGGGGCTAAAGGTACTTTTTGGATTCAACTTCCCCCATACCACATGGGCATAATCTATCCTCCCTAGGAATCCCCAGAAACCTCCCTGAGAGCACCGCTGAAGGTAACATATCATGTCTTGCTCTGAAAAGGCCCTCTGGTAGCACATCATGCTCAAGGCATTCAAATAAGCAGCAGGGCCCCAATTAGAACTGCTTAAACCCAGCCTCCTTTTAGTACGATCAGGGATTCGGGAGAATTCTTGTTGGATTTCAGAGTCCAAGAGTATTTGTTTCAGGATCTGCCTAGCCTGGTCGTGACTTAGCAGGACCAGGTAGTCCATAGTGGCCAACAGCTGTAATAAAAATTGATTGATTGATTGAGGTAGTCCATAGACAGACCCAAGGACACAATTTTGTCCTGAATAGCCTGGGCCCAAGTGGGCTGGAATACATCCGCCAAGATAAGAGAAATCCATCCTCGGTGTGTGTGTGTGGGGGGGGGGGAGAATCTGACTTTAAACCAATAGGTCAAAATAGACAACCAGGCCCAGATCTCGATCTTCAGAACACCCAACTCAAACCTTAATAATACATTGGAGACGCATGTAGGTACTCTTAAGTAGAGCCCTAAGGAAGTCATTTTGAACCACATCCATAGACTTATATGAAGGAAAAGGACCAAGTTGCGCCCCATATAATAGCTGGCTCCTAACTTTGGCCACAAATAATTTCAAGGCGGCCGAAATGATCTCAACTCCTTTAGAATAGAAAAATCTCCAGATAGCCAGAGAACTTATCCGTGCCATAAGAATACCTTGATCTATATGCGCCTTCCATGAACCCCTTGCTTACAGGGTCACACCTAAATATCTATATGGAAAGACCTGTTCTAACTGTTGATCCTCAATCAACCATCTTAACTGCCTAGGTCTCCTTGCAAAAATCATTACTTTGGATTTCGAGTAATTGATCAGAAGATGATTGGCTCTATAGTAGAGGGCCAATCTTTTCAATGCTCGCCTCAGGCGCAACGGAGTCCTAGCTAAAATAGCAGCATCGTCTGCATAAAGAAGAAGAGGAATGCACACACCTGCTGCAGATGGCAAATGTAGGCTGGAATTGGTTAAACAAGGGGCCAAGTCACTGAGATATTAAATTAAAGAACAAGGGGGCAAGGATACATCCCTGCCTCACTCCTTTATAGGTAGGTATAGGTTGTGAAAGCTCCCCTTTAGGATGACATCTAACCCTGATGTTCAAGCCTGAATGAAGCTGTTGCATTAAAAAAAGAAGCTGCTTGTCGATGTTTGTTTGAGCTAGCTTCTCCCAAAGCAGTCCTCTAGATATAGAGTCGAATGCCAATTTAAAATCAATGAGAGCCACATACAAAGCCAACCCAGGCTTATCTCCGTATTTTCTGATCAGATGACGGAGGATAAAGACCTGATCAATGGTAGATGGTCCAGTTCAAAACCCGGCCTGCTTATCCCCCAAAACACTCTCATCCTCCATCCAGGCATGAAGTTTGGCTAAGAGGTGCCTGGCATACAGCTTGCTGACTACACTTAACAGTGAAATAGGCCTATAGTTTGAGGGGAGATTTCTTTCCCCTTTCTTATAAATTGGCACTATAACAGCCATACTCCACTCTTTCGGAATTTGTCCAGTGGAGTCTATATAGGTGAAAAGTCTGGCCAGCAAGGGGTCCACCATTCAATATCCAATTGGATAGCCTCAGGGTTAATACCATCAAATCCTGGGGCCTTGCCAGTTTTCATTTCACCTATTAATTTTTTCACCTCCAATACCAATGTCACCTTTAAGGTGGCCAAATTCTGTTCTATTGCAGTATTGTTACGGCAGCAAGCTTGTCTTTGATTAATTTTAAAATTTTACTGATTATTTATTTGTGGATATTTGTCTATATATTTACATATTTCCTTTTTTCCAATTGTATCTTTCTATGTTATGAGATGTTTTGTTTATGTTATGTTATGCTGACCTTGGGTCGCAAATAAAGAACTTTGTACTTTCGTAATTTGGTACTTTTACATGTATTTTTAAAAAATTTAAAAATCTGTGAACTGTCTGGACCTAGACTGGACCGAGGGGTGGGTGGGTGTGTTTGTTGGAGGCCAGACCAGACTTGGCCGGTCTGGTTCAATTCCGGTCTGGACTCGAACCAAACCAGGCCAGCCAGTTCCGTGTACACCCCTACTTTAATCTAACCGCATCATAAACTCCATCGGTATGCTGAGAGATCCTCAGCTCTTCCTCAGTAGTATGTTGGGTACCATCCAACCTGCTGTGCCCATCATTTGGCACTACATCGACAATCATTCTTTCTTGTCTCTCCATGTGGTTTTCTTGGTAAAATACACGAGTGGTTTACCATTGCCTTCTCCTGCTCAGTATGAAATGCTGCCTTTGTCATTGTCACTGAAGTGATCATCCGCCTCCAGCACATTCCTGTATCGCTGCTGCCCAATATAGGTGCCTGCTTTATCTAGCTGGGCAGCTGGGTTAACCTTCGCACTTTGGGTGACCCTACTGGGAGTATACCTCCCAGCATACCTAGCTCATCCCTCCCAGGAATATCCCTCCCAGGAACACACACACACACCTGCCACAGTGAGGCAGCATAGCAGGATTTGGATTCTTTACTTAGTCTTAATTGATATGCTGTCCTTGGAGCTATGTTAGGTGAGGTAAAGATTTGACACGTTTTCAGAATCATACATTGATTCAGTTTTTATATCAGCAGTCATATAAAACTGCCATGCTGAAATTGCCCCTTTTTAATGTACATGCTCAACAGTGTTGGTCTGTTTGAAGCACTGTGCCAGGTCAAAATGTCCAGTTATAAAACAGAATGGTTTGCCTGTAAAAAATATTAATGATCATCCTATAAAATTCTGTAAAAGCTCTATCTAAACAGTAGCTTAATGGCACCTCAGAACTCAAGGTTTGTAGAGAAAGTGGAGGTAATTTACAAAACAGCAAAGTAATTGATTCAAGGATATGAGGAGCTGATTGGAAAAGAAGATTACAAGAAAAGAACATGCATGAGTTGGCAAAAAAACAGCAACCCACACAGGTAAAGGGACAAGAAAATCAAATTGCTTGTGCTAGGGAGAGGGGAACCTAAGGTGAAGCAGAGTGATCCACACAATTGATTTAGAAGTCTCAAACACTTAGTTTTTGTGTAGTCATACCACGTTAGCTTGTATTCTCTCTGCCATTTGTGGTTATGAATTCACAGCAATGCTAGGTTCCATAAAGCTTTCTACTCTACTTTTATTTTCCCTTCAGCTCCTCACCTCCACCCCCTTTAAAACATGTCTTTATTTTAAATCTTGTGTGCACAAACTGTTATGGACTACTAGGCCATCGTACCCCCATTGGCCTGTTAACAGTGTGCAGAACCCCAAGCCACAGAAGGGGGGGGGAGAGTTCAAACTAATGTTTCAGAATGGAACTCATTAGTATAAACGTGAAAATGAAAAGGGCAGGATCTAGCATCACACCAGAATATCATAACACAAAATGATGTAGCAAGGGTGGAGGGTGCTTGCCAGCAGCTTTGGGACAGGTTGTTGCCATTGCCGGTCCTTCCCCTTGCTGCCTACATGTGCGCTGGCCGCACCTCCCTGTGTCAACATCAGACACAGGGGGCATAGCCTGTACTCAAAACGGGTTATGCACCCCCTGACTCCAGAGGTCCAGGGACATTTGTCACCCCCTCATCCAGTGCTGGCTATGCTATTGTGCAGTACTTGTGCTGGCTTTTAATAGATATTGCTTGTAATGGCACAACCATCAGGAAAATAGGAAATTGTTCACAAGTCATCCTCTAGATCAGAGATAGCGCACATGCAGAGCCTGTATGTGTTGGGTGTGTGTACATAGGCCTCTGTGTAGACAGGTCCTCCAGAACATAAAGGTTGGTTGTAGTGAGGGGTCAGGGCCAGGAATCTCACTCCTCTAAACACATTCCTTCGTACACACAAAGATATTTTGCACAGACTTAGGATGTTTGAAATTTAGTAGCTAAGGCTTCATATTTGGTGTTTGCTTCTTGTTCAAGTTAATTTAATCATGGATAACTTCTGTCCTCACAAACTTTAAAAATACTGGTGTGTGTGTGTGTGTGTGTGTGTGAGAGAGAGAGAGAGAGAGAGAGAGAGAGAGAGAGCGCTTATGACATGTCATTAGCATGGCTTGTATATAGTCCTTGTCGAAGTCTTTTTCAATCCTTGCCAGCAGCATTTGATAAATTTAGTAAATGGGGAGTTTTAAATCCTCCGGTTTATATTCTTTGTACTTATTTCTTTTCTTCCTCTTTTTTTATTTTTTTAAATCTCTTCAGTATATTTTTACTCTTGGGACACTATTCAATTATGAGACATACATTTTATGTTGCAAATTAATAAAGCATTAATAAGCTCACACAGAAGTAAATTCTATAACTAGATTCCCAACTGCCATTTATAACTTTCAGATATTCTAAAATCTTTGTTTAGATCCACGATTTCCTTTTGCCTAAGACGGGGCATCAAATGCTGTCCCACACCTCTTCATCTTTCTCTTGCACATGTGCACCTTCCTTATTTTTCTTTGCAGTGGCAGCATGACTCAGCACATATGCTTTTCCTCCTTTTCCCTTTTTCATGGGGGCAGTGGAAACAGCTACCACACTCCACCTTCTTTTCCTTCCTTGGTTGCTACTGGGCTGGCTATAAAAAAGGGAAGGAGACAGAAGAGGACATTATTCTTCCTTTTGAAAGGACGTGATGTGACCAAGAGGAACTGGAGTCAGAGGCGTAACTATAGGGGGGCAGGGGGGGCACATGCCCCGGGCACCATCTTTTCAGGTCACATGGGGGGCACCGCCATGACCAATTTTTTTTTTAAAAAAAAAATTAATACAAATTTCTCCTGCTCAGTGCAGCAGCGCTGCAGCAGTCAAGGGAGCGCGTCAGCGCCCCCTCCCCCATGAGCGGTCCCTTCCACACCACCCGCGCCCCCCCCCATTGCTTTGCTGGCAGCCAGTCAGTGGCCTGGCTTGGTGGCAGGCGCCTTTCATGCTGCTCACTGCGCCTGCCCTTGGCTGAGGCTCGCTCGCTCCGTCGCTCGCTTAGTCTGGAACAGCCAGAAAGAGGCGCTCTAGTGGCTTACCAGCCAGAGGGTCTCTAGTCAGTGATGCACGCATGCGCGACTCGGCCGGCGTGCCGAGTCGCGCTGCGCATGCGTGCGGTGCATCCGTCCTCCTCTGTTTGCCTCCACGTGGTGGCACAGTCGCCGTTGCGGAGGTTGCTGGGGCTGGGGCTGCACTGCAGCAGGCGCAGGCAGGACAACGAGGACACACACGGACACCCGCACGGAAGAAAGGATTCGGCGGCGGGTGGGTGGAAGCAGCAGACCAAGTGTCAGGGTGAGAAATTGAATGAGTTGCAAAAACTACAGAAGCCACATGTGGGGGGGGGAACATGTTAAAGAATCAGGCTTTTATTTAGCTGCCTAACTATGGTTCTCAGGTGCCTAACAGGTATTAATGTTTGCATTATACGCTCCTCTCTCCACCCCAAAAGAAAGAAAAACAATCATAAAGATTCTTTGGCACTCAATCTTAAATGCATGCATGTATATGGAACTGAGAGTCAATTCCCACAGCCTGGGTAGTACAGCAGTGTGAGTTGACTCAAGCAGTGTAACATAGCTGCCTGTGCATTGTTACAAGGTGTTTCAAGAGAGTTTTACCATGAGTTCTGCTTGCTGGCATGCTCGTTTTTGCACTGTGAAAGCTTGCCTTGTGATCTCAGTTTACGCTGAAGTGCTCCTATAACAGCTCCATCTCAGAAAAACCTGCAGTGTTAGCTTTAACAAGTGCCTGTGGTATCCTGCTAAAGACACAAAGTTTGGCAAGAAAAATGGGGGAGGGGGTTATATGCCAGGACCTTTGGAGATATTCTCTTGCTTGTGAGGAAAAACCAAAGTATAATGTGGTGTGTATTATCAATCATTGCATCATAATTCTGTTGTTTGAGATACAAGCCAACTCCACAGGGTTGTTGCTTGTGAGGAAAAACCTAAGTATAATAGCAATAGCAATAGCAATAGCACTTACATTTATATACCACAAAGCTCTCTAAGCGGTTTACAATGATTTAGCATATTGCCCCCAACATTCTGGGTACTCATTTTACCGAGCTCGGAAGGATGGAAGGCTGAGTCAACCTTGATGTAGTGTGTATCATCATTGCATCATAATTCTGTTGTTTGAGATACAAGCCAACTCCACAGGGTTGTTGCTTGTGAGGAAAAACCTAAGTATAATATGGTGTGTATCATCATTGCATCATAATTCTGTTGTTTGAGATTCAAGCCAACGTCACAGGGTTGTTGTGAGGAAAAACACATGTGTGTCAGTCAGATGTATGCTGGGGGGGCGGCGGCAGGGGAGGCACGGTGGGGGGGGCGCAATTTCAGTGCTTGCCCCGGGCGCCGTTTTCCCTAGTTACGCCTCTGACTGGAGTCATGGCAATGGAGCCACCACCACCAGATAAGGGTTGTGTATGGGGAGGGTGAGGGGATTGGTGAGGGGAGTGTGGTATGGAGTGAGATTGGTGGATGATACACTTTGCATACCCTGGGTGTAAGGGGGACAGGGCAGGAGATTGGTGTGTTGGGCAGCAGCAGGTTTAAGATTGAGGGTGGTGACTTGCCACACCACCTCAGGCTTGGGCCATGCCTGAACCCATGGCAATAGACGATGCATGAATGAAAAGTTCATTTTTGTATAAATGAAAAAGAACATAAAATAAAACTCTTTCCCCTTTAAATTAGCAAATGCTCGTGTGCTGCTGTGGGCACTGCCTGCAGAACAAAATAGCAGCTCCATTTTATAACTAACAGGTTTAGGTAACTGTGCTGCCATGAAGATGTCATATTAGAACTTTGTTTGAGCAGGAAGTGGTAACTAGACCTCAGATTTATGCATAACTCCTCTCTGTTTTGTCTCCTAAAGCCCAGGTAAGACAAACATGACATGATGCTGTAAGGCTTTGTGTTCTGATGCCACTGAACTTTATCTTTCATGTGAGACTGTTTCTCCATTTTGAAAGATTGCACTGAAAGCCAATAAATAATACACAAAGTCTGGGATGCTTATCTAAACAGAGTCCAGATTCTTTATTTGACCTGGACCTAATATACCCCAGTATAGAAGACTTATTTAAACTAGATTAGATGTATAGGCAGGTCACAGTGAGATGTAGTGTACTGGAGGGGCAGGATATAATTATTATAAATAATGGTTACTCCAGCCATCAGCTGGCACCAGGTTAAAAATAAGAAATACAGATGGCCCTCGTTATTTGCAGGGGTTCTGTTCCAGCCTACAACCATGAATAACGAAACCACAAACAATGAAACCATGAGTCAATGGGATTTGTGGGGTTAGGTTCCAGAGCCCTGGAAAATGACTGAAAAATCACTGAAAAGATGGGGGAAGTAGAAATAAGGATGGAACACAGCATTGTACCTTGGCCAACTCAGCTCTCCCAGTTTCCCACTCTTCAGGTTCTCCAGCAGTAGCCCCCAGCTCCTCCAGTATTGCATAAGTGTGACGTTTTTCCCACCACACCACACAGTTGAAGTCCAACACTTAGCAGCACATGCCTCAGGCCTGATTGGTTGGTAGGTTGGCCAAAGAGGCAGCACAGTATTGGATCCAGTTCAAGTAAACACACACACAGGAGTTCCTTGACTCCACTGCTGGAGTTTGCAGCACTCCAGCTCCAGTCTTCTACTTGGAGCACAGATCAGACAGCAGAAGCAGGCCCTGACTTTGGCAAGAAAAGGATCTCCAGGTTCAGGTGTGTGAACTACAGGGGCTCAAGATGGCCAGGGCGTTGTCAAGCACCAGAAGGACCTTGGAGGCCAGATATGTCTGCACCTCATGCAGAAAGCAGTTACTGATCCAGTTAGAGAAAAGCACTGCACTTACACCACCCATGCTTTCCTGCTGGCTCTCCAGAAGACAGGAAGCTGGTTTTTATTCTTCCCTTTCAGGGCACAAGGGTTCTGTGCTCAGTATAGGAACCTGGGCTTGACCACTCAGTCCCCTGCAGCATTGCCACATATCTGCAGAGTGAGGTGGTCCTTGGCTGCCTTGAAACCAGCATTAATTCTTTCTCCTTTGCTGATGAAGGAACAGGATGGCATTTGCTTCCAAAATAGGCCTGTCTCAGCACTGAAGACCTGCTTGTGCCTGTACCCTATGGACTCAATCAGCCGCTCAAACTCTGCTGGAAATCTTTGTGCCACCTTGTGGTCTGCCAATGCTATTTCCCCTGCCAGCTTGACATTGTGGAGGCTGTAGTGGTGCTTGAATCTTTCAAACCAGCCCTTGCTCACCTGGAAACCACCCTCAGCACCTTCAGATGTTCCCATCACTTGACTGACTTCCACCGCAGACTGCCTGTAGCGCCGTAGCACTTTCATACAAATGACTGATCCACTCAGTGGCACATTCCTCTGGGCTTGGTCCTCTGTCCACAAACTGAGCGCCTTTCCCATCCATTCCATATGGGGCTCACGTGGATGGAACGTCACCTTAAGACTCGGAGATGTGCAAAATACCACACTTGCACAGATACTGGCTTTCTTGTTTTAATGTAGCAGACAGTGGACTCATTGATGCTTGTTGATAGAACTGCCTCAGGGATGACTGGACAACACCCCCAGTTGAAGTGAATGTGGGGAATTTAGCTCAAAAGGGGCAAGACAGTTCCAAGCAGTTTTAATTTATACAAGCGCCTGAACTCAAGAAAATTGGCTTGAGAGGTTCTACTTAACAAAAGTAGAAAAAACAAATAAAAGCAATAAGACTAGGTTATTAGGCAGTCCTCGCAGAAACATAATACAAATATGTTTAAAAACGGACTATTGTAAGGCACGTTTAGCTTAACGTTCCAAATTATGTGTAAATTCCCAGGTGGGCTAGAGATAGAGGGGTGAGGTTTCAGAAATTAGAGAGAGGGATAGATTCAGCCCTGAAGGAATCGGGCAAGAGGCTATATCATCTGTCCTCAAGAAGATCTGTCTCAGGCAGCTAGAGACTAACGTCCGTCCTGGGAGGTGAAGTGGAAAGCAGGAGACTTGTAGCAATTAGTGTGGAGGGATGCCCATGAGAATGGCTTCTCAGTGCACCTAGCTTCCTGCACCTGCTAGGTAAGCTGACTGGATTTCTGCTCAGGTGGCCTCAATAAAGAGAGGTACACTAAGGTGGTCTGCTGAAGTTACTGATGTAGTGGAGTCCAAGTTGTAAAGCACAAGAGAACACGAAGATGTTTTGCAGTTGGAGTCCTGAGTTGGAAGGACAAGGGAGCACTTGTAGCAGTGGAGTCCCAAGTGTATATACACAAGGATACAAATCAATATTTGGTATACAAATCAAATAAATAAATAAATAAAATAAGTGTATATACACGAGGAAGCACACTGAGTCATGGGGTTAGGGATACTTATATCCCAAAATGTGCCTTGGGGGCACTTTGCTGTTGTCATGTTCTTCTGAATAGGGGAGTCCAGACAGGCATTGTGTCTGATCATCCTTTCTGAGTAGGAAGGTGTGTGAATCACCTATTGTATGCAAGGCTGGTTGTAATGGAAACTAGGGTATGCAGGTGCGTCAAAATAGTATCCTGTTCTGGGACTGACTATCCCATTAATTCTATCAAACGTTTCGATGAGCATCTTTTCAAAGTTACGTCACTGTCTCATCCCTATTGTGAGTGAGTCTGCTGCTGCACTTGTCTTATCTGCGTTCCCTTCCTGGCCTAATTGTTTTGTTAGCCACTGGTGATATCTCTCATGCAAGAGGATTAGGGGAGTTTTAAAGTTCATCCTAAGTCCAAAATGACCTCAGATGCCAGATAACTCGCAATAGCTAGTTCTGGAGTCTGCATAGCTGGGCCCCCATATAGGGAGAGGGTGTGTGAAGCTAATCCCCTTTGCAATTTGTGTTACTTGCAGCCCAGATCTAGCCGTGACCAGTCCACTGCCAACTAAGCGACATGTCCCCATGTATAACATAAACTGGGAGCTCACATTGCGGTGTAGCTCCTGAGCATAGCAAAAGTGCAATCTCCAAACCTGGAGATGCAGCTGTGAACAGGGAGGCTTCTGGGAGCCAGGCAGAATAAGCTCAGCTAGTAACATGCTGTAATGGCATGCAACTAATGCTGTGCTGTCCCCACGAGCCAACATGTCCAGCAGTTTCACCTTCTCCTTCAAGGGCAACAGTTTGTGAGACCTTTTGTCACTGCCCTCAGCAGAGCACTCTGCTGTGCGCTTGCTCATTTAAACTGTGGAGGAATGAAAATTTTGTACAGTGCTGTACAGTAGAATATAATAATTGTGCCAGACAGCCACCACCACCACCACCACAAAACTGATAAAGGACAGGACTGTAAATGATAATTAAAATCAATTTTATATGGATACTAAAAATAATTTTTAATGGATACAGTACAGTACTTAAGATCAATTTTTAATAGAGACAGTATTTAAAATCAGTTTTCAAGTGATACTTAAAATCAGTACAGTATTTAAGATGAATTTTCACTGGATATTTGAAATCAGTTTCTAAAGGATACAGTATTTAAAATCAATTTTCATTAAGAGCATAAGAACAGCCCTGCTGGATCAGGCCCAAAGCTCATCTAGTCCAGCATCCTGTTTCGCATAGTGGCCCACCAGATGCTGCTGGAAGCCACAGGCAGGAGTTGAGGGCATGCCCTCTCTCCTGCTTTTACTCCCCTGCAACTGGTACCCAGAGGCACCCCGCCCCCGAGGCTGGAGGTGGCCTACAGCCCTCCGACTAGTAGTTGTCAATAGACCTCTTCTCCATGAAGTTATCCAAACCCTCTTAAAGCCATCCAGGTTGTTGGCTGTCACCACATCTTGTGGCAGAGAATTCCATAAGTTGATTATGCGTTGTATAAAAAAGTACTTCCGTTTGTTGGTCCTAGATTTCCCGGCAATCAATTTCGTGGGATGACTCCTGGTTCTAGTGTTATAGGAGAGGAAGAAGAATTTCTCTCTATCCACTTTCTCCACACCGTGCATGATTTTATAGACCTCTATCATGTCTCCCTGCAGTCGTCTTTTTTCTAAACTAAATAGCCCCAGGTGTTGTAGCCTAGCCTCATAAGAAAGGTGCTCTAGGCCCTTGATCATCTTGGTTGCCCTCTTCTGCACCTTTTCCAGTTCTACAATGTCCTTTTTTAGATGTGGTGACCAGAATTGTACGCAGTACTCCATGTGTGGCCGCACCATCATTTTGTATAAGGGCATTATAATGTTAGCAGTTTTATTTTCAATCCCCTTCCTAATGATCCCTAGCAGGGAATTGGCCTTTTTTACAGCTGACACTGTACATTGAGTTGACACTTTCAACAAGCTGTCCACCATGACCCCAAGATCCCTCTCCTGGTCAGTCACCGACAGCTCAGATCCCATCAGCATATACTTGAAGTTCATCAAAATTAAAATTGTGATAATTAGCATCTTACCAGGGCTGCACAATGCTGCAAGAGGCTCCTCTAAGATGTTCTACAGGCATGGCTCAAGAAAGGGCTCCCACAGGCTTGCCAAGGCGCCACAGAAATATCTCCCCAAAGGCTTCAAAAGCTCTAGAGCAATGGCTCCTAGGGCACTCAGTGGCTCCCTAAGGACACCAAAGGTTACCTGGCTACAAAATGCACTTAAAATGCCTTTGGGAAGCACAAAGAACTCTAAACACGCAGACCAAAGCATTCCTCCATCCTCTTCCAAACCTCTCTCTCAACCCACGAGCATATGCAGGAAGAGCATGACCATATGAGGATGCATCCGTGTGCCGATTGGTCAACCATTGTACCATTGGTCATTTATTTATGTATTTATGATTTATCATATTTATATGCCACCTGATATGTGTATCTCTAGACTTTGAGGCTGGGTCTATATTTCCCATCTGTGAATATGCGAAACCAGTTCTGGGACCACAGATAACGAGGGCCACCTGTACCTGGGTGGTTGCTCTGCACACCGTCTTTCAACCCTTATGCTTTGTCCCGCATGGCTGTTAATTCCCACATCTCAAGCCAGGAAATAAAGTTCTAAAAGAAGCTCTCCTGCTAGCATTGGACTTGGAGAGCTTCTTTTAGAACTTTATTGCATTGAAACAATATGCATTATTTCACTGGTCGAAACAAAGATTAGGGGCAGCTCCATACCTCTGTAGTATATCTGATTGCTGCATATACAGTATTGTCATACCTATAGATGTCCACAGGACTTTTCCAGGGGTGGGCAGAGACTGCAATCGTATACCCAATTCGCTGAGAGTAAGCGCAATTGAATTCAATTGGAGTGGCTCAGTCCGGGGGGAGGGCTGCCCCCTTGAGTCTTGCCCCCACCCCGGATGCCCATGGTTGCACCATTATCTCCCCAAACAAACATATAACATGTGGACACTGTCAGACCGAGCCTATATGCAGTTGAATATGAGACATAGGAGGAGCAATGTGAAGACTGCAGTTAACTTATTCTGACCCTGAAGCTTTTATGAAGACAGCAATTATCACCTGACCCACTGAAGCCTATTGGTGCACGTAAGGCTTCCTTGGCTGGTTTTTTTCCTACAGTTCCCTCCTTTTGGCCATGGCTGAGTAAAGGTGCTCAGCAGTGGCCTAGGGAGGCCAGCAGCGGCCTGATTCATCCCACTCCCAGCGGTCCCTCCTGCCATGCCCCCTGCATCTGATGTCAGATGCAAGAGGTGTGGTTTCACTCGCCAACGGGGCCGTGCCAAATTCTGGCCCGTGCTGTGTTCGCACCATGGCCAGGAGCACCTCTCCCTGCTTGAAAAAGCCAGACTGGGTCAGCTTCTCAAAAACAGAGCCACACGGAAGCCACATGTTTTCTTGGAAATAGTTGTGCATATTGTTTTGCTATGTCATATAAAGGCATTGGCGCTAGATCATTTAAAGTATGGAGTAATTATTCAGATCCATATTACAGATACTGAGCAACGGAATGTATGTGTGGTATTGATCTTAGAATATTCAGCCTTGACTATAATAGTGTGCTCTTTTGAACATTCACCTTAATATCTCTGTTTTGTCTTTCTTTTAACTATCTAGTACATTAATTTTCCTTATCTCTGCAATGAATTGCATGTTTTCCTACCGGTAGCATGGTTTGGTTTTTGTTAACTCCCTCCTCGTATTATGCTCAAAGAGATGAACCAGGGATCGCAGAAGACAGAAAACCCATATAAATTTTAATCCAATTTAGCTCCTGTGTTTTTACTGCTAGTTAATGTTTACTTACTCTAGTAGCACAAAAGGTCATTCTGTATGAAATAATAGTAACTATAGAAAGAGAGATGATTGTTTAAGGCAACAGGGAAACGTTATTTTGACCTTTCTGGGCATTACTGCCAAGAGTGTCAAAAAGCTTAATAGCTTTCCAATACAATATTTAAGCCGTAAGAAAATTGATGCTACAAAAAGTGAAGACTTTCTTTTTAAACCTAAATTGAAGCAGTCCCAAACAGAGTGCCTTGGGATGGGGATGGAATAGGAAATGTAAGGAGCAGACGGTTTTAGCGCTGACATGTGACAATGAAACCAGGCTTGGAATGATACATATCTGGCTAAAGCTTAGTTCCTACATATGATCAGCAATACCCGCTGAAGCAGAATACAGGAAAGGTCAGAAAGAAGACTAGTAAACAGACCAGAGAGGAATCCAAATAAGTGCTGCAAACCCGGAAAAGAATACCATGGCTGCTTACTACCCTCAAGCTGGAGGTAGGTTTGTGCCTGATGGGAAGAAAACGCACAGAGGATCATGTGACAGGACACTGCAGCTCCCTAAATTGGCCCTTCCATGTTCTCATTCTCAAGAGAAGACCTCCATGAACATTAAGGAGTGGCCTTAAGAAGCTGGAGGCCTGGAACAATTGCACAAGAAAGGATCAAAGTCTCACTTCCCAGTTGATGATTAAAGGCAGAAGTTCTGGATTCTCATCTGGCACTGCCTCATTCTCCTCCAGCTATGATTCTCTGCAGTCATAGCTCTGAGGCCTACTGTGGTCTTTGCCATCTTACAAGTCCGGCTTCGTTACTTTTCATGAAGTTTCAGCCTGATTTTAACCCAGCACTGTATTTAGGCCGCCTCCTCCTCTTTTCTCCTCCCGCTGTGGGGAAGAAAAAATTCAGCAAGCTGGGTAGTCAGTGTTTTGATTAGGATGTGTTATTTCCATGCTTCACAAAAGCAGTTTCTTTCCTACAAAGCCAGAGTCCACACCAGCCTCTTGATATTATCTTAGTAGCAGAGAACAGCTCAGGCATGCTATGGAGACGGTAACAAGTGAGCACCTCATCCTGGCATTGAGAGCACTAGACTCTCTGAGGGCTTTGTTTTAGATAAGTTCTAAGGTGGTGATCCTGCTTGTATGTGGTCATAAATATCTCCCTGGTTAGAGGCATATACCTCAGGTGCTCGGACACTTTCAGGACTTTGCTTTTCTGCTGAAGTTATGTTACATGGTGTCATGACTTCAAAAAAACAAAAACCAATGTGGAGTTCTAACTGTGTGTATGTATGTTTCTCTTCCTTGAATCCAAACATAAATATGCATGTAGTGTATAATGGATTGACCATACAGGAAGTTACTCTGGATAAGAGGAGTGGTTCATACAGTATAGAACAGTGGTTGCCAGCCCCTACACCAAATGCATACCCTTTGAAGGCTAACAGCTCAGAGGCATGCAAGAGGGGAAGAGGAAATAAGTACGGTAAAGAGATACCTTCCTCATCTTTTTCTCTCCCCACCTTCCTCTCACTTCTCCTCTTACAGCTGTGAACAAAAGACAGGGTTTTCCACCTCATACACAAAGTGCTCCTCTGGCAGAATCAGTCACTAGCCTAGAGGACCAGAACTCTGGCTAACATCTGACATTTCAGCAGACATGCAAATACACAGCGAGGCGAGTCTCACGATCGGTGAGACTCACTGGAGCGAGTTAGCGAAGAGAGCAGGACTTAGCCCGCTCTCTTCACAGACGATCCCCAGGCAGCCCTGGATGGCCAGATCGACCACACACACGACTGCTGGCTCCGTCACAGAGCCGGCGGGGATCAGAGATTGTGCAGCCCCCACAAGTTCCAGGATGCCCTGCACAAGTGAGCAACACACAACAAAAAAACCCGGGTTAGCAGAGCGCTCGCTCCACAAACCTGGCTAGGGGGTGGGCTTCTGAAGCGGGTGACCCACTTGGAGGTAACCGGGCTCGCCTGCAAGCCCGGTGGTTCTCATGGTCTGCTAAAATCGGGCTAGGCTCCCCTCACCCAATTTTAGCCGATTGTGAGAGTAGCCTCCCTGTCTTTTGAAATGATTGTTCACCCATTGCCTCACCCCTTGTTCAGCTCAACCTACTGTCCTATTGGATGAACCCGTGTTCTGAGGCAGATTCCACATTACCCTTCTGTGATACCAGTGCCTTGTTAAAGAAGGTTGGAGGCCTAGAAGGACAGTCAGCTCATACTGGCTGTTCTCTAGTCCTGACCCTCAACAGACATTGAGATGTCATACTTCATGTTACATACTGTGTTTCTGCCACTTTGCAGTAGTCTCTGTCTGCTGCAGAGTGAGGAAACGAACTACATAGCACTTGTGCCTAGAGCTGGTTCTATGTAGTGGATAGAATTAGTGCTAGATTTAGATTTGGAAGACCTGTGTGCAAATCCCCCACTCAGCCAAAGCCTCTCTAGGTGACTTTGAGAAAGAGCATATCTCTGTTTTGCATTTCCCATCTAAATATGGACGTAGTATTGGCATAGCTCACGAGTTTGTTGTGAAGAACAAAGTCAAGTACAAAGCTGAAGGTGCAGTCCAGCACATCATCATTCCTATTGAAATCACATGGATTTAAGTGTGCTTATGCAACCTAAAATAGCTATTTAAATGTACAGCATTGATATGCCCCTTTCTTAAAGTGAGTAAACCAGGCCTGGGGTGCTGTGAGTTTCAAAAACTTAGGATTATTCAGTTGATTTAAATGGAAGTTCACTGATACTTGTTGAGGCTTCATCTGTCGGTACGCAAAAAGTACTTCTTCACAAGTGTGTGACTTCCATGAAGTAAGACCCTGTCTGAAGAATAGTGTCAATTTTGAAAGATCTGAGGCAATAGTTCTCTTGAAATCTAAAATGAACTGCAAGCACCAACCTGAATATTCACATTTTGAAGTTTTCAGTCTGCACCTGCATATAAATAATGAAATACTTATTAAAGTTTGTAGCTTCAGTCTATTTCTGTGGTATAAAAACACATATCCATATTAGAATCTACCAAGATGGAGATAGAGCTTCTTTGGAAATCCAGCTCTGTGAATTCTACAAAATTCCCTTTGAGCAAGTTGTTCTGTATTAATAATAGCTAATAAAAATGAAAAGGAGAATAATAGAAATTACATTAAAATAGACTGCAATGGGAAATGATAAAAGAAAAGGAAGGAAACATAGCGGCAGATGGTAAGAAGGCTCAAATGCTAAATAGTGATTACTCCAGGCTTCAGAAAAAGAATAATGCTAACAAGATATTTAATACAATCATAGCTAACAAAGCTAGAGAGCATTCACAAATCAGAATTGGAAAGAAATAAGCTATGGAATGCCTTGATCACTTTAATGTACTTAAATCAGCAAAGTCAAATGAAATTCACCCTCTCTACTATATTGCTTAAAAGAGCTGGCACACACAAAAAACCACCCAGTTTGGTTTGCAGAAAGCTTCTATCCTCTTCCAGGGACTGTGAGATTATATATATTCTCAGATCCCTTGGCTTAAAAAATGAGATGATGCATAGCATCATGCCGTCAACGATCAACCAGAATTGGGAGGTGCAAGGGCAAGGGCTATCAGAGGAAACTGGGACATTCATTTCCAACACAGCCACCAGCTTTTATGAGACACAGCAACCTGTTTCAATTATTATTCGCTTTCACAGTGAGACACAAGCTCATACAAGAAGAGGGAAACAGAATGACATTCACTCCCTGTTCTAATTAAGCAAAGGTGTGTGAGCTCTAGCTTTAGTACTGCAGCTCTTGTTCTACCGTTTATCCCAATAGCCTCCTGTTTGTTAGTACAGAAAAAGTTGCAGAACTTCCTTTGTGCAGGTTTCATGCAGCACTTACGGAGGGAGAGCTTTTTTCCATCTAGCCTGAAAAAGGCTATATCAAGGCTGAGGCCATGGCACTTTCCAGTTAGCTGCTCAACAACAGCAAAATGCTTCCGTTCAGGCAAATCACATTCAAAACGTAAACAGCAAGGGGAGCAGTCTCACGGAAACTAACAACCCGAAAAAACAGCAACTTTTTTACGACAGATACACGTCATAGCACTATATTGCAGTGATTAAAATTGAAATAAGGCATCGGAAATGTGAACGGCACCTTGCTGTCAGTGTAGTTGTCACAACACAGGAAGTGTAGAAGCACACTTCCGAGATCCGCCATGACCCCGTTGCAGGGTGTAGTCTGGAAAGTGCCCATGCCTTGGTCCACAAAAATTAGAGAATTCCAGGCTTGTACTGTATCCAGTCTCCCTTTTCCAGCCAAGGTAGATGCATGGGCCATGGTTTCCCAGTTTGAAGTACTCCTGGATGATATAGATGTCTAACTATTTTCACGTTTATGTTGGGCCAAAATTGGGCCAGACTGAGATAGCCTTGCTTGGCAGCCCTCACTGTGAGAAAAACAGTGACATGTGATCTCTTTGATTCTCCTGGACCTCTCAGCAGCTTTCAATAACCTCAGCAACTGTATCAGTCTAGATAGAAGATCAACTGTCTGGGGTGGGAGGGTAGGAAACCATGCTCCAGTGGTTTTACTGTTAATAGTGAGAAGGTGCTTCTGGATGAGGACTGTTCTTCCTCACTGTGGGGAGCTAGTCCATCACTGTTCTATGTCTTTTAATATTTACGTGGAACTGATGGAAGAGGTTGTTCAGAGTTTGTCGTCAGTACGCAAGCTCTCTCTTTTTAATCTAAAATGCCTGTGGCAGGATAATCTTTTAATAACTTTCTGGAATTACTAATGAGAGTTGAATAATTTGAAACATAATTCAGGGACCGACATAGTTGCTCATGGTGAATAGTCCCGGAACTGGAGAAGTGGTGGAGTTGCCCATACCGGAAGGAGACTGTCTGCCTGATCAGTTTGTGCCTCAGTTCCTTTTCCGTGAGACAAGGTTGGAAGAAGTTAAATGGACTCTCCACCCCACACCCTGGGTCACAAAAGAAATCTCTGATTGAGCAGAGATTGTTCTGAGGTGCTCAGACTACTAGTGAACAAACCACTCTTCTGGTGGTCATCTCTGATAGGCCTTGATCCTTAATAGGTTTGCGTGTTTTCTTTCCCACTGGATTGCAATTCCATGGGATTCCAGTGCTCTGTCATTTAAATTTATCGGGGATTAGAGGCCTCTCTCCATATGGGAGAAGTTGTGAGCAATGACATGCCCCCACCAGTTTTCCCTCTAACAGGGATTCCTAGATGTTGTTGACTACAACTCCCAGAATCCCCAGCCAAAGGCCATTGTAGCTGGGGATGCTGGGAGTTGTAGTGAACAGCATCTGGGAATCCCTGTTAGAGGGAACACTGGCCCCCACCCTCAACCTCTAATCCCCTGTTAAACTTGTGTTCTTGGATGCCTCTTACCTCAGCTTGGCTGAGAATGCTGCAAGGTTAAACACCCCCAGGATTCTGTATTTAAGGCAGCTCTGGAAATCAGAGCTTTGCCACCCACTGCCATATGTTTGAGTCACTTCCTCTCCCTTTGAGTTAGTGTTACTTTTTAAAATGGAATTTATTAATGTTCATGACATATGTAGTTGATGGGGGATGGATGGGATAAGGGCACATTTGCTTTTAGAACAACTCCATCTTTTAATTCTTTTTCTTAAAGGTCCAAAGGAATGGGCCAATAAAAAGAAATAAGTTCATTTAAAAAAAAAAAAAAAAGGCCAGATCAGCCAAAAGCTATCTAGCTGGCAACACTGTCTGGTCACTTTTATGGTTCTTTGTGAATCTAAGCAAATTATGTCTTCACATTTCTCCCTTTGATAAGATAAAATTTAAAAAAAATCAGCCCTTACAGGTTGTCATACAGTCACTTTCACGTATGTATCTGAGGCATATATAGCTATATATATAGCTGCAGAATGCTTTTTTCATTCTCCTTGAATATGTTTCCTCTTTACTGTCTTCATTCTTGCTCCATTGAAACCATTCTGTCTATAAGTATGAACAGTTCGCCTAAGGAAGGAATTGTGAGTGATAATGAATGCTCTGTTACCTAAAGATCACAGGTGTTCAACTGACAGTTTTGAAACTATTAAAGGACACTTCTGATTCTTCCCGTGTTTGAATGAATTGTCCTAGCAATATCCTTGACTATTCTTAATCACCTTTTTTCATTGGTACAAATCTGCTCTGTCTGCCCGCATATTCTCCAAATGTTGTGCTTCTTGCTCTGAGGCAGTCTGTGATATTTAGAGAATGAACAGTTACAAAAATAAATCATTGCATGAATTCTTCATTTTATAACTTGCAATTTTCTCTCTGTTGTGGTTTTGCTTTCCGTTAAGCCTTGACTGGTGATGGATGTTTCCAGCCATTTAAATGTCCTTTGCACGATAAAGTTTATTTTATTTATGCTGGAAGATGGAGATATGACATCTGCATTTAATTATTAGCTCCTGGAGTTTGACTTCTAGCAAAACCTGGAAGAACATATTTGTTTTGCCAATGAACAAACCCCATGGCTTTATCAAAACCAAAGCTATTATTCAACATTCACCTTAGATGTTCTATAAACATAAACATAAACTTTTTTGGCATTTAAAATGCTATCAGGATAGCTATTTGTTTGAAACCAAGCAGCCACTCTTAAATTTCAAGGTGAACTGAGGAAATGGGAAAGATTACAGGAGGGCTTCTATGTGCAAGGTCTTAAACTCAGCATACATTCATACATTCAGTTTCAAATATTTGGGTACAAGACTGACGAGCTGCTATCTACTGAAGATGTTTTCCCCTGAGACCTAAAAACAGCCACCTAATGGGGCAGTGGGGAAATGACTTGACTAGCAAGCCAGAGGTTGCCGGTTCGAATCCTGGCTGGTATGTTTCCCAGACTATGGGAAACACCTATATTGGACAGCAGCAATATAGGAAGATGCTGAAAGGCATCATCTCATACTGAGCTGGAGATGGCAATGGTAAACGCCTCCTGTATTCTACCAAAGAAAACCACAGGGCTCTGTGGCTGCCAGGAGTCGAAACCAACTCGGTGGCACACTATGAGACCTAAAAACAGCCTTGAAAAGGTCTTTCTCTAAGCCAGGCCAGCTCAACTTAGGGCCCCCAGCTGTTTTTGGACTAAATCTCCCATAATCCCCAGCCACTGTGGCCAATAGCCATCTGCAGGAGGGCCAAAGTTGAGTAGCTGTATTTTGGCGTGGTGGGAGAAGGAGTGGAGATCTGGACTTGTGGTAGCAAGCATGACTTGTCTGCTTAGATAAGCAGGGTCTACCCTGGTTGCATATGAATGGGAGACTAGAAGTGTGAGCACTGTAAGATATTCCCCTCAGGGGATGGAGCCAGTCTGGGAAGAGCAGAAGGTTCCAAGTTCCCTCCCTGGCTCCTCCAAGATAGGGCTGAGAGAGATTCCTGCCTGCAACCTTGGAGAAGCCGCTGCCAGTCTGTGTAGACAATACTGAGCTAGATAGACCAATGGTCTGACTCAGTATATGGCAGCTTCCTATGTTCCTGTGAGAAGGAGGAGTGCAGAAACTGAAAACTTCTGAAAACTTAAACTGGTTCTATTACAAAAATGGAAGTGAGGGGGGGTCAAGTAAATGCCCTCTTGTTCCCTAGGTCAGCTAAAGGGCAAGAAAGACGTGTGGAGCCCAATCAACCTGGTTGTGTAAAGCAGTTGCTGTGTATTCTTTTCCAGTATGCTGCTGAGCTGCTGGCAGTGGTCCGCCTACCCTTCATCCATCCCAGTTATCTGCTAAACGTTGTTGACAATGAGGAGTTGATAAAGTCTTCAGAGGCCTGCCGGGACCTAGTGAACGAAGCGAAGCGTTATCACATGCTGCCTCACGCCCGACAAGAGATGCAGACTCCCAGAACCCGGCCCAGGCTATCAGCAGGTAAACCTCTGCTCACTTCAAAGATGAAGCTCTGGGATCAATCATTCTCTACAGCTGTTGATGGGATGGTTCAAGCTGTTTATAGTCCGTATATGGACTCAAGATTAAATAGCTTCCTTTTATCCCTCTCTGCGCCACTTCCAAGATGCAGTCAGAGGAGCAGATTGGGCAGTCGGGTATCCCGCTGTTCTCCTTCAGGTTGTGACACTGATTCCCCCTGTGGCAAAAGTATTGAGAGAGAAAGAGCATTCATCACACAAATCAGGGGCTAAGCCCCCAGCAGCAGCTTTTCTGTTAGAAAGATGCCATATTTTCAGGACAGTTCAAAATAGTCAATAGGGGAGAGCAGTGACTGTGTGTATCTGAAATTAATGGGTTATTTTTTTAAAAAAAAATCCCATTTGCAAGTTCCTGTGTCCTAAAGCAAGACCATGGCTTGGATCGAAAGAAGAGCAAGCAGAAATTTCCCTTGCAATGGAGCTTACTCCCTCCCTCCTCCATGGTGTGGAGTGTGGTGCTGGAGAACAGAGGGAGGGACCCAGGAGGTGAAATTCCACTTTCCTTTCTGCTCCAGCAGGGCCCAGTCGCATCCAAGCTCATGAAAACTTTACACAATGTTAACTTCATAACGATTTTTTAAAAATTAAAAAAATCAAGTTAAGTGCCTATATTTCTCCATGTGATATGCATTCTTATCAGGAGTAAGGCTCATTAAATTGAGTGGGACTGACTTCCAAGTAAGTGTGCATAGGATTGCATTGCACTGTCAAAAAAGAGAATAGCTTCAGTTACCAGGGCTTGGGAATATGAAGACACATAAATCAGTTTATACCATAGCCATTCAACAACTTTTATATTGGAAGATAGGATGAATTCTTGTTTCAAATGTAGATAGACAGTTATGTGCAAGGGATACAGAATGCCTTCTGATGTTATTTCATCTCAGCCAGCACAATTTAAAAAAACCCAAGAAATTGCTACTGATGCGCATAGTATATAAAATTATATGTCAAGTTGCATCCTTCTCAGTTTGCAAAGATAGTGTCTAATCAAGGAACATATCAGAAGGATGTTAAATACATAGGATCTTCAGTAGCATCCAATTCTCAGACCATTAGCCACGTTCAGCTAAAGAGTTAATCAGTCAAAAATATTCCTGAAAAGTGTCTATTTAATGTTTGCAGATAAAATTGTCGGTGTAATGCAAACCATTTTCAGAAGCTTGTTGATTAGGAAAAAGTAATTTTCCAGGGATAAGGGAAAGGGGGTGATTATTTTTGTAGGTCGAAGTCCAATTATGTGAAACTGTTCATGTACTCACAAAGGGTCTTTAAATCCTTTGTGAATATCTCAGTATATGCAATGCCCTCTTGAGGTCATTTATTAAATTCACATTAGATCTGGTACAGGTGATAAGTTTTCCCTACAATTTTTCGGAAAACAATAATGTTAATACCAGCATATTTTTACTTCAGATTATATATTGGGTCACTTGTCAAATGCCATTTGTATTTCAAATTTAAAACATTGTAAGGAGTGAAATACACAGGGAATATAATGGACAGGCATCTCCAGCAAGGAAGTATGATTACTGCAGCATTTGAACATGTTCCTAATTTCTTTACACTTGCTTTAAGATGTAAAAATGTAATGCAAGAGAGCAAATGAAGTCCTCCTCACCCATATCTGATAGAAAATGTATACTGCATATGACAAAACTTGTTAAATGAAGGTCAGGAAGCAACATATTTTCTTGGAAATAGTTGTGCATGTTGTTTTCCTATGGCATTTAAAGGCGTTCACGCTAGATCATTTTACATGGCTTAGTTGTCTCTTAGAACACTCAGTTCATTGCTTTAGACCTTAACGTATGGTATAATTATTCAGATCCATATTACAGATTCTGATTAGCAGAATGTATGTGTGGTATTGATTTTAGAATATTCACTTGACTGTAATAGTGTGATCTTTTGAATATTCACCTTAATATCTCTGTTTTGTCTTTCTTTTAACATTGGTTAATTAACTAACATAAGCTAATAGGTTGTTTTTGGACATCGAAAAGGACATAACTATTAAAGAGAAAAGATGTGCTGAAAAGGAACAGTCTTTCCCTTCCAAACTTACTCCTCATTTATTCTCACATTGTTTCTTATTTCCCTTTAATTAGAAAAGGTTCTGTAAATTACCTACTGTTTAATTAGGAATAGAGAAATGCATTTGACCACACTTTTAACCTGTCCCCTTGTTCAAAGTGTAATATGAGCATAATCAAAATTAACAGAAGAAGCCTGGTGAATAATAATCTAAAATTAAATAATCTAATTTGAGATGATGAAGATTTGTTCATGAGTAGGGAGAGCTGACCATGGTTTTTTGGGGTTCTCTCTCTCAAAATAAAACATCTATTTAACTTATATCCTAGGTGTGGCTGAAGTAATAGTCCTAGTTGGGGGCCGTCAGATGATTGGCATGAATCAACGAGCCTTAACTGCAGTCACATGTTTCAATCCTCAAAGCAACAAATGGTATCCACTGGCCAGCTTGCCCTTTTATGATCGGGAGTTTTTCAGCGTGGTGAGTGCTGGAGACAACGTCTATCTGTCAGGTGAGCAGCAAGAATTGGGGAGAAGAAGAGCATTGCCTCCATGAATGAAAACTGTTCTGTGTGACATGCCAAACAGGAAAGAAGCTTTCCTAGCTTGCCTGGGGGGAAAGAGACACTTCCATTTATCACTCTCCATTTCACTTCAGCTCAGCTTTCCTCCCCAGTGCATTCAGCACTTGTAACTTGCAAAGGATAGGTTCGACACCCCATCAAGCGTGTGAAGAGCTTCCCCTTGCTTTTGCAACACAGTGTAAAACATGGGCTAGAACTGGATCTAAATGATGGGTTTCTGCATCTTGAGTCAGTCTGACTGAGCTGCTGCATACCTGACCTACACTTACCATATTTGCTTACAAGAGGGTTCACTTTTCTTCACTTTTGAAATCTCTTGTTGAAAATGAACTGTAACCCTCTTGTTAGTTCTAGGAAAACTGAACAAACTCTTCTCTTACATTTCTGTACTCCTGGAGGAGTGCAAAAATGTCAGTTCACTAATATAATGCTTGCCTTCTCCACCTCCCCCGACCTTTTAAATGGACTTGATTCTTACCATCTTAACCTAACCCATAAGAAGGGCCTTGGGTGCTGTCATGGTAGAGAATGCAACCCACACATTTCTACAATAACAGTAATAATAACCACAGTGATCTCTGTCTTATTAGTGTCTGTCCTTTCCTCTCATTTCATGTTTGTCTAGATGTATGCTTAGGGGGTTGTTTGTTCACATTACACAGCAGCAAACTGGAGTTTGCTATCAAGTGAGTGTTTATTCAACAGGGAATTGCAGCCAATCCCAACTCCCTGACAAATTTGCCAGTCCGATATATGTTTTCAAACAGCAGCTGCATTTGCACTAGGTATGGCGCAGCGGGGAAGAAACCTGCCTAGAGAGCAGGAGGCTGTTGGTTCGAATCCTCACTGGTATGTTTCCCAGAATATAGAAAACTCCTATATTGGGTAGCAGTACTGAAAGGCATCATCTCATACAGCATGGGAGAAGGCAATGATAAACCACTCCTGTATTCTACCAAGAAGACCACATGGCTCTGTGGTTGCCAGGAGTTGACACTGCCTTCATGGCACAATCTTTCCTTTCCTTTATACAAAGTCTTACCTATATGCCTAAAAGCTGATACATGTGATGTGAAGTTCTTGCTGATTTTATTTTGTGACTAGAATCCTATCAACTTCGGTCTTCAAGAAGGACTTCTGTAGCCGTGTGTGTGTGTGTGTGTGTGTGTGTGTGTGTGTGTGTGTGTGTGTGAAACCAATATGAAACTTCTAAGATTTCAGACCAGAGGCTGTCTAGCAAGCTACTCAGTTGTTTTGTACCAGTTGTGTAATTGAATAGACTGCAGGTTATTTATGAATGCTGCTTCAGTGTTCTCCCATATGTAAATGTCCTGCCTAGTCTGACATCATGACAGCCTTTAAAAAAAAAAAAAACCCTTTGGGATGTATGAATAAATGACACCGATCTGCATCATCTGAACAGATGCTTGCAATTGAGGGTGATTTATTTTAATTAGTCAAGTGTCATTTGGAAGAAGTTCTTGTATTGCAACTGGCTTGCACTGCAATATAGCCAAATAGCTCTTTTTCCTCTGAGTCACTGTGGTCTTTTTTCCCCTTCCACATACTCTGGACAGGTGGCATGGAGTCTGGAGTCACACTCTCTGATGTCTGGTGTTACATGTCACTACTTGATAACTGGAATCTCGTTTCCCGAATGACAGTCCCAAGGTGTCGACACAACAGCCTGGTATATGATGGGAAAATTTATACCATTGGAGGCCTTGGTGTGGCAGGCAATGTTGATCATGTGGAGAGGTAAATTTTCTTCATTTACACACAGTGATGATTTAAGCCATGTTTTGTCAGAGAGAACAACTTCATTTCAAATTCATTCTTTCCTTTTAAATAAATGCTCATAACTAGGGGTGGCAGGTTGAACCATAACTTGGCGGAACACCTAAGAATAAGAAGTGGAAATTAATCAAATATTTAAATTTCAAAATTATGTATTACATCAGGCCAAAGTATTACTATTAATAGTAGTGGTGATAGTACTAGTAGTATGCATTATGCCAGGGTTTCTTAACTTTGGGCCCCCAGATTTTTTTGACTACAACTCCCATCATCCTCTGCCACCAAGGCCATGTCTGGGGATGATGGGAGTTGTAGTCCAACAATCTCTGGGGGCCTAAGGTTAAGAAACCCTGCATTATGCATTTACATTGCAATTCTGTTTAAAATGTTTCATATTAATTATCTTGTAATCCTTACAACAACCTTATACGGTCGGTCACTGTGATTATCCCCATATTGCAGATGGGTTCTGGGTGGGAGAAGAGTGCTCAAGGCTACCTAATGAGTTTGAGATAGAGGAGGGGTCTGAACTGGGGACTTCCTAATTTGTAACTTAATTTCATAGCCACTGTGCTTCATCAGCTGTCTTTCATGAAGACCCCCACACTCATAATTATGAATACATTTTTTAAAAAATTCTGCATCAAAATATATCTCAGAAAATCTTAATATAAATTTTTAGAACATAATTGCAATGGATTTCACCTCTGCAGGGACGGGTAAATTATTCTAATTTACTCTCTCCCATTATTAATCTGTTACTTCCTATAAAGTGACTTGTCAGAAGTAAGAACAGAAATGAGTATTCATTTAGGCTGTATATTTGCTTGTTACAATTTCCACATTTATGCGATTAAACAGATGCTTTTAAAGAGATCCATAATGTTTGTAGGATTCTCCCAACAATATTTGTTTGTTTGTTTGTTTGTTTGTTTGTTTATCAAACTTCTATACCGCCCATATAGGGGCAGTTAACATAAAACAATTAAAACACATATAAAAAGTTAAAACAATTCAACAATTCAAAATCAACCCAAAATTAAAACAGACAATTAAAAAAGCTGGGAAAGCTTGGGTGAAAAGATGGATTTTCAGATGTTTTTTAAAAAATTGCCAGAGATGGGGAGGATCATATCTCAAGAGGGAGCGCTTTCCTCACTCGGGGCAGTGACCGAGAAGGACCGTCTCTGTGTAGCCACCGGACGAGTTGGTGGTAACTGGAGAATGGACCTCCTCAGATGACCTGATTGTGCTGCCCTGATGCAAAAGAAGAAGCATGCAAACTTAGCCAGCAATACCTCATTTAAACATTCCCCAGAAGGTCGTTGGAAGAAGGAGAAAGTGTATGGAAAGGAAAATGTGGGGAAATAGTTTTTATAACATTAGGCATCATGTGAGATAGCCAAAAGGAAGAAAAGGCAAGCTTAGCAGAGTACAGTTTTATTTTTATTTATTTATTTATTTTTACATTTCTATACCGCCTTTCGTTAAAAACACAACCCCAAGGCGGTTTACAAAAATTAAAACATACAATAAAAATACAGTTTTGTTTCTTCCATGATGACTTTTCTGCGAACTGTATTCTGAATAATGAATAAGACAGTGAAAGTATGGTATATAAACTCCACATAATGATAGTGCAAAGGCTTTATAGGAAAAGTAAAAGCATTCACTCATAAAGCTGTTGTCCTAGACAGAGAGGTGGTTTTTTAAAATATTTTTATCCCACTCTTCCTCCAATAAGAGGACAAAGCTAGAAAAGTGTGTGGAGGGGGGAGGTGTTCAGATACAATTTGGAGGGAGAGAGATAAAGCCTTTTCCACTACGCAGGACCTACAGAGTAAAAAGATTGTTCTAAGAATAATTATGAAAGGAATACAACTCAAAATAACTGGAATGAGAAAATAGTCTTTGTTGAATTTTAACAGGAACCCAATCCCTAAATGGGCAGAGGCAATATTCAGGTCATGGTTTACTTATATTTAGCAGTCAACTCAACTTTACATCTTTTCCTGTTGTGGCTGTTTAGTTGGTCCTTCCTCCCTCCCTCTTCCTCCCAAGACTGTGAGCCCTTTGGGACAGGGAGCCATTTTTTCATTTCACTTTTCACAAAGTGCAAATCACTTTGTGACCTTTTGCTGAAAAGCAGTATATAAATATTTGAAATAATAATAGCATGCTGCTATTATTATTATTACATTTTATATCCCGCTCTTCCTCCAAGGAGCTCAGAGCGGTGTACTACATACTTAAGTTTCTCCTCACAACAACCCTGTGAAGTAGGTTAGGCTGAGAGAGAAGTGGCTGGCCCAGAGTCACCCAGCTAGTATCATGGCTGAATGGGGATTTGAACTCAGATCTCCCCGGTCCTAGTCCAGCACTCTAACCACTACACCACACTGACTCCACTATAAATATTATAACGATATAACATAATATATAACAATAATATATAACAACATGTTATATAACAATAAATATTATAGTGTTGTGATAATGTGCTAGTTTCATGATTTTAAAATAGTTAGCATTTATCTAGCACTTTTGGGATATTAAAAACGCTTTGCATACATTCTCTCAGTGCTGCCCACAGCAGCCCTGTGAGGTAGGTTAGTATTATCCTTGTATTGCAGATGGGGAACTTAGACTGCAAGAATAATGGAATTTATAGCTGAGGTGGGATTTCAGCTGGGAGTTTTTCAGCTAGCAGCTCACATTCTTAGTCACTGTGCTGTGTATAGTGACGGTTGTGCTGGTAAATCTAAAGGTTTTTATGGACAGAATTTAGCTGATAGGTGACTGCATTTTCATGCACTCTGTCTGTGATTTCACATATGCCACAATTCTTGCACCGGAAGAGTCTTTCACACACTGTTAGCATGCAGACTGTTAGCATGTGTGACGATCCTACTTTGCAAAGTGTCTGGAAAACTGAAGAGCAAAAATGCAGCTGCTGGAGTGCCGACTAGCGCTTGTTTTTTAGACCATACAGCCCTAATATAGAACCAACTTCACTGATTCCTTATTTGTTTGGGGGCCCAATTCAAAGTGCTAGTTTTCCCCTTTAAAGGACCAATTTCTCTCATATAAGTTTACCTGGATGCTTCAGTCATCAGGAGGGGCTTCATTACCCATCACTGTCAAAGGTGTAACTGGTGAGCATGCATGTGCAATATGTCATCTTTGTTGTGGGGGGGGCACCCTGGCCATTTAATTTTTTTTCTCTGAGATATTTGGCTGACCTTTTTTGCCATCTGCAGGCAGATCAAACCTATGTTGTTCAGACATGCATATGCTCAGGGTACTCTCTAAGGCATTTTAGTTCTGAATATATCTCTCTCCTGATGTAATATTGCTTCTGGGGTGTGGGTGGGTTTGGGTGTGTTTTCTGCTTACTAAGCTAAGAGGCACCTCCTTTGTGGTTCTTCTTAAAAGGTTAGCCCTTTGGGGACAGGGAACCATATTCTTTTATTCTTTTCTATGTAAACTGCTTTGAGAACATTTTCATCCAAAAGCAGTATTTATACATCGTAGTGTGTTTGTATCCATGATTTCACGTTTTACTAATTTGTCTGATTTAATGATGATTATTGGGAGGGGAGGTACCTACCTTTCTCCTGGACACTTTCAGCACATCCTATTGTGCTTCAACCCTGAAGTTTTTAGGGTGTGAAAAGCTACAGTATGGTTGTACTTGCAAGAGGTATCTGTACAGGAAGGCAGAGGATCACAAGAAGCCAATTCGATTTGGTTTCTGGCACTCAAGTTAATTGCTGGCTGTTTATCAGCCCCCAGGTTAGGGAACAGCTCCCTGCCTCCTCAACAGCCACACTAACACCAGCCGTGTTGTGTTCTGGCATCAGAATGAAAATTTTGAGAGTACAGATACAGGATGGCCGGAAGTACTCCTCCCATAGGAGTCCCAAGTAGTGACTCAGATCCATTGAAGACTTAATGCATCAGCTTGAGAGGAGAAGGAAATGTAGGTCAGCTTCCAGGAGTGCTACCAGATAAGCTAACCTACTTCACAGGGTTGTTGTGAGGAGAAACCTATGTATGTAGTACACTGCTCTGGGCTCCTTGGAGGAAGAGCAGGATATAAAATGGAATGAATGAATGAATGAATAAGATGGTTCCACACCTGCAAAAAGAATGAAGATGTCATCATAGATTGAGAAGTGGAAGGTGAGGACATGAGCAAGTGAAATGCCAGTTAAGTGCACCAGTTTATGGGCACTATTATGATCCAAAGAGAAATGGCCTGGCCTGGCCTGGAGACATCATCTAGTGAAGCTGCCCACGCGACCTTCTCCAGAGGATTTCCAGCATTTGATTAGGTGATGGAAGCTAGTATGGCCATATTTCCTTTGGAACTCGGGTTTTGCCCTATTGAGAGCTTTGAAACAGGGCACCATTGTCCATCAAACACGGGTGATGGGCCATCTGTAGAACTTCCTCAGAGATATTAAAGGAAGAGAAGCCCTTGTACTTTTGAAGTATGCATTCCCTACCTTTTTTCACTCTGCAAGTGAAGTGAGATTGTAGGGTAAACACAAGGAATTCTTCTTCCTGTATACCTGTGGCAGGCAGAGAAGAGTAAAAGAAGCCAGAATTAATTCCTTTGCTTGTTCATGAAGCAAACAGAGATAGTGAATCAGAGGGGAAGACATGACAGAATTAACTTGACACTGACGTTGTTCTGACTCAGGAACTGCAAAATTCCATCTCAAAGATGTAATGGCATGACACTGAGAATCCCAAGTGCCAGGATCATAATTCTGATTGGGCAGACCAGTTCTATGAATACACACTGCCCAACAGACACCCCAAAGGCGGGGGGGACACCGAGGCCCCCTCATGTACCACTTAGCCCCTCCTGCCACTTGCCTGTGCTCCCACCACTTGGCCCTGCTTGACTTGTGCAGCAGGATGAGCTGGCTAATAAGCAGCGAGAAGTGGCGGCAGCAGGAGGAGGAGCGGTGGAGATGGCTGCAACAGTGCTAAAGTACTACTGTGGTGAGGCACCCTATGTGAAAAAATAAAATAGAAATATTCTGCAGTGCAGAGGCTATTAAAAATGGGGAGGGTGTTTCTTTGTTAATCATAGCCCCCCTCTGATTTTGTTATGCCACTGCTAAGTACTGCATTAGTTGAGGGTTAAATGGCATTGACCTCTTTTAACCTTGGCAGTGGCATCCCCACCTGCCGTAGGAGCTTTGGGGTAGGAGGTTGCCTGAGGAAGCAAACCCAGTCCACCTCCTAACTCCCACAGGGAAACCTGCCTCCCACCAAAAATGAAATCCACATTCCAGTGCCTGAGAGGGAGGGAGAAATGCCTGAGAAATTTCAGAGATACCTTACTAGTTGTAATTCCTACAGTCCGAGTTATAGGACATGGTTGGATCCAGTGCTTGTGGATCCAAAACTCTCTCTGGTTTCAGGCTGAGGTAGTGGCCAGGAGCATTTTTATTAGCGCCGGCTGATATGTTAGCTATGTCCATTTCTGGAGGTAAATGACCTTAAAAAACAGTAGTACATATGCTGGTGACCTCCAGGCTTGACTACTATAATGCCCTCTACATGGGGCTACATTTGTACATAATTTGGAAACTGCAAGTGGTACAGAATGAGGCAGCCAGATTGGTCTCTGGGACAACCCAAAAGGACCATATAACACCAAATCTGAAAGAACTGCTCTGCCAACATGTTTCTGAGAAAAATACAAAGTGCTGGTCATTACCTGCAAAGCCTTGAACGGCTTAGGTCAGGGGTACTTAAGATACTGCCTTCTGTATCATGAACCCTGCCGCCTATTAAGATCATCTGGGGAGGTCTGGTTACAGTTGCTGCTGGGTTGTCTGGTGGTGACTCAGGGACGGGCCTTCTCTATTGCTTCCCCAGGGATTTGGAATACACACCCTGTCAAAATAAGACCTTCTCCCTCTATGATTGCTTTTAAAACTGCTCTGAAGACAAACCTGTTTTCTCAGGCTTTTATTTAAAATGAATTTTAAACTTTTAAACTGATTTTATCCTGTGAAATTATTTTGTTTCACTCTGTAAATTGCTTTTATTCTGTGAAAGTGTTTTGGTTTTTTATTATTTTTATATTGTAATCTGGATTGTGTACACCGCCTAGGGATGTATATATCAGGCAGTATATACATATGATAAATAAATTATTTTATCCTTGCACCAAATGTGTGGTGGAATGGAATGGAATCTTTATTTCGGTCATTAACCAGACAAAAATACAACACAATAGATAAGTAGTAACCTCCAGCAATCATGATTTTTCCAGTACTTTCTTACAAAGCACCATTTCCAATATAACAATATATAGTACAATTGACACTCATGATTTCACCAATTGCTTCCTTACACAGCTTGCAATGTGGCAAACATTTTGCCACCTTGGTGGAAACATTAATATCACTGTCAGACAAAAGGAAAGCCATATAAATGTGTGGTGTAGATTTAGGCAATAGAGTTTAGGAACATAGGAAGTCTGAACCTAAAGGCCTTTGGAGGCCCCGCCCCCACAAATTATGCATCATCATGCTCGGCCAGGCGACCACACCATCTGGGACAGACTAAAGAGGATTTAGGGGGTGGGGCCAGGGGCTGTAGAGGCACTGTATTTGGGCCCGGAAGTCCAGGGGTAAGAGCGCCTCTGGTCACCATACCTAAAGAAGGACATTGGAGAACTGGAAAAGGTGCAGAACAAGGCAACCAAGATGATCAGGGGCCTAGAGCACTTTCTTTATAAGGCAAGGCTACAACACATGAGGCTTTTTACTTTAGAAAGAAGACGACTGTGGGGAGACATGATAGAGGTGTATAATTCATGGAATAGAGAGAGCTGATAGAGAGATTTTTCTCCCTCTTTCACAACACTAGAATCAGGGGTCATCCCATGAAACTGATTGCCAAGAAATTTAGGACTGACAAAAGGACCGACAAATGCAGATCTGGAAACCCTCTTCTTGGAACTAAATGTTTGTAAAAATGCAACTTGCCCTTGGAGCATGTGAATTACCCAATTTATATTTCCCCCTTTGGTTCAAGTTTCTTTTTTCCTGCCAAGATATTCTCAGGAAAGAATATGGAATAGGTCAAAATCCTTGAGAAAGGTGTCTTTCATATAGTCTTTCTTGTGTACTGCTTCCTACATTTAATTACAAATGTTCTTCCATTATGGATATTCATGTTGTATATTTAACTGCTTTTGAAATGAAGATCATACAAATGTATTTACCACATTTTAGAATATTAATAACTGCTTCTTTGCCTTTCATCTTTCCTCCATTCCTTTCTCTGGTCTTTGTTCCCTCCCCTTTTTGACTCTAGCAAGTTGAGACACCATCTAATGGCAATTAACAATAAAGTCAATTACAGGGGCAGGTGTAGGGGGGACATAAAATCCTGACTCAGGAATCATGAATCCAAAAAAATTTCATGTTTGTTAGCTGCCATTCTGTAGTGGTGTTAGGTGGTAGGTTCCAGAGAGAGATGTGTAATTTATTTTTGTAATCTACCATTCCAGCTATTATGTTCACGAAGCTGCTATTTAACTGGATATGCTGCCACTCAATGGAAATATTGAAGCCTAACAACCAAATCATTTTTTACTGTCCCCGGGCTCATTTTGCAGGAGTTATTTGGATTGCTGCCATGTTAGCTTAAAAAATAGGTGTCTGAACTGGTGACATTGTCTAAAATGAATCTTCATCCATGGTTTATTAACTGTACATCTTTATGGTCAATGGCTTAATTAAATCTGATACCAATGACCTTAGAACTAATGTAGCGCTCTAATGCATATTCTTATCTTCTCTGCTACATGGGAAAATGGATGCAACAGTGAAATCTTATTCCTGCAGCATGTTTCCCATTAACATTTGCAGCATCCTGCAGTGAAGTGTGGTAGCTTTGTCCACGCGGTGAAAATTAAGCAGGAGGCAACTTGCATATCCACCGTACACACATTTAATGGCTAGTTAACTGGGGCAAGGAGAGCTATCATGTTGCATTATGTCTGAAGATCAGATGATCTTCAAGCTAAACAATTTTAAGTGTCTTAACAGTTGCCTGCCTCCAGTTGCTGTTGGATATCACTGCACTGATTTGCAAGAATAATCTCACTCTATTCTAATTACTGGAAATTAATTAGTAGAAGTCATCTTGACAAAGGTAACCTGGATTACTATAGCCTGGGATATAATTAGATTTGAGAGAAATATGTACAGAATAGATTTGATTTTTTTTCCTTTTGCCCTTCCCTCCGTCCCTCCCTCTCTGCCTTTGTCAATATCTGTTTTACAGTGCAGGAAAATATACATGTAGGTAAGGATGTTAACTATCTAATGGCTGCAATGATATGGGGTTAGAAGACAGATTTGCAAAGGTGTTTTTTTCTTCTCCTGGCTAGCAGTTGTTGTCCTTGTAGCATTTTGGCTTATTCATATGTCTTTTGTATTTTAGGTATGACACAATCACCAATCAATGGGAGACAGTTGCTCCTTTGCCAAAGGCTGTGCATTCTGCAGCTGCCACTGTTTGTGGTGGGAAGATCTATGTGTTTGGTGGAGTAAATGAGGCTGGCCGTGCTGCTGGAGTCCTGCAGTCATATGTCCCTCAGACTAATGCATGGAGCTTTATAGAATCACCCATGATAGGTAAATAGACCACATTTCACTATACAACTGGAAGCAGGATGGGGATCAATGAGTAACGTGGTTAAATCTCTGACAAAGGATGTCTTCAAAAATTTAATATAATTGTTGAAAACAAAGATGATTTTTTTAAAAGAGTATTGATCATTCAAATTATTGGTCAAGCTGAAATCTAGATAGATAGATAGATAGATAGATAGATAGATAGATAGATAGATAGATGCATGATAGCCATGCTGGTCAAGTATATAAGTGCATAATATGTCTCAGTTTAGTTGTTACTTCTTAGTAACCCCCTAAAACTATTAGATTCTTAATGGGAGAGGAGGAAAAACCAACACAGTGATGACTTATAATGACCTCAGAAATCCTAGGTCTGGATCCTTGCGAATATTACTTCTTTCCTTGCGCACACTTACTTCCCACATCACACATACAAGGCAGTATCCTAATTGGGATGTTTGAACATGGGAACTTCCAGACCTTTGGATACAGAACCCTTGCTTTCTAAAGAGTTTCCATGCATGGTAACATGATTTTATCATGAAGGCAGGCTTTCACAGGACTATGTTATTGCATGAAAATTGAGAGGAAGAGCACATTACGGTGACCTTTCAGTGACCTGTCATACACAGAGACCCCCCAAATGTATATATGGATCAGTATTCAGAAAAGTGCAAAGTCATTAGTTGAATGAATCCTAAGCCCTATGTCTTTTGGACTACAATAAGTAGCGTGTGCCGGGGCGGTGGGGTAGCAAAGCTGGAGTGGCCCCGGGACAAAAGGTGAAGATGGCTCACCCCACCCCCAGCTTCTTCAGAGAGGCAAGAAGGGGACAGAAAAGATCAAGCTATCACCCAGCCAGTGGGCCCTCTCCACAGGGCCCGGGGCGGAGTTACCAGTGTTCCAAGGTATTTTGGAGAACAGGCCACCTCACCCCCGCTCCTCCCACTAGCCGGCTGCTCTTGCTGCCCAGCCTGCTGCCACTGCCACTTGCCACCTCAGCTGGGAATGGAGAGTGCAGTATGGGTGGAAGGAGCAGTGGCAGCTGGTGCCGCTACCACCAATGGTAAGCACAGAAGGCATGCACCACGACCAGGGGCTGCATGCCATGGGGAAGGGGGTGCAACACAGACCCCCCCCACCCTGATTCTACTACTGCCAGAGGCAATTGTCCTACCCTGTTCATAGAGACACTCCTTAGTGGGTGGCATTAAGACCTTTAACAGAGAAGCATCCCATCAGAAGCTCTGATAACAGAAGCTCCTCCCATGAACAGAGGAAGAGTTGATGTCACTTCAGGGGGTCCTGTGCAAGTGGAAACTCTCCTTTTGCTCATGGACCAACTAAAGGTCTGTATGCTCTCCACGATGTTTGTTTCAATTATTGTTATCCTTTCCTTGGGTGTTGTGAAAGAAGCAAGTCAGTACTTGTTCATCTCATCGATTATGGGTGTAACATTGCCCTTTCCTGCTCCTTGGCTGCTCTTGCTGTTCAGCCTAACGTGACATGACATGCATATGATGCAGCATGAAACACCCAGCAGGAGGACATTAACCATTGGCAATCATGTTTATGTATTACAGCAATGCAAACAGACCCATTTCCCGGCTCTTTCTGCCACACGCATACAGTGCCGCTGTTCATTTAATCCACTGAGTGACATTATGAGGTTTTCCTGTACTCTGAGCAAACTGCAAAACTGAATGTATTATGCAAAAAAAGTGTTCTTGTTCGGTACCAAAATAATAAAAGCACTGCAGCAGCAAGCAGTTCATTCCCCAGACTCGTTAGAGTGTCTAACAATTGTCAGCCCATACAGACTTGGAAAAAAATATCCGCAGCTATCCTAAAGTACATTGATAATTTGCAAATAAATAGCTTTATGCCCTAACAAAAAATATGTCAGGACTGCAGCTGATGAAAAGATAGTTATGCTTCCGTAGAATAAATGTAGCTAACGCCTATTCAATACTATGAAAAAGGAGAATGTTGCATTCTGAAGAAGGAGAAAGCCAAAGTGCAGGGGCATATATAGGGTGGGGCAGGCAGGGCATGTGCCCTGGGTGCCACTTGAAGGGGGGCGCAATTTTTTAAAATGAACATTTTTAAAAAAAAAAATGGCTGCCAAAAACAAAATGGCCACTGTGCATGCTCAAATGGCCTCTGTGAGGCCATGGGCCATGCCAGGCCTCGCAGAGGCCATTTGAGCATGTGCGGTGGCCATTTTATTTTTGGCGGCCATTTTTTTAAAAAAAATATTTTTAAAGATGGCCACCGAACATGCTCCAATGGTCCCTGTGAGGTCCTAGGCCTTGCTAGGCTTTGCAGAGGCCATTTGAGCATGCATGGCGGCCTCCAAAATGGCCACAACGCTGATCTTTGTAGTCCAAAACAGGCCCAAAAATCAGCCCGGGTCAGGCTGCAGCAGTGAATTAAGAGGCTGGCGGGGGGATGGGGGTCCTTTGCAGCTCCCCACCATGCCCTATAGGAAGCCCCCGAAAGGGGCTATAGGTAATTTTTTTTAATTTAATATAAGTCACTGTACACATATTCAGTTTGGCACTATGTACAGAGGGCTTGTGAATACTGAGCTGAAGCTTATGAGCTAGGATTGTATTCATTTGCTCTTACTTTGCTTCTTGTGATAAGTGAGTTAAATGTGATGTCTTAATAATATGGCTATTAATGGTGAGTTTGTCTTTGAATCAGTGTGAAATCCTTAGTATTAAGGCCCACTGGGAGTTTCTTGCTCTCTTTCTCTCATTTCAACTGTCTTTCTGAAATACTAGAATATATTCCAAGCAGTGACACAGTTTAATCTGCATATCCTTTAATTATTTTCAGAGTATCTGGGAAAGGCAAATTCTCCATTTATTTTTAAAACTTAAGTAATAGTGATGCTACAATGCATAGTAGAGAATTAGACAGGCACTTCTGTTTAGTTTTCCAAGTACACCTCCACATAGTATTTGGGTATTTCATGAGCCCCAGCATACTGAAATTTGTAGTTTTCCAGCATTTTTTGGTCTGGCTATATCCACTGCTAAATAGTTTTTGAAATATTAAAAGATTAACGAGCTTGATTTGTATTTTTCAGCTGATATTATAGTAAAGTTATCTGAAAGATGGGTGTCAGATATTTGGCCAGGGGGCGCAATTTCAGTGCTTGCCCTAGGCACTATTTCCCCTAGATACGCCTCTGCCAAAGTGGCTTTGTGAGTTTTGCCCAAATAGTTGAATTGCACATTTTTTAAAAAGAAAGAAAGAAATGGGCTTTAAGACAATCTTCAAGAACTGATGAGATCCTTGTAAGGGCAGAGCAGAAGAGTTTCCTCAGTAGAGATTTGGTTACTAGCATGTTTAATACAATCTAATGTCTTGGTAAAATGAAAAAAGAGGCTGGCTGTACAATTAAATAAAATGATGCCTCATGACAACCGGGGTTATTCGGTTTGGTGTAAAAATGCCATTTCTGCCAGACCTTCCTACACTTCCCTGCTGGAGGCCCATGTAGATCTGCTTTATCCCTTTTCCCTTAGATGTGCCCTTCTGAGCCATGAGCTAGAATATGAACTTCATCTGAGCTGTCTACACTTGTTTGGTTTTTATGGTTTTGAGCTGTTTTTTTATTATTTTTATTATTATTGATTTGAATCAATTGTGTTTTTTTGATTAATTTGAAAATCAATCCAAGTAGATTTCACTATGGCAGGGGCGTAACTATAATAAGGCAAGGGGAGACAGTTGACTGGGGGGGCCCCCAGAGGCAAGTCACATGACTGACTCCCCCAACCGCGCACCCTCCTGGACTTCCTTCAGTTGTATTCATCTTCCAAAACTGATGTGAGTATTAAGACCTGGAGCTACCAGAACAGCATGTCTTTCTCTAGTACCATTAATTGACTTGCAACTATTCAGCCTCATTTAAGATTTCTTTACTTCTTGAGCTGAGCTTCAGTTTACTGAGCTTACTTCTTGAGCTTCATTTTAAAATCTTGTCTCTGGGCCCACTCCAACCTTGCTACGCCTCTGCACTATGGTGTATCCTAGTAATCGAATTCTTCCATAATGCCTCCAGATTCACAGGGTTTATATTTTTAAAGCCTTTTTGAGGAAGCAATTTAGGAACTTACTGAAACACAATAGAAGTGAACTTCACCATGAGAGCTGGCGTGGTGGTGTGGTGTCCTAGTTAGACTCGACTGGATGAGCATCCAATGAGCCAGTCATACACTCTTAGCCTAACTTATCCTGCAATAGGTTGTGACGATAAACAGGAAAGACCATGTATGCCTCCCAGAATTCTTTGGAGGAATATTGGGATGTATTTATTTAACATATTTATATGCTGCTCAAAACATATGTATCTGGGTGGTTTACAATAAAACAACACAAACTAAAACAAAATTAAAACATTAAAATAATTTAAAAATTAAAACAATGTTAAGCTCTGTAAGTCTAATTAAAAGCCTGGAAGTACAAATGTGCCTTAACTGCCTTCTTAAAAGTTATCAGAGGATGGAGAGGCTCTTATTTCAACAGGGAGCATGCCCCAAAGCCTCGGGGCAGTGATGGAGAAGGCCCGTCCCTGAGTAGCCACCAGACGAGCTAGTGGCAACTGCAGACGGACCTCCCCAGATGATCTCAATAGGCAGCAGGGCTCGTAATGAAGAAGGCATTCTCTTAAATACCCTGTTTATGGCTTTTTAGGTTATAACCAGCAGTATGTATTTTGCCCAGAAACATGTTGGTAGCCAGTGCAGTTCTTTAGTATAGGTGTAATATGGTCTCTTTGAGCTGCCCCAGAGACCAACCCAGCTGCCGCATTTTGCACCAATTGCAGTTTCCAAACTGCAGTTTCCGGCAGCCCCACATAGAGTGCACTACAGTAATCATGTCTGGAGGTTACCAGCATTTGCCTTAATGTTCTGAGGTGGTTTATCTCAAGAAACAGACACAGCTGGCGTATTAGCTGAAGCTGATAGAAAGTACCTCTGGCCACTACCTCAACCTGAGACACCAGAGAGAGACTTGGATCCAGAAGCACTCCCAGATTGCATACCTGTTCCTTCTGGGGAAGTGTAACCCCATCCAGGACAAGCAGATCAAAGCTCTATCCTGTGTTCTGACCTCGCATAATAGGTACCTCTGTCTTATTTGGATTCAGTCTCAGTTTGTTATCCCTCATCCAGCCCATCCCCACTGCCAGGCAGGCATTTATGCCTTTTCTCGATGATGTTGACATGGAGAAATAGATTTGGGTGTCATCAGCATACTGATAGCACCCTGCACCAGATCTCCTATTATCTCTCCCAACAGTTTCATGTAGGTGTTAAAAAGCATTAGAGACTGTATGGCGCCTTGTGGGATTCCATACTGGAGCTCTTGTTTTGAAGAGCAACAGTCTCCAAGTGACACCATCTGGAATCTGCCTGAGAGGTAGGAGTGGAACCACTGCAAAGCAGTACCTCCCATTCCCAGCCCCCTCAGACACTCCAGAAGGATACCGTGGTCAATCGTGTTGAAAGCAGCCAAGAGATCCAAAAGGACCAACAGAGTCACACTCCCTCTGTCAATTCCAAATAGGAAATAATCCAAAACACCAACCAAGGCAGTCTCCATCCCATAGCCCAACTGAAAATCAGTTTGAAATGTCTCTAAGAAAATCTCTTTCATCCAGAACCATCTGGAGCTTGGAAGCCACCACTCTCTCAGTCACTTTGCCCAAACATGGAAGGTTGGGGACAAGTCTATAATTGTTTAACTCTGAGGAATCCAATGTAGGCTTCTTCAAAAGAGGTCTAACAACTGCTTTCTTAAGACAGGAATGCATTTTGTCCTCCCTCAGAGAAGCATTTATGTTGTCTACTGGGCCCCCTCCAATAGCCTCTCTTCCAGATAGTATAAGCCATGTCAGACAAGGGTCAAGAGTACACATGGTAGGCCACACTACTCCAAGCTGCTTTTCCATGTCCTCAGGAGTCACAGAGGGAAACTGATCCAAGCTCACCATATAAGAGGAGTCACTGGACACCTTCACTATAGATTCTGTGGTAAGTGTAGAGCCCAGATCGGCCCAAATAGAGAGATTTTATCCACAATAAAATTCATTTAAAATGTCACAACAGGTAACTGATGGTTCCATGACAAATGCCTGCCTATAGGCAGTAATGGGCTGGATGAGGGATAACAAATTGAAACTGAATCCAAGCAAGACAGAGGTGCTCATTGTGGGGGATCGCAATTTGAGGGATGGGATAGATCTTCCTGTTTTGAATGGGATTACACTCTCCCAGAAGGAACAGGTACGCAGTTCGGCAGTGTTCCTAGATCCAGGCCTCACCCTGGTATCTCAGGCGGAGTCTACGGCTAGAAACACCTTTTATCAGCTTCAACTGATTTGACAGCTGTGACCATTTCTCGAAAAGAACGATCTCAAAACAGTGATGCACCAGCTGGTAACCTCTAGGCTTGACTACTGCAATGTGCTCTACATAGAGCTGCCTTTGTATATAGTTCAGAAACTTCAATTAGTTCAAATTGCAGCAGCCAGTTATGCCTGTACTTAAACCACTGCACTGGCTACTGATATATTTCCAGGCAAAATACAGCATGCTGGCTGGGTTATTACCTTTAAAGCCCTGAATGGCTTAGGTCTGGATTACCTTAGAGAACACCTTCTTCTGTATTTTCCCAAAGTGCATCTGGTGGCCACTTGGGACCGGGCTTTCTCTGTAGCTGCTCCTGGGTTGTGGAATGCACTCCCCACAGAAATTTGTGGTTTCAATACATTACTGGCCTGTAAGAAAGGACTTGAGACTTATTTGTTTGACCTGGCCTTCCAGAGTTTTTAAATTGTTTTAACTGTTTTAAATTGTTTGAATTGTTTAGATTTTATGGTTTTAAGTTTGATTTTTCTAGAGGCACACTCATTATGAATTAACAGTACCCCTCCTAGGAAAGTACTCTGGCTGCCCGGATGAATTCTATGTTTTATATCTTTTAGCTGACAGTGATGTCAAAATTATACAGTTGCTAAGTTTTGGCTTGTTGTTGTTAGAATTCAAAGTAAGAGTGTATCTGTATAGTTAGATTTCATAAGGTTTATGAATACCTGGATTAGTTTATTGTTATTGTTTGAGCTGTATGTATTTTTTTTTTTTTTTCTGGTCAGAAAACGTAAGTAAACTGAACTGAACTATTTTAAATGGTTTGGTCTGGGAGTTTCATGCTGGTCAGTCAGCAATCAGTCAGCAGTCAATCAATCAGTCAGCAGTCAGTCAGTCGGCTTGGAGTTTGCAAGCATCTTAACTTCTTATCTTGCTGTGACTAGTCTTTTTCTAGCTCTGTAAAGTCTCATTCCTCATACTTTTCATGGAGATTTTTTCCATCTTTTCCGAGAAAGTAATTAATTTTTCTGGGGTTTTGGATTCTTCTGGTAGCCTGGGCAAGGTCTGGAACCTATCTGCAAAAATAGCATATTTCCTTCTTTTGTGGTTTGTTCTGAAAGTTTCATGTTGGTGAGTGAGTCGGTCTGTCAGTCAGTGAGGCGCAAACACCTTTATATTTTGTGCTGTATTGTATTGTATTGTATTGTATTGTATTGTATTGTATTGTATTGTATTAAGGCTAGGTCAACCTCTAGCACACCCTCAAATTGATTGCCAATATATCATTCTTCCTCCCCCACCTGCCACTCACTCACTGACCCAGATGTTACTGCCACTGCAGCTGCCATCAGTCCTTGCTGGGAAACACAGTGGCCCACAGCTGAGTGCTGGAGGTGTGAGATGGTTGGGCCACTTACATTTCAGGCACATAGCAATGGAATGCTTTGTTTCCCTACCAGAGGAGGAGATGGGTGGCGGCAGCAGTGACTGGGCAGGCAAGAATGACAAATCTGTGCTTCTCTAGTATGCTAGACATTGATCTAAAAAGAGCTTTCCAAACATGTTCACAGTGCCGCGAGCTCTCCTTTTATATTCGGTCCGTCTTCAGCTGTAGCCCCCACTGCCCCCTACTAGGCTTTGAGGAGCAGGCCTAAATCTAGGAGGCCTCTCAGGCTGCAGAGCTAGTCTTTGAGAGATCTGTGGGATTCTGGACCCCCAGAAACACCCAACACAGAACTGTCACAGACTATTCCTGTTGCATTTCATGGCTCTTTCACCTCACTGTTTAAATGGTTTTCTCTCAGTATTTGTGTACATGTATGGGTGTACACACACACACACACACACACTTTTGCCAATTTGAGGATAACCCTTCATGCAGCCGATGAAGTGGACTGTAGTACATAAAAGCTTCCACTACAATAAATATGTTCATCTTTGAGATGCTACAAAATACTTTGTCTTGTTTGGTACTACAGACTAACACAGCTAATAGTTTTGAATCACTTCCCCTCAATAGAACAACAGCCTAAGAGTGTTCCCCTTGCTCCTGTGTGCAATGGACTATATACGTGGTGGCCAGTCCTTATCCTGCCTCATAGTACTGTACCCTTTCCTCACCACTGTGAGTGTCCCTGCTGACAAATACTTCATGTTCCTTTCCTTGCCAAAATATTTCCTGTTTGTCTTTGTCTGTCTGTCTGTTTAGCTAGCACATTTTTATCCCGGCCCATATGTAAATCTCTCTGTGGTTCACAATAATAATAAATAGAATCCCAAATAGCGGCAATGAGATTGTTATTTGCAAACTTCTTTTTCTTCCCTTCATTTGAGAAGATCAGGAGTGCAACATAACCACACATCCCTGGGGTTGTTTGCCTTACTTATGCTGGTAAACATGATAGAAATAAAGTTAACACCACACCAATTTATCAAGCGTTTTAATGTCTGTGATATTTAACAAGTCTATTAACGTGTGCATGGGTGACTCATATATTTCTGTCCCAGTTTCATGCTAGATGTTTTAACCTCTAGTGAGAAGCATCAAAGCAGGGGCGCGGGGGGACATATTATTAAAAATGAAAGATTGGATTCTCACAACTCTTAAATCTTCTCTCCAGAAAATTGAGTCCTGTCAGAGATCACCTTACTATATCACCTCAATGACATAGGCTCTATCAGATTCTTTCTTGATTAAGTCTGTGTGGGTGTGAACCTTTCCGCAATTACGGATAAGGCATTTATGGCTAGATGACGTTCCAGTGTGTAATTCCAGCTTGCCTCTCAAAGGTTGGTTGAATCTTCCTTCCAGCCTTAAAAAGGCCAGAGAAGCTATCTAAAGACATTTCTATCTAGGTTCTAGCATATACTTTTCTTTTCTTTTGTTCTCTTTTTCTTTACTTTCTTATTTATTTATTTATTTATTTAGCAATAGCAATAGCACTTACATTTATATACCGCTCTATAGCCAGAGCTCTCTAAGCGGTTTACAATGATTTAGCATATTGCCCCCAACATTCTGGGTACTCATTTTACCGACCTTGGAAGGATGGAAGGCTGAGTCAACCTTGAGCCCTTGGTCATGATCGATCTTGTAACCTTGTGGTTACAGGGCGGCAGTTCTACCACTGCCCCACCAGGGGCTCTAAATTTATTTATTTAACATATTTTCAAACCACCCAAAACTTATGTCTCTGGGCGTTTTACAACAAGAGAAAAACAACATTAAAACATTAGTTAAAAACAAAAAAAACAAGAAATTTAAAACACAATTTAAAGTTTTTTAAAAAAATATTCTAAAACAACATTTAAAACAATCAAAACAGTATTAGTTAAAAGCCTGGGTGAACAGAAGCATCTTTAAAGACTTTTTACAAATTGTCAGAGATGGGGAGGCTCTTATTTCACTAGGGAGCGCATTCCAAAGCCTCGGGGCAGCAACGGAGAAGGCCCGTCCCTGAGTAGCCACCAGACGAGCTGGTGGCAAATGCAGACAGACCTCTCCTGATGATCTCAATGGGCGGTGGGGTTCATAACGAAGAAGATGTTCTCTTAAATACCCAGGGCCCAAGCTGTTTAGGGCTTTATAGGTTATAACTAACACCTTCTATTTTGCCCGGAAACATCGGCAGCCAGTGTAATTCCTTCAAGACAGGAGTAATATGGTCTCTCCTAGATGACCCAGAGACCAGCCTGGCTGCCGCATTCTGGACCAACTGTAGTTTCCAGACTACATACAAGGGTAGCCCCACATACAGCACATTGTAGTAATCCAGTTTTTGCTCCCATGGTGGATATCTATGTGTATTAAAACATATGGAGAGCTTTGCAAACAGAGGCTTAGATTGTAGTGAGAGCTCTGCTGCTAGGTTTCTTGAGTTTTCCCTCACAACTGCATTGTGTCTAAGAGTCATTCTGGCTATTTGTGTGAATGCTCACTATGCATGTTCTGTCTTGGCAATACAGACACGTAGAGGCGCTCTTACCACTGGACTTCGGGGCCGAAGTCCAGGGCCTCCACACCCCCTGGGGCCCCTTAAATCCTCTTTTGTCTGCCCTGTGTGGTGTGGTTTGTGCTCTCAAGAACCTACTGTACATGTTAAAAAAAATGCTGAAGGGGGCGGGCTCCAAAGGCCTTTAGGTCCAGGCTCCATAATTACCTAGGTGCACCTCTGCAGAGATGCATTCTTTTCAGTGTCTGTCCAGTTAAAGCCTTGCTATAAAGACTGCAAGAGTCCCTGTGATTGGCTTTTTAAAACCTGCAGCCAATACTGAAAATGTTTTCAGTTCAAAATTGCAGGGAATGTTGGATGTTGTTCTCAGGCATGCGCAAGTGGGAAATAATATCATAATGCATTATAATTTTGCCATAGGCAGTCTACTAAGCAGAATCCAACAGCAACCTTGGCTCTTGCTCATGGGATTATACTTGCTCAATGGATGTCTTTTCCATTTGTTACCATGTGTGCATTTTCATGAGTTCCAAAATAATCCTTTGAGTGCAGAATCTGCTATTAGAACTGGATGAGAACAGCCCTGCTGGATCAAGCCCAAGGCCTATCTAGTCCAGCATCCTGTTTCACACAGTGGCCTACCAGATGACTCTGGGGAGCCCACAGGCAAGAAGTGAGGGCATGCCCCCTCTCTCCTGCTGTTGCTCCCCTGCAACTGGTATTTAGAGGCATCTTGCCTCTTAGGCTGGAGGTGGCCTATAGCCCCCAGACTAGTAGCCATTGATAGACTTGTCCTCCATGAATTTATTTAACCCCTTCTTAAAGCCATTCAGGCTGTTGGCTGTCACCACATCTTGTGGCAGAGAATTCTATAGGTTAATATATAGACCCCTGCTAACTGGGCAAAGAGGCACCTTTTACTGTGGTGATTCTCTTTGTTTAGCAGGGGGAGAGTAACTGGCCCTATCCACCCCCAGCATAGTACCTCCAGTGACCCTTGCTGGTGTCTATCTTGTGGGTTTTTTTTAAGAATGTGAGCCCTTTGGGGACAGGGAGCCATCTTATTTATTTATTATTTCTCTTTGTAAACTTCCCTGAGCCATTTTTGGAAAGGCGGTATAGAAATTGAATTATTATTATCATTAATAATAATAATAATAATAATAATAATAATAATAATAATAATAATTAATAATCAACAAATTGAAATTGAAAGGCTGTGGCAGAAAAAGACCAAAATAATCCCAGTGGTAATTGGCGCCCTGGGTGCCGTTCCAAAAGACCTTGAAGAGCACCTCAACACCATAGGGGCCACAGAAATCACCATCAGCCAATTACAAAAAGCAGCTTTACTGGGAACAGCCTATATTCTGCGACGATATCTATAACAATTGACAATAAAATTCTGGCATCCCAGGTCCTTGGGAAGGACTCGATGTCTGGATAAAACAAACCAGTCAATAACACCTGTCTGACTGTGTAAATAAGAAATAATGTGTTGTCAGTCTTAAATTTCTTGGCAATCAGTTTCATGGGATGACCCTTGGTTCTAGTGTTATGAGAGAGAAAGAGAGAGAGAGTGCGGCGGGGCACAGGGGCACTCCATGCGTGGGGCACACCGGGAATATGCCCTGTTGCCCTGTGGGCCAGTCCGAACCTGCACCATATTATATTAGTACTCACATATGGTTAAGCCCCATAATTGTTCGGTGCTTTCTCTTAGCTTTTCAAGTCAGCTAAATCCCAGGGCTATGCCAGCCTTAGGAGACTTCCCCATGCTTCGTAGATAAGAATGTGTCCTCAGTTAAACCCACTTCATTCTCTAAATTTAGCCACTCTTTGTTTCACGCCATTTCCTAATAAATCCTTCTACTTTCCATATAAGGGTTCAGTCTCACTGGACTTGCACATCAGTGATGATTACCATCCTGCTTAGCCTTTCCAACTCTGTGGCTAGCTCAACTGCAGTGATTCTTCATTAGAAAAACAGAGAGAGAAGAAGAGAGAGAGAAAGAGAGAGAGAGAGAATTCTTCTGTTTGAATAAATGTGCACCTTCTGTATCAGTAGCTCCTACCTCACCTCCCCCAAATGCCTCAGAGGCCAGACATATAGCAGTAGACAGGCAAGTTTCTAGTTTCTTTTCCCAAGATACAAGAGAACAGAAAAGGGATCACAGATACGGAGTTGTTTAATTTGCCTCTCCTTCATGAGATGAAAATGTCTAAGGATAAAGAATCAGCTACACCTGAGCGTACTCGAACCAGCGTGGTGTAGTGGTTAGAGTGCTGGACTAGGACCGGGGAGTCCCGAGTTCAAATCCCCATTCAGCCATGATACTAGCTGGGTGACTCTGGGCCAGTCACTTCTCTCTCAGCCTAACCTACTTCACAGGGTTGTTGTGAGGAGAAACCTAACTATGTAGTACACCGCTCTGAGCTCCTTGGAGGAAGAGCAGGATATAAATGTAATAATAATAATAAACAAACAGCAAGTGCCGCCTTTGTAAAGAAGCAGATGAAACAGTGGACCACCTAATCAGCTGTTGTAAAAAGATCGCACAGACTGACTACAAACAAAGGCATGACAAGGTAGCAGGGATGATACACTGGAACATCTGCAAAAAATACAAGCTACCTGTAGCCAAAGATTGGTGGGACCATACAATTGAAAAAGTGGTAGAAAATGAAGATGCAAAAATATTATGGGACTTCCTACTACAAACAGACAAATATCTGCCACACAATACACCAGATATAGCTGTAGTCAAGAAGAAAGAAAAACAAGTCAAAATAATCGACATAGCAATACCAGGGGATAGCAGAATAGGAGAAAAAGAAATAGAAAAAAATCACCAAATACAAAGATCTACAAACTGAAATTGAAAGGCTGTGGCAGAAAAAGACCCAAATCATCCCAGTGGTAATTGGCGCCCTGGGTGCAATTCCAAAACAACTTGAAGAGCACCTCAACACCATTGGGGCCACAGAAATCACCATCAGCCAATCACAAAAAGCAACTTTACTGGGAACAGCCTATATTCTGCGACGATATCTATAATAACAGCAACAACATTGATAATAAAATTCAGCCATTCCAGGTCCTTGGGAAGGACTCGATGTCTAGATAAAACAAACCAGTCAATAACACCTGTCTGACTGTGTAAATAAATATTAATAATAATAATACTCTGCCTGAGACTGGATAGTGGCTTGGCTTGCTGTTGAGGAATATGTTAAAGTGAGGGCTTTCCTTATCTAAGGAAGCTGAACCCTTCAGATAATTCCCTCACCACTTCTTTTCTGCTCATAAAAGTTTTCTTAAAAGCTTTTTTCCTCCTAGGGCAGTTTTGTTACTGTTTGTTGCTCTGAAATGCCCTTTTGCCTATATATTTCAGGGGATCGGTGAACAAACTATTCCAGCTGGAGATTTACAAGAGTAAAGTCCCACTCTTTTCTTTCTTGTTTTAAGTTGGGAATGATGGTCATTCAGAAGCCTTGAATCAAGGCCTCTGGGTCGACTTTCTGTTCCCTGGCATTGTAGGCGATCAGGTTGTGCATTTGCTTTTCAATGAGAGCAGAAGTCAAAAGTGAACGAACAAGTTCCGCTTTAAAATGGCACCCATATTTAGGTGCACAGAGCTGTCCTCTGTTATTGTGTTGGCCATTTACAGTATTTCTCCTAGTCCTTCTCATTACCTCCTGATTGCATGTTTTTAGTTTTATTTGACTTTACTGTTGGTTGCTATGCACTGTCATTGCTTGAATGCTCCATCTATTCATCCAGTGCTCCGTGCTCACTTGCTAGAGGTATAAAGCCCGTCTTGTAAACTGTTGGCTTCAAGGAGGCAGCAAGAGCCCTTGCCAGCTGCCTGAAATCCTAGAAGTGCTTGCTAATTACCCTATTTGCAGTTCAGTCCTCACTTAGCTATTCTAGGAATCAGGCTGCCTTTGCACACTGGGCAGCCAGAGCCCGCTTATCCCATTACTGTAGGTTGATGGGCTCAGCGAGTCCTTGGATTCTGCTCTGCTGCCTTAGATATGCAGGCAGATTTTCAGTCACCGACTTTTGAAAACAGATTTTGTTTCCATTAGCTGGTTCTCCTTTTATAGTCTCTTGTATTAGTGAATGCAAGCTATGTATCTTATAATGGACGCATAGATTTCTTCAGGATCTATTATGTTTTTTGATGTGGTCATAGTATTTAGAACAAGGCCAGCAGTTATGTAACATTTGCAGTAATATTTATTTCTGCAATTTCTTTCAACCCCATTCGTAATACCAATGAATGATTACAGTATAATGGGATTGGACTCCTCTGAGCTGCTGGGGCAAAAGGCAACATTTAGCAGTCAGGGAAGCTGTTTTATAGCCGCTTCCCTTACAAACACAAAGTAATCTTATATAGATTTAACTAAGAGTTTATTCAGGAACAACTCTGTTTTCTCCTTCTCCTTTCCCTCCCTTTTCCTTTCTGACTCCCCCCACCCCCACTTAAAGGATCTCCACTGAGACAAACCTCTAAACAACAAAACATAAAAGATACTGGATAGAATTCAACACATCCCTCCCCTTTGTAACAATCAGAATTGAATTCATTTAAAATTCAGTTACAAAGTCTTGAAGTTTATTAGGTGGTCTCCTGTCACGCACACTTCTCCTAATTCTGGGTTTTCTGGCACAGGAGCTGTTAGTGATGTTCTTTTGGGTAACGAGGATTGTCCATCACTTTCATCAGCCTCCTCTCTGAGGTCAAAACTCAAGGCAAGATCAAAGTCCTTTCCAGTTCCTCTCTCGAGACCAGATTCCCTTACCTCTTTTCTCAAAGTATGCATGCTAGAAAGTCTTTAACTGTTACATTTCTTTCCATCATCCAATATGACAGAATCTCCATAGATTTCAATTTGTTTTGGTCCAGAATATCAGGAACATCCCTTTCTCACTTTATAAGGCATCCATACTCAAACAAAGTCCCTCACCTGAAATGTTCTGATCCACATACAATATGTATTTTTGTTGCTTGTCCTTTACCTGATCACGAATCTCTGTATCTTCAGGGTGAGATGACATGGAAAGCCCTATCAGCTGTTGCCATTGCATAAGTTTAGTGGTAGCTTTGGTCCTCTCAGCAGTTCAAAAGGTGATTTTCCCGTAGTAGAATGAACGGTAGTTTGATAAGCAAATAATTTCATGGATTGCCTCTTTCCAGGATTGTTTTTGCATAGTAAAGATAAAGTGTGCCATCAAGTTGATTTTGACTCCTGGCACCCACAGAGCCCTGTGGTCATCGTAACCAGTGATAAACTTTCTTTTACGAATCTGTTCTTTCTTTCCACTAAGCCTTTCCATTGAAAATGGTACAAGGAAAGAGTCTTGTGTTTTATCCCATGGTTATGCAAATATTGCTCCATTTCAAATTAGGTAAACTGTGTCCCATTGTCAGTCACTAGTTCGTTAGGAAGACCTTCTCTCACAAAAACTGCAGCCATGAACTAGATCACCTTGTTTGTAGTAATGTCATCAAATGAAACTTCTGGCCATTTGGAACAGTAATCCACCATCACTATAACAAATCTTTGTTTGGGTGGGTGGTTATTAAAAGGCCCCATTCTATCCAGAGCAAGCTTTTCCCAGGGATCATTGGGATACTCAGTTGGAGTCAAGGGGGTTGCAAAAGTCTTCTGCAATTTGTCAGATACAGCACAAGCCATACCATGACTTATCACATCTTCAATGTATTTGTCCATACCCAGCTCCAAAAGCTTTCTCTGATTCACCTTTTAGTCAAACTCATGCTCAGGTGACCTTTGTGGGCAATTCTGATCACTTTTGCTTGTAAGGAGGTCGGCACTACCAAATAATCAGTCCTCAGCACCAGCTCATTGAGAAGAGACAGCTCACTTGCTACGTTCACATATGGTTGAAGATGTTCAGGAACCGTGTTTTTGCATGTCCATCCATTAGTTATGTAAGGTTTAAGTTCAGTGAGCACGTTAACATTACTGAGGGCTGCTTTCCATTCAGAAGATGTGATCACTCCATGGATGGATCAAGCTATTTGCACAGTTACTACTCCTTCATCCTCTTATTCTGGGATCTGCCCATGGCCTGGAAGTTTAGATAAACAATCTGCAGTTGTATTCCAAAGACCTGTAAGATATTCTATCTGGAAATCCAAGTCTATAAGTCTGGTGATCCATTTGGTTATTCTTGGGGTTGCTTGACTCGATCCCCGAGTAATAAATAAAGCAGAAGGGTTTGTAGTTTGACCATAAAGTGAATGTTCTGCCCCACAAGTCCTGAAGTGCCTTACTGCCCAGAAACATGCTAGAGCTTCCTTTTCAATGACAGAAAACATCTTCTCTGATGCAGTAAGCACTCTGGAAGCAAAAGCAACTGTAGCACCCTTGTCCCTTTTTTGCTGGGTCAAGACAGCACGCAAGCGATATTCAAAAGCACCAGTGGTTACAATGGTATGCCTGTTGGTGTCAAAAGGAATGAGAGCAGGGCTTTCAGCAATGGCTGATATGATAGTTTGAAAACTAGCCTTGCATCCCAGTTAAATGCTACATTCTTTTAAAAAAGAAGACACAATGGAACAGCTTTTGAGGCAAACCGACTAACAAATTTAGAGTAATACAGAGTCCTAAAAATGAGTGAAGTGCATCCTTGTTGTGTGGCTCTGGTGCTTCTTGGATAGCTTTCACCACGTCTGTTTTGGGATGTACGCCACTCTGAGATATTGTGTGTCCAAGCAAATCATCAAGTGTGTGCAAAGCTGACATTTCTCTGTAGGGATAGTAAGTCCATGTCACTAGAGTTTTCTTAAGACTTCTGTCAGTTCAGCATCATGCTACTCAATGGTTGTGCCATACACTAAAATGTCATCCTGAAAGTAAGTGATTCCATCCATAGTCCCCAAAATTGCATGCATTGTTCTTTTAAATACTGAAGCTGCAGAGGTGAATCCAAAGAGCAGTATTTTGTATTGAAAAAGGCCCTCTTGGGTAATGAAAGCTGTGTATTTTCGATAATTTTTTGAGCAGAGGAATTTGATGATAGGCAAAAGACAAGTCCAAAGTTGTGAATATTGAGGCCTCTTTTAGAGTAAACAGAATTTCATTGATATTGGGAAATGGATGACAATCCACTACCATATTGGAGTTCACATCTCTTAAATCTATGCACTTTCGATGTGTACCATTTGATTTCCTCACAAGAACAATGGGAGAGACCCATTCTGATGAATCAATGGGCTCTATGATGTCAGCATGCTATAGTCGTAAGAGCTCCTCACTAAGTGGTTGATGCAATGCTATGGGTACGTTCCTCACTTTGTGTTGTACGGATATTGCATTTGCCTTTGCCTTCATCTGAATTTTATATTTGAAATTTATATGATTTATATTTTACTCTTGGCAGTGCCAGGAGTATCA